>NW_024386778.1:3793783-4411550 GCF_900408965.1 Simochromis diagramma
ATCTGCATTCATCTGAAAATAAAATAGTATGAAGGAAAGAATAGAAAACAAATGTGCAAGGGTGTGGAGGAGAATTCATGAGATGCAAATATGTGATAGGATAAATGACAGGTCCATCTTTTCCTACTTAATATCCATAAGCTTGTGTCTAATTGTGCTTTTGTTGTGCAATTATCCAGAGTTTGCTCAAGGTTTTTGCAGCTGGGGTGTGGGGTGCAGCTAGTGTTTTGTTTAACTTCCTCCATTCATAGCCCTGCATGTAACTTAGGCCCCTGGAGATCAGATAATCCCCCGACTAAAGCATATTGGCTCTGTCTCTCCCACTTATGCTTCCTGCTAACTGTCGGTGGGCAGAAATAGATGAAGAAGACACACAAAGATTTCTCTTGCTTTTAAAGGGGCTTGGTTGTCTAGGTTTCACCAATGATAGCAGGCCATCCAAAGGCTTTGAAGTTGGCTTTGAAGTTATGAGGCAATTGGAGGAAATGAGGTAATGAGCCGCAGGGTTTCCTGGAGAGCCAGTTTGTGAGAGGTGTGATTGGACACAGCACCCCAGAGGGAGACAGCGGCCATTTTGCTCTGTGGGCCTCTCCTTCTGGCCTGCCAGCTAAATGTAAAGGACAGAAGCACCAATTATGGCACTCCAGCATATGGCCAGAAGCGAATACCGAGCTCTAATGATGGACCCTGCCAACTGCATGCCTGCCCAGGTCAGAGGCACATGGTATTTACTGCCAAAAAAAAGAAAGAAAAAAAATTACTGCAATTACTGCCACCTCCTTCCCTGATGGCAGTACACCTGCAGCCTGGTTGGGATGCTGAATCTGGCTGCTTGCCTGGCTTTAGCTCACCACTCTCCAGCCAGGAGAGAGGGGTTGGGGATCCAGCTGTCTTTGCCCCAGCTCAGAGGTTCCCAAGGGGCCAACTACAGCAGCAGACCCCAGAAATGAAGACTACCAGACCTGGGCACAGATGTGACACCCTGGTAGCGTGTGATGTCTAGTGGCAGCCAGACAGGCTTCACCTTTCTGCCCGTCTGCCTAAAGGTGCTGGCAGCAAACCGCGTCTCGGCGCTCAGGACTCTTCAGACATTTACTGCACTTCATCCCAGCTGACACTCGTTTGGGGAAATTAGAATAACGCCTTGTCTTTGCACTGACAGGAAAAGCACTGATATGACTATGAGTTCCTGCAATCAGGACAGATTTTACTTTAAACTTTACATGTTTCTGTGAGGACCATTTACTATGTAGCATTTAAGGTAAATCCTCCCAGTGCAAAGTGCACAAAGCTAAATCTACTTTAAGTCTTAGAGTAAAAAAATTACAGTATTTTGAAAGAATATGTTTTTGATAAAATGTGTTTTAAAAAAACTAAGATTAATGAAAGATGCATGGGCTGGGAAGCTTGTTGTAATTCAAGTTTAATGACTCTAAAATGGCTAATGCATTAGCGCGACATGATACAGCTCCTTCATTAAATATGCAGTTTCAGAAAATTTAAGCAGCACTCTGGAATAATAATAATGTCCCTGTGTGATCATTACTTTTGTCATAAAATTTGTCTCCTGTTAAACGTGGTTATTTTGGGACTTCTCTGAGCAAGGGACTTAAGTTTGAGACATTTTCACTTGTGTCCAAAGTTAGTAGAACCAGACAACAAAATGAAAATCCTTATGTTTTCATTTTCTAGTCCATGAAAATGAAAACGATGCAAATTTTCTATTTCTTTTTCACCTGGTTATGTATGAATGTCGTCCTAGTTCTAGAGTTTTAGTCACTGCACACTTAGAATATATGCATCTACTGGTGTGTGAGTGTGTACGACTGGTAAAAAGTACTAGGTGTAGATAACAGTGTGTGTGACTGGGGTAATGAAACTTTCAGTAGAAAGTGCTTTGAGTTGAAAGGCAATGTCAATCTCTCATTGTTTCAGTGAAACTGTAAGAATGCTTATGTTAACCTGGCTAACACAAAAAGATGCTCTTACGTTTGTCTGGGAGATGTTTAGTACCTGCATGGTACTGTCAGCAGTCTGAGCTCTGTTTCAATAGTGAGTTTCAAGTGAGCAATAGGATTTCAGCTGTAAGGATGACCTCAGGATAGTTTTCTCACCTCTTAGAATCACATCACTGTAACTTCCTATGCTAAGCTCAGCTTCTCAGTGAGGGGTTTGCTATGTGTTGTTTGTTAACTAACTAACTGTAATAACTTGCCTTGTTGATTTGCCAAATTTATATCTGCTAGTCACAGAAAATAAATGTTTCCACATGTCTAGTAAAGTATCTTTGCACTGATTATATAGCTGGTCATCCAATTCTGCATAGACATGGTGAGAAGGTCATGTGTCCTAATCAGTTTGGTGATCAGAACTTTTATTTAATCAGCATCACACTATATATATCAAAGTTAAACCTTTGAGATGAGAATGTTGGGTATCACCATCACCAGGAGGGTGGATCTGACTGAGAAATTGTAGGACTGCACACTCATATGATAATTCAAGAGAAAACCATTATATTCATTTTTATTTATTACTTCCAGTTCAGCAGTCATGATTAAGGGTTTGCAGCAGTGACCTGAGATGACAGTCAAAAGGTAATCCTCCTTTTTCACTCTAAATGGGGCCATATTATATTAAATAAGACTGGAGCAGTTTGGTCATTTGAAATATAATGCAGATATAAGACACTTCCACACTAGCTCCACTTTTCAAATCCAGACACTTGTCCATATTTTGCATGTAGTCTATGGCCCAAAATTCCCATTGTTAAATTCTGAATAGTAACCATGATGAAACCACCGTCCCGTGACTCTGACAATGTAACTGTGAGTCTAAAAAGTCTGCATTGTATCGATCAAAGGAATCGCACAGATAACTTCATGTTTTTCTCTTTGTAAAGCAGCGTGTGGATGCTAAAAGGCTTGTAAAGTGTGTCAAAGCGAGACAGAGCGTTCCGTCCAACAGGGCGCTGACATTAATGACCCATCTGTATCCATCTCTGCATTAACATTTGTATGAAAGGCCAAACACCCAGTGTGTCACCACTCATCCCCCTTTTGATGGATTTGCATGAAATTTGGTTTCATGCCTCAAACCGGGATCCTTATAACAAAGCAAAAGGTCACCATGCAGATACCTGCTATTCAGCACCACGGTCACACTTGGTTAGAAAATGTCCAGCTATTAAATGAAATGGATTAAACGGAAATGAAACCTGTCTTAAAACAGGTGTTATTTTACTAAATGTTACTACAATTGTCGCAAATGCTTTTACTCTGACAGCACTATGGCTATTTAAGCTCCAGTCATGTTAATGACTATGTCTGTGAAGCTTCTCTTCTTTGCAAGCTCCTTTGACATGTTAATGACTAGTTTAACCTCAGTTTTTTTGTTTGTTTTTTGTTTAAATAAAAGGGCAGAAATTTGCAGGTATGAATGACCAAATTTACATTTTTTTTACGCAGGTAACCTACAGGTACAATATACTACAGGAATGTCAAATTCTTGATACCATTTTTGATTCAGTGGTGGAAAATATTTTTTTAAAAATGAGATCAGAATATCAGCCAGGGCAGGGAGCCTCTCCCACACCTGCATATGTGTTCATTTACGGCCCTGTTACAGACCTGGCACTATATGTTCTGATCACATAGAGTCGGTAAGGTATCTATAATTAAATAATAATGTTTATAGGTAACAGCTACAGTTATGGTAACTGTTTAACACAGTTATCCTGTAACTGTTAAATTAAAACACCATCATCTCATATTTCATGACTTTTACTGTTTCAGAGTGTTTATCCAAAATTCAATTATGTTGTTCAGATGTGTGATTATGTTAGCCTTTGTGTTATTTTTTGTACCACTAGTTTATTATGTTATTCTAATGTGCATTTTAACTTTATGATCTGTAATTAAATAATCTAAATCACTGATAAAACTAATAATGACAAACTAATAATTCCTGTCTTACTTAAAATTAAAAAAATTACATGCAAATTAAAAAATTAGCTTTTTCAAGAAATAACTGTTGCAGCTGTTGTTGCAGGAGAGGTCAACATGACTTGCTGTTGCTAAAACAGGGGCTTTTCTGATCTCGTGAAATTCCATAGTCATGCTTTAAAATCCTTTATCGAGTCTGTTGTGCTTCTGCTCGTGCAGCTAGTGGAGATAGGGTTATGTACCTGCCTGTCTGCCGCACTGAGTGAAATTGTGTGTCAGCCGGATGAGGCAGAGGGCAAATTGTTGCAAATCAGATCTGGATCGGTGAGTGCACTTATGCATAAATGCAATGTATTTGTAACTTTGTAACTTGTTGAAGAGCAAAAAGAACATTCCAAGCAGTAAAAGGTACTTACTTGTACCATGAGGCAATAATGATACTCTTAGATTTGAATGTTTTATTGTTTATGAAAAACATTGAATACACTCTGACAAGTTTCATTGGGTGTCTCTCTCGTACAGTACAGTGTAAAAGTCCTCATTTTCTCATTGCACTCAAAATTTGGCAATTATGAAATATGTATAAATTTAAATACACTATAAAAGACAAAAACTGAGTTTCTACAATCCTCTCAAGCTTGAATGTCAGTGTTTATAGTTCAACACAGCTTACTCACCCAAGTTGCAGGCTTAACAGCTTAGACAGTCCAGCGTAAAGTAGCAGGAACATCTGTGCCACATATGGATTAGAAGTAACCAACTCCCGATGGGACACACTGCCGAAGGTGGTTGAGAACGACAGAGCTGAGGTCCAGACAGACAAGCAGCTGTTGGCCAACCAATCAGATATAGTGGTGGTTGACATGGAGCAGAAAATTACAGTTTTTCCTGATCACTTTTAACTTTTGCAAATCAGCAGAATCGTGGTGGAGAGGTTAACAGTAATCTTTCACAGCAAGATGTTTCAGGGTTTTCACCGTCCTGTTTGCTGGGGATTCTGTTACCAAGTAGTAGATAGTAGACACAGCTTTGAGTGATCACTGTAGTGGACTTGCTCTATGAAAGAGTACAGTTAGAGGTGCCAGGGGTCAGGGGCCAAGCCACTGAACTCCTAAACATACAAAAAGCTATTTTATTCCATGTATATAATAAGTGAATTATGTGTATGATCTTAAACTCAGGATGTAGTGCATTCTTTGACATCACACAACACCATAAAGTGTGAGAATATTAGATATTTTTACCATGAACAATCAGAAGATTTAAGAAAATAATTATCAGATGACCTGAAAGAGAATATGATGGTACTTTTATTTATTCACACAACAGAATTTTTTAAAAGCACCATCTGTACACAGCAGAAATGATATGATCATGAAAATGGCAGCTTCCGTGGCCGAGGAGAGTCATTACTGAGAATTACGAGTGGCTAAGGAGAGCACCCAGGGAGCATGCAATCATAGATGTATATTTGTACTGGCACTTTGCTGCTGCTTCATTAGTTTATGTTAGAAATATTAGTTTATGTTAGAAATAAAAAGTGGCAATAAAAGTTAACATGGTCAACATGAAATAGAGAAGAATTATTTCTTCATGTTATATGCCAGGACTTTAGACACACACACACACACATATGTATATATATATATATATATATATATATATATATATATATATATATATATATATATATATATATATATATATATGGAACACATATACAATGTGTTCCATACTCATCTTTGAAACTCTTTGAAGTACATCCATGTAAAATCCTGGAACAACCTGACAAGATAACATATTTCTCACACACACAATGTAGCCTGACAGTAGCTATCGATTCTCCATTGCAACTCAGCCTTCTTCCATAGCATGCCCATATTGAATGTCCATTAACACTGTATGTGTGGATTTAGCTGGCACACATGTCCCATGAATAGAAAACAGCCTAAAATAAAGAGGGACTGGAAAAGACACGAAGAAGAGGGCGCGGGACGGGGGTCGTCACGGCATCTTTGTTGGTTTGTTGCCTCCCTTTGTCACAGTGATGGAGCAGGAGGACAGGCCCCGGATGGTGTATGGGCATCATTAATGGGAGTCACACTGAGGCTGTCAGTGGGGTGTCCAGGAGCCACATGTGACCGTGCTGCTATGATCGCATGTGTGTATCCATGATGATATGCAGACTATGCTTTAAGAGCTATAGCATGCTTGAGCATGAAGGCATGTGATTACATTTCGTTCATCCACATAGACATAGGATAGAAACAGGATATATAGTGGTTGGCAAACAAAGCTAGAAAAGAAACTGCATTATAGAGTGGCTAAAGTCACGCTATTATGAAGCAGATGCTGCTTTTTTTCAACAAAAAAAACTCAAAAAATAACTGCATCTTTACCTAATCAATAGTTAATGTAAGCATTGCTTCGATCTGTTATTTTATAGTATATCGTAAACTGATAGTTAAAGTTTGCAATCTTGTGATTTAGACAGTTTAAAATGAAACTAAATTAAATGGTAAACATTATTATAATATCATTGTTTGTTCACAGTAAAAAGTGCTAATAAAGTTTAATTAGAAATTCAGCATTAATTAAAGATGGCTGCTATAAAGTGTTATTGTTATGTTTGCTATGCATGTTTGAAAATTAGTTAATTGCTGAGTAAGTTTGTTTCTTTGACTTTTTAAAAATTAAATGAATTAAAGTGATTTTCTGCTGCTTAGTTTAAAACAAACACTGATGCTATAGGATAGGATGCTGTAACCAACTTGCACTTTACTACTGAGAAAGTCATTTTAGAGACAGAGCCACTCTGGTATTTGTTGATGTGGACAAAGGAAAAAGTCTGCATGCAATGTGCTTTGAAAATGTGGAACAGCAGGAAACAAACACTGCCAGCAGGAGTTTAGTTAGTCCCAGGTTTGTTTGTCCAACACATACCGTATGTGTTCATTTATGCATATGTGATGACCTTTTTTGGACGTATGGTTAAGATGGTGACGATGCGTCTTTTCACCTCCTTTTCTCCACCGCCCTGATTCACAGCCTCCTGGGATGATTATTAATCTAATAATTAAACATTTATTGCCAACAGCACCTGCTCTCTCTCGCTCCTCTGAAACCCTCAGGACCCCACCGCAGAGAGAGAGCGCGAGAGAGGAGGAGAGCTGGAGAGGGAGGGAGGGACACAGGAGGAGCCAGAGGGAGGGGTTGGAGAGAGGAGAGCAATTCGAAAGGGTCATCATCACATTGCTGGATTCTTTTACACCAGCGAGAAGCTGTTGTTTTGTATGGTGGCAGACAGCATGTGAAGTTATTTGATCCCAGAACAAAAGAAACAAGGAGGAAGGAACAATCCGATGCTGGGAGGGATTCACAGCGAGGGGCCCCTGACTCAGTCTGACATCTACAAGCAATTAATCTCCTAATCGTCTGACTTCTTTTCACTCACTTTTATTTTTTATTCAAGATTTCTCTGCTTTTTTTCTTCAAAATGTTTGGAAATGTGATTCAACTTGAGATGAAAAGAGCATCTCTTTAGCTCTTCTTAACCCCGAGTAAGGAGGAAAAGCATATTCAGCAGCAGGCAGAGTCACACTTTTAAAATTAACAGAGTGAGAGAGACAGTGAGAAGTACAGAGAGAGGGAGTGCAGGTCCCTCTGTGCACCACGATGCTGCGCTACCTGATCAAGACCTTGTTGCAGATGAATCTGTTCACAGACACCATCCGAAACCCTTCCAATGGGACCGATGTCTACTTCAACGGCTCCCTGCAATCCTTCAACGGCTCCCTGCCGTCCTTCAACAGCTCGCTGTTCGAGTGGGGAAACTTCACCGGCTTCAACGGTAAGTGTATCTTCCCCTCATTAACCCCCCATCTTCAATCTCCTCAAAACACACATGGCATTCTTGAACAAGACACCTGAGTCTCTGTTGCAACGGGGATCTGAAACTGAAAAGGAAAATGTGACCTCGTGTGAGGTCACTGGAGATAAACAGATGTAATGTCAGGATTCATATCATTCATATACTCCTGGACACTCTTGTGTCCAGGAGTATATGACGATCAGCAAACATAAAGTGTTGTTACTAGACTATAGTAGAAGGTGTTGATCTTTAAGCGTAAACTTTATGATCTAAACTTTCTAATCACATGTCCATCCTTCAGTTACCACCGAACCAATACTGCATCCCCACTTGCCTCATGCTTTCTTCTCGCAGGGAAATTAAAAAGGGGAGTTGGGAGTCAGCAAACTGGCATCACATACTTGTCAGGGTGTTTTTGTGGGCTATGAGTGAAATGTGACAGAGACACAGTACTACCCAATAACACTGCCTGTTTTGCAGAACCGTGAGTGGCAGCCTGCTCACTCTGCTAAATGAAGCTGTCTGCTGTCAGGCACGATGTACCCAAACTGTCAGATCTTTTTAACTTTCGCCATCAAGCTCATCTTTACCCAGTGATGAAGCTCAGAGCTGTGTTGGCTTTGTTTTTTTCCTTTTTGCTTATTAATGTCTGCTTTTTTATGGTTCTGGTAGGAGTTTTGTTGTTAACATGTGACTACACGTTACATACCATATATATATATATATATATATATATATATATATATATATATATATATATATATATATATATAGTGAGATAGAGAGAGAATGAGAGTGTTAGTGCAAGTGTACAGGGGTAGAGTTCTGTAGTTATGTCCAGACATTGGCATGATGTCTGATTCAATGAGTACCATAGCTTTGTCTCCATGTAATCGCATACCAATGAAAGCTGCATTCAGACACACACACACACACACACACACACACACACACCATTGTCAGATGCATAAATCACATTCAGCATATGTTATTTACCTAAAAAGAAATGTGATCTTTCTTTTATCGCTCAGTCCCGAGTTGGTAAAACATCCAGCTGCTTCTCAGCTCGAGTCCACTGACTAACGGTAAAGAGGGAAAGCAAAGGTACACACTCTTTGTGATTGCGTGGGTGTATACTGTCACAGAGGGGAGTGATGCTTCCCTTTGATGAGTGGACATGGGTGTGAAAGGTGCATTTGCTTCTGAGCCACCCATTCCCTCCTCCCTCCTGTCCCCATAGCCAGCTTCAAACAGCCTCAATAATGCCGAGTTTATAGCTTCTTTTTCATTGCCATCACACTTCTATTTCTCTCTCTCTCTTGCCATCTGTAAACTCTAATGGAGTGTAGATTGAGTGTTTGTGGGGTTCACTACTAAAAATCTATAGAGAAAGTAAGCAGGAGAGGCAGCAATGAATCTATTGAGGCTGGAGCAGAGAAACACAGTCTGATAGGCTGATAGACAGACATGCCTGCTGTGCATCTCAGCCTCATATTCTTGGGAATCTTTCTCTGTAGCTCACAGAAATTGAATCCCCACCTTCAGTCTTTAAGTGATATAGATATATTCAGGCAGCCACTTGAGGACGTGTGGGGTTAGATGTAATAGTTTGACTAATCAATGATCAATGAGGGAAGGTATAAAAGCTTTTTTCTTTTGTGAACATGTCACAGAGATGTGGATTGACTATATGAAAGGAAAGAAAACGATAACCTCTGATATCTAAATTACATCCTGCAAAAGTAATCATTGTCCAGATTTGCACTGCAACCCTGCAAAGACACATACATATTTAAAAACCATAATAGAGACATATTTTCCTGGCCCCCATGTGCTGATTCATCACTGGGGAGGGGATGGGTGGTCAAACTGTGGGTATCCAGGCGAGAAGCTCAATAGCAAGTCAGTGGGCGGACAGCTCGTGTGGGTCAACCTGGAGCTCAGAGGGAGGCTCAATGGGAAAATCAATGCAGCCCGATAACCAATTTGGGAAATAATGGACATCACAGCACTATAGTGGACTGCTGGTACATTTATCAGTTCATTCACTCTCTGCCTCTCACTCTGTTTCTTTCTTTATCACACCTCTTCTGTTGACTGTTTCTTTTACTCCTTTAACTGACAGTCACTAATTGAGGTTCATTCATTTGCAATTGATTGTTGGAAGCTTGTTTCTTATTATATTTACAACTTTGCTTCCTTATGTTGTTGTTCAATTTGGTTTCAGAAGAATTTATTCAAAAGATGTTGTTTGAATGTTTTTAGTCATTTAATAAAGAACGAAAAAGTGACATTTATATTTTTGTCATAAATGATGAACTTTAAATAATTCTTCCCTGAATCGAAGGATTAAAACAATTCTTCTCTGCTACTGCACTCTGGCTCCAGCACCAGACTATGGAGATACATTCATAATCCATAGGAGCCTTCTGAACCTCCACTTGGTTCAATAAGTGAGACAGGTGCTCTTTGGGGAACAGATGCTTGAATCAGAGCTGAGATATTCAGCTTGTGAATCAATATGAAGAGTGTTCAGGAGCTGTGATGCACAAGTACCGTGAACGAAATCACTTTAATTTTTCAAAGATGTAAAAGCATAATGTAATCAAGCCTTTAAAAAGAATATTTGAATGAAAAATTAATAAGATTTTCTCTTTTAAGATTGTCACTGAACGGCCACATTTAAAATCACTGTACTTCTGATATATATTTTATGTAGTTATTGAATTTTATAGACATAAAGACCTCTGAATTTGGGCTCTTGTGGGTGGAGATACCAGTTGGTCAAGTTGTATGTGTGTGCTCCTAATGGAACCATTTAACCATTTTATGGAGGTCAGCTTAGTCCCTCTTTGCTTTTTTCACTTCAACTCTGGAATAAACGTGTGTGTGTGTGTGTGTTCAGTGCAGTACAGTTACTTCTAAATATGTATATTTTGCATATTTCAATATGCAAAATCCCCTAAAAAAGTACTCTCCCACACACAACATCCAAAACTACTTTTATTTGTGCAGAAGCAGGGTCGCCTGCAGAATCTTTATCAGGGGAAATCAGCATTTAATACAATCACTTCTGTTCATTTTACACACTATTTCAACACTCTGAAATCAAAAACAGCCTATTGAAGCTCTAGAAATGTGGTGCCCTGGTGCCCACCGGGAGGAACATTAAACTTGCTCCTGCTGTGCTGGATGTTAAGTATGATGGCTGTTTGCTGTTAATGGGGCTGTCAATCTAGTAGAGAGTACATATGTGCAGAGGGCTTTGGAGCTATAACACAAAATGGATATTGAAAAAATGTTTTACCTTCTACATCCTGCATTCCTCATTTAATGGTTAGATAGTATAGATGTATTATTAATAAATGACTAGGGAGCATTTGGGAAGCCAAACATCTTTATTCATAGTATGCACAAAGGTCTGGAAACCACTAGTTGTTTCACCTCAGCTACTGTCACTGTCCCTGCCTCTTTCTCTGTCTCACATCTCATAGACTCGAGACATGGATGGTCCAATACACTGAGATGCATGCTAATTTAAAGGCACTGAAAACGCAGACACAGATGCCATTTCACCTCTTACTTACTGTCAAAGCTGGTTCCAGCTCCAGCACAAAGTCTGCATCATTAGATGTGACCTTTCTCTTTGAGCTTGTGCTGATGCTGGCAGTGCGACCGCAGCTGGGACTTTGTAGCAGGTTAGAAAGAGAATGCCTGATGACCAGTGAGAGCTCAGTAGTGGCTGGCCAGGCACACTATGGTGGAGGGTGGGAGGTGCGGATATTTAGACGCCACATACTGATGGCATCAATCCAAAGCAAGCTCACTATCACAATAAACCTGGCAATGCAATGTCAGATAGACCAACTTTTCTTTTAACTCACTCATTATTAAAAAAAACAATAGGATTCAATACTGTGTCTCTAAAAAGAATGAGGTACTTCAACAGAGCACACAATCCTTTTAAAAAGGATCTGTTTGTATCACACCTTGTCAAAATGAAGACAGCTACAGCGCACAACTGTAGTAAAAGCTATCAGCATGACATGGTCCACAATACTCAAAAAAATCAACACGTAACTTAAAGTGCTTCTCTTGTCATATAGAGATGCTTTAGTTGGGATGGTGAATGCAGGAGTATGACAAACATCTAAACAAAATGGTATTTTAAGTACAATTAAGCCTCAATCAGATTATGATTTCCGCAACTGTGAAGCTGGCATAATGGTTTTTAAAAGCAGAAATTCATGTCTGAAAACATGAAAAGACTAACAGCATCCACAAAGCCAAACTGGCACATGTACACAACTTATAGGAACGGTGATATCAAGGAGTAATTAATGACTACAGAAAGTTAGGTTTCAAGTGGAGCCTATGAAATATATGATATAAGAGGACCAACATACTTTTACAAGACTAGAGTCTCTGGTAGTTTCTTTGTAGAAATCTGCACAACCTCATTAGGCAAAATAAAACAGTGATACCTCCAGGATGGTGCAGATGAAGATGCGTGCAAAATTGAAGGTGGATGATGTTAATTTCAGTAAAAACAACACTGTCATCATCATCGCTTGAACATTCTGCTCTGGCCATCTATCCCTTTATCTTGCTCACTCCCACGAGCTGCTCTGCCTCACTTCAATTTACGTCAGCTCACCTTGATTTATCGGCATGTCTGCTGCATAAACAGTATTACACATTGTGTGAATACATAACTAAAGGGAAATTTAAAAACGCCAGCGATTGCCTTGTGAATATATCTGTGTGTGTTTGTTTAGCTACTCAAGGATCTAAGTCACTGCATATTCATCTCCTGTTCCTCTCCATCCATTCCATGCTCCTTCACCTTATCCCTTCATCCATCCCTCCCATATTCCCCATTAAGAAACCTCCTCAGCTTCCTCCCGCAGAGGAGGCTCAACAACAGCTCGGCAGTCCGGCCAGGTAGCCCATTACTGCCAGATCATCTTCACGTATTTTCAGCTGCTGTTAGCTTGAGCCTGCTCATCGCAGTTTCCATTACCTGCTGCATCACTGATAAGCTTATCATCCACAATTTCACTTTAAAGCCCCAATTTGTCGCTGCAGTAGGGGGGGCGACTGTTTGAAGAATTGTCACGTAACTGCTCGCATGATTGGTCCCATCAAGCTTTTCTTTCCAAACGCAATTTTCACAGATTTGAAAGATTGTAAAAGTTTCTTTGGTTTGGGTATATTTACATCTGCCATTTGAGAATTGAAACACCTTTATATATCAAGGTAAATTTTTCTGTTAGACATTACGACAAGGATAAATGGCTGATTGAACGGACTGATTGCAAATCTTTCTCTCCTTTCACGCTGAGATTTTACACCAGACAGACCCTTTTGTCATGCTTTTCATGCTTATTTCCCCTGTGTCTGAGATCATATGCAGAATTATGTACATAACTGAGCTGGAATGGAAATTAGGGAGCATCTGTGGCAATGATGAACATGGAGGAGAGGGGACTAAGTAGAGACAGAGAGAGAGAGGGCAAAAGATGCTACTTTGCAAATAGAAGAGAGCTCTGCATATGCTAATAGCAACTTGGAAACCTTCCTCCATCACACCAAGGATTTCTCCAGGTGGTGAACGCAAGCAGATACTGATGAAGATGTACAGTTCTGTGAAAAATATTTAAATAAATACAAAATGATGATTTCATCGATTAAGGGAAAAAATTACCCAAACGTACCTGGCCCTAACCTCCTAATGATGTGTTTCATAACCTGTGACTTGGGAAAATGAAGACTGACCACTATTTTAAATATGGTTCATTATGTTTTTAATTTTGTTCATAGTTTGCTTTGGCTTAGATATTAGCTTCAAAACTGAAAAGTTGGACAGACTCAGCATTTGACCCATGGATGGCTCCTGATAAACATCAAAGACCCTCAGAGTTATTGTAGTTCAGTTCATCCAAATGTAGTCGAGACAGTTTAGTACTTTCAGTATTCTGCAGAATCACTGCTGCCCATCAGTGCCATTTGGATCCCTAAAATTCTACAATTATATGCTCCAGTTATACTAAGATCTTAATTTGCTGACAACATCACAGATGCACAATCAATCAAATCCCTCAACACTAGAAGACAAAAAAAGAGGTTTAGCCTTCATGAGGACTCCTTATAAATTATCTACACTTCCATTCTCAATGACTCCCACTTCATTGCTTTAAACAGACTGGCTGTATGATTCATTTGGGAGCTCCCAGACAAGGAGGAGGTCAATCAAAATGAGGGGTTAAGTGTGTTGACGACTCAGGGGTCAGCAAGAGAGGTTGTGGCCCTTAACCCACCGACAAACACCCTCTAACCCTGACAACATAATAACAGAGGGAGCTTCCTGGGGATATTAAGTGTGATGACATAGTTCTTTTGTTTATCACATCTGCCTTACGCCATTGTTATTCCAATCAGTGTGATTAGTTATGACGAGGTGTAAGCAATGTCCTGTCCAAGCTGATCACTGAATTAAGTGAATGTAGTAAAGTGGAACATAAATGTGTCTTAAACTGAAACCATTCATGTACTTTTAATGAAACACACATCATAACGCAAACATTGCTTTCCCGAAGTCAGATCTTGCATCATCATTATGGACTAATGGAACAACCAGTATGCATGGTATTCTTCTCATCAAAGTCATTTTTTCCCTGTGTTTAACAAATGGAGTTACAACAGAAACCCAGCGTGAGTAGAGTGAAGGCGTGAAGTGCATGTTTTTAAATGCAAATTGAATGCTGGTGCAGTAAAATGACTTACGCTGTCTCCTGCACACACAAAGTGAAGTAAATGTCAATATTCTATATTTGCTAACACTATGCAGACAGGTAAAAACACAAAAGCTATTAGCAAAGGCAGAAAACAAATCTCCCTCTCTTCTGCTCTCACAACCATACACATACAATCTAATACATATAGCCGTCTCCAAAATCCATGTCAAATCACAGCCCCATTGCCAATTATTTTCTGAATCCTTTGGAGGGAAGGAAACTTGCAATGACAACCCTGTAGTGTCAACACAATTGGTTATGCATGCTTATGAATACTAAGATATAAAAACAAAGTGAAGAGTGCAGATCATGATGGGTTTGTGTAACATACCATAATAAGTTTTCCTTCTGCTCCTTTCTGTGTTTTCAGTATATGAATTCTAGGTGAATGTGAACAGATGTGATGGATTAAAATGTTAAACAAGGCCATAGAAGGAATTTGTTCTGCCATTGTTTAGTTTTTTTTTATCTTCTGAGAGATTTCTTTTTTCAATCATTTCTATTCATTTTAATGTAACTGTGAGTTAAAGCAGCGGGGGAATATAAAATCATACCTCTGAATTGTAGGATTCCTGCTTCTGTTTGTAAGATTACAACAAATGGTTACACAATGGAATCGACTGCAATCACAGAGCTGCTTTGATTAAAGATTTTGATCTCTCTTTGTTCCTCTTACTTTCTTCTTTTTTGCATCTAACACTTGTAGACTCTTGTCTTAGCTAAATCTCCCTTGGAAATGAGACCTTTGAAATTCGCTGGGATTAGGCTGAGTAAAAACGAAGCCTGAATTAATTAAAACCAGAAGAGCAGCTGCTCATTTAGGAGTTCTTGCACTGTTAAAAAAAAGAATCTTTGAATCTTTAAAGAGAAAACAGGCCGAGATAAATACAAAAATAACAGTCAGTATGCTTGAAAATACCTCATCGATGGTTTGATTTGTTCAGTGTTATTTGATGCATGATCAGAATATCTGCATTGTCACATGCCAATAATGATTCATTATATAGGCCTGAGCTTAAATCATACGAGCTGGTGGTGCAACGATCACTTGGTAATTACTGAGTAAACCCTAATTAATAAGAGCAGTCAGTCTGTGACCTGCTTGGCATCCCTGTACATGCATATATACACAAATGCAGTCACACACACGCAGGACAAACAAAAGGCCTAAACTGAATTGACTTGATCAGAAATGTTCACTTCTCCTCTATGTCCAACTCCAAATGGCTAACACATAAAGACTAAAGTTAACTCTTAATTGCTGTCATATAAATGTAACTAGGTGCTTAATGTTTGTATATCATATATATCAAATTTATATCAAATTTTGGCATTTATTTTCATTTTTGCTTGTGCCTTATGTGAAAATCAGACTTTGGACGGATTAAAATAAAAAAATATGAAGTAAATCCTATTCCGATTACAGTTTATTGGATTTAACTGTGTGAAATAATAAACAGAAAATGACTCATAAACTCATAAAATCCTTTGGCTTCTCCTCCACTAAAGACTATTTGATGTCCTGCTTTGTAAATACAGAAAAAGCTAAAATATAATTAATTTGTATATTTTTGGTTTGGAATCAGATCCTCTTATGCTAATGAACTGTTGTTATTTTTCATTATGTAAGGGGTTAAACATATTTGCACCTGAGCTGCCCAGTATAACCAGTCTCCCATGTGTAGGCCAAGCTGGGAGCAGATGGCAGTCTGATTCATCCACTTTCCTTGTTCTGCTGCCCCGAGTCAGGTGACTCAAAACTGCTGCCATCCAGTCACACTCTTAATGCTGATGTAAACTGATATCCTGAACCTTTTTAATGACGTTACTACTGTCGGGTAAACTTCATAAAGTGAAAGGTTGATCTAAGAAACATCGCTCAGTTCAAATCAGTTTTTCTAATGATTTCTATCCTGATGGGAGTGGTCTCTTCTGGGATGCTAGTGGCTATCAATACAACTGAATAGTTTGGTCTGAGGGTAAAAATGATGTGAATGCTGGATAACAAGCCCAAATTTTTGACATCCAAATTAGACAGTGCCCTTTCAAACAGTGTGGGCCCACAGTAATAATAATAATAATGGATTGGATTTATATAGCGCTTTTCAAGGCACCCAAAGCGCTTTACAATACCACTATTCATTCACTCTCACATTCACACACTGGTGGAGGCAGCTACAGTTGTAGCCACAGCTGCCCTGGGGCAGACTGACAGAAGCGAGGCTGCCATATCGCGCCATCGGCCCCTCTGGCCAACACCAGTAGGCAAGTAGGGTAAAGTGTCTTGCCCAGGGACACAACGACCAGGACAGAGAGCCCAGGGATCGAACCGGCGACCTTCCGGTTACAGATGCGATTCCCAACCCCCTGAGCCACGGTCACCAGTAGTGGTGAATTGTGAGACTGTGGGGGCAAACCCACACTTATCCTCAAGTGGATGTGCCCACATAAAACCAACAGCAGTTTTGCCTGTTGGGGCCCCTATATGGGCTTTCTTGGAGAAACTTCTCTTCGGGCCATAGAAAAACCTATATTACTATATATAGTAATTTTGCCCCTAAGAAGGAATTCAGTGAGTTTCAGTTTTCAGTGCCCACATGTGGCCCATGTAACATGTATAATACAGTGGAGCCAGACAGCAAACTGTGGGTCTCAGTACTGGTGTGAAATGTGGGGCATGTCTGGGTCACCATGGGCGTCCTTCTGGGTCCCACCAGAGCAATTAGTGTAATGCTCTGTATTGCCCCCCGGCACGTACACACAGTTTTTCTAAAATGTTGTTCAAGCAGAATGCAGAATACTAGGACACGTTAGTCATATATTAAACATTTCTGAGATGTTACCAGCCCAGCCTTTTCAAATCCAACCTGCCAATGGATCCAATCTGGTATTCAAAGCCAAAGCGTACTGACCCAATTCTGAAGTGCCAAATGGAAACAATATATATGGGAAAAACTAGTAAAAAGTGACAGTCAGAAGATGTAATGAGAAAAATGTCAAAGACAATTTTGGATGATGGATGGGTGGAAGAAATATCTCAGAAAGCGAGATTATGTTAAAGGTGAAAAGCCAGACACTTCCAGAAGAAAAGATAAAAGAGCTACGGAAGATGACAAAGCTATTGGAATTTCTTGACCAGTGACACTGGGTTGTGTTTGAAACACAAGGTCAGTAAATGCACACATGCTATGAAAACAAATGTACATGTAAGACTGGAAGGGAAGCAGCTGCTCTCCACAGTTACATTGTGGATTGATATCATGAGGCCAATTCTCTCAAGGAGCAGAAGCCATGATGACTCCAGTTTTAAACAGTGAGACTACACTTCTCTGAGGTAAGAGTGAAACACCATCTGTACAGTAACCATAGCATAACATACATCCCATTATGATCACGTAAATACTTCTTAAAGTTAATACTTTTTAAAGGTTACAATCCTTTAAATCTTAGATAAACAATGAGATCATTATTATTATCATAAGTATAAAAACAATTCCTCAGTGATTGGAGAATATCATCAAAAGGCCAAATCTGAATACATTTGCAATGATAATATTATTCAGCTTTATTTTTGGAGCACTTTTTGAAACAAAGTTCTACATGCAAGTTAACTTTTTTTTTTTTTGCAAATGTCATATTTTAATTGCTATGAGATGTGGCTGAAAGGTCCAAACCACAGAGACCTGGGCAACCCTGGTAAGACGAACCACAGAGGAAACCTATGTGAGGACAGTATGTAACCTGACGATTTGAGACGCTGTATGTCCTCTATAAAATTATTATAAAACTAAAAGAAAAAAAAATCCATCACACAGTACCACCACAGAGACATCTAGGTGGGTCCCAAATTCAAATATTTTGGCATATCTATGACAACCAGCCACAGAAAAAAAGTCTCTCTGGTGTCCATCAGTTACAGATTACATAAGAAACAGAAGACACCGGAACAACATAAATCTACGAGTTCTCTACAAGTTCTGCTAAAGGTGCTCACACAAATATTTGATCTCCACTTTTCCTTGGTGCCTAAAATATTTGCTCATAACTGAATATGTCTATAATGTATATGGTTAAACAGACCAAACTATAAGGACTGTGTTTAAATTGTGTTACACACTGACAAAGCTAAAGAATTATTGCAGAGGACATGGAGTGAGGTGAACAGCAGCATGGCATATTGTGAGGGAAAGGACAGAGAAACAGTGACTCACAGTACAGTTCAAAGTGAATTGTAAAGCGTGAGTGTGCTGAGAGCCACAGGACAACAATGGAAACTGATATTTTCAGGAACTGTAATAAATGTATTAAGATGGGAGCTCTTCTTGCCGTTCACCAGCCTGATTACCATAAAGCTATTTATTAGGCTGATTTCCCGGGCTGAGAGCAACCACGACCAGGGAAAGGCGCGGAGGGGGTCGAGACCACGGGGAAAGGCTGACAGAAGGTTAAGGGCAAGTCGCCATGGAAACACACTGGGAGGATAGCAGGGAGTTATTGGAAATATTAGACATCCAGTTGCAGGTGGAGAGATGCAGAGCATGAGGTGAAGGGTCAGAGATAAGTATCAGGTCTTGTGTGCACACCATGGGGAGTTTCCGTAATGGCAGCCAGTTCAAGGTGGCATGAAAGTTAAATAAGCTGCGACTCTTACAGGTGGCTAAGCAGTTCAGTGTTCGTGCAAAAAAATCATATGCAATTAGCCTCATTATAGAAGCTTACCGTGCACACAACTCTAATCTATGTACACCCCCTCACATGCATGAACACTTCCTGCAGGTCTTCATTAGTGCTAATCAGGCGCTTGCTGCTGGCCACAGCGGGGTACACTGACACCACTTCCACTGCTGTCTCTTACTGTTCACATAATGTTCCATACAATAATATATTGTACAAATTGATGTTCAGCAAAAATTTAGAGCACTGGCTTCGGATTTGTAAAGTTGCTGGAAGTGAAGTGTGTACATGTATACATTTTTCTATAAAAGTATCTGATAATGAAGGTAAAATTTCACAGCAATCAGTATATAATTTTAAATCACAAAATCTGACCATGTGTGACTCGTGTCAAATTGCACTTATGTTTGTTATTATTTCTTAAATTCCCACAAAATTATTTCAGTTAAAGTTTAAATATTTATTTGTTCATTTATTAAGGATATAACTATAGATAAGTTTTTTTTTATTTTATTTTTTACTATAAATAACAGCCCATTAGACACCATCATTGGAGCAATTTTACACACAAGCTTTCAAGATTTATTTTATTTTACCCCAGATTTGGGAAAATCTTTAGTTAGCCAATGCACAGGCTTGCACGCTTGCATGGGTGTCATTGTCCACTAAATGTGTATATGCATAGGAACTGGCTGCTTCAGAGTTGGCTTATGAGTAGTGCTAGTATCAGTACTCAAGAAAAGTAATGTAATATCCCCATCCTAAAGAGGACATTTTGTACCATCATTCTTCATTTTTTCAGTATGAACACAAAGCTGAGAGCGCAAAGCAAAGATGATAGCGAGCCCAGCGAGACAGACATTACTGCTGTTGTTACTTTTTGAAGATCAGGTTCTGACTGGCACGATCTCAGCCTGAAAACCACTCAGGGTGTTTGGCCAGCTTAGCGTTAGCATTCTGTCTGTGGCTTGAAAAGAAGAGACGTTCTGTTAGCAATATAGTTTTGTTTCTGTCCTGGATGCAGTTTACACCCTTGTCTTTTTGAACAAAAAAAATAAAAATTATGTCCATGTCTCATCTGCCAGTTTCTCCCACTTGCACACAAATCAGCTGATTGAAGTGCAGGAGCAAACAGAAATGTTTGTTTGATGGTTTTTAAGGAAGAGGGACTAAGGAGGAAAAGGCAAAGTGCATGTTTAGTTGTAGTTTAAAGCAGTTTTTATCCTGCGGGTGTGTAATAAATTGCACTTTTGTTTATACACAACCTTTGAGTGGCCATATTCAGATGATGCATTGCTGGCAATTTGTTTACTTAATGTATTCTGCAAAGTGCATTGTTTTAAGTTGATGGAGTGGTTGTATTTCGTTAGGGTAATGCATTATTTTGATCCTGTAAAACAGAAATGACCGATTGTGTCTGCATTGTTTTTCTCTTTAAGCAATTAAAACTCGGCGCTGGAAGCAAGATGTCTTTTTTTAGAAATCATCAAACTCCTAGATGTTTGGGTGCTCTGGAGGTAAATTATACATGTTTCTGCACCTTCAGACTTAAGATATGAAGGACTGCACATATGATTAATACGTTGAGACAATGTAACTGGATAAAATGTCATCATCTGCCTCCTCACCTCAAGCTTATATCCTGAACTGAGGTCAGGGCTCTAACAAACCAAAACTTGCATAAAGATGCTTATTTATTCTGGATAGTGTCACCATCACTCACTGTCAACAGATTACACACGTAGACAGCAAACTGGTTAAACAACGAGAGCTGGTTTATAATTAACATACTAGCTAACATTGAGCACAAAACATTACGCGAGCTAGTGTTACTTTTCTGTTAGAGCCGCTTCAAAGAAAGCGTCACTAACACCGGCTAACAGTAGCCATCATCAGCAAAACCATCAGCGACAGTAAAGTTAAGGACATCTCCAACACCTCATCTCAGCATCACTGTCGTTGGACAGATGTCAGCTTCACTGACTCACTGACTTGGACTACTTTCACCAGGTTTTACAGCCTCCATTAAAGTAAATAAACATGGACATTAGCTGAGGTAAACAGCAGACTAAGAGCCTGCACTCACTACAGGTGAGCCCAGAGCTGTTTGTATTAAAGTCGCCCCTGTATCTAGGATTACGCACTTGAACTGGGAGAGGTAAGAAAATAAACACAATAAACTTACATCTACTGGTAAGATTTTACACTGTAACTATAAACTGTGGTTAGCTAAAAAATAAAAAAATTTTTAAGTCATTAATATGCTGATTTTTGGCACAGATCCTGTGTAGAGGGATAGTTAGCTAACCAGAAATTGTCCTAATTATTGTCTTATAACGTTACTTATAACTGATTGATAGGGGCTGACATAATTATTCAACAATCAAAGCATTAAAACATTTTTTAGTGATCAGGTTTTGCCTGTGTGTGTGTGTGTGTGTGTGTGTGTGTGTGTGTGTGTGGCTGTCATAGTAAAAACACAATGCACGTTAATCCAAAATACTGGAAATATTAGTGTCAGTATTAGCCAGATTGCTTATTGTATAGCAGTTTAGGGTTTTTGAATTGAACTGAATATCAAGTTGCTCAAAAAGTGCATGAAAATTTAAGAGTTTATAGTAGAGCAGGGTGATATAACCAAAAATATTTAACACGATATACATTTGAAAATTTGCGATAACGATATAACTGACGATATAATTGACACTAGACATTATTAGTGCAAAAAAACCCATCAATGTATTTTCACTTAAACAAGCAGCTGTTTTTTATGTGCATTAAAGTTATATAAAGTTATATAAAATGTAATGTAAACCAAAAGGCATTTCCAGTGGAAACTGGCCGACATATCCTCAGCATAACCATGTATAATATCCACAAAACTTAAAAAGAGGTTATACACACACAATACGGTAACATTATGTTGAAGCACAGTACGTATCACTCCGCGAGGCTCCTGCCTACGAAAGCCGTAATGCGCCGACAATCCATCAAGCAGTGTGGGTTCGTAGCTTAGCAAAGTCGTACTGAAACATTTGACAGATTTTCGAGCGCCGTGCACATAAAATCGTTTCGAGGTCAGTAAACACAACCAGAATTCATACATAAGGCACACGGGATTATAAGGGGCACTGTCGACTTTCAGAAAAATCAAAGGATTGATTTTAAGTGTGACGTATTTTCCAAAAAACACGGTAATAACGACGGCCCGCTAGCATGCGCTACCAAAAATAGTGCTTTGTTGTGTATCTGACGGACGAAAGCTAAACCAGTTCCACACCACTGAAGTTGCAGCATTTTTACAAACCAGTTCTGGTTCATCTGTTTCATTCAACGATCCGCTTTCGCCCTTCTCATTCACCACCATGCTTTTTCCGCCATGTGCGTATGTAAACAAAGGCACTGAGCATGCGCGTTTTACCCATATTCTATCGCGATATTTCATTTTCTTATCGTTGCCCAACATTATACCGGCATTACCGTGAACGGTATGATATGGCCCAGCCCTAGTTTATAGTTTAAAATTAAAAACTAAGTATAAATCATAAATACAAGAACAGGAATCATTTTATGCTTTTAGAGGTCAGTCATTCAAACATTAAGCTACTAAAGACTTTCTTTAACCTTTGATCTGCTCTTTCTTTTAATAATCTATTGAATTATTCAAGTCTTTTTTTCCCATTTGGATGTTTTAGTAAAAAAATGTCCACAGTTTTACTTGCAGTAAAGGAGGAATTAACACACTTACCTAAAACATAACTTGCAGCACCTCAGAAGGATGAAAGCTTTCACATACACCCACGCACACACCCACACTGTGTAGACAGAGAGTTAATAGGCAGGTCGTTCTGTTTATAACTCTCCTTGCCACCGGTGCTGTTAGGCTCATAAGTTATTAATACAAATCGATGCCACGAGTTCTTCCTGTTACTGTAAGTGAGCTGTGTTGGTTAAGCTGCTGGCCCTTTTGCCTCGGTTTGCATATATCTTACTTTGTAATAGTAGTTGGAATATTTAAAATGTCTATTACCATCCAACGTCACAGTCATTTACAACGGCTGACAGATTCCAGTTCTAGTTTCTGACCTCACTGCACTTACATGCAGGGCCCGTCCCAGCTGACTCTGAGTTAGAGGCTTAATAGTACGAGGTGTGTCACTGATTTACCAGTCTGGTCACAGCTGATATATAAACAGAATTTCAAATGTTTAAAAATACTTTAAAAAATACTTTAAAACAAAATATATATGAAGATCAATAAAATAAAACACTAAACTACTGCTAACTGTGAAAATATAAAATGCCAGCGACTAAAACAGTGAAATTCAAAAATCAGTTTCTTTCTTTCTTTGGAGAGTTAGGAAAAGAGAGTAAAAAGCATAAGCAGTAGACGTATGCTTATAAAACTGTTGTCTAAGTTTAAAATATGCAAGCAATGCTAATTCCTGACACGTTGGGCAGCACAGAGCATGACCTTATTATCTTCTCTTGAAATGAACAGGTGAGAAGTGCAGAAATGTCCAGCAGCTGTGCTGGGCTGACCTCATCACTGTGAGGATGTAATATTCTGAAAGCTTGACAGAGGTGCTGCAGTTACGTTCACCTCCACACAAAGAAAACAAGCTGCTTTAGGAAGACGACTGTAGTAATATGGGTCATATATGATGCCACCTGACTGACAACCTGGGCCTTTGTTCCAGACGTATATATTTACTGAAAATAAATCCACATCTGCTTTGACTTGTCCACTGCGCTGCATATCAAGCAGTGCTGTTATTATAAAGGTGGGTTTACCTTCAAAAAATTTAAAATGATTCGTCCCTCTGAAAACAACTGAAGCTGCAGAAAAGCAGCCAGTAGGGGGGAAGGGGATAAAACCACATCAGTGTGCACAAAATAATATTCATGTGTGGCTGCCAGCGTGTTTGGATAATGAATTCAACATTTAGATGAAACAGAATAGGAAAATGGGCAAAACACAAAAGAGGAAAACAAGTGTTTTGATCCATGAATGTGGGATGAGTACAGGCTTCCTGTGACATTTTTAAAACTTTTATTTTAATACATATTTTATTTTCATATTTTTTGATTATTTTGTCACGTGTGAATTGATGATGTGCTGTAAGGTTCTGTTTCATTATGCTCAGTTTGTGTTGTGTTGATGTTTGTTATGCAGCGCTGCTCCACCCAGATCCTGGCTGTGTAAATGTTTATCCGCATGAATTTTCTCAGTCAGTCGGATTTTTCAATTATTATAATAAAATGCACAGATTCCTGATACTTCAGCAAAAAAAATTATTTTGACTTTCTCATAAGCAAATCTGATAGTTTCTTTCAGTAACTTTATCACATTGTAGTACAAAGCAGCCCTTTTGGATAAACTTCTGGCAAATTACTGCTGTCATGAAAAAGATCAGAGTCATACTGAGTATAAAGCTTTGTGTGCTGCTCTCTTCCTCCGTCTGTTTTCAGTTCCTTCATGCTTTGCATTTGAAAAAGTTGAGTCAGTAAAATAAATATATAATCCCCTTCATGTCAGGGTCAAAGTCCACCTCTGACAGAACTCGATCAAAGGAAGAGGACCGCTCTGAGTTTGAGTGAAATACTTGTGGTTTAAAGTCAAACTCAGAGCAAAAGGTGGAAATCATTTGCTTTGTTTTTAGTCACTAGCCGCTGCTGGGCAAAGAGAGGAAAGTAGGAAACGGCTTCTTTTTTCATTCTACATCAATTTATTTGGTCTCAGAACAAAACAAAAGAACAAGTATTAGTTTGTTCTGTGGTGAAAACAGAACATTGCTGGTGTTTAGTCACTTTATATGAGCTGATGCCATGCTGAACTATGTCCTTTAGCTATGGTACAAAAGCACTGGTTATAAGAACAAGCGTGTCCTCCAGTGGCTCACAGGAGCCTCTGACACGCAGTCGGTCACCCGACTCCAGAACTTGATTTTCCAAGTCTCATCTCACATAGGTCTGTATCCAACCAGTGTCATGGCATAAACTTAAAAAAAGGAATAATTGTATATAATACTAGCACAGTGACACAGTCATGTCACTGTGAGGTATTCTGTACATCTGTGGTTCCCTCTAGTGGTTTGATAAGTGAAGTTCAGTCTCATCAGACCAGCAGGAAAACATCTGAGACACACTGGATGCAGAGCTTTCAATCTGCAGCAGCTGCTGGACTCATCCATGAATGCAGAAGGAGCAGAGAAGGAAAGGGTCCTTTGGGAATTCCCTCGGGAATTTTTAATGTGCTGGGCTACATTATCTCTGTAATACCAGTTTTAAACACCAGATGTCAGTGATAGATCCCTGTGTATGTATGTGTATTTCCAAATTTGAATGGGTCCAAATCCATGGCTACAGTGTTTTTTATATACAGCCATGACAAATACATTTATAAAATGAGCCTTTAAGAAGAATAAAAGTAAAAAGACCGGATCGGATCATTTAGCACAGTGTATCCTGAGTGATTGTGATAACTGGCCTCTACATTTATGGTATCCTCAGTTCTTAGTGCAATGGGAAAGGCACATGGCATTTATTTTTCACACTTCTTCTCAGCACATTTCAGTAACTCAGTACATCAGAAAGTAATAAGTAAGAAATAAGCTAACTCAGAGATGGACAAATGCCAGGAGAGAAAGATGTAAGGTTATTTTGAAAGTGAGTGGATCAGAGAATGATGTTTGCATCAGATCTCATTTTAGTTTCTTTCTTTTTCTTTTCTGTGATCAGACATTAGATCTGTCCTTCATGTGTGTAAAATGATCTGGTTATTTCATGTTGAAACTGAACAGACTAACCTGGGTTGTTTAGCATTATGGAAGTTTACATCAGTGGACTATGTTGGAATGGTTCAGGGCCTGTTATTTGATGGTCACTGTTAGGTTAGATGGCAGGGATTATTTAGTATTTAAGCTGATGAAAAATAATAGTCCACATAATACTGAAGGGGAGCATTTTTCTGAAGAAAATAAGTATTTTTATTTTGATAATTTATGTACAATTTGCCGGCAAAATGGGATGAATATAACTCAGGAGGTAGAGGAGGTCATTTACTAATTGGAAGGAAGGTTGTTGGTTTGATTCCTGCATGCCTAAGTATCCTCGGGAAAGATAGTGAACCCCAAGTTGCTCTCTGATGTTTTCATTTGAATGTTTTCATTTGAATGTAACCGTGTGTTTGACACTAGATCAATCAATCAATCAATCAAGGCTTTATTTGCCACATGCAGGTTGCCCTGCAGTGAAATGGGGACCTCCCCCCGACCATACATGCACAACACAGACATCACATGGAGATCGGTAGCGTTACAGTCCCGCCAGGCACACGATCCTCCATTTCTGCCACCCGTCCAGGGCACTCGGGCTCTCCCGAGCCCAGACTTCTCGTTGAGAAAAGGGTGTCAGTAGCATTCAGAGACCAGTTGATCAAATCCATAATTCTCTTTTAGGTTTTTTAGACACAGACTGTGAGAGAGTGTGCCAGGGAAAGTAATACACACGAGACAAGACAAGGACACAAGAAGCTAAGCAGGGAAGATAAGGGAGAGGAGAGGAGAAAAGTGCGACCCCCTTCACTGAGAGCCAAACGAGAAGATGGAACTCAGTTAGACATAGAAAGAAGAGCTTGTGTGAAAGCGTGAATGGAGCAGGTTGTAAAAAATGCTTTGAGCAAGATCCAGTCCAGGGTTACCAGTAATACAGTTGTATGTGTAGTTAATGGCTTCCTTTGTTGAATAAATGCTTCTAAAACAGTTACCCTCATCGTCTGCTCATAGTTCTTCAGCCAGGAATGAGCTACAGTGGACTCTGAGCATATTTAAAAGAGTAAAAGTCAGCACGACAGCATGTTTTATTGTGGCCCAATTTGTCTTTCTAAACAGTGGAAACAACCCACTGTGTGCCCAACTCACGTTTGACCACTAGGTGGTGACAGAGATCTTTTAGTGGTGTTAGAAACTAGAACTTCAATCGTAGACTATAACCTATCGCTGTATGTTTAATAGAAAAATGAGGGGGGTTTGGTTTCTATTTTAAGAGCACTGTCTGTCATAGTAGCTTGACTATAAACCTCTGCCTTCCTCGCATTTGTTTCTGCATGTTAAAGGATCATCTCTCCTTTAGTTTGTCTGATGTTTGGTGGGTTTTGTTGGATAGCTGTGACAGGTGAGGGGGCGTCACTGATCTGAAATACCCCCTTCTTAACCCGTTCCACTCTCAGACATACCTACATCCATCACTCTCCCTGGCATGCTGACACGCCCCCTCTCCATCTATTGTGGATATATGCATTTGTGTGGGTGGGCCCACTGTTCTTTCCTTATGGAAATTGGAAAATATACATTCATATGTATGCACTCTCTGCACCAGCACTATTAATGTTTTATGCAACGTTTAAATTAAGTGAAGGACAAGACATAATAGCAGCAGCTTGAATGGAGGAACGAGTCGCTTTTAGCCTTGAGTGACTCTTCCACTTTAGTCACTCTAACAGACTTTTAAAGCTTTTTATTCATTCTGAGAGAGCAGCTGCAATTAAAATGTAGTTAGCCACAGTATCCTGAAAAGGATGCCATGAAGTTTTGAGTTCAGTCTACTTGCCGGTCTTTCTTAAAGTCAAAGAAAATACAGTCTACCTTTTGGAAGGTTCTAACTTCTCAACAATAGGATGTAGAGTTGCTGCTGCACCTGAAAGTTAAATCTCAAAGATGGAGGGTAAAAAGATACTATATGTTCACATGCCAGTACAGACTCTTCTATAGCTCAAATTAATTTAGACTTCCAGTGAGTACGCATCTTTTCCAGTAGAGGTAGAGAAACAGAGAAGAAAACAAGTGCTGTGATTCTCCACCTGTAAACACATCCTGTCTCTGTACAGATGTGCTCATAGTGCGTCTCCCTTCAGCACGTTCTCACTAACAGTTCGGGCAACAGGAAATAGAGAAGACATGAGAGGAATGGCAGAATATTGCTCTTCACATTTGGCTTGTTTTTCTAATGTGCGAGATGCACATCATAACATAATTTGCTATAGGTGAGCAGCATCTGGTATCAGTGAGCACTTTGGGGAGATTGGATGCGATCCAGGAGTGTCCCTCCCCTCTCCTCGTCCGCTTTCATTTTCTCTCTTTTCGCTCTCCTCTGCAGCCGTCCCACTTGCAAGTCTTTTACCTTTCTAAATATATCTTTGCCCTGAGCATTTTGCCTTCCCACCTCCACTGTGCATTGATTCTCTTCTAGCATTGATCTGAAATCCACTATCTGTGTGTGACTGTGTGGGTTTAAGCATGAGCGCCTCTCCAATTGCGTGGAGGTGTGTATGCAGATCCACAAACATTATGAGAATGTGTGCTCCAGATTTAGCGAATTGATTTTTTTCCTTTTCCTTTTTTTGGGCTTTTTTTGACCTAGTGTCCCTTTAGTTCTGCTCTCGAGTTCTAAAATGTAAATGTCTCTGACAGAGTCTTTAGACTTTGACAGCTGTGCTCTTCTTTGAGCAGGACACTGCTTTGAATCAGGGTGTGCATGAACCTCCCAAATCACAATAGCTCCTTTGCTTAGCATATGAAAAGAGCAACTGAAACCAAAATGCCTTTTATCTCTCAGTCAAATCCTGTTTCTCCTCCTGTTTTAATTAAAATATTTGTCATTTGAAGCACAGACCGAATTTATATCCAAGTCAGTTCACCAGGATATGAAACTGTTCCACTCTAGTGTTCTTACAGAGCTAAATAATGACAGTGTGAAGGTGGCTACATCATCCTTTGCAGCAACCCTTTCTCCAGGTCAGGCTGAAGTAATGAAACAGTCACAAAGCGCTCACAGTACCTGTGAATCCCACTCCAGCCAGACTTCAGTTTTATTGTGGTGTGGTGCAAAAAAGAAAAGAAAAGAAAAGAAAAAGAGAGCCTGTCCCTGTGCGTTTGCAAGGAGGCCGCCACTGATGGATTAAAAAAGACATGGGTGGAGAAGGGGAAGGATTTGCCTGCTCACTGCTTGGCTACTTGGGGGTATCGCACCGCCAAAAGCTGAAATTCATTTTTCCCCCTCACACAGTTCCCATCACAGTTTTGTCTGAGAGGCAATCGATGCCCAGGCACTATAGTTCTGATATATGCTGCTGCCAGTGGGGCATGATGTATGCTTGCTGTCCCGTGGACGGGCTGTGTGCAACTTCTGCTACTCCCGAGTGAGTAAAGCCATTAGAGGAATCAAATTAAAATGTTTTCAATTTTAGAGTACATTTGTACTTTATTAAAGTATTTCTGGGTTTCTGTGTATATGTTATACTTTATACTTATATTTTCTAATGCAAATATTGTACTTTGTACTCAGTAGTTCTTATTGTGCTTTAGTAACTTGATGATTTGATGCAGACACTAGTCCCCCTCTTTCTGTGCCAGCCCATTTTAAAAACATCTTCAAACATCTCTGTGACACACTCATGGTGGTGTTTAACATTTCATACGTCCTTCATCTTCAGTTCACCTGGCGGCTCAGCACAGTGTGCATATCAGCTCTCATTTATTGTGTCTGGGGAAGAAAACTCTTGCTAGCGTTCTGTTTTCTCAATGAACAACAAAGCTTCCATAGAAATACGACGCTGTGGTTATGGTTCCATCATTAGCTCCTGGTGTCTGAGCAGGAGGTAACAGTGTCAGGACATAATGGTGTCTTTGTTAACTCTGACAGCTGTTAATTTCAGGCTGGCTTTGAAACTTCAAGGGATGTATTTAAAATGTCACATAATCAATAAAGCGTGCATAAATCACAGCACAGCACAGCATGCATCAGAACGTCTGCAGGAAACTGAACTGAAAACATTAAATTAAGCATAAAAGAAACAAGCATTCTCTTCTGAGGGTTGCTGTGCAGCAAGAACAAGGTCTGAGTGAGCAACACAAACCTTTGTGATGTGTGTCTGTGTAAGTGTGACAGAGAAATTTATATAGATATATGTTGGGTTTTCTTCCTCCTTTTTCTATTTTTAACCTTAAAATAGTGCAAAATGGAAAGACCCCTATTTTGTGTAATAACCGTCCTTTTGATAACAAATATTTATTTGCTAATTTGTAATCTGAAATCCTGTTATCTGAATTAGTATACTCACAATCTGATAACTTCCAGTCAAAGTAAGTGATACAACGAGCAGAGAAATAATCTAATGTGAGCTAATTTACAGACTGCAGTTATCATGTCCAAGCATCAACCATTATTTGAAGGGATTCAACATGCAAACTGTGAATCTCTTTATCATCTAGCCAGTCATCTCTCTTCCTACACTGATGTATTTGCTGGAACTGGAATTTCCTTTTGGGTGATTGGATTATTCCAGCCGGTCAGGTACTTCATCAGGCTGTTACTTGATGAACTGAGACTGCTGTTATTCCTTAGAAGTGATCGTAGAGGTTTTTACTCAGCGACTTATAGTTTCACTAATTTCTTTTGTCATCAGTAGATGCCTTTTCAGAATTAATAGTACAGAACTCAATAGTGTCCAAATGAAAGGTGAATGTAAGGTGATGGGCCACAGTGGATCTCCAGCGTCAGAGTGTCAGTATCTTCGGAGCTGCACACTGGAAAGGTCCCCTGATTAGCTGCTTTGGAACGAGGTGATTAACCTGTTGCTCCAATTTGTGATAATTAAAACATTCATAATGTTTTTAATACTCCCCTAACCAGTAATTCTTTGTGATTCTTTTGCTCCTTTGTGATTCTTTTTGCCCATTGTCATTATTAGAGATGTTTTACTTTTGCTAAAATTACCTTTATCAAAAAAACCTTTAAACTGGCAACATTGAACCTGTTAATTTAAATCAAAGTCTTTTGATTTGTTATTGGTCGCTGTGAGCAAAGGCTCTATAATGCTAGCTTGTGGACACTTGCAGACAGCATAGATGTGTAGCTGTTTTAATCAAAGTAATTTCAAATGTTACTGGGATCCACCAAAAGAATATTTAGTGTGTGCAGTTTGGTGTAGTTTCTGAAAGGACTGATTGAGAAGAGCAAGTGAACATCTGAAATATGGCACTCAGACCCAATCAAACCGTACTACTGTACTACTGGTACAGTAGTATACTACTGATACACTATACAACGGGTATAGTAGTATACCTCATATTTACTGAATTATGAACTGTGTTGCAAAATTCCAAAATTCTGCAATGTGCATGTCACTTACCTCAAAACAACAGTCATTTTCTGCACAGCACATCAATTTGATATCCTGAAGATAAAGGTGACAGGCTGCACACCTTCAGCTTCTCACACATTACCAAGACATTTCAGTGACTCCTGATGACTTAGGCTGTATTTGCAGCCTGCAGAAGAACCACAGTTGGAAAAAAAAAAGACTTTTGGTGTCATGCCATAGATACTGTTACTACCAGTAACCTAAGTTGTTTTGAGAATTTTCTTTTTGCTATTTGTGCAAATTTTATTATTTTAAATGTCATTTAAATTATCATCTATTTTTCTTTATTTTTATCTGTAATTTTTTTTTTTAACTTATTCAATGTATCATTTCTGGAATGTCAGGTGTACAGCACTTTGTGTTCAGCTGGGAGTTGTTCTAAAAGTGCTATATAAATTTTAAAAAAATGAATCCATCTCTATATTTCACACAGAGAAAAGCCCAGTTATGGGAACATACTGGATTATTCTTATGACCATATTGATGGTTTTCTTTACTGTAGGCACACAATATTTTGAATGTCTTCTAAATATTGCATCCCCATGGCTGTCTCCATCTTAGTTACGATGACTAAGGATGTTATTGCGTGTGACAAGATGAAGAGACAGGAAAGGTGCATTCAACAGAAACACTTCACAGACACCATCCTTTTTTGTCTACAAACTCCCAATGTGTTTGAATTAAGCCGTCCATTCTCTGTCACTCATGCCTTCTTTACACTGCAGCAGCTATCTGCACACTCAGTTTTAGTGCTCAGCGGCTAGTTTGCTCATATATCTACCAAAATAAGGCCCAATCTGAGCTCATTTTGAGATGAGCAGTGAAAATATGCAATAATTCATTTAGGTGATGATGTGGGTGTTAATAGCCTGCCTTAGTGCTGCCCTCATTTTACCATGAAAGCAGCAGGAAAGACAGCTGACTGACAGTAATGGCTTCCATCCAGACTGACAGGATCAGACTGTGGTTTTAGGTCACCTTTTAGTGTTTCCCCGTTGTAATGTCTGAGTGTTCTCAGAGTTTATGCTGTATCTTTTTTGCTTTGGCTTTGTTACTAAAAGTGAGATTGTGGAAATGTGTTTCTGTATGAATTGTTCTTCTTTTTTTCCTCTCTCTCTTTCTGAATCAGTTACATGAAGAATGTTGTTGGTGACTTGGTACATAAAGTGTTAGCTTTGCAATTCAAGTAATCAGTTACTTACTTTTTCTAACAGACTGTCAGCGGTACAATTTTAGCACATTTGCAGTGGCATGCATAGGCAAACGTAAATCGTGATTCTGTCAGGATGTAAGATTTTATATGTTTTATATTAAGTGATCATCGTCTGCTAAGAAGCTCTACTTCACATTTCACCTGTAGCACACCTATGCACCAGCTAGCTTTTAGCTCAAACTGTCTCTCTGAGAGAGTTTGTTGCTGGTTGTGCAGTGGAGTAAATTCTACTAATATGAACTCACCACACAATGAGTTAAATCTATACACTCAAAGAACATCTATAGTCTATTACACCCTCTGAGTAAAACACCTAACATGCACAAGCTAAGTGCAAAGAGGGGACTATGTATTTGATGCAAAGTATAAGGTACTTTTCTCAGTAGGCAATTCTTTATCATAAAAGATTACTTTGACACAGAGGTCTTTCATAATGGCTTTCAAACACCTTTAGATAGTTAGCAATTAAATCTGATAAACAGATGACTTTCAAATCAGCTTGGTGTTGCTTGGCATTACTTCCAACGACAGCATGGAGATATGAAACTAGAAAATAACTGAGAAGAAAATAATGGCATCCCATGGGCCCCATCCAATCATTGCATCTTTTTTTTGTATTATATTTGAGGTGATGTTGTTGATTAGATTCACTCACCAGATTCTACCATTTATTCTAACTTTATGCAGTCAAAGCCTTGTAAAGTCAGCTATACATCTGCTCATATATTGCTGAATTGAAGATGCAACTCCATAACAAGTGCTTTCCCATAACATGCTCAGTCATTTAAATGTTATTTTACCACCATCACTTTTTCTCCAGAGATTAATGTCTTGCTTTTATTTAGGCTTGTCTATGTCATGCTGCAGAGGGAGATATGAGAGTGTTTATTTCACACTATTGGTTTCCTTTAAATTTCCATCCTAAAAAAAAGTGTCCTAAAATCTACTGATGCATGTAGAAACACAGCGGTGCCACATCTGACATGCAGGATGCAGGAAGGATAGCAGCTGTTTGTCCCGAGTTCAGGCCTCCTTCTTCACATCTGTGCACCGTGCATCCTTGTCCAAAGTCCTACTAGTGCAGCCCTAAACTACACATGATAAGAAAAAGGACAGTTTGCCCAAGTAACCTCAGCCTATAAGGCCCATCCTGTTTGTTAGTTAAAATTAGATTTAAAAGGATGAATAAGCGACTTCAACTTCCTCACTACTCTTGTTTAGTTGGAGTGCATACACCCACTACTCCCTACACACATCATTTTCTAGGAAAAGAGAAAAAGAAGAAAATTAGCTCTATGAAAGGTATTAAATTCCATAATAGATCGTCTTCCCACCACAGAGGTGGTATGTAGAGGGAAGTACAAATAAATCAATATAACAAAGTGGGCTGTGCTGGAAAGACAGACAGTGGGCTGAAATATTAACCGAGCACCACAGGAACACAAGCCAAAGCCTATGAAACAGAGAATCCATTATGGACAAGGCTGAAGCTGTCTGAGGAATTGGATTCAGTAACAGGAGGGAGGGGGTGCGATGCCCGTTCACTGGTTTTATTGAGAACTCATTGCATGGCAAAATTGAGAAGCCATTGATATCGATCAGCAACAGTGGAGAGAGGAGAAAGCGGGCTTTGAAAACCGACAATATTCACCAAAGTTTTGTTTTTCTGTTCCCCTCAGAGATTGGATAGAAAACACATTTCCTCATATTCTCCTCATATTTCTCTATTCTCTTGCATCTGTTGCTGTTTACTTTTTTCCGTCTACTTTTTTTTCTGTTCCTGTCTCACTGCATACAGTTTCATGGTGTATTATTTTTACAGTGTATTGTATTGGAGGATTTATGAACATAAGTAATTTACAAAACTGTGTCAGAGGTCAGGTTGGGGGGGGGGGGGGGCAGGTCTCACACTCAGTAAAACCACTTTGTAGACTAATTAACTAATTAACAAACAACTTCATTATTAGTGTAAAGAAAGAGAAGAACATCCAGAAAACATTGAAGTTTAGTGAACGACCCATTTCTAAAACAGGAGGAAGAACAGGATCTGATGTGATCGGATAGGACCAAATACACCCATTCCCAACATTAAATCAAATGTGTAAGGAAAACATCGACGTTCCAAGGTGAGCACCTGAACAAACATCCATACATGACAAGTCGACAATGCTTTCACTGTGGCCAGTTCATCAAGGCACTGATGCCAACGGACACCTTGTGTGTATCACTGAGATGCCAGCAGCTTTGACAAAACATCAGTAATTGATGCCCAGGAAATTAGAACAGGCTCATACTGGACCTTTCCACCTTGTATCCATCCTCTATTCCCAGATGTATTATCTTTGCCTCTCTTGTCTCCAATATTTCGTCCCCCTTCCCCCCACCTTGATAGTAGTACCTCTGGAAATCCTCGTCCACAGGTAGTGTTGACAGAGCTTTTCTGTGAGCACTCAAATGCAAGACTTGGCCTTGTAAAGTCGTGAAGGAGAGTGAAATGAAAAAAGATGGGATTGGGGTGGCCTCATTCACAGGAGAGTGATTGTAGGGTAGCATTGTTGCTGAGGTCAGGGAGAACACTCATCCCCTGGATTTACACCCAAACTACAATATACAGCAGGATTTGTGACTGCAGAAATCCAATTTCTCCTTCGGAGTCTACTCATGGGCATGGACCTTGGTTTAACATATTACTGTTAATATAGCCCTATGTTGTTACAGTTTTTCCTTGTAGTATGTACCAATGCGATTATGCCTTTGTTAGTTTTTCATCCACAGACAGCATTATTGTTACAAAAAAGGGTTAGTGATTTTTCCCCAATCCACACATGGTCAAAATCATACAGGCTCAGATACATACGTTCACCTCCCCTGATATTTGGTTAAATGTCCCATTGCAAGTTGCACCTTGACGACATGTTTTTGGCAGCTGTCAACAAGATTGTGGCATAATTCTGGATGGATATTAAATAGCCACAGACCATTCCAAAACCAGTCCTAATGCATATTTGGCATCATTGCCGTTTAATAAAACCCAACTGTGTGTAAGTTTCAATCATCCAGCCTGAGGTGAAATTGAAGAGTATGGAGGCAGTCATCCTTCTTCATTATTATTCCAGCCCCAGAGCATAATGATACCACAAACATTCTTGGCAGCTGGCAGTGCTCTTAGGTTAGAAAACCTCACTCCAAACACGCATCTGGTCATTGTGGCCTAATTGCCTCATCTGACCATAAAACCTTTCTCCACAAGGTTTGTCCATGTGAGCACATGCAAATTTCAGTTGATCCTGAATTCTTTGATGATGTTTCAACCTCTACTGGTCTTGACAAAAGCATCATCACTCTTCATAAAAGTCTCTTGTCTTGAAAAACTGCAATATTGAGACACATATTATATGCCACCAGTCTGTGTAGACCTTGTTTGAACGGATGAGGCCTGTTAAGAAAATGATTTTTGTATAGTATCTAAAGCTGCTTTGCATATAGCTACAAACTGCAGACAGAACATATGTCAGTTAGATAATGAATGAACAATTAAAGCCCCATTTAGTCTTCATTAACAGTTTCCATGCAGATCCAGGAGGTTCGGTTTTGTCAGACCTTACAGGTGTCATGTCTCATCAGTACATTTCACATCTCATTTTATAAGTCAGTCAGTTTGTGCCTAATGATGTGACATAATTGTTTTCTATTTCGGTTTTGATTAGTGTTTTTAAAACTACAAACGCTTTGGTGTCAGGGGACACTGTTCAAAAGCACTCAGTCCCTCCTACACAGTATTAATAACCTGAAACATTTGTTCACTTAATATTTGCCATGGGACCTAGAGTTAAAAAGTAAAGTAACAGAGTATACTGTGGGTAGAGGCGCTCAGTCAGTGAAAATAAAAAAAACAGAATCCGGTGGATATTGTTAAACAGTATACAAAAAACTGAACAGAAGGCCAAGAGCTTGTCCCCAGAAGTAACAAGGGCAAATGCTGAAGTGAGTACTTTGTGTTATTCAACGGTTCCATGACAGTACTTTGGGTATGCTTTTCATACAAGTTTCACACAAGACAGATACAAACTTTCCATATGGGATGGCACAACTGTGAACCTACCAAGACGAGGCCGTCCACCTAAACTCACAGGCCGAACAAGGAGAGCGCTGATCAGAAATGCAGCCAAGAGGCCCATGGCGACTCTGGACGAGCTGCAGAGATCTACAGCTCAGGTGGGGGAATCTCACAGTTTGTGCAGTGCACAACTATTAGTCGTGCACTGCACAAAATTGGCCTTTATAGAAGAGTGGCAAGAACAAAGCCATTCTTAATAGAAAACCATAAGAAGTCCCGTTTGCAGTTTGACACAAGCCATGTGGGGGACACAGCAAACATGTGGAAGAAGGTGCTCTGGTCAGATGAGACCTAAATGGAACTTTTTGGCCAAAATGCAAAACGCTATGTGTGGCGGAAAACTAACACTGCACATCACTCTGAACACACCATCCCCACTGTCAGATATGGTGGTGGCAGCATCATGCTCTGGGGGTGCTTCTCTTCAGCAGGGACAGGGAAGCTGGTCAAAGTTGATGGGAAGATGGATGGAGCCTCTTGGAGTCTGCAAAAGACTTGAGACTGGGGCGGAGGTTCACCTTCCAGCAGGACAATGACCCTAAACATAAAGCCAGGGCAACAATGGCATGGTTTAAAACAAAACATATCCATGTGTTAGAATGGCCCAGTCAAAGTCCAGATCTAAATCCAATCGAGAATCTGTGACAAGGTCTGAACTGCTGTCACAATGCTGTCATCTATCTGACTGAGCTGGAGCTGTTTTGCAAAGAAGAATAGGCAAGGATTTCAGTCTCTAGATGTGCAAAGCTGGTAGAGACATACCCTAAAAGACTGGCAGCTGTAATTGCAGCAAAAGGTGGTTCTACAAAGTATTGACTCAGGGGGCTGAATAATTACGCACGCCCCACTTTTCAGTTATTTATTTGTAAAAACTGTTTGGAATCATGTATGATTTTCGTTCCACTTCTTACGTGTGCACCACTTTGTGTTGGTATTTCACGTGGAATTCCAATAAAATTGATTCATGTTTGTGGCTGTAATGTGACAAAATGTGGAAAGGTTCAAGGGGGCCGAATACTTTTGCAAGCCACTGTATATAAATGCAAACTAGCTGTAAATGTGCAAAGTTTGCTAATATAGGTACCAAAGCTGATCATATGAGAGTAATTTTAGAAAAAAAAAGGTCCATTTAAAGCTTCAGCTTTACGTTGGATGATTTCTCCAGTATTGTGGACATGGATTTTTGGTTTGGACCAACTGCTGTGTGCTATGCCAGTTTTGTTTTACAGTCTACAGTAAACCAAGTTCAGTGGGAGAGCATGATGATAACGGTTCCACCAGCTGCTTATAGCAAACATTGTGTGTGTGTGTGTGTGTGTGTGTGTGTGTGTGTGTGTGTGTGTGTGTGTGTGTGTGTGTGTGTGTGTGTGTGTGTGCAGCTGTATGCATGCATGCGCATAGAGCTAGTGGGCAATTTAATTCAGATTCAGTGGAAATGATAGTCAGGCATATTGCTGTTTTTCGTCATGCTTTCACAGAGCCGTGGTTCCATTCTCAACTAGGAATGGCATAGAGGAATGTTTGCCAACAGCAGCGTGGCTTCCTCTCCTTCATTCACCTACAGTGTGTACTGGGCTTACAGCAGTGTTTGCAACAGAAACAGGGCTTCAGTGGACAGGAAGGATTACATGCTCAAAATAAAGCCACAAAGAAATATACACAGGTACACAGGAATATGTGTGTTTCAAAATATGTTCATGTCTAAAGAAAACATTGTAAAGGAAAAGATTTTATGCAGATACAGACACATTTCAGTAAAGGTCAAGCCGACCACAATACACATTTTTAAGCTAATGAATCAAATTAAAAGGGAAAACAATGTGATGTAAGATTTAAATGAATCTAAAAAGATTTAACTATAAATCTGAAGCTCACCTTGGCTTACTGGTCCTGTTGGCTGACTGAGCTGCAGTGGCATAGCAAGTTGTCCTCTAATTGGAGGGTTTGCAGTTCCATCACAGCTTTTCCATGTGCCAAATTTGAGTTTTTCCCAACTGCAGATCAGCCTGTTGAATGACATCTATGTTGTCATTGTAATGCACTTTGAAACCACTAGAATTAGTTTTTAAGCTCTACAGTCCATTTAACATTACTTAGCTGTTCAGCTCACATTTTGCTCTTCAGTGTCATTGCACTCACAACATTGTTTTTGGCAGCAGCTGTTTTCTAAGGGAAAGCTCAAAAACCTCCTTGTACACCATCTGCTCAGCAGCAAAGAACACACCTACACACTTAGAAACCAGTTAGACTAACTATATGAAGCAGAAAGCAGCCAAAGAATGAGATATTTGCCTTCTGAGTTTGTTAAGATGAAAAAAAAAAGATATCCCCTGTGTCCCCAACATCCCTCCTCTCTCTTCTCTTACTCTAAAGACAAGAAACTATAACTCTAATCGGCTAATCTGACAATCTGACCAAAGGAGAGGAAAAACACAGTGCCATATGGATCCTGGTGTAAACCAGATCACACATGGGACTTAAAACAAACCCTGTTATTCTCTGGTATCATAGTTCTCTGCTTTCTACAGCTACAATTGACCCAAACACAAAAATACAAGCCCCCCAGTTCTCAAAATATCGAAGGATTACATTTCCCATTTGTACTTTGTAATACAAACTAAGATACAAATACAATTTCCTTGAGGCAGGCTTGTAAATGTATAGTGATAAGGGATTTTCTCTATGATAAAAATACTGGACCTGATATAAACTTGAGCAAACACATGTTCAGCTCCCAGATCACACAGTAACAGATGATACTCATTTCCTTAGTGGCCTTTAAAGCGTTTGAATTAATTTATTTGTCCTTTATTAAAAATGAAGCAGCCCACGCCACATCTGAATGACAATGCCTGCACCATGTGTTGGTCCATCTGGCCATGATCCACAGCCATACAGCACCACACTCTGACTTTCTCAAAATGTTTATAAACCATAGGCCTCATCTCACTATATAATATATATATATATGCCTATGACTTTGTCTGTATAAGTTTTTCTTATGCAAACCAGTTTGACATATTAATTTAACAAATCAAGTATTGGTTTGTTGAACATGTCTTGGGCACAAATGAAATTATCTTATTACAATTTGACTGAAACGGGGGGTAAACAGCTCTCTAGTGGTTTTGGCAGTGTCACTGAGGATGGGGATTTGGGGTAATTTATTTTGTGGTCCAAGTTCTAAGTGGTCTCATTGATTTATGGCAATGCTAAACAAATCTAGGTAATATGATGGGAAATTTAAAAAAAAACATAAACCAGACAGCATTTGTGCATGGAGTGGAGCTGTCATCAGGCTCTGTAGATATGGGGAGATTAGATAAGAAGCTAACAGTTGAATGAGCTGCGTCTCACAGCAGTTTAAACAGCAGTGCAACCAAATGTGATTTGCACATTAAATGTGCTCTCATTAATGTGAGTCTATTAGCATGTTGGCCTTTTACAAAGTTATCAGCTTGTAAATGGTATGAGTTGCAGATAATAAAAGCTTATCATTGAGAAAGTGACAGTCACCCTATCAGTAGCTGGGGTCAGATATTCTTCTTTAGTTAAGTATTTCTTTTCTCTGATGCCTTTAATTAAACACAGAAAATAATTGTATGTCAACCACTGGAGTCTTCTAATACCTAATAAGTAACTCCTCTTATTCTAGAAGTAAATTCAGTTCTGCAACCACTTTTTCACACATGCACTTCAACCATTAACCAGGATGTCAACCAGAGCAAGTGTCTCCCATTCTAAATTAACTGGTTCTACACTTGTGACTGGACTTAAGTCAATATAAAATACCACAATTTTGGATGGGTCCAGTTGGGTCCAAGTGATGTCAATTTTGTTGTCAGAGGGTGAACACAAGGGTCTAAACAGATGGCTGCATTTTTTTGTGACTGTGCAGACTCATCTGCAGTGCACTACATTACAGTCATTAACTGCATGTACATCCTTCAGGTTGACTCCAAGTGGACTTGAAAAATAGTCTATTTGCATAATAATAGCAATGCCAACCGGTGTCCACAGGCTTATGCATCTGTTTCTGCAATCTAGGCAGTTTTGCTCATCATTTAAGATGTCATTTAAGCTCGGGATGTGCAACACTGTCCAGATTTTTTTTAAGAAACTGTGTAAAATGACTGGATCTCTTAAACTGTGACTGCGTTAAGGCTGACATGTTGTCTACTTGGCTGTTTTGACTGTGATCACAGGACTTGAGAGTGGTGACTTGCAATATGATGACTTCAGCTCTTACATCTCCATGTTTATTGAAGTAATAAATCAGGTTTAGAACTGACACACAGGAAAAAGTGCACACTCACATGAGCTTTGACACCCGTTTGTGTTTGTAGAGTGCTGATGGATTATCCAGTAGCTGATCACAGACGTTGCGTCCACTTTAAGAGACTCACAGTCTCCCACTTTCTGTGACTGGCATGCAAGACCATATATAAATGTGACTGACTTTAGACGCTTTGCGAATTTGTACAGCTGATACTAACTGGGAGCAAGTCACTGGAAAATGAGAGAACATGCGAATAAGAATGAAGCACAAACAACAGGATCTATCATTTTGTCAGTGTTGAACAGTAATTACATGTATGATCTTATATTGCAATGCATGTGGTGTTTCAAATGCCAGATTTATGCTAAACATCTGGTTAGCATTATAGCATTATAAAAAGCTTTTTTAAATACACAAATGAATAAAAATAACAATAATAATAATAATAATAATAATTTGTCAACTACATAAAAACTCTTTTTAGATGGTTTTACAGAAGACAGTCGTGCTCCACGTTTTCATATTTGTTCACAATGATACCTGATATACAGTCATTTTTAGAAATTTTGCCACCTAGCAGTACAGATAAATAAAGTTTATTCAGCACGGTAGTAAATACAATTTTAGGAAAAAAATTAATTTCTCCATTTGCTTAGGAAATCAGGGAATTTAACCAATACAGAGGTTATTGAGGCACAGGCACTTGTATCCAGTACTCCAACACAAATGTACAGTAGATGCTTTACAGTAGTGATGCTATTTGTAGACAGCACAGTTTAACATGGAGAGGAAAGCACATCAAAGATTAGAAACGCTGGCTATTGCTTCAGTGAATAGTGTTCGTTTCTTTTAACAGTCATTTTGTATATTATCACTAGCTCTCTGTGCAGCAGGGGTTAGGCCAAGGGACTAATAATATCACAAAGATAAAAAAGAAAGAGAATGCCACAATACAAGTCGCTTCACTCATTTTATGTATTGCCCTTTGGTGACAGTAGACAGCTACAAGGTGCACACGATACTCTGCACAGCTCTGCATATGGCCTACAGGCTACCGAGACTATATAACATTGAGTTGCTTTACAGCCATATTATAAGAATAGGGAGTGTCTGAGTCAAAGAACATGTGCAGAAAGATCAATGGATGAGTGTGGTGGCGACAAAAGTTGTGAATGAAATTATTTTGAGAGCAAGTGAGAGCAGGAATGAAGGAGAAACAGAACACTAACACATTTTCACAGATAAAAGCATAAAGACAGAACAGAAGCAATCTTCTTTTGAGAATTTAAGTGCGCAAAACTGAAACCAAGAGCCAGTAAGAATAGTTGCACCCTAGGTAGATTTTGCTTGCGTTGAACGCTCCTTCCACTCCAGTATGCTTCAGGTTAAGGCATTTTTTTTTAAATCAGAAAATGATAGCACGTCAACAGATTTGAAAGTGGAGGATTAGTTGTTTAATATTGATGTGCTGAAGTTAACTGTGAACAAATTCATTTTAACAGCACAATCATTCAGCACTTTGAAGCGATTTTCTTGTAATTATTTTTGTGTGAATCAAGACAGGTAGAGGTCACATTCTGTTATTCTTGTTATCTGCCTGCCTGATTGGCTGCCTGGGGAAAAATGGCAGGAAACGGCTATCACAAGTTGCTTATCAGAGCTGCATTGAATTGAAATAAACCACGGTGCCACAACCATGCAGACAGACACCCTGCTCCCTGCATGCTTTGATTGCGGCTTGTTTGAAGAAACCTGAAGGGTTACTGCCTTTTACACGTGGCGGCCAAAGAGGAGGTGGGAAAGGTCATTTCCTTTTGATGGCTGGCCCCTGCAGTCGTGCAGTTTGTGTGTATGTCACACATACACACAAACATCAGAGAGAAGCAGAATAACATGTGTTCAAACATGGTAACCTTTTGTTTACTGACTGTTAGGCTTTATTGGAGCTGATGATGTATATCAGATATGCTGGATCTGTTGGTTTTTATTGGCTTTTCATATAATTCTAGAACTGTGTTTATCTATTTATTTTTACCCAGGCTGAAACATTTGGGTTAATGCAAAAATTTCACATTTCTCATGGTTTGTAGTTTTTGTTTGTTAAACGAGTTGCGAAATTGAAAAAGGAAAAGAGATTGTGCATTTGCACCAATCACAGATTTACAGGTTTTCAGGGCAGCTGCGGGTTAGGAGGCAGACCAGGTCATCTACCAATTAGAAGGCCTTTGCTCCAGTGCATCCGCTGGAGTGTGTGTGTAAGTGTTAGACGTGTTAGCCACAGGAAAAGGCGCATGAATTTGTGTGTGACTGGGTGAATCAAGCATGTAGGAACACTGCTGTATGAGTACCAGTCCACTTTAGCATTAACTATAAATCATAGCTGTGAATATGTGTAGACAATTGGGGAATTTCACTCTTCACCCCTCCCGAACCACCTCCCATGTTAAGATTGGTTTGATAACTATTCTGATTTAAACCGTCAAGCTGTTCGCACAACAGGACAGTTGAGATCTGGTGGCATAGGATGCCAGCCGACTACACTGACTGGAGCTGTGTTGTGGATTATTATCCTGTTGTTGGAAGAAATTGCCAGCAGTTAAGTAGAAAATGAATTGATGTTGCAGACTGTTGCAGAACGCTGTGGTAACCTTTTGTGTTCAAGTCCTCTTTGATCCCATACAAACTCCCACTTTACCACCAGAAGTCCTGGATTATCTTTTTCCCTCTCCCAAATCCTTAACAAATGAATCCAACATTGTTTCTGTTCTTCCAGGTATCACAATGTTCCTCTGTCCAGTGTCTCTCGTCTTTTGTCCTTCATAATTTTTCCCTTTTATTGGACAGGCTCAGACATGGCCTTTTCTTTACGGCTCTGCTGACACTGAGAAGAGTTTTACCATTTAATGAAACTGGCAGTTGTTCCTCAAACTACACACCCTGACGTTCCTGTTTTGCACTGGGGTCTGCCGCTGTCCTTTTTATCTGGTTTGATCCAGTTTCTGCTGTTCTGGGTGGGAACAGTTGATACAGTTGGAAAAATGGTTTTCTAATATTGTAAATGTATGTAAAGGTAGCACAAAGTGAACAAAGAGTGAAAGAGTGAAGCCTTTGTAAGTCTGTGTAGATATTATTAAAATTTTGTCATTTTAAATAAACACAAATGTACTGGAAGTCAATAAAGTAATGAAGTGTTTTAGTGACCCCCAAATTATGAACTATTGTGAAACAGAAAGAGAAAAGAACAAAGAGATTCCACTGACCACATGCAGTATCATAAGTGGAATTTCCTATGTAGCTAAATGGCTAAACCTGTAGTACATAGAGAAAATAAACCCCCAGAAGGACAGAAAACAGAAGTAACGTGTTTAGCCTTGACTTATTTTATCTCTAAAATGTGTAATATAAATGTTATTTGACTACACACGCCTAACTACAACAATATCTACACATTAGAAAAGTTAAGCAGCAAATTTCTATTCAAATGAAGTTGTTGATAAGTGTTTATTCCCACTGAAGACAGACCCACTTGTTGGACCTTCAGTCACCAGGTAACGGCTAATTTGTTATTCATGAAAAGCCACTTGTATAAAGCCGCCCTCAGCTGCTGCTGCAGCAGCTAAATTGGCCAATTACATTAATGGAAGACCATCTCTTTGTTCGCAGCAGCCATATCGGCTGTGGTGGAGGTGATGGTGGTGGGACTATGTGGGAGGTATGAAAGTAAAGAAAACAAATGTGACGTCCGCACGCAGAGACACACATAGCAATTTTATTGATGTCTGTGTTGGAAGGAGGCCTCCATTATAGCTTTAGAAGGGTCTAAGATTGGACCAAATTACTGTTCGTGTGTTTGAAGTGTTCTGGTAGCGACGGTAGTTTGGGGTGACGCTGGGGCTTTGGATGAAGTGCAAAATGTCAGTGAAGCAGCTGGAGAGGGCTAATGAGGGTAGGGGTTGCTATCTCCATCAGTGCTTCTCTGGCCTGATTCGGGTAAAACTTGGAGGAAATCATCTGGAATTAAAAACCGCAGCACTCTCTGGGCCCACCCCACATCTCCCTCTGCACGTTTATTTTTCCACCTCCATTATATTTCTCCCATTTTGTTTTCCCTTTTGGTTTGAAGGAGCTATATTTCCCTCTAACCCTGTGTCCTGCTGTCCGACTATTCCCTGTCCCTGCTACCAAAGAGTATTTTGCAGTTATTAACATAGTAATGATTTCTGAGGACCTGACCACTGAGGCGGCTGACCACTGGTTTTTAGTTATGGTCGAGGGGAAGCGAAAGCTACCTGCTGGGCCTTCGAGTGAAGAAGGATGTAGTTCAGGCTCCACGATGAGACCTATAGTTCATGTGTGAGCACATGGAAGAAGAGGCAGATGAAAATGCTAATATTTTTGTTTAGGGGAGCATTTCATGTTAAAAGGTTGTTTCAGATTCCTTATGTCTTTTTACACAAAGGCGGAAACACAGAAAAAATGCTCAAAGGTGAAACGACAGGCACTTTATAAAGCCTATATCACTTTCTCATGTATTTCTCATTTTGTTGAATCTATTTATTAGTGTTCCTGAATGTGACCTTCTTGTCTTTTCTGGACAGTGGTTGCCTAATAATAATTCAAAAAACTGACAGTAAGTTTTTCTCTATATACATGAAACCGATCAGATACTGCAACTGATGCATTTTTTTAATGTTTATAAAAAAATGAAGCTCATATAGTGCAAAGAACAAAGCTTGTGAAAGGGTGAAAGGGGCTTAAATTATAGTCAGTGAGACTACAAATGCAATGTACTAAACCATACCTGCTGTTTAGTTATACAGTGGGGCAAAAAAGTATTTAGTCAGCCACCGATTGTGCAAGTTCCCCCACCTAAAATGATGACAGAGGTCAGTAATTTGCACAAGAGGTACACTTCAACTGTGAGAGACAGAATGTGAAAAAAAAATCCATGAATTCACATGGTAGGATTTGTAAAGAATTTATTCGTAAATCAGGGTGGAAAATAAGTATTTGGTCACCTCAAACAAGGAAAATCTCTGGCTCTCACAGACCTGTAACGTCTTCTGTAAGAAGCTTTTCTGTCCCCCACTCGTTACCTGTATGAATGGCACCTGTTTGAACTCATCATCTGTATAAAAGACACCTGTCCACAGCCTCAAACAGTCAGACTCCAAACTCCGCCATGGCCAAGACCAAAGAGCTTTCGAAGGACACCAGGAAAAGTATTGTAGACCTGCACCAGACTGGGAAGAGTGAACCTACAATAGGCAAGCAGCTTGGTGTGAAAAAATCAACTGTGGGAGCAATCATCAGAAAATGGAAGACATACAAGACCACTGATAATCTCCCTCGATCTGGGGCTCCACGCAAGATCTCATCCCGTGGGGTCAAAATGATCATGAGAACGGTGAGCAAAGATCCCAGAACCACACGAGGGGACCTGGTGAATGACCTGCAGAGAGCTGGGACCAAAGTAACAAAGGTCACCATCAGTAACACAGGGAATCAAATCCCGCAGTGCCAGACGTGTTCCGCTGCTGAAGCCAGTGCATGTCCAGGCCCGTCTGAAGTTTGCCAGAGAGCACATGGATGATACAGCAGAGGATTGGGAGAATGTCATGTGGTCAGATGAAACCAAAGTAGAACTTTTTGGTATAAACTCAACTCGTCGTGTTTGGAGGAAGAAGAATACTGAGTTGCATCCCAAGAACACCATACCTACTGTGAAGCATGGGGGTGGAAACATCATGCTATGGGGCTGTTTTTCTGCCAAGGGGACAGGACGACTGATCCGTGTTAAGGACAGAATGAATGGGGCCATGTATCGTGAGATTTTGAGCCAAAACCTCCTTCCATCAGTGAGAACTTTGAAAATGAAACGAGGCTGGGTCTTCCAACATGACAATGATCCAAAACACACCGCCTGGGCAACAAAGGAGTGGCTCCGTAAGAAGCATTTGAAAGTCCTGGAGTGGCCTAGCCAGTCTCCAGACCTCAACCCCATAGAAAATCTGTGGCGGGAGTTGAAAGTCCGTGTTGCTCGGCGACAGCCCCAAAACATCACTGCTCTCGAGAAGATCTGCATGGAGGAATGGGCCAAAATACCAGCTACTGTGTGTGCAAACCTGGTAAAGACCTATAGTAAACGTTTGACCTCTGTTATTGCCAATAAAGGTTATGTTACAAAGTATTGAGTTGTATTTTTGTTATTGACCAAATACTTATTTTCCACCCTGATTTACGAATAAATTCTTTACAAATCCTACCATGTGGATTCATGGATTTTTTTTTCACATTCTGTCTCTCACAGTTGAAGTGTACCTCTTGTGCAAATTACTGACCTCTGTCATCATTTTAGGTGGGGGAACTTGCACAATCGGTGGCTGACTAAATACTTTTTTGCCCCACTGTAGTTGGCAGCATCAGCATGATGTTTTTACAGACTTGGTTTAGAATGAAATCTTATGTCATTTTTCTGTTCTGTGCTTTGTGGAAATGGACTGACTTGCAGATCATGCAGCCATTTAACCTCAACCACAGTACAAAGCACCTGACATTATTTGCCAATCCTCACTGCTTGACCTACAAATGTATTCTGACATTTTGATTGTGATTGCTGTGTCAGAGCTACACCCTTATTGAGCATGTAATACATGGTACATGTGTCAGATGACAGGAAGATTTTAATTTGCTGTTGCTATCTTCCACCTGTCCTTCATTTCTAAATAAAGAGATTGCAATTCCAGTGTTGCTTCCCCACACTTGTCATGATGCTCATATCAATATTCCCAGCTCATATTGTCTTAATATTATCCAAGCGCTATGGAGGTGGTGCATATCCAAGACTCTAGTTTTATAGCTATTACAGCAAAGCAGGTTAAATCCAATTAAAGCAATGAAATCAAATTTAGCTGGCTACATCTGGATACGCTAATTTCTAACTGTTTGCTGCTAAATCGAATTTTTTCCCAAAGGCCATTTCTTTGACATGTCTGTAGCATGTTACCGTACATTTCCCCAGCAAGTCCCCAAGGATATATTTGCAGCAAGTAATTTGGCAGAGCTATGGGTTTTTATTGGCTAAATTTCAATTAAATACAATTACAACCTGTTTTTTGTAATTGAATGACACAAACAGCAGCTTTGTGAATATCACAGCGTGGACTCACATATGGCAGCAGGGTCTGTGTAATAGCTTTGTTGCATTTGCTTACATACAATACATGAAAAGAGAGTATATGTGTTTTTTCTTAGCAAGCAGTATCACTGTGACACTTCATTTTCCACATACTTATTTTGTCAACATAGACATGCACTGCATAAACACAATTACAGGAAGCGTATAAATGTCGTTATTCATCTGAACACAACAAATCAGAAAGAAAGATGTAAGCTTGGGAAGATTTCAGCAGCCTGAGGTCTGCTGCAGGCCTCAATCACAATCCACCCCCCTTCAAGAGAGGCTGACAGAAGAGGTGAAGAACAGGCCGTATAAGAATGAAATTTTAATGCTTCCTGTCTTGGTCACTGGCTCTACAAGGTCATCTGCTCGCGTTTCATTGTTGGAAACAGCCCATTGACTGGGGGCAATTGAAACTGAAGAGATTTCCACTTTGCCCTCACACAAATTAAACCAAGGAAGCCACGACTCTTTGCTGCGTGATTTTGGTACACATTGTTACCTGCAGGAATGAAAGGGAGAAAGGGATGGACACAGAAGGAGAAGGAAACATTAAAGAGCTTTAATTCTTTTTATTTGCTTCTGTTTCTCAGTGCCTGCAACATGGTCAACATGCACAGGTTGTGATGTACAGGCATTCTGTGTGTGTTTGGGTGTTTTATGTGAGTGGTCTCCCCCATGTTGAAGGACAGACTGAATCAATACCAATAAGTAATCAATGATGTAGGAAGGCTGGACAGAAGACAGTTATTTTATGTCTCCCTGGTTCCGTCTGCTGTACAATGAAAACAGACACAGCAACAGAGTACACTGTATACTTTCACTAAAGCATGCAAAGCAGCATAGAGAGTGTAGCACTGTTAGACACACTTGGATAAATGCAGCACAACCTTTTCTAACAATATGTTTTATAAAACCCCTTTTCTGTCTTGCATTTAGTTTGCAGTTACACAAAATAATTTGTGATAGACAATTCAGTCCAGAATAAACGCCAGTGGTCTGAGTTTTTAAACAAAAAAAGAGCTGAGGAGGAAGAGAGAAGTGAGCTGGTTTGGAGGACAAGGACAAAACCTGCTCTAACTCTCAGCTCTTCTTTGAGACAATGTTTTCCCTGTCGTCTAAGCCAAGGAAAGAATTACTTATCATGTAGCCTAATCCTAAAAGAAGTGACAAACATAAGATCCAGAAACAATCCACCTTACAGTGCTGCTTACAACATGTTTGCCATTTCTGTATGAAAACATTAAAGATGTATAAAAAGTACTAAAAACGCCAATTTTTTTATACATCAAAGAGCTGATTCTGCTTTGATAATTAAAATAGTAAATGTGTTGGTTTTGTCATTTTATTCAAATCTTCTAAACAATATACAGTACAGTCATTTAGGAGAAAAAAAGAAAGAAAAAAAATTCTAAACATTTTGTATAAATATTTTATATTTGCATAAACTTTATCTCAGTTCAATGAAGATTTGTGTTTTCTTTATTTTACTTATTTAGAAGGGGACAGCGAATCCTAATGAACATCAGTAATAATTGTTTAAGATGCAAACTTGAGAGATTAAAGCAAAATTGCTATTTTATATCTGTACTAGCAGGTCACATAAAACTTTACAACATACAAATGTTTATACTATGTGCAGCTTCATTTAGCTGTCTCACACATGCAGCCTTGAGGACAGGTGGCAGTAGATCTCATGAACTGCTTTTCTAATTCCATCAAACACACAGATGGATTTCTGGATTGTCGCCTTGTGTCGGTGTCGCTCTGTCTAATAGAAATTGTTGTACAGCTATATTAAATGACAACTGAGGTTATTTATTATTTGAGGACCATATTTATTTGCATACACAATTTTTCCCCCCTCAACAAAGGTGCTTTTGTTGTACATACACTGTTCCTTGATCTCAGCCACCTTGTGTCAGTTTCATTTTGGTCGAAGTTCACCAAACAAGTTGAGGATCGGGGATCAGACCATTAGTCTAATGTTAGGGGTCACTGTGACATTAAAAAGAAAAAACATGACTGTCGGTAGGAAATCCACAGCATGGATGGCCCCGCCCCTCCCTGAGCCTGGTTCTTCCAGAGGTTTCTTCCTGTTAAAAGGGAGTTTTTCCTTCCCACTGTTGCCAAAGCGCTTGCTCATAGGGGGTCATATGATGGTTGGGTTTGTTGGGTTGGGCTACCTTACAATATAAAGCGCCTTGAAGCAACCGTTGTTGTGATTTGGTGCTGTATAAATAAAACTGAACTGAATAGAATTGGGTCAGTTCAAAAAACTGTTGCCATATTGTTATTTGTGTATCGACCCTGATCTACCCTGTGTCAGCTTTCATGCTCTTTTATGCTACTTGACTTGACCCCACGAGCTGTCACTTCAATGTTAATGTAAATTTTTTTGTTTGTTTGTTTGTTTTTTGTTACGTTTTTTTTTTTTTTTTTTTTGGTACTAACACTTTCACCGGTGCAGCAAACCCTCCATCTACACCTGGCTCTGAATCCATACCAAATACTAATCACTTGTTTGTAATGCTTGTCGTTTCATTTTCCACCTAATTTCACTGAAATCTGTTGATTTCTGAGGTATCACGCTGACCATCAAATAGACGGGTACCAAAATCATAATGACGCCAGCAGGGGTGACAACAATAGAGATGTGTGCTGTGCTTCTTTTCCAATAGCACTATGATCTCCAGTTACAAAGTAATAATAATTTAATATTAATTTCTGTGTGTTGTATATTAAAGAGACTGATTAGAGTCCAGCAACAAAAAGCAGCAGCCTCTCATTTTAATATTCTGAATTTGTTTTATTTGACTCTTCAGTGTAAAGCAGCCTTTCAAATGCACATCAGAGCTAGATCTGAGGTGTAGACATGAGGCAATAATAACATCCACCAACACGAAACTGGGCTGTAAACAGCAGGGGTTTGATGTGAGAAGTCAGACGAATATTTCAGATTAGAAAAACGTGTCTTAACACCAGCATGCCTCTTTAAATGAGGATGCCCTCATCTCAGAGTGATTAAATATCTGGGAAAAAAGCAACAGACCTACAAAAGGAGGCTGAGGGGGGGGGCTTTTACCCATCATCTTTAATGACTCACAAGCTTAGACTTTGAAAGTTGTTACTGATTGAAAATTTCATTTAGATGAAAAGATGAAAGAGAGGTGCCTAACATGAAAAAAAAAACAATGCTTTTCATTTTCTCACTATTTACTGTCCACATTTCTACCTCATCCCAATTTAAGTGAAGACTGGCTATATTTTGGTCAGCTCAGCCATTTAAAGACAAACAGTAGGAAAAAATGTTTTTTTTTAAGTTTATAATCACATCTGTGGCCTTTGGTGGCTCCAAGCTCTTCAGTTTTCCACATTTCCAGACCAATGACACTCGAAAGCTTGCTTTGACTCCCACGTAATTAACACATTTTTAACGCACCAGCCTTCAACATTCCAAACCATTTCAGGCAGTATGCCCGTGCAATTTTCGAGAGACATGAGCGGGGGTGGTGGTGGGGGGGGGGAGAAGAGCTTTGTGAGACAGCTCTCTGATGTTGCTGCAGAGTGTTTTTGTGGAGCTTTATTAGATTTAGTTGGAGTGTACCGACTGTGTGAAAATGGGCTGCTTGATGAGCTTGGCACCGATGCCGCCTTCCTCAACAAGCATGACGTACGCCTCATTTTGGAACTCTGAATCTGTCTCAACTATCACCTGCTCAGACACAAATAGACACAAACGCACTTTACCTGTTTTGTCTTGTTTTGTTTGTCTGACATTTGTTTCATTAGATCTTGTGTAATCTGGATTTTTCCTCTTCTAACATTCTGAACAATTAGCAGAGAGAAAGTGAATTTGATCTGTGGCAGAAAATTGAAATTAGGAAACACAGTCCTCTGCTTTTATAATAGGACAGCCAGAACTGAGTTTCCTGATGTGATCAAGACAGAATTTCTTAGGCAGGATTTCACGTGTGTTGGAATGGACACACAGACATCTTGAATAGAAACCATTTTTGTTGGGTGTTTCAGTTTGAGCCCACAAGGTTTTTAAGGAAGGAAGTCCCAGAGACAGATGCACCACTTGACATATTATGCTTTTGATATTCATTCTAGTGGTGGAGATGCATATGAAACATAACAAAATGTTCAACATAATGAGAGTATGAATAATTAAACCCTCAGGATGCTTTAAAGATTTGGTATACAGTTGTCTCCATGAGCACAGCAGCCTGGCACACCTACTGCTGAAAGAAAGTTTCCTCGCTGGATTCAGAGAGAGGATGAACTGAGTGCCAGTTTAAGACGAATAAAGAGTGTTTTTCAGATGTGAATGATGTAAAGCTAACCTATAAGAACAAATTAAGAATATAAACATGGATCTGGAAATGCAAATCAACAAACACAAGCATAAATAAAGAAGCCCTACACTCTGTGTTTACATTGCTGTGTAACACTACAAGACAATTTGTAGTTAATCTAACTGTGAACTCTTAAAAAAATAGATTCAGAGTGAAGTGAAAGCATTTAGAGTGGAAAAGATTTGTCTTTACAAAATGTTGATTGTTGAGTCTTTGACTTACCTGATGCTATATACATAAAACTGATTGAATTAAAAGTTAAAATGACTATGTGGAACATTCAGTTGGAGTAAGATGAGATGCAGCAGTGCTGCTCTCTGTGGGTCACCATTGTTTTTCATTGGGGCCTGAAAAGGACTCCCGTGCACTTACGGTGAGGTGTTAGCTTACGTTGTGTTCATGCTAGCACCACGCATCGAAAAACCTGCTAATTTCACTCTTGTAAAATGACTGGTTGCAGGGGCAAAAGAAAAAGGAGCTGGGGGTGTTATGAAAAACCTAAATGCATCTTTTAATTAAATCCCGGGAGTACTGAAATGCTCAGAGGGTGAGTGGAGCCTTTGTTTCCTCCCTGTTCCTAAAACTAGAGCAATGAACTCTGGGATGTGGTCATGTTAGAGTCTGTGTAGTAAATTCAGAGCCACACTTCGCAGCCCATCGTATTTCTGTCTCGCTTTGCCCTCTGCGTCGTGCTCTTCCTCTTTTCTCTTGTGTTCTCTGCTGTCATTCTCCCTCCTCCCTCCTCCCTCCTCCTGTCGCTTCCATCCCCTGCACGTCCCCTTTGTTGTTTGCTCCTCTGCTCTGTCTCATGTCCCAATCCATTGTAGAACAACAAGTCAAAGTGCCTCTTTGCATTCTCTTCTTCTTTGTTTTTTCTTGTCTTCCTCTTTTCCTCACTGTTTCCCCTTCCCCCTCGCTTTACCCTTTCTCTTTCCTTGCCAGTTCAGGCCTAATTAGGGAGATTCCTCTCTGATCAATAAACTATTCCCATGTGAGCAAAAAAGGCAACAGCCCAGAATGACAGCATGTGTGTGTCTCAGAGGGCAAACATGCACATAGAATGATGTGTTAAAGGTTACACATCTTCTTTCTTGGCAAACAGATATTATATGCATGCACACTCACATATTTAATGACTAAAATCTTGCATTTTTGCCACACCCTCTCAGAAAATTAAGTTCAATATTGTTATATTTGAAGTAAAGTTATTTGCCACTGGGGCAGTACCTTCTGCACTACTACTTTTGTATGTATCCCATTCATTTGAGTACATTAAATACATCGAGTACACCTACACCTAGGTTGTTAATAAATTATTAAGAACACTTTTTTTCCATTCAGATTTGGATTCAGATGTGGACCCTGCTAGTGAACTTGTGACTTTGCCTTTCTTATATCTACTAGGCACGGGGTCAGGAAAGGCTGGTATAATCCAGAAATATGAACCTTTTATTGCTTGGGAATATACATGTACCATGCCCTAGAAAATGGATAGTTGTTACAACATCCCATATTTAGCACTATGGGCTACATTTATTTTGATTCTACCTGTATTTTTGTTGCATGCCTAAATCTGGGTATGTAAAATTTTGTCCTGAGGCTTCAACATTTTCTGATCTTAGCCTTTGCTTATTGAACTTTATTAGAGCACCTGAGAGAGGAACAATTACCCAATAATGATGCAGCTGTGAAGCTAAAGCATGGTGACATTTAGCCTAATGATCCATCTACTGGTTCTAGCAGAACTGAACTTCCTACCTTATCCTGGCTCAGAGGAATTTATGTCCAGAAGCTTGGGAGCTGAATCCTGAAAATCAATTTCACATTTTATTCAGGTATGTCCATATATGGCTCAGTCTTGTGTAGCTTCAGTTTGCGCTGTCCCAAAACAAAGCCTGCCTCTCTCATTATATCAATAATTAGAAATACATTTTTGCTAATTTCCCCTTTTAAAGCAACAAGGGCAGAATCAGCCTCAAGGTCACCACAGAGGCAGTATATTAAAATTTAATCGCACTCATGCACTGATTTAAAACAAGCAGCGAGGGGAATTAAGCAGCTAAGGAAAATCATAAAAGCTAGGCTGTATCTAATGCATCAGGAGTGAATGATGTGAACGTGTTTACGTGCCACTGATGTGAGAGCAGAGGGCCCAGGGCCACAGAGGGCCATCTGGGACTCGTAATTTGACAGCTACACTCAGCCATGTGGCCACAGGCACGTTGCCTTTGCTGCTTTCAGTGAATGCTTATGTGTGTGTGTGTGTGTGTGAGTTATGTGCAACTCTTGTCTGTGTTCATAGAAATTCCTCATAATTTTACTGGGAAACAACAGCCAATTAAAATAACTGCAATTTGTATGCATAAGCCTCAGCCAATTTATCCAGGGAACCTTGTGAAAGTACAAGGATTCAGTATGCATTGTGTCTGGGTTTGGCTGTGGGTAAGCATTAGCTTTGCATAGCATTTGGGGAGAAAGTCGAACAAAGCTGGGAAAAAAAGTAGCCACTGTACACAGACTCCAGAGATCTGCAGTCCCAAACGACTCATTAACTATTCCGGCAGTAGAATAAATTTAGCCCGTGCAATTAGTGAGCAGGGTGAAATACACATTTAGTTATTTAGCATCACATTTTACAACTAGACTCTTGAATATCATGCTTTTCTGCTTTTTTATAAATTGCATTTGATTGACTCCAGATATGGGTTCACATCACCTTATCCAATATGAGCAAGTTTTGGCTGAGCATGCATTACAGTGATTGTCACAATTATGATAATAGAAAGGATAATTGAGAATGTTTTTGTGCTTTTATCATCATCACCTGAAACACCTGCATATGTTACCATGGTGTGTGTGTGTGTGTGTGTGTGTGTGTGTGTGTGTGTGTGTGTGTGTGTGTGTGTGTGTGTGTGTGTGTGTGTGTGTACTGTTACCTCTATGCCCGGGTTTCTTTAGGCTGATTACTACAGTGCCTGAAGGGTGTGAAGTATTGTTTATGTTATTTACGAGCTTCATTTAATTGGGCTGAGAGTAGTGAGGCTCAGTCAGAGGCGTGCTCCTGTTGGTTTAAGCACAGTCTGTTCTGCAGGCTATGAGCAAAGCTGTAATTAATGGAATTTATTTCAGTGTGTGTTGCATGTGGATTAGATAATAATAGTTCACAAGGACTAGATGACTGCCATCTTTCCTCCTTTCTTTGCAGCTCATTTTACACAGACACTGCACGCTGCAGGAAGTTATTTACGCGCTCTTGCTTGATGATTCCATGTGTGGATATCTCTATTAAAGAGAGACTCGTGCGCAAGGCCTTACCTTGGCTACATATACGTGCCCTGAATCAATAGCAATGAATGAATAAATACAAGTATCTCAGTTAATTTAGACCTTTTATCAGAGCGATGGACTCATTCCACATTCTCACCGTGGCTTGTGGCACAGGGGAAATTAGTGTTATACAGCATGGAAAGTCAGAACATATGAATTGTTTTCTCAGGGAAATGACTTTCAGTAATCATATGCTTGCAGAGTAAGAAGTGGTCAGTTAATTATTTAATTGACTACCATACATTAATCATCGCTGAATCATGTTTTTGTTTTTTTGTTTTTTGGTAAATGCAGCTTTTCCAGAAACTGTCAGAGATTTATTGCGCTATTTTAAGTCATATTAGTGTGGATAATAAGATGAATATACTGACACTAAATGGCCAAGTCCTTTGACAGGTGGTGTAATGAAGGCAATTTCTATCATTTCATCATTTTTATCATTCTGTCTGTCTCTTTAAGGATTCAACTTGGTAAATAATTCACCTCTATAGCATGTACATATAAGAAAAGGCAGGTTGGAGTGAGGTCACATTTTGATAATTTTTGTTGCACTTAGTGAGGTAACTAACTGACAAGATGACCTCGTCAATGGATGATAAAACGGATATTTAATATTTGATATTTGAATTCATTAATAATATCTGAGAACTGGACCAAGAACTTCCACAACATGTCTTTTATCCTGTCTTCCTTCTCTCACCCCAGTAGATGGCCCCGCCCCTCCCTGAGCCTGGTTCTGCTGGAGGTGTCTTCCCGTTAAAAGGGAGTTTTTCCTTCCCCCTGTCACCAAAGCGCTTGCTCATAGGAGGTCATATGATTGTTGGGTTCGTCTCTGTATGTATTATTGTAGGGTCTACCTTACAATATAAAGCACCTTGAGGTGACTGTTGTTGTGATTTGGCACTGTAAAAAATTAAATTGAATTGAACTATTTGTGTAGGTTGTGCACCCCGACATTTAAAAGCTGCAAATGGATGAATCTCTCATTGGACTCCTTCCTAAAGACAATCACCTGCATAGGTGTTCTGTTGTGTTTGCATTGAGTATAGTGGGGACTCCTGCACCTGATGCACACATAGCAATATAACGGCCAACCAAGTATTAAACTGATTGTTAAAAGAATTTTGTTTTTGGAAAATGTAAATAGTTCTAACAAATAAACAGAATTTCACAGGCCTAGGTAAATCAGGATGTGAAGCATCCTGTTATGGATCTGTACTTCAAATAATGAATGTTAGTAGTAACGATTCCTTCAACTAATTAAGTAATCTGTTATGATGCTTAATCACTAAAGCTCATTTACTACTTAATGCTCCTGTAGCTGTGTTTCCACACAAAGTCCAGATCATAACTGATCTCAGAGCGACTGCAAGACAGCAGTAATTTAAAGGATGGATGTAAACAGGCGACATGCTTCATGACAGCGCTGTCTGAGATGAAAGAGAAGCACGATGGCTTTACTTTGGTGTGTTTTAACTTGTGGCTTTTTTTTTGCAAGTGCTGCTTGTCTTGTTTGTCCTGATAGAACAACACTGCTTGAAAAGCATATAATCTATATTGTAAAAAACCTTAATTCATGGAAGCTGCAGCTTTCTTGTGCTGGTTCACTCTGCTCTCTGGTGTAAATTGGTGCTGAAGGTATTTTCAGCACCAATTTACACCAATTTAGAGACTATATGTTGAGCTGAGTTCACTTAGACCTCAGTTAGATACTTTGGTGGGAGCCAAAGAAACAAATATTGTGCTTAAAATGATGTATGTGTACTATAGTCATCCTACAGCATCAAGCTATGAAGGTTTTACATTAGTAGTCATTTTCAGCATCGCTCATCTAGCATTACATTTAATCACATGCTGTTCTTCTGACGTTTTTCTCCACCGTGTCCACAACCTGTGATCAGCTCTGTTATTCTGTAAGTGATATTTGATTAAAAAAAAAAAATGTTTGTATTTAGACTCCAGAAATAGTGAAATTGTATATAATTGTATATAAGGACAGCATCACACAACTCTGTGAAGAGAAAAAAGGCGTAACACCAATAGGTTTTCTGAGAATGTCTTCATGAACGTTGGTAACAACATCTTTGACTGAAAGGGGAGTTTCACTCGTCCAGCCCACTAAAGATCAAAGCTAGCTTCTGTGGTTTAGACCTCATGCTCTAAAACACTGCAGATTTTTGCATTGCATTCTTAGAGGGTGTTTTTATTTATGAATTATTGTTAAGAAAACAGCATTTAACATCTCTCTCAAACATACCTTATATTATTTTTATTTATGCAGTGAGCCAAGCAAAGCCACTATCTATACTATATCCATCTGCTGGCAAGCCGCCCTCATCCACTGTCCTCGATTCTTCTTTTGCTTATTCAGACACACAAAGATGAATGTTTTCTGCTTTGTTTTTAAATGATTGACTATATATATAAACATTTTGTGACCTCTCACATTTATCTTGTGGCCCTTTGGTGTGTGCAAACCCCTCACTCCCCAGGTTGGATTCCTCAATCCAAACTAAATCCCATCCATTGTATTCCTGGAGCTTTATCACTTGTAACTCAACAGAGGAATGAAATCATTGTTTGCAATATGAGATGCCACATGTAACAGACTGGTGCGTTTGCTCACCCAGCCTTGTTTTGGATATCAAAATGGAGAATAGCTCCAGAGATGCAGCCAGTCATTTCCTAATGAGCTGCTGGCAGGCCGGCACTGCTTTGCCCGTCCAAAATGAAAACACTGCCAGATAATTGGCCAATTTCATAACTGGGATGCTTTTTCTGGCTTAAGCTTCTGCGAATTAACGAGCTGACCGTCACAATATCACGGGTCAGTTCAAATGAAAACAAAAAAACTGAAAGTGATGACACTACAGGAAGCTAATGATGCCTGCCACTAGCAGGAAGAACTTTTCATTGTCACAGTGAGCTCCGACATGAGCTACGCAGTCTGTTTTGATTGCATTGCATTGCAGTTAGACTGAATAATATCTGTTAAATATATTTACATTTAAATACATGCAATGCTTTAGATAAGATAGCATTGTACTGCATCTCTCCCAATTCTTCTGTAAGCAACATTTTATTTATCTAGCAACAAACAACAATTTGCTCTGTAAGGATAATATATCTTCCAATCAGACGTTTGCTGTTCTGAGCACATCTACCAAAGCATAGGACTGTTGGTACATGGACTTTGGACTTCACCCATTCATGCAAGCACATTTTCTATACGTTATTTTCTACATAGGTGCTTTGATTCTGACATTCACACACATTCATACTCTGTTGGATGCATCGGAGAGAAACCTGGGGTTAGTATCTTGCCCTGGGGCATGCAGACTGGAGCTCAAGGCTAACAACCAGTTATAAGTTTCTCCTATTGACCCTTCTACTGCGCATAATCGACATAAACAAAAATATTAAATAGTTTGAAAAAATTTAAAAAATATGACTTGGAAAATGTTGTTGGGGCGATCGTGGCTCAAGAGTTGGCAGTTCGTCTTGTAATCGGAAGGTTGCCGGTTCGAGCCCCGGCTCAGACAGTCTTGGTAGTTGTGTCCTTGGGCAAGACACTTCACCCGTTGCCTACTGGTGGTGGTCAGAGGGCCCGGTGGCACAGTGTCTGGCAGCCTCGCCTCTGTCAGTGCGCCCCAGGGCAGCTGTTAAAAGTTACAAATAATATGAATCCAAAGAATGAGATAAACTGTCTAGTGGTTATTTTCATACTCTCACTGTGTCAGTCGAAGCAGGTGACTAATCTTTTTTTCAAATGAGTCGTGGCTCAATGTTGCTGCAATGAAAGAAACTGTTCAGTCTTGAGATGTGACACAATGTTTCACAGTGACACTGATCTGTAATGTTTCTCATTGCTCTGTTTGGTTAAGGAATCCATTTCTGAGTTCAGATTGGGCTTTTTTTCCCTTCATGAGTGTGATAATCAAAGTTTGTCTGCAACTCTTAATAGGTGAACAACTTTTAGAGTTAGTCTAGGACAGGTATTAACATGTGAACTATTTTTTTACATTTGCTTTACAAGGCTACTTCTACTATTTGGAATCAGTGCCACTGGTATGAAAAGGTAGTGGGGATATAACATCCAGTTGGTATAAAGAATTAAAGTCACTCCTAATTCAGTTACATTCAATTCAGTTGTATTTAAATTGCACCAAATCACAGCAACAGTCACCTCAAGGTGCTTAATATTGTAAGGTGAAGACCCTACAATAATACAGAAAATGACCCCCTTTGAGTAAGCACTTTGGCAACAATGGGAAGGAAAAACTTCCTTTTCATAGGAAGAAATCTCCAGCAGAACCAGTTTCAGGGAGGGGTGGCCATCTGCCACAACTGGTTGGGGGTGAAGGGAGGGAGACAAGACAAAAGACATGCTGTGGAAGAGAGCCAGAGATTAGTAATAAGTCATAATTAAATGCAGGGTGGTGTATAAACACATGGTGAGTGAACAGGGGTGAGAGAAGGAGAAATGCTCAATGCATTATGGGAATCCCCCGACAGCCTTAAGTCTATTGCAGCATAACTAAGGGTGAATTCAGGGTCACCTGACCCAGCGTTTACTATAAACTTTGTCAAAGAGGGGAAGTTTTAAGCCTAATCTTAAATGTAGAGGGTGTCTGTCTGTCTGTCCAAATCCAAGCTTAGAGCTGGTTCCACAGAAGAGGGGCCTGGAAGCTGAAGGCTCTGCCTGTCATTCTACTAGTCCAGTCTAGAAGTAATAAATGCATGAACTAGTTTTTCAGCGTCACTCTGAGACAGGATATTTCTAATTTTAGAGATATTGCATGGATAGAAGAACACAGTCCTACATATTTGTTTAATGCGTGCATTGAAGGACATCCTGCTCAAAAATGACTCCATCTGCATAACAGTGAAAATGTATGCTACATCTTTTAATGATACTGGCTAAAGGAAGCATGTATAATGTAAACAGAACTGGTCCACACACTACCAGCTAACACTGTGTCTTCAAAATGCTAGAAAACTTTTAAGTACAGAAACAAATACTAATACTTTTATCTTAATCTTTTATATACATGTGACATTTCTGTCTGTTTGCAAATCCAACTTTTGCCCTGAATCTTTTTGCACTCTCAGGAAGGTCATACCTAAACTAGTGACCAACTATTGTTTTGTTTGTTTGTTTTTAAAAGGAAATCAAAGGAAATTGAAAAACTTTAATCTAGCATGAAATATTCATGAAGCATATGGTGTAAATGTATACAGAGAGTGCGACAACCCTATCTGCCCTCTTGAACACAGGCTGGATAGGTGCGTACTGTCATGACAGCATAGTCACAGAACTGAGGAAGACTTTTAAGAGAGTCGAAATAATGTCCAACAACAGTTGCATGAACAGCTGTAAGGCTGATTCATATCAGCTGTTGCATTTATTGAAGAGGCCGTTCTAAGCAACTTCAAATGTGAACTCCGTCCCACAGACTTCCCACCTTTGCTCTTTGGCCTGTCCAGCTGGTCCAAAGCTCAGGCTAACAGGTGAGCAGGGCACTCACTGCTCCAACGACCCATCACACACAGTCTGTTTAACAACTGCCAATAGCTCATTACCTGCATGGGCTCTTTCACAGGCATACAGTTTTGACATAAGCTGCTGACTCAGTGCTGCTGTGCATGGTGGGCGTGAGGACAGTTGCTCACAAATGTTTAACGTTTTTTTCCTAAATAACCAAATACATTTTAAACAAAGCTGAATAGTTTGCAATCATTTTCCCAGAGGGACTCTGTCAGAAGATGAAGGCAACACTAACTGTTAAAATTAAACCTCCCCCTATTCCCTCTGAAACATTATTCCCCCTCATGGTCCAGCCTTGGATACCATCCCCCAGTGGCCCTCATTCACTGAAACTTCAAACCAACTGTCTCCCTCAGAGTGATGGGCAGGGGGGCTATTGTTTTGTGATCAGCCAGAAAGTCAACACACAAGAGGATAGTCTGCTTTTGCAAGACACAATCACCAGCACATTATGACTGAATGTTGTTCCTGGGGTCGCTGCATGTCCCTGGTCGTGCAGGAGGTATCATAAATAAAGAGAGATCCAGGAGAGTGAAAGAAAACAATGAGCCCCCAACCCCCTCCACCACCTTCCCTTGCCTCCAGTACTGTCTCTTCTCCCTATCAGCCACAGGCACATTGTATGTCAGAGGGCAGGGTGGGGAGAAACTGAAGCCAAGAGCAAGTAAGTAAGGCTAGGAGAGGAAACCTGGATCTCTGTAAGCCTGGTGTGTCCTGTCCTGGTCATTGTTGTCATCATTAGAGACAAAGAGACAGGAGACAAAAGCAGGATGAGAGAAATGGGGTCTGGCAGTGGTATATATATAAACGTAAATAATGAAAATAAGATTTTGTGTGTAATTCTTCTTGCGCTTTCTGCGTCAATCATGAAATTCATAAATCCAGGTTGGGTTGGTTCAGCTGTGATAGCTCTGCTGCACGGGGACACAGGTAATCCAGCAATAATTTTCAGCGAACAAGGGATTGTGATTTCTCCCCCCGTCAGGGAAAGAGAAAGCCGAAATCATCTGTGAAGGGCTTTCTTCTAGTGCAGCGCTGCCTAGCCTACAGCCAAGCAATGTCCTTGCTTTCACAGGGATAAAGCCGTCTCTGACAATGATGGGAAAAAAGAATTGCTGATGGAGAAGAAAGAGGCTGAAGTGAAGCAGTGATGAAAGGGATAAGGCTGAATTCGTGTGTGTAGGTGTGTGTGTGCGACAGCTGAATAGTTGCACCTTTGTGCGCGTCTTTATGTCGCTGTGTTTCCATTGACACAGCTACATTTTTTAAATGTAATGACCTTAATTAATACTTTATATTTAAGGTTAAGTTCTGAATCAGTGGAGGTTTTCTAGCACAGCACTTATGTATGTTTTTGCAGTAACTTCTAATTCATATGTCTTAGTCTACCCTCTTACATATATTTCTTTTTTTCCTTTTATGAAATACTGTGAAAAACATATTAAAAAACTTCACATAGAGACACAGCTTCCGTCCTCACACTCGTCAGCATACTAATGATGACTAATGATGAAGTGGTTCTGAACCTGAACAAACAAAAGACTTTTAATGCATCCATGTGCTTTGGGCTGCCTCATCCCTCTCAGTCTTTTTTATTATTCCACTATTTGGCCACAGAAGCTGAAGGTCAGAATAGTTCATGGTTTAAAAAAGGTGAAATCTTTTGACTTCCCAAATTGGACTGGGAAATTACGTGTGTGCTGAGGAAGCTGCCAATTTTCAGCAGAACATTAAAGAGAGGTGAAGTCAATAACACTGATCATCTCATTACGGTCCAGTGACTTGCTTGGAAGTCTTGGGTTCTGACGTTCATGTAAATGTGAGCTTGATATCTACCATCCATCTAAACATCAATGGAGTCCAAATACACACAATCATTGTCCTGCCACTTCTAATTGCAACAGCCTCCCCCATGAGGACAAGGGGAAGCCTCAACCAGAGCAGAGTGAGGGACAACACAATGTGACTGACAGTGAAGCACACATTACTCATTATGTTTTTTAAAGGTAGTACATTGCATTAGAAAGTAATTTGTTGCACTGCTTAGTACATTACTGCTGCATTACACCTAACATGTACTGTCCCATAATTACCATTTAACAACATAAAGCTATAATACTACGCACCATGCTGGTCCTAATGAGGACAGAAGCTTTAGTGTTTTAGTTTTGAGCCAAAGCCTGCAGCAAATGTGAAAACGAGCTCAAAGAGCACTTCAACTGCCACACTGATTGAAAAGTTACAGGTAGAAGCTACAATGCTGTATTAAAGATCAGAGTCTGACTGTTTGCCTGGAGAGAGCACACATTCAGCTTTAGCATCACTCTGGGTTTTTCCCTACTTTGCGTTAGCATGCTGTCTTTGCAGATGCACAAAAGTCAGTGTGGTGTTATCAGCAGCTATCACTAGCCTGGGCTTATTTTACCATCACATTCGTCTCCTTCTATCCAATGAATTTACACTTAGTGCCAATTTTTCCAGCCCTCTAAAGTGTAGGTCAGCTGACTGTAAGGCAAGTAAAGAAAAAAGGTACTTTGATAATTGTTTTTCCTTATCTGCTGATCTTCAGATATGCACAACCTATGTAGCTCAAGTAGTATCTCTAACTTTATTAAGTGATTAAAAAATGTGTAACATACTCATCCCCATCTCACTGGTTATCTGCAGGAAGGATTTGAGGACTGTAGATGACCTAAGGGATCTGCTGTTAGCATCCAGGTTTCAGATACCACTGATGGGTCAGAATTGTTTTGACAGTAAGATGGGGGTTCAAGCAACACTGGTCCGATGGTTTTAATGCTTTGGTTTATATGTGTATATAAATTCCTTCATGATATTAAGTTCTCTTGGGGAGCTAATTGGAAATATGTTAGCATAAACCTCTGGTACGTCTTCATTATTGGAGCTTTCATAATCCAGTCCGTCTGGTACTCACGGAAATGTCATTTGTATATTATTGCAATATTTGTATAATGCCATTTTTTGGATAGTATTTGAATAAAAAAAAATTAAATGACTGACATTCTACTTTCCACCACATGGTAAATGCTAATGCAAAAACAAACTTCTTCAACATGCTAACGCCGTTAGTATTCATACTAACAGTGCTGTCATGATATGAAAATGTAAACCAGTCATTTCCAGCTGTTTTCCCTTTCAAGTGTTTGGACTAGGCTCTCACTCGTTATCTCACGTTTTCCCCCTTGAGACAGTAACGCTTAACCCTGACAGTCTATTTGGGGGTTTGAGGAGGAATGTGGGTGCCATTTTTCCCAGACTTTTTACATTTGTTCATCAGACAAGGAGAGCGGTATGGAATCGAAGAAAGCTTCTAAAGGGACCTTAAAGGCTTATTCAAACTGGAGATGAGAATAATAAGAGATTATTGCAGCACGAGTGCCTCTTAAATTCATGTATTTGTTGGTTATTTGGAGCTCAGGGTTTCATAGATCTGATTTCAGTTCCGGTAATAAAATTATCTCTCTTCATCACAATGTAGACTCCCGCTATAAGTTTCATAGAGAGAGAGAAAAAAGCTATGTAAATAAAGAGAAAAACAAATGGAGACAGAACAAACTATATGTAACTTCTGGCAGCACGTTTAAACCTTACAACAACAAAACAGCAACAAATTGACACATAATACATTTACTTCAACCCCAACATCCTGAGGGAATACTTATTTAACCCAAGTGGGAAACTACATTATGGAATTAAGTTTTACCACCCAGCTACATATATAACATACGTACAACTAGGGATGGGTATCGTTTAGGTTTTATCCGATACCGGTGCCAAACCGGTACTTTTGAAACGGTGCCCGTGCTTAAACGGTGCTCGAACCGGTGCTTAAAGAATGGAAAACACAAACTTTGTCCAAAAACCTCTTATGTTTTTATTTTTAGCAGTCCCTTTTTTTCTGCAAAATGATAACCAAGTTAGCCTTTTCTGTTGATACAACATACCTCCTTTGGTTGGAATTGGTGCTTAAACAATGGAAAACACAAACTTTGTCCTAAAACCTCTCATGTTTAACTGTTTTTTTTTTTTTTTGTAAAAAGATAACAATGTTAGCCTTTCCTGCAGCTATAGGGCATATATGGTATCACTCTATCAAACTAGAAGACAGCCGCATGTCACTACGATGGTGTTTATTAGTTCACCTTACATGCATTAATGTAATAACGTGGTTAGCCTACTCAATGTAAATTACATGCGAACAACATTAAGCTACTCACCCAGAGAAGAACGGCTGCTGCTGCATCATCATCCGTCATCATTTCTGCTACACTGGCAGGGCTAGGGGCCAGGACTCTCCTCTTCGGGTTCTTGGGGGATGTTGCTAACTCCGGGTCCGATAACAGGCACCACACCCGCAGTAGATGTGCTCGGTGTGAGCTCTTGCAGCAAGATATCAAATACGGTGCATTTCTCGGCTTTTAAAAAAATGCTATACGTCGCCAGGTGTTTCATTAGATTCGAGGAGTTACCTCCTTTGCACAGTATCACCTTAAAGCACTTGTTGCAGGCTGCTGAGTTTGCATCTTTTGCTGTGAAGTACAGCCAGACTTTTGACCACTTCACCTTGGGCATTTTTAATCTGTAGCTCTGCTCTAAAAGAACGTACGTACCTGGGCCCGCCTACTATCCTTGGAAAGGTAAAATGATTGGCTAGAATCCAAAGTGTATGACATTTCAAGAAAAAAAAGCACAGAAATAAAGCACCAAAATAAAGCACCGAAATGTGCGCTGCTTTTCGGTCTGGTTACTACCGGTAACTACCGGTATCTGGTGCCATTACCCATCCCTACGTACAACTGAAAGCGCTTGGTTCCACAGTTTTCTGTGCACTATTTCTACAGAACATTGCTCTTTATCTGGTTGACTCATTCCTACTGATGTGTACTAGTGACCTCTTTTTCTAGGAGATGACCTCCCAGCCATCCATGCATCCTGACAAACAGCCTGGACTGTTGTCTGATCAACTGGAAGCTGGAACTCCACCCAATATAGAAGGAAAATAGAGAAAATAGGGCAAGTAACTAGTGGTAGAATGAGGGGTGACATTATAGGTGTATACAAACTCAAGAAAATACTCTGACCCATGTGTCCTTTTTCTGGTGGGACTGTTCTCAGTAAATCCAGAAATGCTTGGTTGTACAGAATAGTTCTGTGGTCTGGAATGAGTTGTTCCAATCTTCTTCTAAAACAGTTTGAACAGTTCTGCTCATCTCTGACCGTAGGTAAAGCTCACGTACAGTATCTTCATAGACAGAGTATTAGATTATTTTGCATTAATTACACGTGTATGCCAAATTTTCATGGGAATGTTTCTAAATGAAATATCAGATGATGTATTTACAAAAAAGTAAAGAATCTCAAACTCATGGGTCAGTGATCTCAGCAAACCACTGCAGGAGTTACAAAAACAACCAAAATGTATCCAGAGCTTTATTTTTGATGAAGAAATCTGAAGAAATGTAATCAAAGAAAGCATTAAGACCACAATCAACTGTGAGCACTGCAGTCTGAAACCAAAGTGGTCTGAATAGCATTGATCTTCCCTCCTGATTGCACATGTGCTGTCATGCTCTTTCATTTTCATTCACAGTGACCTTTGACACAATGAAGGTATACTTACAAGTCTTATTTGATCTGTCACTGGAGGCTAGGACTGGCAAACAGTAAAAGGCTACACTTTTAGTGGACCACTGTGATATTGTATGCACTCAGCATTGTGCTATAGTTTGCCATCTCCCATTAAAATGAGAATGTCTGCTGTGAGTGTTATTTTGCTTTATTAGATCAATTTTCGGTTCTAACAAATGAGCTAGCTGTGTGTATTCATGGTGTAATTACTTTCCCTTTCCAATTTGCCAGACAACACAGCTCTGTCCTGGAAATATAATGGGTTACTTTGCATGAAACATAGCTAAAGTAATAACAGAATATTAGCTTACCTCTCCACAGGAGTCCAGTGAGATGGGGGGTCAAATTCAATGCAGGAGACTGGCAGTCTGTTCGTAATCACTGTGTAAAATCTAGCATTGTCTGATCTGTCTATGTGTGTGATTACTGCTCCCTGGAAGTGGATATGATGAAACAGGAGTATGAAATGGCAAATTATTTCAGGTTGTAGTCTCTAATTTCAGTCTCACAGATTTTGTTTTTGGCTTCCTGGTTGCATCCTCAGAAAGATGTGTTCTGCAGCTCTCTTTACAAAATTGGTTTCATAAGCTTTTTTTTTTTTAAATCCTTTTTAGACTTTTAAATTAATAATATCCAATTGAAATTACTGAAATTATTACTTTGCTAGTTGGAAATACTATGCATGTTACTGAATCACTGCCTTTTCTTTCCTTCATGTAGTCCTACTGAAAATAAGGCAGCTAGCTGCTAGGCATGAATGGCTTCTGTCACACACCGTAACAGCTGGCCGGGGCTGCCTGTTAACGCCAGGTGAGAGAAGGAATGGAGTCGGAAGAGCTTGTATGTGGAGGGGAGACAATTTTGTTCAGGCTCTCTAGGGTATGTGTGTTGTGGGGAGGGCCATAATTGCAGTTGCCACTTCACCAACCCATCTCCCCGCTACCCTGCCACCTCGCAGCCCCAGTGCAGAATGGGAGAATTGGAAGAGTCATTTCATCTCACAGGAAAGGAATGGATGGGAGCTCTGTGGGGTGGGGAAGCAGAGGAGGCTAAATTACAGAGCAGCACAGTGCGCTAGCCGGCTGTGGGCTCTGACCCTCTGTCCTGACACCACTTGGTGCCTGAGAAAAAGACTATTTTGAACAAGGTGCGCATCTTCTGCAAGAAACTGCAGAGGTCGGGCACAGTAGCATCCTGCATAACTTCATACAATCCTATACTGCAGTCATGTGAAAATTGCATTGTTCAGTATAGAAACATAAATGACTTTTTCACGGTTTATTTGCAAATATATTACTAAATGTATTAATAAAAGAACAGCAACAGTTTAAAGTAATGAACAACACTTGTTACTACAAGCTTTGGCTCTAAAATTGACCACATCACAGTAAGTTCAGTCTTGTCAGGTCAGGTAATGCCATTCATTACTTGCCATTATACCAATAAGCTCTCTCAGCTAAACCACAGGTGGGGGCATAGGAGGTCTCTGCTACACAGCCAATAGAGACAACAAACCAGAAATATAGACACCAGACATCTTTGACAAAGTGAGGAGCAGCGAGCTTGTTTTTGTGTAGGAGAGAGCAACAAAATGAATATCATGATGTGTCAAAGATAAGACATCTTTTAGTAACAATAGGCTGAATTTTATTCCAGACATTTTAGAAAACAAGGAAATATGTTTCAATCCTGTCAGTGAGGAAAGTGATGCATCAGAGACAACATCAATCCTCAAAACACCTCTCCAGTGTTCTCAGGAATCAGTCGCTCAAGAAAAGAAAACCATGGTTTAAACTACAGCCACGGCTGTTCCAAAACCCAGTGGAAGAGATTAAGTAAAGAGGAAAGTAGAGTGACACCAATGCTGTAATATATTTCAAGGTTTGCTGAAGCTCTTACGGCTTAGTGCCAATACAAACGCATTCAGGATTCCTCCATGTCCTCGTCATCTCACAAATTGAAAGGACAGCCAAGTCATAAAATGCAAAATTGTTGTCCGTCATTCAAAATAACCGCTTTTATTACCCATTTTGGTCCTTCATCATAACCAGTTTCTGCTGTTGGTGACCCATTCAGCTACTGTCTTCAGAGAGACATCCACACAGCTTATAGTACAAGTGCCAAACCTCATCCCCACTCATTACAGAATACAGTCAGTATATGAAACCCACTGGATGGTTAACCCCAGCAGATAAACAAGAGCTTAATGTTTGCTTTGACACCACAATCTGCCCCTCTCATCATAATGTGTGGTGGCAAACAGACGGGACGCCCAGCCCTGTCATATACCCCTATCAGTTCGTATATATGCAGAGAGCGTTGGAGAAAGCAGAAGGTGCGTCTCGCTTCACAGCCCTAAAATTAATGGTTGGGGCGAGGGGGGGGGGTGGGGGGTGCTCTCAATATAGAGTGATGGCAAAGAAAGAGGTCTCTGAGAAGAAGTGTAGATAAAGAAATGGATTCTTATAGGAGCAGAGACAGTAGAGAGACAATAGAGCTCTAGTCTAAATGGCAATCCACTGGATCTCTTGCCCATATTTCCTTTTATTCACACTGTGGGACTGAATCCAAGTTGAGAAAAGCCAGCAAGAGAAACAGGAAATTAGTTGCCCACCTAATAGCTGGACTGCTTTACCACCTCCCCCTCGTATTTTTTTCCTCTTTTTTCTTTTCATCCCTGAGGGAAGTTGGATAACAGCCATTCCCATTGAAAGGTGGATCAATAAAGAGATATATTGTCATCTTAGAGCGCCACCCTCCTAATCAATTAATCTATACTAGAATTCGTTCATTGGATCCTCTTGAGGGGGTTGTCCTCTTATTACCCGCTATGAGTTTAAAAAAAGGTGCAGACATATGGGGGTCTCATTACTAGAAATGGAGAAGAAACCTTGAAAAGGTTCAAATGTCTCGCTATAGATGCAGATGATAAGCATTTAATGGCATTTCAAGGTAACAGTGATTTCACCACGAGTGGGTCTGCCTACCGAGATTATAAGCAATAGTCTTAATGACTTATTCTCCCTGCTCTGCTGCATCATCAGATATAGGGGCATATGCATGTGATTCAGAATGTACAGAGTGCCTCGTAGGCAGTGTGCCACTGATTCCATCTTAATAGTCTGTTATTTTCTGCTTCAAGTTTTGGCTATTTCCAACTTAAAAGTGTTCTCTCAAGGTTAGCCTTTCAGGGATTTTAAAGGTACTTTAAAAGATGAACTTGCATTGTTGAAAAAACATTTTTAGCTTTAAATCAGAGCTCAAGTTTGGGGCAGCTAAATAGCAATTATTTTAAGCATTTGCACAATGAATTCACAGAAGGCTAATCTCTGACATCAACAGCTGTGGGCGTATATATCTGAGAGACTTTTACTTTCCCTCTTCCTCAGCTTTATCAGCTCTTGTAATTGTAGGCATGCAAAACTGCTCCTTGAACACTCCCAGCAATATCAGGACTGCCATCGCTGTTTTTATACATTAATGGTGATTTATAGCCAGGAAGGAAGTGGTTCTGGTAAAGGATGTTGGCCATTTCTCTGTGGGAAGAACAATACATCAGTTCATATGGTCTTTTAAGCGCGAAAATAAGGAAAATCTTGTTTGCCTTCCAGTAACGAATAGGAGAAAATTATGTTGGCAAATTCGAGAAAAGAAAATACCAAGGTTTGCCATGTGTAGCGCTCCATCTTTACATCAAAAGGTCATGAAATTAGATGAGATGACCCAAGACAGAGAGATAGAGGAAGGCTGTGAAATAATGTGACAAAGAACTAAAAGTACACATGCAGCTAATTTAAAAAGCAGAAGTAAAACTAGGTTAAAAAAAACAAAGCAAAGCAAAACTATCCTTCAAAGTTAAACAATAAAACAGTACAACAAAAACTGTAATTGGCAGCACAACTCAAAATATAATAAGAATGCTCATCTCAAAAACACAACCACACCCTGGGAATATCATATCATGTGGACTATCAGTGTCTCAATGTCTACTGTGTCTTTATTTGTTCAACTCTAAAAGTGGAAAACTGGAACACAATGGATATGATGAATATAATGCATTCTTTAAAAACACAACAATAAATCCACCTATTGTACTTACAATGGTCCTCTACTAGCCATGTACTGGCTCCTTAAAATGACCCCCTATTTTAAAAGACACAAAGAAAGAACAAAATATGTCATTTTCCATTTAATGGACATCTCCAAGGTCACTTATTGTTCTGTCCTCAGAGTCAGTCACATCTGTAGACATCCTTGGACAGGAAGTAATACATTTCTACATGACACTTCATGAATCATCAGGTTTGACCTACAACAATGCTGCTTAAAGAAGAAGGATGAAGCCAAAAGAAATTGTATATTTTTTATTTATTAATCTGTCTCCACAACTACTCGATGCCATTGGGACAGCTTCATATACTGAAAGCACTCTTTAGAAAACCCTTCATGGTGATAAGTGCAAGAGATTAATTTTCCTTAAAATGACAAAGCACTGATAGTTTGTTGTTTGCATCACACGTGCATGCAAAATGAGCTCTGTCTCATCTTAAATAAACGAATAGACTTTTAAATAACAAGTCTCTTTCCTTTTGATTATTTTGGAGCTTATATGTAAATGATATGTGTGTGGTACGTTGGTCTGAAAGCCTGATTTGGTTTCCATTAATTGATGTTTGGGGGATGCTTGATATTTCTCACTCTTCTGAAAGGCATTTGAAAGCCATTCAGAGTGGAACAGTTAAACAGCCTGCAGAAACAGTGCAGCCTCGGCCAAAAGAGGGGAAAAAAAGATCCTTCATACATCATAGGCTCCTTTCACTTAAAGTCATTAGTTTATTTATAAATGTAGGCTCAGCTGCCCAGTGCATTACTGAATATGACAATACGTTTGTCTTGAAGCGTGCTTGCCATGTGCTGAATTCAACTCTTTCAGTGGATCTGTTCTAAACAACTGTGGAAACACTCTTTTTTATTTGGATTGACATTTATTGTTTGTAGATTCCAGAGACTCTGTTCAAACACTGGCTGGTCTAGAGGTAGGGCAATGAAAAGTCTCCTGCCAACCAAACCATCAATTAGCCTCCATATATTATAGAGGCCGTCTTTTCCTATGCTGCCAGGAATGCCAGGAAATGTTTTAATGCTGGCATTTCACAAAAGTTGACTCTACGTGGCCTTTACAATGCTTTCAAATGAATAGCAAAAATTATGCCCTTTCCACACGCAAATCTTTGTGCGTGGAAAGGGCAAAACTCTGTGGTCTATGGCTCAGCTGCAAATGTGTTGCACAGCACCAATCCACACTGATGGGCTGTCATTGTAATTCAGTTCCTAATGTGGATAATTAGTCTGAATTCATGGAGTGCTTGATTCCACTGACAGCTATGCCAAATGTTTGATGAAAGCACCAAAGTAGCGGCATCAGTCACAGACAAACGGAAATGCGTTTAAGTGGAGGGCCTCATCATGTTTTATTCAATCACAGAGCAATGCTCAATTAATCAGTTTCTGCAATTAAATTAAACATGTACATGCATAAAACATGAAAGAAATATCAGGGGTGTTTAAGTGGCGCTTGCTTCTCATTTTTCCTGTTAACCCAAAAAGAGAGAATTTATTTTCAGCTCTCTGCAGCAGACACTGTGACCTTACTGATGTGGAATTATTTCTGTTTCATGCAATGCTGAGAACACAGCGAGACAGAATGTGTTAAAGCTCAACTTAGTATGCGCAGCTTGATGCAAACCACCATTCAATGCATTTCTATAAATGTCAAGAGCTGTGTGTTTACCAGGTCTTTCTGACCCTTAATATTTATTCAGCTCAACAGCACTCTAGCCAATCATTCCTTATTGCAGAATTGTGGCTCTTAAGTCAAGTTTCATTGGCTGCAGTTTGCCGTATCTCCTGGCACATGTAATATTGCTTTTCGCTTTCCATCAGTTGCAGGCAGAGCCTGTGCTCAGATAAATAGTGACATTTTGCAGCAGTGTGGGGGGCTTGTTTGCATCTTTTAGTGCCTGAGTCATTTCTATCGCCTTATTTGTATACATAGCATCACAGTCGGCACAATCAAAGGTCGTACACATGTAAGAGAAATTTGCATTTGGATTCAAACTATTGCCAAAATCATTTATGCCTGTGTGTTTAGATAACATCCATGAGATAAAAGCTGACATTTGCGCCTCATTGAGTATTATGAGTTCAGTTTAAGAAAAAAAAAGGTGGTTTCTGAATGAATGCAAAGATCATGAATCTTTGCAGCACTACGTTAGCATTCATGCTCTTCATAGCGTGTTCAAGGATGCAAAATATTCATATATATGACTATATAGATGTAAGATAAAATGTCCAAGCTGTCTTTGATTGCATATTATACATCTGGACTTTTTTGAACAGCATGGTGACTTCTTCTCAATGCTGAGGAAAATTCACAGCTTAAGTGGGAAACATCTTACCAGCGCATGGAGGACACAGAAACGGAGTAACGGAGACAAAGTACAAAACTGTTTGGATTACTTGTGGGATTCTGTATTGGTTACTCGTCTCTAATCTTCATCTAAGTTACAATTATAGCCAAAATACAATCTGACGAAACACTAACCGTATCTACTTTTCATGTCCAGATCAAGCACACTGAGTAATCACCCACAGTAATGGCTGAAAAAAAACAAAACAAGTAAATATTTCCACTAGTAACTTTTGCCATTTTATTATTAATCCAAGCAGATGTTATGGGAGTTACGAGAAGGTTCACAAACGTTTTGCTTCAACTGTAGTTGCCTCTGTTGTGTCTCTAAGACCCTGAAGTTTATTTAAATCTGAATTTAATATAAATGACTAACTGGTCATGGTCCTATCGTGTTTTGTTGGTTAGAAGGTATACGAACATTACATACATAGCCTGACAAGGTTTCACTGTAATGGTCCCTCGGAGGCTCCCGCAACATACGCATTGAAATTGAGCGCACTGGCCCTTTAAGAGAATGGTACTGGAGTGGTAAAGTTAATCGGAATTAAACAAGGATGAACCGGAGGCATGCTGCGTCTGCCTTCAGCATACTGTTACAGCAGGCTGGAGCTTTTGTCACAGCTTAACTGAGATGTGCTTTTGTTAATAGTGTAGATTCTCCCTCTCTCTCTGTGTAGATAGATAGATAGATAGATAGATAGATAGATAGATAGATAGATAGATAGATAGATAGATAGATAGATAGATATTCCGGAGTCGAAACTATTAGATGAGATGCATAAAAATTTCTGTAACCAATCATTCGCATTTTGTTAGGTCAGTCAGGACCTGCCGGCTCCACTGGCATTAACACAGCTGTTTTTTAATATTCATTTTCCAGTGATTATCCTCTTAAAGATATGCTTCTCTAACTTATCAATTTATAATATAACCGTAGGCATTGCATCAGGTTGCTTCATCAGAATTTTATTTTGAAAGCACAAGCGGAAGCCGGTAATGCCATTGTGGCCACTGTTACCGTGGTGCGCTTTGGCTCCGGGAGCGCACTGTTTGCTGCTGAGGCTCAGTGCTGGTGGCGGAGCGACAGAGAGGGACGGAGCAGTGACACACATGGAGCTGAGCTTTTAACAAAGTGGACGTTTCCTCCTGGTACGATGACTCCGGCTACTTTGGGGCTGTTTTTCTACAGGACTAAGCCCTGATGAATGTTTCTCCTCTGTTAAAAACAAACAAAAAGACCGGGCGCCGCCTTCCCCTCACTCTCAGCCGCCCCTCCGATCATCACCTGCAGCTTGCTTTGTACGACACTAAGCGCAGATTTTGCAGAAGCGTTGAGGGATTAAAGTTTGAACTTGTGGTTTATTTGTAGAGCGGCTGAGATGCTGCCTGCGGAGTCCGCTGCTAGTTGCTGACATTTCATACCATAGGCTGGCGCTCATTTGTGGGTCTGTGTGGAAATTATAAGTGCTGCTGCTGCTGCTTGACAGCCTAAAGACTGCCACCAACCTTATCTACCTATGTGCACATTTGTATAATGGAGTACCGTCTGGCTCTGGTTCCCTTACTGGTTGTATTTGCACTCGGAAGTTTGGCATATGGTAAGTTTTAAATTGCTTGTTTTGTGGTTATGGTTAACAAACAAACAAAACACTTGTACTATGTCCGTTATAAAGTTTACAAAGTTACTATTTCACATCAGTCAGCTGATCTTGTAGGAAGCCCCCCTTTATGTCAGCATTTGTGCATAAGTGAGTAATCCTCCTAGATGATGTCACTTAAAAGGCCACTTAGGAACAACAGACAGCAGAGTAGCCCATATGCAGCTTTACTGTGTGACCTGCCCAGGGGATACTGGATTATCACCAGCATCTGCTCCCCACTGAAATCTGACTTTGCTGGCTCATTTATCTCCAGCATTGGGCCCATTAGATGAATTATGGACACAATGCAATTGTGAAACAAAAACCCTTCAGTTTCTTCTCCACTACTGTAAGTGAGTGTGGCAGGGTTGAAAGTTTGCATCCCTCTGTGGACAGCATTGCTAAAAAATGCATGCTTTCTTGCTACTGTACAAGGTTTGGTGGAAATAGCCTTTACCAGCTGCTGCTGCGTGTAAAATGTTAAGCAGCTCCTCTATGTCCCAGTCTGTGTGGTGGAGAGTACCAAACAGTGTAGGTTTAAGTGTCACCGAATCCCTGGATATAAATGTATGATGCACAATATTGGCTTTTGTTGTTTCATGACTCTGCCTTCAGACGTATGCATATGGTGCTTTTGATTTCAGCTTTCAGAAGCGAAATCTGCCACATACGCACACTACGAGTCATAGTATGGCTCTTTCTTGTAGACATCAGACACCTCTGGGATGATAGAGATATGTTTAAATGAGACTGCTGGATCCTCAGATCCTCCATCAATCACACGTGTATAACTGAAATTGCTGCCAGTTGGCTACAGGCTCTTTGTCAACATGCATTCATGTCTGTGTTCAGCACAGATGAACCTCCATGTGCGATGTACTAAAGCAATGTTTTTTGACACAAGTGGGATGATATCGTTTGTGTCAGTGTGGTGTCTTTGGGCCCAGCCCCACTGCTGAGGCTCCCTTTTACAAGCCTGTAAACATTGCCTATGAACTCAGCATCTGTGAAAGTGCTCCTTCACTGACTCCAGATGCTCCTCTGGGACTATAAAGGCTGGATTAAAGCTGCTTATTTTCACTTTAGCAAACACATGGTGAGTTAAAAAAAAGAGAGAACTGTACTGTTTTTAGCAGCAGACTTTTTCCCCCCCCCGTCGGTAAATTTACATTTAAATGTGTGTTCTTGTCACACTCTGATACTGTTATACAAAGTGGCATAGATTAAAAGGAAGAAGAAGCTTCAGATCAGTGCCAGCACAGATATATGTGGAGAAGAAGACGCAATGAAGAAGAGTTTAGGAATGATTCTCCATCCCTCGTCTTCGTGTGAAGGGGCCGTTCATGCGGAGCCAGAGTCACAGAGTCTGGTCTCAGACTGTTTTTCCAGTAATATGACACTGGAATCTGCCAATCACCGCTGTCACTATCAGTCACCTCGATGACCTCAGGAAACTCTTCTCCAATGACTGTCAGTGACTCATGTGTTTACAATGTACTTTATTGATGTGACTTCAAGGCAGGAGCTGAAAACAGCTGCTTTGTTGCAATGTGGATGTCCTCACCAGACTAGTTGCCAGATGAAATAGCCGACACCAAACCTAGATAACCACTCTGTAATTACAGTCTGAGCACACAGCTCAATTTCCTTTGGGGAGGGAAGTACCGTGGGGTGTAATGTGGCTGAAATAGCACAATTACCGAGATGGCCATTGTTTAAAACCCTTTCTTCTGTTTCTGGCAGTTGTGCATTTTGCGCACAAGGTTTTTCAGACATGCTGTCAGCCTCAGTGAGTTACAGTGGAGGAGGTTTGGAGGGGTTTAATGGATTGATCAAGGACAGTTTGACAGGAGTTATAACTGCTGCCGAGATTGTATTGAGATGTCTGAGTAGTCCTCTTTAAAGTTGGGGCACAACCACTAGATCCTGGTGGCAAAAAGACCAGTTCACTCTAAAACCAAAACCACGTGAATGACTAAAGTAAAAAGATGTGTATTTTTATTTTTCCGAATTTCTAAGATGTGTCCCACAGAGATGAATGTGCTGTTTGAAAAATGCTTTTTTGCACAAACCCATGGACGTACTAATGGACACTGATACAAAACAGTTCTTGTGAATCCTGTTGGCAGTCAGTAACCAGTACAGTGTTTCAAAAATGAGATAGCACCGTTCCATTTAGGTGGCTATTCAGATGGAAGCCCAGCGCGAGACTTTTACCAGCTGCACTCCACATTGTAAACCTAGATTTACTTTGTTATTTTTATGTTACAGTCATCACTGCCGACTGGAATGGCTCCTAACAGCACTCCAATATGCAGTAGCTCATTTTGTTTTTGCTTTTGGAATATTGACAACATTCTTTTTTCTGCAGAAAGAAAAAAGACACAAAAAGCTTTGTAGTCATTTCCGAGAACAAACATGCACTCGCACAGTGAGCGTACCTTCCTCCTCCCCCCACCTGCCTGCCCATCTGTTCTGCACAGATCAATTAGGCTGTCAATACATTCAAGCATGATGCACTGAAATGAGGCACAGTGTAGCATTCAAGCTACAAGAAGATCCTAACTTGCGCCGGTTGAAAAATAACACTCGAAATCGGGGCAGGGAACTAAACCTCCTCCTCCTGTTACCTCAGAATCAGCAGCGTTAATCATCCATCCACTTTCTGAATCTTATTTGAGTAGTTTTGCTTTTTTTTTTCAAGCTGCTGGTCAACCAGTTCTAGAAATGAATAATAAGTAATGCTAGAAAAAACATGAGGTGAATTTGCGTATGCTAGTCGTTGAACAGCCGCTCATTATGTGTACCCATGATAATAGAATTTCACAGTCACAAATATCCATTACACATCAGATTGACTGCACCTCATGATGCATTAATAACAAGTTATTTGTGTACTGGGCTGTAGTAAATAAATAAAAGCACTTTGTAAACATGTCAGTGGGGTGTTTTTGCTCGTTCATCTGCAAACTAAGGCTTGCGCTCACTGTCTTAATGGCACTGCTTATTATCTATGCTGCATGTTCCTACCACAGCGAGCCAAAATCAACAAACACTGAGCTCCTTCTTCATCAGGCATCAAGGGAAAGGACTTAAACTCATCTCTATTTAGCAGCGGGTGCTGGCAGGCCAAGTTAGCACTCCCTACTCCTTGAAGGTCTCAAGTGCAACTGCCTTTAGGGCCCAACACAGTATACCTAAGCTTCCAGCCTTGGGCTGCAGACAGATGGATTACCCCTAACATTAGATTTCAGACAAAGATATCCCAAGTACAGTTTTTGAATAATCATTTCACTTAAAAAGGGAAATATGTTATCCAAACCTACCTGCCCTCTGTGAAAAAATAATTCTCCCTTAAATATAATAACTGTTTGTGCGAATTGCATTCAGGCTGGCAGTGAGACACAAATCTGAGCGCACAGCCCATTGCTAGTCAGTGGTGCTGACCTTCAGTTACTTGGATGAGTGACAAAACATTTCTCCCATATGAACACATTCAACTTAATGGGATTTGCTTACCTGGATGATTACCCATATGGAAAAGGTATATATAAATCTTATAAAGTTTGTATCTGTCTTGTGTGAAACTTGTATGAAAAGCATACAAGAGTGAAAACAGATATAAGATCCCTAGAAAAATTATATAAATGAAACTTGTATGTTGTGGATACTTACTAAAACAATATATGAAAGTGGCCACTTTCATGAGTAAATCATATAAGCCTTATATGATTCACTATATGAAGTAGGCCACATCTTATTTTATAAGTTTTTACTATTTCTTTTCCATATGGGTAAGCAGTGTTTGCATTGTTCTTACAAACACTTACACTCCTCATCCTTTTATCGCTTCAGTGTCTGACTATCTGTCTAATAAAGGGTGAGGTCATCATGAAATCTGACTGGTGAAGCAGCCAGTCAGATTTCATGTTTATCCTGTTTATATTATCTGCCAATGTTTGAAGCAGTGACATAACTCTGACTGCTGGAGAGTCAAAGAAAAAGCCCGTGGGTACTGCCACAGCTGTCAGAGCAGTAACTCAGTGCTGTGGATATATTTGTGAGTCTGGCACTCAAAAGCTCTGCATGAGAAAAAGCCACCTGATAATGGATTATTTTCTACACGGATGTGTCAAGGTGATGCCGTAGTAGCCAGAAACTGACAGGTACTGTTGATGATTTAATGGCAAGGTAAAAAACTGACAGGGACAACTTTTTTTTCTGATGACGGTGTCGATACACACATCGAGTTGGGCTAGGATGACTTTGAGTGTCTCTATGGCTGTTTGTTTGCCCTGTTGGGTGATTGATAGCTATGCCTAATTGACTGACTTCTTTAATAGGCACCTTACTTCATCTCAAAAATCTTTTGAATTTGTAGCACTTATAGAAGTGACAGCAGCTGGATGTTAATCCAGCTCTTGCTCTACAGCTTTTCACTTCATGACTTAATGATACATCAGGACCAGTGGAAATGTCCTCAACAGTATGTCAAGGCTGCATTTTACCACTTAAATAAAGGGTCTTGGAAATGTGTATCATATATGATTGAGCTAATTGCTATCATGGTCTCATGAGCTGTTTTTTTTAATAATACAGGCACTCTCCATGTAGATTATTTCATGTTTGACTAACAAGCTAAGAGTCAGTAGAACAAAATAAAACCATGCACCATGGTTATTTTTGTCATGTTAGTGATGTCGTGGATCCTCTTCAGGAAGTTGTTGTCTCGACCCTTTCCTCCCTCAAAATACGATGTGGTGTGATGTGTGTTTTCAGAGAGATAGCAGCCAGCCTGCACATTTGTGTCTGTTTGTATAAGGGGACACACATCCAATAGGGGCTAATCTTGAAATATGCTGTTGTGGGACAGGAAACCAGTGGCATTTCCTCACTGATGTGTTTGGCCACCCACAACCAGCCTTGTTCCTGTCTTGGAGTCCCCTCGAGGATTTCCTCTTTGACACGACTGAGAGACTGCACCTTCGTCAGCGATCACTAATGGACAGATAATTAGAGATAATGAACAATCGTGCCATCATCATACAGCCTTTCTGGAGCCAAACCATCCACTAACTATCTCCATGCTTATATTTCCCACCCACCTACCCCTGCTCTGCGCTCATCACAAAGAGCACTTACAGTGAAATGGGATGAAGTGTGGGAGTTCAGTCACCAAATACAGTTGCTGTTCTCTTCTTCTTTCAAAGCTTGAAACCGCTTTGGTGGAGTGAGCAGAAAACAAAATCGATGCTTGTTACCATCGGGCTGCTGGAGCTCCAACTGACAAGGTCTGTGATAACTTGAAGGATGCTGGGCTGGAAAGAATAGTTTAGCTGAAACATCCCCCACATTTTTATGATTATTCATACCAAAATGTCAGGTGGGGTCTTGTTGACGTATGTTTCAAAGTAAACAGTAGAAATGTCAATTTTTAAGACATTTCACAGCCCTTCAGTCTTGTTTCTGTAGGTGGAAGTAAATCAAAGCTTAATCAACTTTCTAGTCTCTCAGGCATCTTGTACCACCAGGAACATTTTTAGTGGGAAAATGCTCTCTTCCTGTTGGAGCAGAAAATGCACTTTGCTCTCAAGCTTCTGCCTGGTCAGCGTGCATGAACATCCAGCTCATACAGGTTCTTCACCAGAGGAAGAGGCTATACTCACAGGGCCATTCTCACTCACATTTCCATGACGAAGCAGCTTCGGCCCCTTTCCCACCAAACTGTTCACGGCCTCAGCAGAGACAGTATAAAAAACACAGAAGTTCCTTTTCCAAAGTTGACCCCACTCATTTAGGTGCTTAGCATCAACACGGGCTCAGTTAAAGCCACTTTGTATTGTCATGCAAGTACTTCATTTTATGTTCCCCAGAGGGTTAAAGAGTACAAAGCTGGAGGAAAAAACTGCAGCTTGCCTCGTTTGCTGCTGCCAGTTTAACTTTGAATACACATTTCCAAATCACTTCCTGCAGCTTCAGTAAATAGAAGGTGGAGGAACTGTAAAACAAGAAATCTTTACAAAGAAAAATAGGAGAGGAAAAGGAATTACAGCATCTTCTTCACTCCTCTGTTCCCTCTTTAAAGATTATTACGCTCCCCCTGTTAGCCAGTCAGAGGTACTTTTATTTCAACAGAAAGAGACTTTTTCTAACCAGAAGGAGCAGACTCTGGAGGGAAGGTCGGTTATCTTGAGCGCAGTGTGAGGGTTAGCTCATCTTAGGCTTAATTTGACTTGCTAAGGCAGAGCCTGGGTTAATCTGTCTTCTTTACCACAAATCACCACAGAGCGATAAGGAATGCAGTGTTTGATGTATTGCAGTATTCTGATTTATTTTCAAGTCCTTCACATTGAAATGAAAGGCATTTCTCAGCCTGTCTGGTTTGGAAGACTCGCTGGGAGTGCCGTCCACGTTTTATGTCCTTTTCCCTCCAAGGCCATCGTCAACCAAACGTTTCTGATACATACACAGTGTTGTTATGTATTTCAATAGAACTTTTATACCTAACTTCCTTGCTGCATTTTCACAGCACTTTATAATATGAAATTTACAGATACAAGTGAGGTGATTACACAGATTGGGCCATTGGTTCAGTTATCACATATTTTGATCCTTTTTTAATTTATTTATTGTGTTATTTATTATACTTTTGCATATAGAAATGTTCTAAATTTCATGATTTCAGCTTGTTGCTCTAGTTTTTATTCATAGTTTAGATTCTTTTAACTTGCAAACCAGAAATAAATCAATTATTAATTGCGAAGATTCTTCTTAGTGAGAATTTTCTTTGACAAACTAAGTAAGGAGCGTTTCAGAGCTCCTTACATGGTTTTCCATAATATAATATTTGTTTTCTGTGTGTCCTATAATTTGACTAGTGGACTGGATTCACGCTCCACTAATGCGCTGAAACCTTCTGTGAGTCGCTGTGGTTTGCTCAGGGGTGGGCTGCATGCTGGAGACAGCTTGTACTTATGGCTGCAGCGCAAGATTTGTGTTGACCTCAAGATTGAGCCTTGTACAAATATCAGACAAAATGAGGACCCTTCTTGGATTTGCTGCATGAGTCTGACCATCACTGTACCATCTGTGTTTGGAAAATGCTGTCAGCAATGGGTGATGTGCCTTCAAATCAAAATCACTTTAGAGCACAATTAGAGGTTCTGAATTAGCTTTGATTCATTTTCAATTAATTGTCCAGGTGTTCTTGAAAGATACAGAATAGATATCCTTCTACTTTATGTCTTGGAAGACGCCAGTGGTGCGGTGATCAAATGCAGATCAATCATCAGCCCCAGTCTTGTACCATTTGGACAGATCCCGGGTTACTGGGTGTTCTGATTTTTTTTATCATTTAAGAAGAAGTAAATGATGAAAGGTCTCTTGTGTTTGTTGTGCAATAAGGCAGGACTGGGGCTCGGAATCAACTGTAGATATCTGTGATTTTTCTTTTGTACTCCTTTTAAAAGCACAGGACACACCAAGACATTTATTCTTGTACTAGATGAGACAAAGTTCTAGCTCGATACTTTTTCTGGCTCCATTACAGAAAGGACATTGCAGTGGTGGTTGGTGCTCCCCTCGGCTGTTTTCTTCCCAGTTTTTCATTTGTTTTGTGAGCTCACTGTCCTCGCTATTTCTCCGTCACCCTCACGGGTTTAATTAACTCCCCCTGTTTGTGAAAATCATTGAAGATGTTTGAAAGTTTCTGCATTTCTACTGATGTTTCAGGATATATATATTTAAATATATATATATATATATATAAACCCGTTGCCTACTGGTGGTGGTCAGAGGGCCCGGTGGCGCCAGTGTCCGGCAGCCTCGCCTCTGTCAGTGCGCCCCAGGGTGTGGCTACAATGTAGCTGCCATCACCAGTGTGTGAATGTGTGTGTGAATGGGTGGATGACTGGATATGTAAAGCGCTTTGGGGTCCTTAGGGACTAGTAAAGCGCTATACAAATACAGGCCATTTACCATTTACCAAATATTCTAAATACAGAGGGCTTTCTGGGCTGAGCTCTTGGATTTTGAGTCTGGTGCTTCAGATTCATCAGGTAAGAAGTGAAATTTCATGCTGAATAGGACGAATTATTTCCTGGAATAAGCAGCTTTGTAGTTACACCAAGTAAGAATCAAGTTACTGTATCATCCCACTTTACAGCTGAAGAAAGGCTGTTATGGAAGGACATAAATATTTACAGACTTAACTGTCTGTAAGTATATAAGCAGGGGTGGGAAGTACTGAAGTACAAATACTTTGTTACTGCACTTAAGTGTTTTATTTTTTGGTACCTGCACTAACCCTAACCCTTACTTACTACACTTTGAGAAAGTTATCCTTATTTTCTGCTCACATTTTCAAAACAGACTTGCTACTTTGTGTTTAGCACATTTGAGGAGAGTTAATATTCTACATCATTGTCCACCTTCCAGTCCGATTCGAATCCAATTTTTAAGGAACAATAACACATAAAAGAGAATCCTATAGACGTAAGAGGTTTAAGAAATCATTTACTGTACATTTACTTGCATATCATTTACTGTACCCACTCATCAACAATCCAGAGATGTTCTGGTTGTGGTGCTTCAGTATAGCTAGTGCTACAGAAGAGAAGCAAACGTAAAGGGAGTAACATTTTTAAGTGGCAGGCAAATTCAAATGCAACAGGTTTCCTAAAATTTCAAAATACATAACATATATGTTAACATACTGACATGTAAAAAAAATTAGATCTGATTTATTTATTTCCGTTTATTTTACTTTTAATTTTTATGGTAAAGATGTCCAACTATCTGCTCTTTGAATTACTGTGATGTAGTAACAATGCAGATAGACAGCACACCTGTAGCACATTTGTAGTTGATTAAACCTGAAAAAGAAAAACTCCACTAGGTTTACCAGAAGCCGCGATTGATCACAGCCCTGCCAGCATTATCACTATAGGCTAATGAGTTTGTAGATGCAGTGAGGGTGGGGTGTTGGTGGGGGGGGGTTCCCCTCATAGATGAGAGATTACAGTTCATGCATCAGAAACAGTTCAATTAAAGACATTTTTCAGACATAGTCTTGAGAGATATTTGCAGAAAGTGAAGTAAAGATAACAATAATTGGAAATATTAGAAAGTCTGGTTGGTCTAGATTAGTGTCAGCTGATACAGATGTAGGATCAACACTGACCCGAACGTTTGGTGAGTTAAAAACTTGATCTGAATCTTTTAGACACTCACATCATTTGTCAAGTGTAGTTATTTACAAGTCACAACAAGTGAATTAATAACTTACTGTACTTAGTTACTTTGCCCTCTGGGGAACAGACTGCATTATCCACCCTTCTAACGTGCTTATAAGGTGTTTCTCTTGTCTCTTCTTTATGTGCTGAGGCTAGTATATCAGCAAATAGCTGATATCTTATATATTGCCCCCACTAATGTATTGGTTGGGCTCAATCTGCAATTCTCAGTCTGCCAGAAATGTTACTACTGATGAACTGTTGCCCATACCTGTTTTTGGAGAGGATGACATTAAGGAGCCTGAGATTTTGCACTTAGATTATATCCACATGTTAGTTTTTGTTGACTTTTCCTTGGTTACTCCCAAGAATTTACCCTTTGTCTAAATTTACCCTTCATTCAGCAGTGTAACAAAACAACACTGCACAGCCTTTATCCTTGCATTGTACAGCGTTACATAATTCATTATTGCCAATAGTCCTGTTCTTTAGCCGTGATGAGAATGTCTTGAAGTTTCTCCTGTAGATGGGATGTGGTGACTGCAAAGCTGCAGAAAGTTTCATATTGCATTTCTTGTATTTCTTTGTCCAGTTTTTTAATTAGGAAATAAAAACAATTTTCGCAACAGGATCTAAACAGGAACTCTCACACAGTATCTGTTTTTGATTTGATAATTTAGACAGTATTGCATCTTTTCTTCACTCTCTGTTAACCAGACTGCAGTTCTCACAGGATAGACTCCTAGAGCATCCCTGTGGCTTTATTATCTCACATGTATCATTGAGAGTTGCTGCCATCCGTATTACACGATGGACGGGAGCTAATAGGTCCTTAGAGGGCCCAGACGTTCCTATTAGAGTCTTCTCAAGACAAGCAGTCAGACTGTCGAGACTCCAAACTGTCCATTTAACCTGATTGGAGTTCATCTTTTCCAGCCTTGCCCTTATCCGTTACATACCGTACGTCTACGCTCACTTTGAGCTCAGTAGCTGAGCAGTGCTGCTTGCCTTAGAAATTCAAATATCCTTGTATGCATAGCAGTATAGTCATTTTCTGTTATGTTGATCTGTAACCATTTTGCCTTTCTGTAACATCATATCTATGTCAGAATCAATGTGGGTATTGTATACGTTGAGAAAATGACATTTTCCCATAATACTTGTTGAAGATTTCTCAGGTGCAGTGACAGTTTGCTGTCATCCTTTCAGTGGAGCTGTAGTTTTCTGTGTGACATGCCACATATTCCTACAGTGGGAGAGAGTTCATTTCTCCAAGCTTGCTTTGCTGTGGATAGCAGGCGTATGATCTGTCGAGAGTTGGTCTTCAGTGGTTGCAACTTGGACGTTCTCTTGATAATATTTAGCTCAGTCGCACATGATGGTCTCGTCCTCCTTAAAAGCCTTTGCTTTACATTTCCACATGACTTGTTCCAACCAGCTTTTACTGTAAAATTTATGAGTCAGCTCTTAAAGGCTGTGCCCTGCTGAGTTCTCACAACAGACACCCCCCTTCCTCTCTTCCAGATATCCCCGATCAGACAGGCTCAGCTCAGCCACGATGCTACTACCTTAAAGCTATTAGATGAACAGTCTACAGCTCAGAGGCCTTGAGGGAGGTCAGAGAGCACTTAACCAAATGACAACTGTTTTCTGTTAGCATTCGACAGAAGAGCAACCTTTTAACAATATTACTTTGTTTGATTCATTTTTAGAAATCCTTCACATCAAAAGTTTTCTCTGGTAGTGCTGCTGCGTAGAATTCCATTTGGGTTTTCAAAGAAAACGACAGCGCTGATTCTAAATTTGATCAGTGCAAGTTCAGGCTTATATTTTCCGTCACAAGGTGCTTTTTTGGGAATCGTTTGTATAAATTAAACTATCATGAATTCTTGAATTAAATTACAACCACTTTCAGCCCCAGTTCAAAGTCATCAAAAAACTAAAACTGTAAAAACATTTTAGTCAACTGAAATGTGAAGAAAGTGGTAATGTTTGATGCAAGATAACAAATAACAGTGTTTTAAATGTAATTTTAGGTGTATCCTTATCTTGTGTCATGCTTTCAGTGCATGCTTTCCAGCTTCTATTTGATTCTAACTAAAAGCAACTTCAAAGCTTTTGCACATTTTCCTCCTATCCTGAGCTTCCTATCTCTTTGAATGTAATTTCATCGAGAGCAAGACTGTCATATGGTACTCTATATCCCATCGGCAGGAAGCACTTAAGTGGAGTTTTTAATCCCCCAAAACCTTCTTGAGGATTTGTCGCTTTGAAGGCGAGAATTTTGACTGCTTTTCTTATCAGACGTTATCAGGAAAGTCTTAACCTTTGAACTTCCTTTTATCCATGCACCTGTGGGATGAACTATTGTAGCTGTCTTTCTTTTTTGTCACCCTGCAGCATACAGTCTACAACTTTCCTATGCTGCAGGCACGTTTTAAGCTATCTCTCAATATTAGAGGATAAGCACAGGGAGCTGATCACCTCCTAGGTTAAAGATTTGTCCAAATGCAACAGTGTCACTATCTGCTCACTTGTAGCTCTGTCTTCTTTTCGTTTTCAGTCTTCTTTACATGCAAATTTACAGAAAAGCTTTCATGATTGAAAGCAATTTAGACAAAACCTATTTAAGTCTTATTTGAACAATCATGGCTTCAGTGGTGTGGAATAAAACTACAGTCTGGAGCTCAGCTGCAGCGCTCCTAAAAAATAAACAGCAATTCATGTTTTCTGTTTTCCTGTTAAATGCACAGCGCTCGGGCTAATCTCCTGCTGTGAATGTTCTAAAAAGACAACACTGCTCAACATTAGGATATTGCTAAGCATTGCAGCACTCTTATAATTTACAAAACAGCATGGCTTGGTAGTATAGTGGTGAGGCAAGACAAATCAGAAATACACTCATGAATCCCACAAGCGTCTGAAAAACACAGACGATGATGCACCTCCTCTTCTCTTGCTTTTGTTTGCTCTCCAGGGTGATGTTTCACTTGTGCCTCATGGTTTTTGAGTTTATGTTATTGCTTTTCTAACGTTACAGCACGACCGTCATGCTATCATTTGCGACTCTGATTCTAAAAAAAAAAAAAATCAGGCATTGTCTAAAATGTAAAAAACAAAAAACACAGAATGTAATGATTTGGATTAAATTCAAACACAAAAACACGTCAAATGTTTAAACAGAGGAAAAACAATGTGACTTTGAATTTGATAGGAACAGCATCCACACTTGAACAACAGTCTGTGAAAGTCTGGGAACTGAGAAGACCAGCTGCTGGAATGTTGTCCTGTTCTTGTCTGTTATCAGATCACATCATGATGTGCTAAATGTTTTCAACTGGTGAGAGGTCTGGACTGCAGGCAGGGCAGTTCAGCACGATGCCATGGTGTTGTAATAGACACAGTATGCGGTATAGATGGGTGCATATGTTGATCCTAAACTTCCACAAACCTTTCAGCATTTATTGTGCTTTTAAAGTGTCTCGGTTTACATATTTGACGTGTTTTCTATGTTTCATTGTGAAAAAAATATGGATTTACTAGTTGTCCCAACTGGTTGATTGAGGTTGATTATTGGGCGAAGGAGAGCAACATTTGGAGGTGGTAGAAGAACCTGGGGGAGTTACCCCACTTTAATCTCTCTCTGCTTCTGTCTTTCAATCCAACTTTCAGAAGAGAAAGTGAAAACTTGCAGAGCTCTGAACAAGAATTCAATACATTTGGACAGATTAGCACAAACCTGAACCCCAAACACCTGTCGAGACCATTCAGCAAAGCATTCTTTGAAAGTAAAGTACAGAGCTGATTATACGTGTTCAGTATCTTAGTATGTGCACGGTTCAGTCAGCCTACTTTCTCGTCGGCTTGAGATCAGAGTGGTTCCTGCGCATTTACTGCCTTCATGCTTCTCATCCACGGCTCGAGGATTTGCTTTTAGTTTTATAGATGCTGAATTTAGAGCATGTAATTTCACACGTCCTCTCGAGTTATACTTGAAATGTAACATTATGTGCTCATTTCACACAGTCGTGTTGTTGGTGATAAAATGACGAGTTCAGCTGCAGTCCAGCTCAAGAGGTTTGGAAATAGGCGAGCTGAGTGTGTTTTTACAAGTTTTGCCGCCCACTTGCCTTTTGTGTGTAGTGGCCAATATATAAAAAGGAAAAAAAAGGCTGAGGACTTTTAGGCTCGTTAGGTGCGATTCTTTCCACTGGTATGCTTTTGTAACCATGTTCTTCACATCCGTAGTCTGTGAGCAATGTAGTTTTACGGTATTCCCATCGTACAAACTTTGGCTTATACTCAGTTCAGTGCCTTAAAATGAGGTTTTTGTATAATTTGGCATTAATGACTAAGCAGATGCTGTGTTCCTCATGACGTGATATGTCAAATGACATTGGCTGTATCACAATAAAACATGCACCACAAATGTAGTCTTTAACTCGTCTCTCCTCTGTGGTGTCTTTTTCCCACCAGGATCTCGACCCAGATTAGAGGATGCCGCCCCTCGGATTGTAGAGCATCCCTCTGATTTAATTGTGTCCAAGGGGGAGCCAGCTACCCTCAACTGTAAGGCTGAGGGGCGTCCGACCCCGATGGTGGAATGGTACAAAGACGGAGAGCGGGTCGAGACGGATCGAGAGGACCCTCGGTCCCACAGGATGCTATTACCCAGCGGCTCCCTCTTCTTTCTGCGAATTGTACATGGAAGGCGAAGCAAACCTGATGAGGGTGTGTATGTGTGTGTGGCACGCAACTACTTGGGTGAAGCAGTCAGTCGCAATGCATCGCTGGAAGTGGCAAGTAAGTGTCTTTGATGTTTTTGCTATAAGGCTCAGTTGTGGAGCTTGTGTGAGTGTGTGTGTGTTTTAGCGTGGGTTCACAGCAACCGTGATCTCAGTGTTTTATGCTTGTATTATAAATTAAAAAGCCCATAGCACGAGCGAAAGGATGGTTCCTTATGAGCAGCACTGGGCGATGGTGGGGAGGACAAACTCGGCATTAACAGACAAAACCAGGCTCAGGGAGGGGCAACCATCTGTTGTGATCTGTTGGCTGGGAGGTGAGGGAAGACAGAAAAAAGAGTGCCTCATGAGAAGTCACCCAGCTGCCTGAGCCTATAGCATCACAGGTTCCAGCCCTTTAAAGTCTAACTTAAAAGTAGGGAATGCCCTCTCTCTCTTGAATCCAAACTGGGAGCTGGTTCCACAGCGGAGGGGCTTTGCTGGTTCGGCAAAATACTAAGCAGCAGAGGCAACAAGAAACAAAAGAATATGGTGTATATTGAGAAAAGCAGTCCACATAACAAGTGTCAAATATCATGTAATTTCAGTAATGAACTAAATCACAGATAAAACTCAACGAAAAATAATATTAGCTGCGTTTTAAAAGCAGAGGTGTGCCGAGTAAACTTCAAAACACTCTGCTCTCTTATCATCGCTTTCACTTGGCTGAGTTAACTTAAGACACCACCCCTGACCTTGGTGTCAGATCTCCTGGCAGCTTTACCCGGAGCCCACCCCCCCACAAATGGCCCACTCACCCTTCTCTCCAGCCTCCATTGCCCAGGCCTCTGTGACCAGGCCTGTTAATGTAGATAGATGACAGCTAGCTCCGACAACAGAGATAACAGTTGTCGCCACTGGACAGGAAAGCTGAAAAACTGTCTCGCAGGGAGGGGACCAAAGGCCACTGTTAGTTGGCAGCTTCTCACTAGCAGATGTTCGATCCTTAAAATACAACATTCTCCTGTCAGATGGGTTTCCAACAAACACCTCTTGATTTTTTCCCCATAACCATGCTTCCTGTTAACAGTGAGATTGGGCAGAGCCAATTAAATCTTTGCTGCTAGAGTCTCTTATTTTCTTTAGTTTTAGAAAATCATTATAAAGTAAAAGTTTATTTTGACAGCGGCAGCAGGTAATTTCAAGAAATCCTGTCAGTTTATAATACAAACATAGTTGGGGACTAGTTAATTGCTCTCTCTGTGTAGACATATAATATGACTTGTCAGATGACATCTATAATGAGCAGAATCATTGTTGTGACAGTGATAGCCAGGCTCTACTCTGATATCTTTCTTAATCTGCTCATTTAGACAAACCTGCCTCCAGCAGCTGTTGCAGATTCACATTTCCTCTAATCCCCCTCACTCAGGCTTCTCCTAGTATCGACCTCCCTTTAAAACTATAACCATCTCTTGTTGCACTAACGGAAAGCAGCTGAATATGGTCAAACAAACCCTGATCCCCACTAAAAACTAGCAAAGCCCTAGCTTCTTGTGCAACACTTTGCAGCCAGGTGTCATATTTTCTTGAAATGCTCTCCCCACAAAGTTAATAATAAGACTGAATTCCCCCCGTTCGCCTCAACAGAAGAACGGCCCATGAATCATTCTACATCCTCCATAAGCAGCTGGGATCTGCAGAGTGTGTCCGTCACCCCGACTAAAGCGCTCCTCAAGTAGCGTGAAGAATTACCTTTCACTTTGGTCTCGCTCTGTTTCAGTATCAACATCAGCTGCGGGGTGTTTTTTGAAGTGTAAGCTGTATGTGGAAACCTGGACAGGTAGAGTAGGTGGAGGTGTTGTGAATCACTTTTCACTTTTCAAAAAGTGGAAAGGAATGAATCAGCGACAGAGGCCTTACATTTCTCGCTCCACATGAATAATCCCCAGTGTTTTCCTCAACTCTTTCTTCGTGCTGTGCTAGTTTTAAGCTCTTCTTAAGACATGCAAAGATGCTCCTCCTGCTTTTCTTCATTCATCACATTAGCATAGCGCTTAACCAAACGTTTTTATGTTTTCCAGCACCCTTACCATATATCTGACAGCTGTTAAAGGTTACCAGAGAGTTTAATCTTCTTTGTAGGCCCACATCAACAAAATCTAACTCTAATCTCTGTGAGGTGGTGGAGGGTCACAAGGGTTTATCTATAACACCAGTGTGATTTCAGCCTGCAGTGCCACTAGCTGATCAGTCCTGTTTCTGTATATCCAGCTTCCTCCATTAATACTGTGGTGTCATGAGGTGACATTGTGCACAGCTGCCTGCAAACACACACATGTACATGGGCATAACTTGGCACACAGCGGTTGCTTTCACAGATAAGCATCCCTAATCCATGTTGGTAGAGGGAAAACCGATGTATTTTTACTTGTGTCTTCATGCCAGCACACAGACACACTTTTGGAGTATCGCCCCCAGAGAGAGACAGAGACGGAGGTTGTATAGAACAAACAGTTGCCAAAGCCAGGCCAGTGCCAGCTCCTTCCAGGCCCCTCTGCACAGCACCAATGGGGCCTGAGATGAGGCCAGAGGCACATAAGCCTGCCTGGAGCTGCCTGGGGGGCTCAGCATGGCACCAAAAAGGCACAAGATGGCACTTGGTGGCATGGTGTCACTTTGCTCCCCAGCCGGTGACTTGGAAGCACTGAGGGCAAACTGAGAGAGAGCTGCATTGTGTATTGGTGTGTATATTTGGTACTGAGGTGAAAGCCAACACAGCGGGAAGGGTGGAAGGTTCAGGAGGTTTAACCCCTCACGGACCATCTGCTGTAAGCTGAGAAGCAGGCAGGGTGATGACAGCCAGTGTGCTGCAGTATGGATAAACTGGCAGAATTTCCCAGCGCTGACAAACATGCCTGGAACTGCTTTATTTTGAAAAGATTTATATCACATGTTAGTCCCTTAATGTTCTTTATGTATACACCAAAAGTGACAGAAGCAAAAAGTAGATATGTTTCTACCAGACGTTCTTTCATGTAGAATTGAAGCAACACTCCCTCAGCTTAGCTGTAGCTTGGAAGTTATGGATACTTCACCAGAAATCTTCTTTTGAAGATGAAAGAGCTGTTCAGGCTTAAAAAGATGGCTCTAAAATGTTTTTCGGTTCCTCAGTGACAGAGAACATCTGCTGTCGTCAGCTCAGATTCAGTCTGCAATGTTTAACTCATATTATTTGCACTAGCTTCCATAATTCCCACACCTCACAGCACATCCTCAGAACAGGTCGATCACCAGTGACTCATGAAATATAAATGAGCTGTTCCTTGTACTGCTCATAAAGACTGACAACAATGTCATATAAAGACGGAGGCTGAGATTATACCTTATAACGAGCCACAACATTTTTCAAGTAATTCCATTACAATAGCCCCAGAAAGCACCGACACCACAAGCATGCCAGAGAGGTACATACAAGGGACTCAAATTACCTAAAGTTAATCCTTCTAGACAGCTAACGACCAAAGCTCGCTTTAAACTTTAAACCTTAGGAGTATCCAAATGTGTTCGTCCACTGTGTAGCTGTTATGAAAGGTGGAGGTGTCTGTAGAGAGAAAAAACATTTTGTACTAATCCATAAAAATCTTTTTAATGCTGTGAATTTGGGCATTTTTACATGGGGGCTGATTCAGTCTGGAGCCAAGGACTATGGCTTTTGGCATTTCCATGTAGGATTATTTTTTTCCCACAGACTACCTGTTGACTATTAAAAAAAACTGCTTGGTTAGGTTTAGGGGGAAAAAGCCTTTGGGTTAAAATAAACCAGATTACAATATAAAGCACAAGGCAAAAAAAATCACCACATATGTCTTATTAGTGAAGTTGTGTGAATACAAAGAGTAGTATTCCAAATAAAAAGATATCTATGTGTGCCTTAGAAAAACTTTTATGGGTCAGCATCACTCCAAGGTTTTGGAATGGAATTTTACAAATGATGATGAGAGCTAAAATTAGGAAGTTTTAGTTGAATTTATGAACCCTTAATAAACATAGTTATTCAGAAGAAGTTAAATAACTTTCTTTCTTTCTTTTCTTTTCACAAGTTTTTTGCAGGTACGATTGTGTTTAATCATTTTTTCACAGCAGCAAACAGACCATTGTTCTTTTGCAAGCATTTATTCCGTGCTAATTACACACTCAATACCTCATTAAGGATGGTTCTACTTAGTTGCCTACTTAGTTTGCATTTATTAATGACACATTTGATGAATGGATGCTGGATCCAAGAACTGTTAGTCTTTTGAAGTGTCAGCAGATGTAGCTAAACCTCACAGGTGATGTTGCTAGCAGCTGAAAGTAATTCTACATTATAAAAAAATAGTTTGCATTAGATGATGTGTTGCTACATAATACATTTGAGAGGTTTTAAAAAAATGCTGGAACAAAAGGGAGTAGTCATACCAACAGAATTACTGCACAATTTCTTTGACTTTGTGCTGTTTGTGTAGCTGTTATTTAGCAGTAGTCCCAGTCTGTGTGTAGCACTGCCCTGCTTTAAGAGCACATCCTCCATCTCTAGTATATCCGTCCAAATTGTGTTTTTCACCCTAATCCTATCCGATTTTGCAAGCTAAAAAGGATCCTTCGATCCTGAAAATGTGCCATACAAGTTTGTATGGCACGTCTGTTGGAAGCTAGTCAGCACAATAGTCCTAACGGGCCAGAGACCCCTGGGCGGAGATTTGACATTCAGAGTGACTTGCCCGAGCTCTTGGCTCTTGGCGGCTTTTTACTTTGAGTGCTTTACAACTCTGACATTTTTATTATGCCTGCTACTCTGCCTGGCTTTATTGCTCATGAATATTCACACCAACCGGCGAGGGGAAATGGCGCTTTTTCCAACGTGCTTGGGGCGGAGTCAAAGGAACTTCAAATAAAGCTGACTGTGGTAAACTCTGAGACTTTTATTGCCCCCCAAACCAACTCACACCCTTTGATCTAAGGTCATTTTGAGGTTAACCTTCACAGATGCAGCTGTCTTGAGAATTTTAGGGAGTGAACAGGTGGAGACATGATAAAATTGTCTTCCTCTTTCTTTTTTGTGAATTTCATGTGTGTGTGTGTAAACATGTGTAAGTCTTTGTACCTATAGTCCAGGCCAACTTTCTCACCCTGTGTAATCCTCTACAGCAGTGTCAGTGTGGGAGAAACAGCTGAACTGCACTGTTACCAGCTGGATGCTGCTTTCCTTTTCCAGCTCTCTCTCTCTCCTACACACACACACACACACACACACACACACACACACACACACACACACACACACACACACACACACACACACACACACACACACACAAACCGCAGTGTGTGTACACACACCTGTCATACTGGCTTTGATCACTGTGACCCCTGTGCAGAAAAATGGATTTCAAGGTTTATGAATCTGGAAATGAGAAAGGGTTTTGGTGGGTTTAGGGAAGTTAGGAGAGCAGGACAGAAAAGTGGTGTGGTGTGGCTTTCTTAAAAGAGCATTCGCTCTCCACGCTGCCTGTGCCGTCCTAGAACTGATCTGTATCTCTGCTGGTAACCCCGGTGGTTTGAAGCCATATGGGACGTGATAGGAGTTCTGTCGAGGCTGTGTCACAAACAGTGCAGTACAGCCGTGCTGATCCGTGGATTTATGCACTCTGTATATGTATGGCTAAGTGGCCATTGACCCGCACTCATACCGCAGCCAGGCAAGTGTAAACAGAGGCTGAGGTCAGTGCTGTTAACACCAGAATGAAAATGGACATTTAAATAAAGCTGCTGTTGTTGCTGAATCACATTTTAGTGTGCTTTCCACTTAAAGAAGGTATAAAAACATAACATAACAACATAATCTTCAAGTGATTAAAGATGAAACAAGGCTGGTGGAAGCTAGCATAATTTGGAAACCTACTGACTATCAGCTGATGACTCAGTATCTTTGAGTAACAGCCAATGTTTCAGGCCTTCCAGTATATCAGCAGATGTCTGGGCCAAGATCTCCTGTTCCATTGGACATCTGTTTGCAGTCCAACTATAAATGCTGACAAAAAAGTCACTTTCTTGTCACATAATAGTCAATGATTTCTGAAATTGTATCTCATCCCCCATTCAGCTCTCGTCATTTGCTTGCCACATCGACCAAAGAATACTCAAATGCCTGTGTGTGGAGGCTGCATTACTAATAGACTTAAGCTTCTTTTACACTGTTAATAACCTTTCAGATTTTTCAGTTAGCCTTTTAAAGCTGTTACTCTATTTGAATCAGCTGATGTTATCATATCATTATGTCTTAGATATCTTTCAAAGAGAGGTTATTGACATATGCTGATATCTAAAATTGAGCTGGAAATCTTCAGCACTTAAATAAGTGTGATGCTTGTAACTTCTCCATAATTGGTTGCTCATAGCATTAGTAAGCAGTCCTCTCATTAGCAAAGAATTTGCTTGCTGAGTCTCACATTCAGACCTCCCAGCATTTTTGCTTGCATCCACAGCAGCATGGTAATGTTCTCCACCAGCTGCCTGATATGAAAAATATGATTTTCAGTGGATGAGTCTCCATGAGGACTTCAGGGTCAATGTCCTTTACTATACCTACATACTTACCATGGAAAGGTTTGTGTTTGTTTTTATTCACCGGACTAACAGAGTGACACTACCATCAGAATCAGAATCAGAATCAGAATGGGGTTTATTGCCAAATGTTGAGCAGGTTTACAACATTAGGAAATTGCTGCGGTGCTTCAGTGCAAACATGGTGTCATAAATAACACTTAAATAGACATGGAAAAAATAAAAGTAGGGATAAGAATTAAAAGTGCTACGTGGAAAGATATGTGCATGAGATATACATGAGAAATATACATGAGAGTAAGAATTAAGAGTGCTACGTTGAAAGATATATACATGAGTGCAGGTGGTGATCAGTGCCAAACATGGAATGATACAGTGAACACAGCGTAGGGTCATGTGTTAGTGGTGGGGATAGTCATATGGTTATTGTTCATGTGTCCAACAGCAGAGGGGACACATGAACAATAATCATATACCACTCCTACTAAACTCTGCAGCAGCAGAACTCTCAGTTGCTCAGAGATAACAGACCCATCCTCTTTGTGTTTGCGTGTGTGTGTATTTGTGTGACCTCAGAGGTGTGTCCATGCTTCACTAATGGGATTGTCGGTCTCAGCCTTGCGGAGCACAGAGCTGGTGGTTATTCTGATCTTAGAAAGGGGGGATCAGATGGCCGGAGTGAGGCCGTCAGCTTAACCCCCTCTGTATGATCCCACCGTCTGCTGGTCGTTGAGCCAGACCCACTAGCCAAACACTTCTCTAGAGGATAACCATGAATTAATTAGACCATTGAGTGTGTGTGCGCGTGTGTGTTCCGAGAGACAAAAGCCAAAGGGTGAGGGGTTAGACTGGGGGTTGGGGGTGGTTTTGGAGGGTGGGGGGGCATTGACAACAGGTGATGTAGCCTCCTCCCCCTCTTCAACAACAGTGTAACACAGAGGCCATGGGGGATGCAGACAACAATAAAGGTCCCGTGCTCCAACTGTTGTGTCCAATCACGCCCCATTGTGTTTCTGCGCTACTGATCGCAGGCACTGCACTGCCTTATACACAAGGTCCTCTGCTAAATCACAGTGCTAGTTGGTAGCATGAATATGTTGCATTTGTTCTTTAAGATATTCAAGATGAACTAAAATTAACCATTTGAGCCATCAGCACAACTGAAGGGTTGTTTTCTCTGTCTGTGAAGACCCAGCTTTGAAGGTTCAACTGACTAAACATGGCACCCACTCACTACATGCACCCATGTGTTGGTGTTGTTCCTGCATCATCATAGTGATGTTACCCAAATTTATTTTAGTCATGTTGGTTTGCTAGTGATAGTTTATAAATGCATTAGCTAACTTCTTGGCTAATGCTAACTGAATGCTCCGACAACGTAACTGTTCAGTTGCACTGTTGATCCTTTATAAACATTATTATGATGGTCTAGGAACAACATCAGATCTTGCCTGTTACACATACCCAAGAAAATTTACTGTCTAGAGTGCATGTGTGCATTATTTTATGTTATCAACAGTCACACAAAGAACCAGAAGAAGAAATCACCAATGTGGAACTGAAACTAGATAATGTTTGCCATTTTTGCCTGAAAAATGTGAAAAATGTTAGGGCCAATGGACAACAATTTTGCTTTGTTGTAGGGCTGCCAAAGTAAATAGGCTTATAGGAGTTTGGCTAACAGGGAGGAAACCAAACATCACAGTGAACAATTTGGAATGAACACATGTACTTTTGCACCCCTAGTCTGCATATATGTATTAGTCATGTGATTTGGTTAAGAATATAATTCATTGTTGGCAGTCTTACAGGATGCATAATGACCTCCTGTTTGAGCTCATTGAGGCCAACAATAGCCCTCTGGCAGAACTACACAAGTGGTGTGTGGTGTGAATGTATTGCTCCAGGGCACAGAATAGAAAGAAAAGCAAATCTGGAAGTTGGTAGCTTAGTAGACACAAAGATTGAAAGGGTGATAAAGCACCAATCATTTACTCGGTTTCAGGTTACATGCTAAATGTATTCCTGTAATTATTGCTTGTATGTAGTTGACAGGCCATTGTTTTGCATTGCCTGATATTGCTCTGCACAGGGCAGAAGTAGAGCTAGGGTAAACCTACCCAGACTGCTCTGCTCTTTTGAGCCTGAGCCCCCTGCAGCAGCACTCCTACTGCACCAATGGAGAAGCCTCATTGAAATTAATAAAGATTATGTGTTTTTTAATGTGCTGGTATTAATGTCGGTCTGAGTGTCTGTAGGGGGAATCATGATAAAACACAGCTAGAGAGAAAGCAGAACAACAACTATAATGACAGCAATAATGAGATGCAACCATGGAATAGCCGGCAAGGCAAAAATCAAGACAAATACAAGAATCATGGAAAGTGGCAGTTTGGTAAGAGCTACGGAGGGGATAGCGTAAAATAAATCCATCAATTCATCAGAAACAACATGACGCAGTGCACATCCTGGAGAGTTCCAGGCATCTTTCATGACATACAGTGAGCACGAGAGGCAAACGCAATCAATGCTTGCTTTGAAAGAAATCAATCAAATGCAATCAGAGTATTATAACAGAGCAGATAAAAAGAGCGTTTGTTAAAGCAACAGAGGCACAAGTATCCAAGTAGACATTAAGCCTCAAAATAGAGCAGTTTGCAGGACTCTTTGCTGTAACTGAACCAAGAGCTACTGGGAATGTCATTATATTATTAAACAACAGATTGTTGTCGTTTATGAGCACATCTTAATTAAAGGAAAGGTCAGTGGAGAGTATTAGCAGAAAACGGCTGTCAGAACTGAAGATTTAGTTTTGGTTGACTTTATTTAGTCGCTGGACAATGCAGTCCAGTCAGTATGTTCCATCCTATCCTGGTGACTGAAAACCCTAAAATCATTAGATCATAGATCCCAGTAGATGGGAATCTCATTTCAATTGGTGTATAGCCCATCTTAAGTAGTCTTAAGAGTCATCCTTGTTATTCGTCAGTCGATTCAGCAATCATTAGTCATCTCACTCTAGTAGTTGGACAGCTTCTCATTACTGCTCCCCTCGAGCTAAATTTAGGTTAAATATGGTAAAGTATATATATGATGATTCTAATGATTTCTTAGCAGAAAATATCTTTCTGTCCCAAATCACTACTGTTAAATGTTAAATTATCATTGCTCCCTGTCTCCATATAAATAAGGAGTTTATGTTCTTCACTTGTATCCTAAGGACTGCTGTGGTCTTATTAAGACCAATCTCTCAATTCTTTCGCAATTCAATCATGTTTTACTGCATAAATTCCTCGAGTTTTAACATCAGCCTTGCTGAATGTCCCACTTGAGTGTATCCGCCAGCATCCTGTTGCTGGTTTTGTGACTGTTTCCTTTTCTGACATCTCTTGACTAGGGATGGGTATCGTTTAGATTTTATCCGATACCAGTACCAAACTGGTACTTTTGAAACGGTGCCGGTGCTTAAACGGTGCTCGAACCGTTACTTAAAGAATGGAGAACACACACTTTGTCCAAAAACCTCTTATGTTTAGCTGTTTTTTTGTAAAAAGATAACAATGTTAGCCTTTTCTGCAGCTATGGGGCATATATGGTATCACTCTTGGCTGGAAGCAGTGCTTAAACAATGGAAAAAACACAAACTTTGTCCAAAAACCTCTCATGTTTAGCTGTTTCCCTCTTTTTCTTTGGTCATTTTACCCTTTTTGGCCAGGGTGAAAGGAGTATCTGCCATCAAACAAGAAGAAAGCCGCATGTAACTACGACAGTGTTTGCTAGTTCACCTTACATGCATTAATTTAATAACGTGGTTAGCCTACTCAACGTAAATTACACACGGACAACATTAAGCGACTCACCCAGAGAAGAACGGCTGCTGCTGCCATCATAATCCGTCATCATTTCTGCTACACTGGCAGGGCTAGGGGCCAGGACTCTATTCTTCGGGTTCTTGGGGGATGTTGCGTCTGATAACAGGCACCACACCCGCAGTAGATGTGCTCGGTGTGAGCTCTTGCAGCAAGCTATCAAATACGGTGCATTTCTCGGCTTTAAAAAAACCCGTTGCCAGGTGTTTCATCAGATTCGAGGAGTTACCTCCTCTGCACAGTATCAGCTTAAAGCACTTGTTGCAGGCTGCTGAGTTTGCATCTTTTGCTGTGAAGTACAGCCAGACTTTGACCGCTTTGCCTTGGGCATTTTTAATCTGTAGCTCTGCTCTAAAAGAACGTACGTACCTGGGCCCGCCTACTATCCTTGGAAAGGTAAAATGATTGGCTAGAATTCAAAGTGTACGACATCTCAGGGAAAAAAAAGCACCGAAATAAAGCACCGAAACAAAGCAACGAAATGTTCCCTGCTTTTCGGTCTGGTTACTACCGTTTATGTCAGGTACCAGTACCCATCCATACTCTTGACACATACTCTATGGTGCTGACGAGGAGCACTCAGGTATTTGGCTGTTGTCAAAGTGGCTTTGGTCTTTACTCCTACCCATTTGTCACAATTTAGTTCATTTTGGAAAGTTTCCGTAGTTTGATATATGCTATTGTGAGATATGTGAGGTGTGTTATTCTGATCCTACACAGCAAAATCTCCAGTGTTAAATTAACACTAGAGAGTGTCTATATGGGTCCACACCTCTGAGTGTTAAATACAACACTGTTGAGTGTTAAATTAACACTTTTGACAGTGTTATATGTTTAAAAGTAACCTAGTCAGTTTTGAAGATTAACAATGGCTAACACTGAGCAGTGCTGATTTTCTAACACTGGAATATTTCTAACATTTTGAGTTATTTTCCAGTGTTCAGTAAGGACTGTGTACATGGTCACAGTCCTTACTGGTTTACATCTTCATTTAGCCACAAAAGTTTTCCTTTTTCTATTATTCAATGCCAGAATAATACAGATCAGCAGTTCTTTGTGGTAAAAGAGGCATTTCAGGGGGACTTAAGCATATTTGACCTATGTGCAAATGGTAGCTATGAGGGCAAACGGCTGTGGAGAATGCTTATTGATTTCTACTGGTGTGTATTTGCACAAGATTCATTTCTCCTTAGGATGCATTTGTGTTAGAAAAGGTCAGTGAACAGGGGCTTTAGTCATTCAAGCAGAGCTAAAGGGATTTCTGCTCCAAGATCCATCTGTTTTTGGAGTTTGTTGACAGGGCGGAAAATTAAAACTGTTGCTCTTCCCTCCCTCAGTCCTACCACAGCCACCCCTTCCCTGTTAGTGGAGGGTTATGATCAGGCATGGCATACAAACAGGCTAAAAAGTGTGCTGGGCACATGGCAGGATGCAAGTTTGGACCATCTGCTCCAGCTATGTGAACACATTTGAGTGTTTTCAATAGGGAGAGCTGCTGCATCAGTTGGGCAACAGCCATAAGTTGTTTAAGTGGACAGAGAGAGCTGACAAGGGGTTAGTTGACACAGACACCGGCTTGTCTCCAACAGAAAGATGCTTATGTTGCATGTGTCAATGACTGGTTTGCACCTCTCTGCTTTCGACTGTGTGGCAGGAAAGGCGACCTAACAGTGAAAGAACATGAACGCATAAAAGAGACGGGGCTGTGTGTGTACCTGTGTGTCCAGTCAACACTGCTGAGACAACTGTTGTGATTCGGCTTCTCTAGATTTTGCTTTGGTTTTTGTCAGTGTATTTCCAAGTAAACATTAAGTGAATAATTTAAAGGGATTTTTAAGCAGATGCCAAAACTTTACAAAAAAAGAAAAAAGAAAAGAGTGGTTTTCCCTTTTCAGTGACTGCAGGGTTTATGCAAGTTTTATGTTAAGGTTAGGTGCTATTGTTGGTCTGACCATAGTCTAAATTCTTCTCATAAAGTTTCACTTGAATTGCCTTATTGTTAGAGCTGAATTCAGCTCTAACAATAAGGCTCATTGCCACCATCCCACGCAATAGTCAATAATTAATAGTGTTGTGTAGGGGCATCCATTGTTCATAGTTGACTGTGCACCCCAATTCACTTAAGGTCGAGTTAAAGAGTGTTTATGGTTTTCCAGATGGATGAACTACAGTAGCCTTGATTGGACCTGAGGGTCAGTTCAGGGCATCTTGGGTTATGGGTTGATGGGGGAGCTTCAGTTGCTTTACAATGGGCGTCTCAATAGCTCTCAGGGACCCTTTTATTCTGCTGCTCTAGGTTAACGTTATGTGCCTAGAGCAGCAGGATGCTAGATTAAAGTAATCCTCTTTTCAAGGCCAGACAATTGTTTTATTAGCTGACCACACACAGGAGGTACAACCACCTCTGTATTGTCATGGGGGACCCTCTGGGAACCGTTTCGGGTGGTATTGGTGGCGGGTGGGCAGATGGAGAGAGGAGGATTGTCATTTCAGTTCTCCTTAGCAATGATATGCATACATTACCAATGCGCCAATTCTCCTTGGTTAAGCTTTTGTATGCTTTCTGAATGTAAGTGTTTGGGTAGAGGAGATTAAACGATTCGGCGATCAATGAACACACATTCCTGCACCATACCTTGGTATGTGGAACATTTTAAACGGAATAATTTCATTCATTAAATCGTAACATGACACATATACGTCTCATAAGTGGTATACAAACATTTACTTACCAAGTCTCATATTTGTCGACATATTCATTGAATTGCACATCATATCACATTAAGTGCATATTTGCATATCCTCCTCTCCTTTCTCTTGCTTTTTGTAACTTGTGGTCCAAATGTTTTTTCTTTGAATTGTTTTTCCCATCTTGTTTTTGCCAAACAACTCTCATCAAAATGCTGTTTCATCTCCTCTTTTGCTTGCTTGCTAAAGGCATGGCACATTTCCAACTGAAGCAGAAAATGGCCTTTAAACCCTCTCCAAGATGTGTGTGTATGTTTGTGCTGGGAGATTGTTCTTGCAAGCTTTTTTCCCCCCACAACCCTGTCAGATCACGTGTGAGCTACATTGCCTGACCATTTTATTCCACTCAAGCTGAATTAAATATTGACAAATAGTTTGACTATTTCACAGATAGCTGTGGTAATTTGAGGAGACATGATATGTCTCCGTCTCATCATCATGTCCATGAGAGGAGTATTCTTTTTTGGGGGGGAACAAACCATTGTGTGGCTTCAGGATTCAACTTCATTTGCTCCCCAGACGATGTATACCAGTTTCAAATTAACAAAAAGTCCTTTACTATCAATCCAAGATAATCAACTGCCTTCTTTTTTATCATCAAACATACACTTTTGGAAACCATGAGCCACTAAATCAGTACACAACTTCATTTAGTTGATAGATCTGATATAGACTGAACATTGAACAGCCATTCACCTTGACCATACCCCATCTAGAGGGCACAATCTAGCACTGTATATCATAAATTCCTGTAAGGACAATATGGCAGTGTAGAAATAAATCTTAACTAAAGCTTTTTGATAATGTGATTGTATTGATCCACACCAGGAAATTGTTTTTTTCTTACTTCTAGCTGCAGATGAAAGGTCAGAAGTCAGGGACAGCTGGCTTCTCTGTTTAAAGAATACCTCTGTTGGTCCGTGCTATGGCTTCCTATTACTTTCATGAGCCAGGGAGCCACCGGTGTTAGTTTAATTCCTAAAGCATTAAAGTGTCAGCACATAGTTTGGTCTGCACATTGCCTAGGTCTGGGTAGTCATGTGCATCCCACCAGGAATTGCTCTGAAACACGAAGATGGAAATAAAAAGGCACAGAGACTCGTGTGCTCTCTTTCACACATACACAGACACACATGGCATGACATGCCAGTGGAGTTTTGCAGTGGATTAACCTCAAGGTTGCTGGGTGGGTGAGCACAGCCAGAGATTCAGCATGCTCAGAATTGGGATGAGAACCTTCTGCTGAACCACACATAGGTGAACACGCCCCATTCTCTGATGTTGGAAGGATTTGCACTTAAATGAGAATATGTTTGTGTGTCATAGTTTACAGTAAACTGGCTTCATTTGTGTTTGTTTGCACAAACTTGGGAGATTTTTATTAGTCTTTTGTTAGTGGGAGGGGCCGGGCTAGGGTTGGGCAGGAGAGCTGTAGGGCTTCTTCAGTGTGAGAAGATTTTTGCCTGCCAAGTAGTATTTTAATATGGCCCCCCACTTGACTTGAAATATGGCTATTTCAATCAAATGGACCTAGCATTGCCTCAGGCTTGTTCAGCTCTGAGTGGGTTCATGAGTGTGCGTCCAAGTGTAAGAGGGAAGAAAGGGAGGGATAGCAAAGATCCAGCAAGAGCCATGCAGGGTTTGCCAAGGCCTTTGATATCATATAAGCATGATATATATTGAGTCTTGGTGCTCCAGAATAACGTGCACCACAGTGTTTGTGGGGTTTTCTTTTAAACGACCATTAATCTGCTTAACATTGGCTAGATCTGACTATCACCTGGCAAATCCAGCCTTTGTTTATACAAATTATATTTACGTCCTACCATCTCCAGGATTATTTATTATTTTATTTTTATTATTTTTATTACAAAGATTATTTTGATTATTTTTTCAGTTGAACTGAATTTGTTGAATTTATAGAGTGCCACTTAATGATATTCACGAAAGAGATTCTTTATATTCTAAAATAAACACCACATTAGAGAAAGAAACCCAAAAATGAGAGAATCCTTTATCAGAATCAGAATACTTTATTAATCCCTAGGGGAAATTATTTTTTGTTACAGTGCTCCATTATAAACAAACATTAACAAAGACAGACAATACACTAACTAAGAATAGCACAATATATACAGGCATATATATACATAAAAGTCACTTATTAGTAAATAGCTGAAAAAGAATGAGTAATAAGTTGGTGACAGTGGGAAAGAAGAACTCCTTTTTTTTTTTTTTTGCCTGTCCCATTTGGTTCTTTAGCCATCAGAATTGTTGTCTGAAGACCAACAAGGATACCCAATGGATTTACTTTGCCAAATGGATCATCGTGGCATTGCCGTATTGGTCCATTTGATCGACCTTTGTTTTTATTATTTATTATATTTTATTTTCAGATGTTACAGACGGGACAGACATGAGTGAGGGATAGGAAAGGGAGAGAGAAAGAGGAAGGAAAAGAAAAACAGAAGGGGAGAGGGACAGTGAGAAAGGGGGGGAGAAAAAAAAATTCTCCTGGATCACCTGTTGAGAGAAGAAGAATAGAAAACAAGCAAAACAAAAAAAACCAAAGCAACATACTAAACACAACACCATCGCATTAATCTAGCTAAGTGTAAACAGCAGTAAATACTAAATATTCAATATTGTTGTGCAGCACGCAGGACAGACAGCGCACAATGTGCTTTGAAGTAGCAGCCAAGAAAGGTGTAATTTAAGTCTACGAGCAGTGAACACCTGTGTGCATACCTGTGTGGATCAGCTCGCTTGTATTCAAATGGTTTCCACATGTAATGGTCTGCAAGAGGATGTAGCGAGCCATAGCCCCGTCCCCCAGGGCATGAAGCAGGCATGGAGGAGATCCAGGCCCCAGACATCCAGAGGCCTCAGAGTGCGAGAGCCCAAGGAGGACCACCGGAGGGGCATCCGTGCCACGCTCATGGGAAGGGCTGAGGATCCCCAGACGAGGCGTCACCCAGTAGCCACCGAGCAGAAGCTAGAGGGGGCTGCACCGGCGTGCCCGCCGGCTCTGCCGGCAGCCAGCTGTGCCAGAGTGAACCGAGCCGCAGGCCCAGAGGCCGGAGGCCCGAGGGCCCCCCGCACCCCGGAGGAGGCCTGACCGAGCAACAGGCGCCAGGCCCCGCCACGTAGCCACCGGGAGTGAGCCGGTACATACCTGAGTGCCCAGCCCCGGACACCAAGAGCCACCAATGCACCGACCCCTGAGGGCATCAGTCACCGGCAGGGAGTGTGGTGAGGGGAGATAGGCCTTGGAGAGCCTGGGAGTTCCCAGAGAGGTGGAGTCTAAGACCCGACCTGATATATAGACACAGACAAACAGGCACACACAGACATAAACATGCATTCCCACCCTCATGCACACATATACAAACACTCAGCACTCACCCAACGTAAGAAGAACTCCTTTTTAAGAGGTTAAGTCTGCCATCAGAACCAGAACCATTTAATATGTACTGATGGCATTTGATTCAAATGATATTCATGGTAGTTTTTAGTTTCTCCCACTCTGGAAACAGGGCTGGGTATCGATTCCGACTCACAAGGTCCTGATTCGATGTGATTCAATTTGATTAGACTTTGACTCAGATAATCAGAGATATTATAATTAAGATAATTTATCATTACATATCTATATTTTTATATCTATGTATAAAAAGAAAACTGACACTTGTGTCAAAGTAATATAGCATGTGTATATATATATATATATATATATATATATATACACAGGGGCGTGCTGGGTGTTTATATAAAAACACCCAGCACGCCCCTGCGGGCGGTTTATCCTTCAAGCTTTGGTCCTCTACCAGAGGCCTGGGAGCTTGAAGGCCTATATACATATATAAAAAAAACACCCAGCACGCCCCTGCGGGCGGTTTATCCTTCAAGCTCGGGTCCTCTACCAGAGGCCTGGGAGCTTGAGGGTCCTGCGCAGTATCTTAGCTGTTCCCAGGACTGCGCTCTTCTGGACAGAGATCTCCGATGTTGTTCCCGGGATCTGCTGGAGCCACTCGCCTAGCTTGGGAGTCACCGCACCTAGTGCTCCGATTACCACGGGGACCACCATCACCTTCACCCTCCACATCCTCTTGAGCTCTTCTCTGAGCCCTTGGTATTTCTCCAGCTTCTCGTGTTCCTTCCTGATATTGCTGTCATTTGGAACCACTACATCGATCACTACGGCCGTCTTCTTCTGTTTGTCTACCACCACTATGTCCGGTTGGTTAGCCACCACCATTTTGTCCGTCTGTATCTGGAAGTCCCACAGGATCTTAGCTCAGTCATTCTCCACCACCCTTGGGGGCGTCTCCCATTTTGACCCCGGGACTTCCAGGTTATACTCGGCACAGATGTTCCTGTACACTATGCCGGCCACTTGGTTATGGCGTTCCATGTATGCCTTGCCTGCTAGCATCTTGCACCCTGCTGTTATGTGCTGGATTGTCTCTGGGGCATCTTTACACAGCCTGCACCTGGGGTCTTGCCTGGTGTGATAGACCCCAGCCTCTATGGATCTTGTACTCAGAGCTTGTTCTTGTGCTGCCATGATTAGTGCCTCTGTGCTGTCTTTCAGTCCAGCTTTGTCCAGCCACTGGTAGGATTTCTGGATATCAGCCACCTCCTCTATCTGCCGGTGGTACATACCGTGCAGGGGCCTGTCCTTCCATGATGGTTCCTCGTCTCCCTCCTCTTTCTTGGGTTTCTGCTGCCTGAGGTATTCACTGAGCGCTCGGTCAGTTGGGGCCATCTTCCCAATGTATTCTTGGATGTTCGTTGTCTCATCCTGGACTGTGGTGCTGACACTCACCAGTCCCCGGCCCCCTTCCTTCCGCTTAGCGTACAGCCTCAGGGTGCTGGACTTGGGGTGAAACCCTCCATGCATGGTAAGGAGCTTTCTTGTCTTTATGTCAGTGGCTTCTATCTCCTCCTTTGGCCAGCCTATTACCCCAGTAGGGTACCTGATCACGGGCAGGGCGTAGGTGTTGATGGCCCGGATCTTGTTCTTACCATTCAGCTGACTCCTCAGGACTTGCCTGACCCTCTGCAGGTACTTGGTGGTTGCAGCCTTTCTAGCGGCCTCTTCATGATTCCCATTTGCCTGCGGGATCCCCAGGTACTTGTAACTGTCCTCTATGTCTGCAATGTTGCCTTCTGGTAATTCAATCCCCTCAGTTCTGACTACCTTCCCTCTCTTTGTTACCATTCGACTACACTTCTCCAGTCCGAACAACATTCCAATGTCATTGCTATATAGCCTGGTAGTGTGGATCAGTGAATCGATGTCTCGTTCACTCTTGGCATACAGCTTGATGTCATCCATGTACAGGAGGTGGCTGACAACTGCTCCATTCCGTAGTCGGTATCCGTAGCCAGTCTTGTTAATGATCTCACTGAGGGGGTTCAGGCCTATGCAGAACAGCAGTGGGGACAGAGCATCTCCTTGGTAGATCCCGCACTTGATGGTGACTTGTGCTATGGGCCACCGGCAGATAGAGGAGGTGGCTGACAGCACAGAGGCACTAATCATGGCAGCACAAGAACAAGCTCTGAGTACAATATTCATAGAGGCTGGGGTCTATCACACCAGGCAAGACCCCAGGTGCAGGCTGTGTAAAGATGCCCCTGAGACAATCCAGCACATAACAGCAGGGTGCAAGATGCTAGCAGGCAAGGCATACATGGAACGCCATAACCAAGTGGCCGGCATAGTATACAGGAACATCTGTGCCGAGTATAACCTGGAAGTCCCGAGGTCAAAATGGGAGACGCCCCCAAGGGTGATGGAGAATGACCGAGCTAAGATCCTGTGGGACTTCCAGATACAGACGGACAAAATGGTGGTGGCTAACCAACCGGACATAGTGGTGGTAGACAAACATGAGAAGACGGCCGTAGTGATCGATGTAGCGGTTCCAAATGACAGCAACATCAGGAAGAAGGAACATGAGAAGCTCAAGAAATACCAAGAGCTCAGAGAAGAGCTCGAGAAGATGTGGAGGGTGAAGGTGACGGTGGTCCCCGTGGTAATCGGAGCACTAGGTGCGGTGACTCCCAAGCTAGGCGAGTGGCTCCAGCAGATCCCGGGAACAACATCGGAGATCTCTGTCCAGAAGAGCGCAGTCCTGGGAACAGCTAAGATACTGCGCAGGACCCTCAAGCTCCCAGGCCTCTGGTAGAGGACCCGAGCTTGAAGAATAAACCGCCCACAGGGGCGAGCTGGGTGTTTTTATATATATATATATATTAGGGGTGCAACGATACACAAAATTCACGGTTCGGTTCGGTTCGATACTTTGGTGTCGCGGTTCGATATTTTTTCGATACAAAAAAAATGTTCATGCCTTTTTCATTTGTCATTTATTAAAATTATAAATATATATTTTAACTCAAAAGTACAGTTTTTAAATTTAACCCTAACCCTTGTGCGTGTTTTTTATTTTGACAGCGAATGTGCACCTGCGGACCACTTATGTGCAGCCCTGGTTATTTAGCTCATCATATTGCAGCCACAGAAATTCTTTTGTCCATGAAACCATAAAGCTGCACTTTCTTTTTGCCTTATAGTCTGATTTGTCATAACTTTTCCGTTTTGTGGTAAGCTTTTCTTTGGCTGTCACTTCTTCACCCTGACCTGTCTTATTTGGCTCAGCAGAACTGAAATGCTTTTACACGCTCACTCACATAAGCTCAGCGATTCTCTGCGCGATCAACCTCTCACATGTTTAAGCTTGCTGCGGGAGATTTCACTTGTCATGTTTGCATAGTAAGCTAACGATTAATAAGACGATGTCAGAGGAATTGGTGCACAAATTATCATCACTCACAGATCAGTGCTGTCGCTCTCTATACACAGTTCGCACGATTGCAAAGTGAAAGCAAAAAAACAAGCGCAAATTCAAACGCGACTTCAATATGTCACATATTGACAGTGGCTCACCGATGCCAATGACATAATTACCCAGCTACATTTCTGAAAGAATGCAAAAGCATTGACATATATTTTTCCTTCCTACAATAGCCCGACGGGCAGGGAAGAGATAGATTTTGGTAGCCCGACTGAAAATATCGCTAGCTCCGGGACGTCGGGCTAGCGATATTGCAAGCCCTGTATCTGATTGAGGAATCACTCATCTTTGGAAAAGAGAGTTTATTACAGAGAAATGGCTCTTTCCAAAATAAAAGCTATACTATCCGCTTCTTCTGGGCTATATTCTCAGCAGCATAAGGAGAATCATGTGCTAACAGCTGTCTAAATGACTCGGCTAAAGTTAGTAGCATGCTTGCTTTTTTGTCTGCTTCCACTTGTCTTTGCACTAGGATGATGTCGGCGTAAATGTGCAGTCATATTCGTTGTGTTCCCACTAGTGCTTTCAGGTTAATCTCGTTGAAATGACCTTAACGCCACAACACGGCAAATCTCCGTTAACGAGCTACCGCCGATCGCTCCGTGCATGGGGCTAGACAGCAAACACGTTAACGAGCTAACTGCGCTAACACACTAGTTCCCACCAATGTAATTGAGCATTGCATGGCACATCCAACATACTGTTTTACTTTAGTCTATGACTCGCTTACCTTCAGGGTCATACGTCACATGAAAACCAAAATAATTCCAAACGCCAGATCTGAATGAGGTTCAATTTGCCTGTTGCAAGTAGAGCTTAACTTCTGTCTTGCTAGCTTGCCCTGCGCTCTTCCTTCTGACTATGCTGTCTGTGTTGAGCGCTCAGTGGATCTGCGCTCGACAGTGCAGCCTAGGCGGAGTAGTCGAACACAGATTCACTGAGCGCTCAACACAGACAACATCGTCAGAAGGAAAATTGATAAAATAAATTACAAATGTTGTATTGTTCGATACATATGCGTACCGAACCGAAAGCACTGTATCGAACGGTTCAATATCGATACGAATATCGTTGCACCCCTAATATATATATATATATATATACCATGACTCAACATATGAACATTACCTGATGCTGCTGAAGTGAAGCTGAGCAAATGTTTGGCATAATTGTCAGATTGGCATAATTTTAAAAAGTTTACATTTCTTCGGTAGTAAACAACAGAAATGAGGCTTTCTTGTCTGAGGTCATTTTTGAAAAAACAAACAAACAAACATATAAAGCATGAACCACATCAAGTAAGGTACATGTCACGATGCAACTCCGAACTAACGTTGTGCTTCCAAGTTGGTCTGATCTTCCAACAACACACACACACACACACTCACACACACACTAGCGTCCCTCTAGTCTGTGTGAGACAATGAGCGCCTTTTGTGTCGTCTCGCTGATGCATGTGGGGCGAGACGATGTGGCCTCACAGTCATATTGACTCTAGACTTCACCGCTGTCAAGCATTACCTCTTAACCACTACTACCCAGTACTTGCTTCTCCTCATCCATCCTTACACTATCACCTTTTCAACACGTCTGGGTTTGATAAGACACTGAGACCACTGACATTGCTGGGCATTTAGGCTACAATAAAAGCAATATGAAACATCACACCTTGAAATGTAAAGCGCTTTGGGGTCCATAGGGACCAATTATTAGTCCTTCATATATCCAGGTAAAAAATCTCATTGAGATTAAAAATCTCATTTTCAAGAGAGACCTGGCATCATGGCAACAAAAGTCAAAATACACATACCACATAAGTATATAACATTTAAAACAAATACAATATCCCATACCAACATGTGTAAAATATACAATAACAGATCAAATTAAGAGTACATTAAAAACAATCACACTGAGTAAAAGAGTTATTCTCTCGTTCCTTTAAGACAGACTTAAACTCTCCCAAGGTAACCAATTCTGATAATTTCAGTTCCTTCTGCAGATTATTCCAGGAAGCAGGGGCAGCGTATTTAAAAGCCTTTTTCCCCAAAGTAAAGCGCTATACAAATACAGGCCATTTACCATTTGACAGATAACTTTATCTGTTTTCCCGCTGCCCCAAAGAGGGGAGGGGCACTCTTGATTTCTCACATTTTAGCGCTTATTTCAATTTTGGGTGGTAATTTATATTAAGTGACTGTGATAGTATATATTAAAGCATCGTAAACAGAATCAGAGCATGACATGAATATTGAATCCAATGTAATTTTCTTGGGCTTGCTTCATGATTGTGTTGTAAGAGGAGGTTTATCTATGCTAATAACAGGCTTATAATCTGCTTGTAATGCATCATGGGGACTTGTGGATGTCATTTCAGTGTTGTCTGAGCACAGTGGCTAATAATTGGTTTTCCAGGGGTTTGCTGTGAGACATGATAGGGCTTTCGTCTAATGTTAATTTGGACTGCAGAGATTTTTCTGTCAGCTTCTGTCCAGGATTGGTAGCCACTTCATTGCTCTATCAAATTTATTATTTGAGTTGCTTTCTTTTCAATGCATGACCCTTTTAATCACAGTGAGAAAAAAGTGACTTAGTTCTCAGGCTTTAGGACCTAATTTTTTTCATCTAAACAAGGAAATAATTTTTCGTGCTCTTATCAGTATATCTAGTGAGAGCAGCCATTAGGTTTAGTGGTTGCATGAAGAGAGTCTTGTTAAGGTTGGGTGGGTGGGGGTGGGCCAGCTGCTGTGGCTGTTAAATGGACTCAGCAGTAGCGCTCGTGCTATGGCACATTAAGGAACAAAAGAAGATGGAGGGAATACATTTGTTGGTGGAAGTGGACCTGACATCAGTGAACACATTATCCAAGTGTGTTCTTGAAGGGGGAGGCATCAAGCAGCACTACTTGGGCTGAGAAGGTGACCCTTGTGGGCTTCTCAAAGGAATAACTGAAATATCCTCTTGATGTGATTCTCATTCATTTAACTTCAGCTCAATTTTACTACTGGCCACACGAGCATTTCCAGGAACCTAAACCACATTATGTCGTTTAGTCAAGGCCATAAAATACACAGGTCAAAAAACTAAATGGCAGCACCAGGACACAAAATGGAATTGCACTTCAAACCAAGTCATGACATTCCACATTTCAGGTCAGAGAATGTAGATAAAGAAATGGTAAGAGCTTCATCACAGTGTGTGTGTGTGTGTGTGTGTGTGTGTGTGTGCGTGCACTGCGGGGGATTTGTAATCTCCAGTCAGCCTGTAGATTGCTCTGAGCTGGTCATATTGGATGCAGACGGTGCTTTACTGTATTTGCTGCTACAGCTGCTGTGCAGCATATCTGCACAAGTGTGAGTATTTGTATTGGGTGTGGTGAGGAGGAGGAGGAGGAGGATGGTGCTTACAAGGACATCTGTCTCCAACTGTGAGACCCCCACCTCCCCCACGTCCTCTAAAGGCCTTCCATCACCAGGGAAGCAACACGCATACACACCAATATCCTGCGTGGGCCGTTTCATCATGGTGTAATGGCTGATAGGGATCGGAGGGGGTCCACTCGGGGTAATGACAGTGGCTGATAGAAGGTGGCTTCTGATGAGGGCCCCTGATGGGCCTGAGGGCCTAGACTGATATTGCCTTGAGGAACAAGCAGCACCTATAGGGAACAGATAAGATGTATGTATATGTGTTTTTGTGTGTGTGTGTCTAAGCAGGCCTGATAAAGGGATAAGAAGGATGTTGTACTTGAGCAAAGGCGCAAAAAACATCAGCATGTCTTTGCATGTGTTTACACCAAAGCAGATTGCTTCATGTCAGGAAAGGATGTAAGCTGATGGATTGACACATGACCAGCTCAATCCCCCACAGCAGAGCTTGAACCTGAAGCTTTTTTTCAGTTCCCCCTCCTTCCACCGTATGAATATTTATTCTTTTGTGTGTGTGTGTGTGTGTGTGTGTGTGTGTGTGTGTGTGTTTCACTCCTTGGAACATTAATGACAGTGATAAAGGCATTTAATCAAAAGTGAGCCAGAGCTAACCCCCAGAGGTGTTTTTTATGTCCAATTAAATGCTTAAGTGGTGCACTGATATACAGAAGGGTCCTTATACTTTACCCACGTGGTAAATCACACTAGTCTCTTGGTCACAAATAAGTATTACTTCTGTACTTTGTTTTTTATGAAACAGATTAGCTCCTATGATGGCTTCATTTTCAGGATGAGTACTCTATAATTTTCAAATCAATCATTTTGTACACTACAAGCAGTTGTGGAAAGGCTGACAGTAATCAAACAGATATGGTAGCACGTAAGAGAGGGTGATGATGTGTAAATCTGTTTTCAAGAGATTAAAAGTGTGGATGCAAAAAGAAATCTCTTTAACTATTGTGGGTGATTATTTTCTCGTCTGGGCTTTTTGTTGATAAAATTCTTGTTAAAAATACCCAAACTGGTCTATTTGGGAACTTTGTTTGAGATCAGTATGGTGAAAAGTTTAGGTTTTAGGGTTCTGAATGAATCCATAGAGACCATTGAGCATTGCTTAAAAGTATATGAATTAAGATGTTTAAAGCTCATTCTATTAAGAAATGAACACAAAATATCTGCTGACCACTCTGCTCTTTGACAAGTCTTAAAATGAGATAAAAAGAGCAACAAACCATGACATATTGTACCATTTCAATATTTATGTTGCAAAAATTAAGCCAAAATGCAGAAACAGTGTGTGAAGTGTGTAGGAATTAAGAGAGAAAGAAGCTGCCAGATGCTTCTTATCAGATTATTAAATCATCAGCAAGTGTGACTACCTCTTGTTTCTTGACCATAATGCACAGTGCCATGTTTGACAAAAAAACAAACACAGCGTATCAGAATCAACAAAACAAGAATTAAGGTGCCTAATCAAAGTCCAAACATCAACCACATTGAAATGTTGTGGCGGAACCTTAAGAGGGATGTGCATAAAGGAATTTCTGCAAATCTCAAGGAACTAAAGTAACTTTATAAAGAAATCCTTTCACAAAGATGGAAGAGACTAAGAGTTGTATAGAACATAATTACTTGGAGTGCTGAAGGTGGTTTTACAAGCTATTAAATATGGGATCACACAGTGTTTTTGGTGTTTTGGCTTCATTTTTGATAAATAAATCATGCAGTTAAATATTATGTAACAATGTAACAAGTCGTGTTGTTGTTAATCTAATGTTTGTACTTTAAGGACTAGTAAAGCGCTATACAAATACAGGCCATTTACCATTTAATAATTTGAAATTTGGCAAGGTTCAAGAAGGAAGGAATGTGTTTTTATAATTATTTTTTGACATATAAAACCTTAAAACTGGGAGTCTTTTTGACCATACATGGATCACACAATAATGCCTAAAACTGTACAAGATCAACAGGACCCTAAGAGTCCTTAGCAAGTGTTCAATGGGATGTGAAGAACAATACCAGGCCAACTGCAAACCAATTGCTTGAGTCAAAATCAAGTATGGGAATTATCAAGGAGATGCTCTGTCCAGAACAGACAGAACTGAGGAGATTGCACTACCAGAAAGCAACATTGCAGACACTGAGGATGGTCTACAAGTACCTTGAAACCACACAAAAATAGGAACCGTGAAGAGGCCACTAGGAAAGCTGCAAACACCAAATACCTGCAGAGAATAAGGCAAGTCCTGAGGAGTCAGCTGAATGGGAAGAACAACATATTTCATTTCCTTCAAGGTCTTTCTTTCATTCAGAACTTACGCCTTGGCGGTCGTCAGGTACCCTGCTGGGATAATAAGCTGGACAAATATATATCTAAAATAAAATTGAAATGTAAAATTGTTATCAAATATGAAATGATCAGTAATGCTTGGTTTAAATACCACAATGAATGAAATAGCTGACAAATAAAGAAACTTCATGGATTGATCTTATGAATCCCATTTTGCCACAACATTGTCCACAACTGTTTGAATTTGGACAAATGTGTATTGTCATAGTTGTATGTATTTGAATGGGAGAAGCTTTTCACTGTCCATTTGCAGGATTTTCACTTTAATCTTGTGTCTCGTATCTCCTTATTTTCTATGTCTGTGCTTTGATTAAAGTGCAGCGTTCAAGCCCAGTGGTGGGGATTACTCTGGCTTTGTTGAAGGGGTTTAAAGAAAGGGTCAAAGTGCACCCTCTTAATTTGGGCCCCTAAGGGCCTCTAGGTAAGTGCCGGTGCCTAATTAACATCTAGAGACCCTTTTTTTGCTCAGGTTTGGTGCTTGTGGAGGGGTAGAATGGGAAGGATCAGGGGCCCCTGGAGCCATGATTTCACTGTGGTGTGTGACAGGTCATCGCTGCAGTCCTTTAACCCCACAGCATGGTAATTCAGACCTGCGGTCCAATCAGCTGTCCTATTTCATTTCTCACTTTGCGTGACAAGATGGGATCCTGAGCAATTTAGTCAGGTTTTTGTAATCTGCTATGAATAGTGGTAAGAGAAATGTTGGCAGCAGGCATAGATAAGGTCAGGGGTGTAGTTTGGCATATCAAACAAGGATTGGAGTGACCAGTGGGATTCAGCAAGCCCCAAATACTCTGTGGCAAAGTAATTGGCCATCAGGATATGGGGCAGAATGCAGTCATAAGCTGTCGTTTTAGCCCCGAAAGAGGCACAGATAAAGACAACGGTAACATAGTGGTTCAAATGAACTGAGTAGACATGTATTTTTTCAAGGCAAACATAAGTGCCAGCTGTGTTAGCTAATGAGAAAATGAAAAATATCCTATTCTCTGCTGAAACACCAATATACCCGTTTCCCATGACCTTGATTACAAACAGAGCTGACTGAGTTATCCCCACTCTCACATTCAAAGAGGACACAACGCTATCTTGACAGGAAGAAGAATGAGCCTTTGTGGTGTACAGGCTGACACTGAGATACCACACAAAGCCAGGTGATTCAGATAAAGAAATGCTCTCATATGAATGGATAGATGGATGGGCCGATAGATATATGGATGGTGATGATAACCATAATATCCTGGGGGCTTTCTTGGCCTGTGGGCGTTGACATGAGGGGAGATGTGTCATTAATCAGATGAGCCAGTGACCCTCCCCTGTTGGCCTGTGACATTACAGCGACATTGCTGCTGTTTCACTCCAAAGGTCCATCACATATTCTTGTGTGCATAGACACTCATGTCTTATAAATATATTTAAGCATCTTCGCTCAGTCCTGAAATCTGATACCTTACAGTAAGCTATTAGCTTACAGTACTGTGCTGACAATTTAGGATAGTTTACTTTGATTAAATCTAAACATTTAGTTTTTAATTTAGTGTCAGTAAAGATGTCATTTGACCATTAAGCCCACCACCTGTTTCATAAATGTAGAGATTATCTCGTATTTATTGGAGTGCTTTTTCATAAATTCTGCACTGGTGCTGAGTTTAAAATTAAACACTAGGGATTACACCAGCCACCACAACTATGTGTTCCTGATGATCTGATCTGATTGATGGTCTGATATCTTTGAGCGTAAGAGTAACACACGTTCAACACCGATTTTTGTAGTTTCCACCACAGCAGGTGGGTATTACAAACTACAGCCAGTCTGTGTCTGGCATAATGGCGCAACTGGTAATTAATAGAAAATGGCCTTTTTAAATAGGAAGCAGCAGGAAACACATTCTTTTCTATATTCAGTAGCTGTCTTTAGCATGTAGTGGCACAAGCCATGTGATGTACACTTGGGAGACCAGTAGAAATGTACTGGTACTAATGCAGTAAAACAGTGGTCCCCAACCTCTTTTGCAACACGGACTGGTTTATGTCCGACAATATTTTCACGGTCTGGCCTTTAAGGGCTCGTGGATAAATACAACAAAATAAAACCAGTACCAGTAGCAAAAGAAAGGAGATTCATTCATAACACACGGGAAAAGACCCAGAGAAACAATAAAAATAAACAATAATGATAAAAACCAATAAAAATCCTGAAAACCATAAGTTTCACACCTGCGCCTGGTACCAAATGACTCACAGATCGGTACCGGTCCGTGGCCCGGGGTTTGGGGACCGCTGCAGTAAAAAGAGCACTCACACAATAATGCAACTTCTTCTTGCAACTTCTGGTCTAAAATCTCCAACTTATTCATACCTCAAATTTGGGGAAAAAACGTAAAATGTGTTTCGTCTGTTTGAAATCACAAGATGAGAAATTAATATAGAATTGCATTTAATTTGTTGTACATGTTATGCAACAGCAAGACAACCCTTTGAAATTTTCCCCGATGTCACAAACATATCTGTCAGTTTTGTGCGCAGGGCATTTTAAAGAAGTTTTGTGCTTTCATGGGGAGGTGATATACTCGACAGCTTTTTTGAGTAGTCTGTGAAGAACTGCCAGTGTAAATTAGGATGCCAGTTTTTGACATGACTTGCACTTTTATGATGAAGTAACAGCTTTCTCTCTGTTTGACAGCCATAAGAGCCATGCAGATCTTTGAACACTCAGGAGAGACTTGAGAGACATGATTGGAATGTTATTATATTGATATGACTCACTGATATCAGCAAGACCCCCATAATGTATAAAAATCAGACATACCATCCTCTTACATTAATTAATCATCTATCAGCTCCTTGATGTTCAAATCTCTTGTCTCCTCATGCCTTCAAAGAAAACGTTATGGAATATTTTAGGGCAGAATTGTAAAACCACTCAAAATTGTACTTTGAAAGAGTTGCCAAATGACTTTGGAAGTTTCTTAATAAATACTTAAGAAAATATGGCTTGATTTACTTTTCAGATCAGTTAGAGAGGCTTTTTGGAGGGTGTCTGGAGCAGATAAGAATGACACAGAAGTCTTTTCATTGCTTGCAAATCCCTAGAGTGGCTTAGGCCAGACTTACAGCCTGCAGGCCGGCATTGGTATTGGCCTGTTCCTCGTGGACCATTGTTGTCAGTACATCATCCCAGACAACAAAACCATCTTCCACATCTGTAATCTGAGAGGTCACAAAGCTCTAGAGACTGAACTGAGAAAAAAATAGCCCGATGCCTTCAGGTAAAAGCCACAAGATGTTGACTACAGAGGGATGAATTTGAAAGGAGGCACTGTGACCCGAAGAAAAATCTCTCATGTTTTATGAATAGACTCCAGCAAGGCATAAGAAAGGGAGTTATTTCTGAATTCAAAGTGACTTCCTGCAGTCAATGTAGTTGATTTATTTGATGTGCTTGTTTGAATGCTCATGTTTTTCTTGTGTGTATTTATGCATATATACTTGCCAAGGGAATGTGTGTGTTCATCTCAGAATGAGCTATTTACCTACTCGTGCGCACCACCTACAAGAGCCTTTTTTATTGATGTACTATGATGAAGCATGAATGACATCCAGTCAATGGAGACCTCAGGGACACAGTATCAATATTATCAACAGCAGTGCCTTACTATGTTTCCTATTATTCAACTCGATGAAAGACGACTCTAAGATTTTCTTTTCACCTTTTTTGTTGATTTTAAAGACTAAATATCGTTGTTACCACATATGACAATTATAAACCCATTTAAACAGCAAAAAGTTTACACTCATTCTAAGCCAGGGACAGAGAGCAGGATACTTGGCTTCTGCAAGCCAAGTATCTATTGGTTAGAGACTGAAGCCCAAGTTGTTCTCCAATGCATTCACTGGAGTGTGAGTGTTATACAGAAAGCACTGGTGACCAGTGTTGTGCGAATAGGTGAATTAAATGTTTTGCATAAAGCGCATTGTGTGCTCAAGTAGAGTAGAAAAGCACTGTATGACAGTCCATTTACCATCTGCCTTCGCATCTTCACCTTTTTTTCCCAGTTCTGAGAGATGATTTCCGTCAGACGCCCAGTGATGTGGTGGTGGCAGCAGGGGAGCCAGCCGTCATGGAGTGTATCCCTCCCAGGGGCCATCCGGAGCCCACCATTTCTTGGAAGAGAAACAACATCCGGGTCAATGATCGAGATGAAAGAATTACTGTAAGTTAAAAATAACCTAAACAAGTCTGGTTTAAGGTTCAATTGCATTTTACTTCTGGTGGAAGTTATTACCAACTTGTCAGCTTTTTATACTTTTTTAAAATAAAATTTCAGGTAATTTTCACTCATTAATTTGTATTACTATTAACAGAAGACACTGAGCTGATAGATGTTAAAAGACACATTTAGAATATATTTAAACCCAGACTTCCACACACATTACCCACTATGACCAAATGATGAATTGCGGCTTATTGAAGTTAGTTACCACAAACAGAGCAGTGAGTGATGCTTGTGTGACGACTGGCTTGGAGCGAGAGCCCTTGTCAAGTAATTTTAAGAACTAGCCAGAGAGCCATCTGTCATAACACACACTGAAAATGACAAAGTGGCTTCTCTCTCTCTTCACTAACATGCCTCAATATCCTGTTTCCAACATCTTTCCATGTCTTCTCTCTGTCCCCTCCTCCACCGTCGTGTTTCCTTTCGTCCTTGTCCACTTATCCACTCATCTGTTCCTTTCTGTTTCGTCTTCCTGCTCTTCCTTCTGTCTTTAACTTACGGTGCCCCTCGATTTCAGATCCGTGGAGGAAAGTTGATGATTTCAAACACCAGGAAAAGTGATGCTGGCATGTATGTGTGCGTTGGAACCAACATGGTTGGAGAAAAAGACAGTGATCCTGCTGAACTAGTGGTATTTGGTGAGTTGTTTTTACTGGGATTGTACTGTAATTAATCAAAGGACACTCAGCTAGCAAATATTATCTGGGAAACTAAACATGAAGTCATACAGTCAACCTTATTAGTATCAAATATCCTTTTGGGAGCGTGCGTTATTGTTGTAGTGCTCACACAAACGCAATGGCAAAAGATAGATTGTTAACAGAATAAATTGGAGCTAATTTGCTTCCAGCTGTTAGCCAATTGGCTCATATATTAAGCCAAATTATCAATATAATTCCTCTGATCCTTTTAGAAATAATTCTTTGAGTTAAGTTGCTTCAACTGTGTTAAAATGTTCACTATAAGATTGCAAAAAACAGTGAAAGTATCTTGTATTTTGTGCCTGTCTGTATTTTTCTGGGGTTGGACATTCTTTCCTTGGCTGATATTGGAGGATTAGATTCATCTTTCCCACCCAGCTGCTCTTTGCTTTGCTCTCTTGACTTTTCTCCTCCTGTCTCTGATTCTCTGCTGTGCTCTCAGTGGAGCAGTACCACAGGCATCAAAGTGTGTATCGATCCCAGGAAACGGATGGAGAATTGATATTTTCTTTTCAGTCCCTTGGATCTCCTGTTCACCACCACCCACACTGCCACAAAATTTAGCTCCTTCTGCACATTGTAGTGCAGCAGTAAACTCAAACCCTGGCATGTAATGCATAATCTATAAATTTATGGTTCCTTAAAATGCATGGCTTGGTGCTTTCCCTAATGTTTAATATTACTGCCATCTGCAAAATTGAAAGATAATAGCCAGTGCACATCTGCACTGTTTTTTCTGCCCATCCATTTTCTGCTCTCGAATCACAGACTGAACAAAGTTGTCAAGACATTTCTCACCACTGCGACTTTTTATACCTCCAGCTGTGGGGAATGCTTTCACACTGACTATGATCATGGAAATACCTGCAGCTCTGAGTCTACTTAGTCTTACTTGATTCTCCAACATGTTTCACTGTGATGATTGGACTTTGGTATTTAAAAGCTTTTATTTGCTGAGTATTGAATTTAACCTACTGCAGCAATCTACTTCCAATGCTAGACAGGCTCTGTCAATTTTGAGATACTGCTAACAACAGCTGGTAAATATTTATTACCAGCTTGTGTGTGATTTGGTGTGGGGTCATTTTGTTCCTCGTTTTGTCTTAATAAAAGTTTAATTGTGTTCAGATCAAGTATTAAGAGTCATGGTGAGAGTGTCCCATTTTGAAATTATTTTTAGTGCGAGGTTTAACAATTCCAATCCCTCAGTGTTTTTCCCCCACATCATTCTGAGTAAACTGCTATGGTGCAGCAAATGGACATCAAATTATTCTCTTTATACGGTCAGCCTATTCCATATGTGTCCACTCATCCATTACATGGGCAGTCCTATAAAGTGCTAACAAATGTGAAAAGTCAAGCTGTAATTAATAGGTATGAATTCTTATCCTCTTTCTGCACTCATATCTGTCTAATTTCAGAGAGGCCAGTGTTCACCAAACAGCCGGTGAACCAGGTGGTGTTGGCAGACGATACAGTGGACTTCTCCTGCGAGGTACACGGAGACCCGACTCCGACTGTCCGCTGGCGCAGAGAGGAGGGCGAGCTGCCTCGGGGCAGGTCCGACAACAGCAGCGCAGTGCCGTTGCTGCACACTCACAAATCACTGCACTGAAACTCAATCCCCACTGCCTCACTGTTACTTAGATACATCATTTGTTGCTCCAAATAGCACTTGTTACTATCATTTCACTAATAATATAACAGCTTCCAATTAGAGAGCAACTGTTTGTCCATCCGATTTTCTTATAGTTAGGTGTGAAGGAAAGTAATTCAGATGATTTTCTGTGAGTGGAGGAAGTCCAGCTGACTTGAATTTGCCCCAAAAATTACATGTATAAAAAAACATATTAAAGAAAAGAGAAAACACTATCATTCGCTTTTTTGTATGTAACGACCGAGAAACGGAAACAAATCAAAGCTCCTGCTGAGCTCGTAATGATTGCTTTTTAAGTGCTGTGCTGCTTACAATACAAATAGAAAGTTATTACTAGAATCTAAATGTGTGAGTCCTGTGGCACAGCAGCTTGTGTTAGTAACGGATGGACAGCCATCCCTGTCGTAAGCTACTTATTTGTTAATCAGTAGAGTTTAGTACTACGAGACATGCTCAGAAAGGAGTATCATGTGGTGTTTGCACCATGACACCATCACTGTGTTACTGTGAGAGCCCTACTCTCTCACACCTGTCTGCATGATTGGATGAAACTTTAATGACCTGTCAGGGGAAATAAGGTAAAATGTTCCCTTGTCAACAGCACGACTCAGGCCTGTGTCCACAGAGCTGTGCAGTAAACACAAAGCTGTATGTTTAAAAATCTGATTGGAACATTTAAACAGCCATATTTTTTAAAAAAAACATGAAAACTACCAAAATGTATTGTTCTAGTAGTGACAACACTCACACATTTACTGAACCAGACAACGTCATATTCATTCAAACCATCTTTTGAAGATTTCAGAAAATGAATGTAACACTTGCGTTGACTTTTTCCCCAGATTTGAAATCCGCAGTGAGAATAGTCTGCGTCTGACCCAGGTGCGAGCTGAAGATGAGGGCACCTACACCTGCGTGTCAGAGAACAGCGTCGGCAAAGCGGAGGCGTCGGCTGCCCTGCAAGTACACGGTACAGATGTACACAGGCACACTTATATATAAGATGTTTTAGTTTTACTGCATTCGTAGTGATTCAAAGTGTAAAAGGCTATATTTAAACATTTCACATATTTATGTAAGATGTTTTTTGAAAATTAGAAACAATCAACAATTGCACAGACTTATTGAAGAATCTTTCTAGAAATACGGTTTGAACAGCCATGATTGCACGAGTAAACTGTTTGCACAGATGGGCAGCTTTGCTATGATGCACCACAATCTGCCCACTTGTCACCTACAGGAATGCTGTCTCATTTCATTCTTGTTCTTTTCATTCTGGTTGTTTATGTCAGACGGCCAGGATTTTAAGAACATTGTTTCTACGTGGAGACACCGCCTATTAAAACATCAGAAAAAGAGGCTGCTAGACATGAGTTGGTTATAACTCCCCCATATCATGCCATTGGTAATCCACTGTTAACTGAAGATTACAGAGAAATGAAGTGAAAAATGGATTTTAAGTTCCTTTCAAGCCTCAGCTCGTCATTCCTCTGGAGAGAGATCCGAGATCAAAAAGAACTGAAATTGCATGGGAATAAAGTCAGTCCCTTGAAGAGAGATGCTCAAATGAGAAAGCTGTCATTTGTGATGATAAAAGGGAATTTTTAGAGTTTTATTCTGTAACACTCGGTGCAGTGAGTGGGCCCTCTGGTACTCCTGAACACTCGCACACACCTTATGCTCGTATATGTATAAAAATTCAGCAGCGAACAGACAGACAGATACATTTAAAAAAAAAAATAACATGCAGAAATACACAACATGCACCTACCTGTGCATAATGCAGTTTTGAAATGGTGATTTCATGTATTAAAGAAGAACAGCTATCCAAACCTACCTGGCCCTGTGTGAAAAACGAAGTGCCCGCTAAACATCTCTCAAGGATTGTGCCACCCTTGGCTGTCAATGAGTCTTCCACTGACGAGGCGTTCTAGTCCACTATTCTTTGCAGAATTTTTTAAATTCCTCCACATCGAGTATGAACAGCCAGTTTAAGGTCATGCCAAAGCTTTTAAGGCCAAAAAATGAAGGTGTATTTTGTGTCTTTCTGAGCCATTTAGAGGCTGGTGGTGTCTATCAGGGATCTTTGGGGCATGAAGAGATGGCCAGACATTTTCCTTCAGGGTTTTCTGGTAAAGAGCAGAATTTATGGCTGGCTAGCTTCTGAAGCAGCAAAGCAGCCCCAGACCATAACACTGCTGCCACTGTGTTTGACTGTTGGCACGATCAGAATATCTTTTGGCAAACTTGAAATTGGCCTTTGTGTTCGTTTTAGTCAGCTGTCTACTGCGTCTGCGACCCAGTGTTTTGTGTATTTTAGTTTTTAGTCTTTGATCATTGCATTTTCTGTGTTTCCTGATTTATTTTGAGAGAGTCTGGTGTGTCTTTGTCATTGTATTTAGGTTCACTTCCCCTGTGACGTCATTAGGTTCATTTGTGTCATGTGTTTCCTCATGTGTTTCCACTCCCCCTGATCATCCCTTGTGTGTATTTAGTCTGCATGTTTCTGTTCACTCGCTGTCAGGTTGTCTGTTATGCCACACCACACCATAGTTATCACAGTTTTCATAGATTCATAGTTTTTATCGCTAGTTTCTTAGTTTAGTTATTGTACCTTTTTCGCCTTAGTTTTCATGTTCTTGTGCTTCTGCCATCAGCACAAAATGGTTCAAGTTGAGTGCAGTGTTTGCTCTTGGATCTGTCAAACAAACACATCGGCGTACCTCGCCGTGACATCAGCAGCGGTTTTCACCACAGGACTCTCCCATGGGTGGCACCTTAACTGAGGCAAGCAAGGCCTGCGGTTCATTAGATGTTTTTCTGGGTTCCTTGGAGCCATTTTGGTAGGCCAGTCACTTTTGGGAAAGTTGTTCCAGATTTCCTCCGTTTGTGGATAATGGCTTTCACCATGATTCACTGGAGTCTTTAAGACTCCAGTGAATCATGGTGAAAGCCATTATCCACAAACGGAGTCTTGAAGACTCCAGTGAATCATCACTTTGCAACCCTTTACTAACTGGTTTCTCATCTGTTCTTGAGTGTCTTTATATCATGGCATGACATGTTGGTTTTTGAGATACCCTACTAAGTCCTGATGTACTAAATAGAGGACATCCTGGGCTTTCCAATGATATCTCATGTGTTTGGGTGGCTTCCTTTGGCTCCAAAGAAGGAAGGAAATACCAAAAAAAGTTCAATGGGAAGATTGTTTTTTCCTCGGTTCTCAGGAGGATAGAATCAAATATGTTTGGATAACTTTTTTTCCATCAATAGATGAAATCATCATTTAAAATCCTAATTTTGTATTTACTCACATTATCTTTGTTTGATCTGAATCACTGTCATAAGTGTTGCAAATGTGCAAAAGAGCAAAGAGAAGGCAAATTTTGCAGCACTGTAGCTGCAGTGGGGATCATAGGAATGCAACACAAACACATACAAAGGAAAATATATATTCTATTAAACCACAGCTAGTTACACGGTTAAGTAGGTATGGTGTTCCAAAATTTCAGATGTTTGAACTAGTTTCACCATCCATCGTCATCTCATCATGTTATTCAACTTTCTTTCTCTCTTTTCTTTCTTCCACCCATTTCTGCATCACTCCATCACAGTCGGCCCATCCTGTAAGTATTCCATTTCATCCCATCTGTGTATGGTTTTGTGTGTCTGTTTGTGTGTCTGTTTATGAGAGTTAATACAGTCCTACAGGTATAAGCTGTTTGCTACATTAGAGACCCAAACCTCTACCCTCTAGCTCAGGTGCTTTTTCTGCCAATTAGGACAGCCAAGTATTAAAGCTAAAAACAAAAAACAAAAAAATTGAAGGGTAGAAGGGTTTTGACCTTTCGTTACACTCATAGATGGAGCTTCAGTTACTAGAAAAAAAAACCCCACTGTAAAATGTGGAGTCTCTGATTTAGAGCACAAACACTCACCTTTTGAAAAATAAATGGTTATTGCTGATTAATCCACACAACAACAAAAAAAAGAGTTATAAGGCAAAGCAGCCCCAGACCATCACACTTCGCCGCCGTATTGGACTGTTCGTGTGACAGCCTTTTTATGAAATGCTGTGCTGTTTTTACATCTGATGTAACGAAATTCAATTCTCATCAGTCCAAAGAGTATTTTTCCAGTAGTCGTGGGGATCATCAAGACGTTTTTGGCGTACATGAATTGGGTTATTGTGTTCTTTTTCGTGAGCTGTGGTTTCACCTTTGAACTCTGCCACAAATGCACTGATGATTACTTACCAAAGTAAAAATGCCAGCATTTGGCATGAACTAAGCAAATGGGGTTTAATGCGTACTCCCATCTCTAAATGTGCCTAATGTTGGGGAATAGAGAAAAAGGGATGAAGAATGAAAAAACCCCTAAAAAAGTGTTCAGTGGAAGAAACATTGAACCACAAAATGTTATGAATTATGAGGTTCTCTACATACCTATTATTTTTATGCAATTCCATTTTTGTCCCATTCACTATGTAAGGACTGCCTGCGTGGCTGCTTCCATAGCTTATTCTTGGCCTATTTAAAACTTTACCAGCCTTCCAATTTATATATTGATATTGGACAAATGGGATACAATTCTAGGCACAAACTTCACACTGAATATAAGCACAAATGAGATATAGTCCAGCTGTAATAAATTATGCCCTGGAAATAATCACCTCCTCAATCATCATTTCAGAATGGAAACAGTCTCAGGAATGAAGTCTGTGTACTTAAGTGGGCGTGTGATGTTTCGTAAAAAAGGTGAAGCAGCAGCGGCAACAGCACTGGAGTGTGTTTACTCTAGCAGATGCAGAGCTGCATCACCACGGGACTCTGACAGCTGCATGTCACATCTACGCCCCTAGGGAGCGAGGGGTGTGTGTATGATTGTGTTGATACAAGTGCGGATATCTTCAGCGTGTTGCTGAAAATCATATGTCAAGCATGGGTGGGGTGGAGCAGGGGAGGTGAGATGTTTTCGTTGTAAGCACTTTGTTTAGCTTTGCTACGTGAGTGACAGCAGTGGAACACACGGTGTGAGTGGGAGCGCAGTGTGTGGGGAACAGCTCAGGCTGACGCTGGTTTGCTTCATCTTGTTCATGAGGATATTCCACTGATGATTTTTACTACCTCCACTGAAAAAAGGCTTTTTCCTGCATTAAAATCACACTTGCTACCTGCTCATTCACCACACTGATCTCCACACCCTTTCACCAACTTGCTGTTTCGATACTTTCAATACTGTCTGGCCGGGGGGCGGGGCTGTTGTTTCTAAACATTAGAAAGCTGCATGAAAGACACTGACCATTTTCAAATCTTTCTAATTCAGTGCTGACTGAATGAAGTTCGACAGTTTCCATCACTGATGAATAGATAGAACCACTTTATCCACAGTGTAGATGATCTTCATTTCCTGCTTTTTAAAAGCATTTTAAGTTCTTTTTTTTTTTTTTTTTATTGTTTTGTTGATGGTACTCTGTGAAGTTTTTCTGTGAAGCACTTTGGGATTTTTGACTTGAAAGGTGCTATACAAATAACATTGTACTTACTTACTTACTCCTTGTTGTGCTGCAGGCTGGGAAGTGAACAAGGACTACCATCACCTGCTTCTGTCCCATACAGTGGAATTGGAGAGTCACCCAAATCTATTGTTTGTCACACAGTACTTGAAATCTGAAATATTAGCAGTGCAACCAACACCACAAGTAGATTCAAGTTGTGTGGAAAATCCTTGCTGATTGTAGAGTTATTTTATCAGGGATAGCAGAAGGACTAATTCTGTATACTCCCACTAAAGGAATAGATCCAAATAGATTATCAGTCCAGTAATATCTGTATATATAGTTCCCCCATATCATGAAATTCAAGGAATTGACTAAACCTTTTGGAAATTTTTCATTAATATTTTTACTCCGGTCGCGGCAGATGGCCCCACCCCTCTCTGAGCCTGGTTCTACCGGAGGTTTCTTCCTGTTAAAAGGGAGTTTTTCCTTCCCACTGTCACCAAAGTGCTTGCTTACAGGGGGTCATGTGATTGTTGAGTTTTTCTCTGTATGTATTGTTGAGGGTCTACCTACCTTCCGTTTCTACCTGAGTGCCTTGAGGCGACTGTTGCTGTAATTTGGAGCTGTACAAGTAAAACTGAATTGAATAAAAAGCTACAAATCCGAGCACGTTTGACTATTGGAGGAGCTCTGTGGGTTTGGAGGACATCAGCACATATGCTGATCACTTGCAGGAAACCTTTATAATGTTCGCTCCATCCAATTACATGCCCTTTATCTTATGGCATCATCATATTGTTTTGGGGAGATTTGGCAAACTTATATAAATTTGCTAAATTTTCTAGACCTCCAGGGTTCCCATGTCAACGTTAATTAAACTCAACTTAAAGAATGAAGTTAAAACAAGTCAAATACCTCAAAATTAAACATTATTTCTGATCTGTAAGAGAACATTTACAACCATCCACAAACATTCAATGACACCAAGCAATTTACATGTAGACTAGGCTTTCCTCCTTGAGTGTTGCATTTCTTTTCATAAAAGCTGTGGAAAGCTAAGCTACAGCCTGATGTCTATTTTTACTTCCCTCTTGGCATATTAGCTTTGTTATCTGTTCTACAGTTCTGGCAGTATACGCAGCATACAAAAGAAGTCTGCAAGATCCTTTGAGTTCCTATCTTAAGTGTTGCATTCTGTATTTAGAAATTTCCCAATGTACCTCCCAGACACCGACAGCAACAGTTAGCAGTATGCGGTGCTTAATGTGTGCTGGCTCTGTGTTTCATAAAATTAGTAAATGAACATACCGTGGTATTTTAGAAGTCGAGTCAGTTTAAGGCACAGCAAAAATTAACTTACCAAAAAAAAACAACCCTGCATCTCTGAAAGTTAAATTATTATAAGAGTGACATGCAGGCATTGTTCCCTCATGTTTTTCATCTATATTTCAGCTGCTCTGTTACAATCCATACTCCCATTTCAATCCCATTTGAGGATGCTAATGTATCTCCCTGCCCTAAATCTAAGGCTCAGTGTCATGCCGGGTGCACCCATTATTGCTAATTATTTATTACAGCTTCAGGCAATGTGCCGGCTTGCCTCCTCAAATCAAACACTGTTATTCTCTAGACACGGCTGTGTAGTGGGCCAAAAACAGCATTTTAATAGCTCAAATATTCCTAGTTGTCAGTGTATTTGGGTCAAAGTTACGGCGTTGTGTCAGGTGTGAGGAGAAAACGTTCAGGTGTTGACATGTTTTTGTTAAATACCCTGCTGAGAAGTGCACAAGCATATTTTTCTATGTATTTTCATTATGTGTATGTGCACAAGCATGGATATGAATTACATAAGAAGTGAGCATTACACAGTGTTTCTTTAATATTTCAGGCCTTGCATCAGCTGTGACAGGAGGCCTGTCCTTGAGGTAACTGGAGAGTGGAGGCAGATGGTCCCATGTCACTTGCTGACAAAAACCAGGGGTGTATGTTTGGGCATTAACCTTTAGGGTTAGCAAAGGGCTGGAAGTTTGATCCCAGGACATGACCCTGACTAGCTCAGCCAAGACCCCCCGTTAGCTGTAATTTATCCCGCAGTTGACACACGGATGTCCTCCTGCTGTGCGGAGGGGCCCGTGGTGGAAGCAGTTTTAAAAGTGCATAAGTTGTATACAAGGCATGAAATTAAGCTTGCACATGCACATCTGAGGCAAGTGATTAGGGGGAGCAGGCGGGTCAGTGGGAGAGATTGGGAATGTTTCAGCTCTTCACACTCTGCTGCTATTTATTTTTGTTTCTGCTGCTTTCTCCTCATCTGAGATAATTAATGTCTGGAAGCATTTCTCAAAGTATATGTTGGGCTGTGTTTGAACACAGGAGCTGACTTAAAAAAGCAACGTTTGTGAGTCCCAGCAATGTAACCAAACAAAGCTTTTTCCTCCCCCAGAACATCAGTCAGTGGAAGAAAATTTGAGGAAAAGCCGTTATTTTATGTTTACTTCAGTATTCTAAGGAGGGTATATTTAGTGGATTAGGAGTTTCTTTATTCTGGATTTTTTCCTTTCATGGAGAAACAGTAGAAGGACATTAGTTATTTATGCTGTCTTTCACTGTGACTGTTAAGTGTTTTTTACTGTTACTTTCTTCTCTGTTCCATAGGCTCTCCTCCTCCCCATCTTTCTCCTTCTTTGTGTTTCTCTCAAAGCTAATAGAGAGTCAGAATTAAAGTGAAGCAGGAGATCAGGTGGGAAGATGAGAAATCAATTAGGCCCGGTGCATCATTATGCATTCACACCCCCCTCTGTGGAGGAAGGACTGTCATTTTGCTACAGAATCAATAGAAATCAAAGATGCGTGTGTCTTTGTGGATGAACGCGTGCACACACAGTGGCATGGTGCAGCAATGAGAAAGCGAGACAGCTTACCATTTATTTGCAGTCCCTTATCCCCCTTGCCCTCCATCTGTGTTCAAAGATGTCTGATGCTCAGAATCAGAATGGTGACCCACAAACCTGGATTCAGGCTCCTGTGGGGTCTGAGCTGACCTTTTTGATGGGCTGTTTGCTGTAGTGTGGGATAAACAGTCAAGCCATCTAGATTAGGCAATAACCATCAATTTATCAAACACAAAAAGCCAAACAAATCAAGGACTGTTATGGCTCGCTCGTCGTAGACACAGCTAGGTACTCGACTGAAAACCTGCAGATTCTCTCATTAAAGTCACATTCTGTTTTCCTTTTTGTATCTGATAAATGTAGTAGATATATTGAAATGGAGAATGAGAGTGGGTGGATAGTTTTCATTTATTGTCTGTTATAAGTGCCAATATTGATATATCAGGAAATGACTAATATTGGCCAATATATCAGCCCTGCAGATGAAGACAGAATGTCATTAAATCGATAAATATATGGGCTTTCACATAAAAATGTATAAAAACAAGACAAATGTTCTCTTTTTCAATTGTTCAGCTTAGCATGTGTGGCTAACATGTCTGGTTGAATGAATTTACAAAGTTTAAGCAGTGGTTTTGCTAATAGCCACCTTCATGTTTCATGTATATTTTTAATATAACGGTCAAACATTTTTATTAGAGCTCTGATTTGATTTATTATGTATATTTAATACGTTTTTTAAAATCAGTTTTATTAGTCCTGTTTTTCTGAGTCCAGAAAACATGTGGTCACCACAGGACAGTCACACTACAGGCATGATTTTATAGAATATCATCCACTATTGGAGATTAAACAACAGAAAGTATTTAAAATGGGCTTAGCCCTAAACATCTGCAGCAGTAATATTAATTCATATAACAGTGGTGGGGAACCACCACATGTCAGCTTATAGTAACTATATAGTAAAATAGTAAATATTTATTTAACTCCAGAAGTAATAATATTTTATAATTCTTTAATAATAATAATAAAAATAATACATTTTATTTATATGTGCCTTTAAAGACCCTCGAGGTACAATAAAATTAAAACACAAGGTAAACAAAAACTGAAAACAAGTATGAAAGTATAAAAGCTAAATAAGGTAAAATAGAGTAAGGTGGAGTCATGATGAAGGGTATGCAATTCTAAATAGATGGGTTTTAGGACACAGTTCAAAAGTAGAGAGAGAGTTTGTAGTCCGGAGATCTGGTGGGAGTGCATCCAAAGCCTCGGGGCAGAACAACTAAAGGCTCTGAGTCTTATGGTAGTCAGGCGAGCAGGTGGAGCAGACAAAAAGGGAAGCTGGAGAAGAGCGGAGGGTACGAGGGGGTGAGTACATATGGAGAACATCAGATAAATATGGAGGAGCGAGGTTATGAAGCGCTTTGAAAGTAAGAAACAGGATCTTGAAATTGACACGGAGGTGAATTAGAAGCCAATGGTGTTATATGTTCAGTAGATCTCATTCTGGATATAATACGAGCAGCTGTATTTTGAACTAACTGCAGTTTATGGAGAGATTTACGAGGTAAACCATAGAGAAGAGAGTTAATCTAAACGAGATGTGATAAGAGCATTGACAAGTATGGCGGTACTGTTAGCATATATAAAGGAATTAAAAGAGGCAGCACAAAAAGGGCACGTTTCAATCTGGCTAAATTTGTCACCTAATGCCACTGAATAATCCAAGAAAAATACGGCATTTTATTCTGTGTTACTATGCATTGCATTTAATTGCCTGTCAATTAAATAAAGTCCTAACCACTAAGGCAGTGCGTATGGTATTCTTATAACATTGAGTTGATGCTCAACACAAGCATAAAGTTATGAAGTTATGATTTGTTTAATCACACAGAGCAGGGCTGCCCTACCAGTTAACCGTGTTTGCCAGATGATGTTAGCTACAGTAGCTATGTTTAGCTCATGCATCAAAGGTTTAGTTAATATTACGTGAGCTAATGTGGCTAATGTGTTCAGCTGTTTCTTTGGATTAAAATTAATTCATTTGAAAATAAATGTTTTAATGTAACAAAAAACTTCAATGCATTATCTCAGCTAGAACCATGATTTCTGCCTCAGTCACGTCAGGTAGCTTTTCAGTGGTGGTAAAGCTTCCCATGAGCCCACCACATTTCATGATGACATCAAACTGCATCTTTTAGTATTGCTTTGATTCTCAGACCCCGAGAGAAATGACATTGTGGGTTTAATGTCATTTCTCTACTGTCTTTGTTTACTGTCACTGTCTCTAAAATATTTTATTCTCTTGTGCCTTGGCTGTTTGAAAGCTATCATGGAATCAGGCGTTAGTGTTTATTGATGATTTGACTGTTGATAGAAATGCATGTAATGAATTTTGAAGTGTATAGTGCTAATTGAGTTTCTCAAAAGAAATGGGATGTTCTTCAACGGCCAAATCAGTCGCCTGATCTCAACCCAACAGAGCATGCTTTTGCATTATTAAATACAAAACCAAATGCAGAAAGACCCACAAACAAGCAACAAGCAGGTGGCTACAGTAAAGGCCACTCAAGGCTCAAGACAGGAAACACAACATTTGGTGAAGTCAGTGGGTTCTAGGCTTCAGGTATAGCCTTCAGGTGTATTTACATTTAAATTTATGTTTATGAAAATGGGGGGCTGTGTGTAAAAGTTGTTGTAATTCTTAAGTAGTCCATGCAAAACTTTTGTTAAATGTCTTGAATTAGAATAACTTTTGTGAATTAATGTTATGAATTCATTTTTTCAATGTCTGTACTTCAGTCACATATTGATAAAATAATGGCACATAATGACTGGATTTCAACATTTTTTTTTTCTGAATTATGTGTTGCAGTGCCTCCTCAGATTGTGGTTCGACCGCGGGACCAGATCACAACTCCAGGTCGTACCGTAACCTTCCTCTGTGGCACCAAAGGAAACCCTCCGCCAGCCGTCTTCTGGCAAAAAGAAGGCAGCCAGGTGGGAAACGTTCCATGATTTTGTTTACAGTAGTTATGAAACATACTCTAATGAGTCTTTATTATAAAGATTTAATAGGCTTGTTTATGTACAGTTTATGTAAAGTCAAAACATTAGCTGTTTTCCACATTTCAGTACCAGTACTGGCCCCCAAACATCACAAAGCCTTTAATTACCAAGTACATACAGACCTTTACTTTTAACTCCAAGGGATTTGGTGCTAACAGTATTATGTGCATTTTTTAAACCTTTTTCTTTCAAAAAAGTTGATTTTAAGCTATCTGAAAATGTGCTGCACAATAACATCAGCATAAAATAAAGAAAAACCTACAGGTGAATTGCATCATCACAAGCAGGGCTCTGGTAAAGAGGGAAACAGTAAACTCTCATATTGTAATGTGCTATAGATACATTACTTTTTCTTATATTTATTTTACCCAATTTAAAGTAAATCCCAATATAACTTCACACAACTTTTACATTTTTTAAATTTAAAAGAACACCTGACGAAATCAAAAAATGTGCTTTAAATGAGCCTTTATAGGATTTTAATTGCCGACTCTGTTTGCATGCCACTTTGCTACATGTGCTTTGAAGAGAGCCAACATTTCCTTTCCTTGTCATGGTCTCTGCTTTTATCATCCTTCGCTGTGTGCTGTAGTTTACTACCAGAGTGACTCTCTCTCTCTCTCTCTCTCTCACACACACACACACACACACACACACACACACACACACACACACACACTCACACTTTCCCATCATCCACACAGTGTATTATTTACCAAAGACCTGCACGTTTTCAGATGTGTTGAGACGTGTATGTGTTTGTGGGAGAGAGTCACCCTGTGATAAGCATTGCAGCCTGTTGGAATGCACTGAAAGGCCTGATGAGACTGCGTGGGTGCCTGTAGCTTGGCTTCCAGGTACAGATTAGGGAAACAGGGGGTGGCAGGGTAGGCTGGAGAATGTGTGGGAGAGGGAGAACGAGTGTGGAGGAGAGAGATAAAGCAGAGAAAGCATGGAAGACGAGGAGAAGGAAGAGAAGAAGAATGTGGGTAGCTTGTTCGAAATTTTGGCCCCGCATTCAGTGAAATGCTGAGATTTTACTGGGTTTACACAGTGATATATGACAAAGAAAAGTAGAAATGAAGGGAGGTGTTTGTCATTTATTATTGCACAATAACACAGGCTAACTGTCTAAGGCTCATTGTGAATCAACCTGTTCTCACTCTATATGCTATCACAGCACGGGTTACCTTGTATTGCAATGCGTATATATACTTTTTTTAACTGATCACCTGAGAAAGATACCATGTGATCACAGGAAGATGTCCTTTTTGTAAAAGAATGCATTTGAACTCTACGGATAATCTTTTTCTAAACCTAATGAAGTACTTTTGGCCCCCAAATCTAATCAAACATGACAACAAAAGTACTTATTATATTGTATCTCATACAGGGAGTGCAGAATTATTAGGCAAGTTGTATTTTTGAGGAATAATTTTATTATTGAACAACAACCATCTTCTCAATGAACCCAAAAAACTCATTAATATCAAAGCTGAATGTTTTTGGAAGTAGTTTTTAGTTTGTTTTTAGTTTTAGCTATTTTAGGGGGATATCTGTGTGTGCAGGTGACTATTACTGTGCATAATTATTAGGCAACTTAACAAAAAACAAATATATACTCATTTCAATTATTTATTTTTACCAGTGAAACCAATATAACATCTCCACATTCACAAATATACATTTCTGACATTCAAAAACAAAACAAAAATAAATCAGCGACCAATATAGCCACCTTTCTTTGCAAGGACACTCAAAAGCCTGCCATCCATGGATTCTGTCAGTGTTTTGATCTGTTCACCATCAACATTGCGTGCAGCAACAACCACAGCCTCCCAGACACTGTTCAGAGGGGTGTACTGTTTTCCCTCCTTGTAAATCTCACATTTGATGATGGACCACAGGTTCTCAATGGGGTTCAGATCAGGTGAACAAGGAGGCCATGTCATTAGTTTTTCTTCTTTTATACCCTTTCTTGCCAGCCACGCTGTGGAGTACTTGGACGCGTGTGATGGAGCATTGTCCTGCATGAAAATCATGTTTTTCTTGAAGGATGCAGACTTCTTCCTGTACCACTGCTTGAAGAAGGTGTCTTCCAGAAACTGGCAGTAGGACTGGGAGTTGAGCTTGACTCCATCCTCAACCCGAAAAGGCCCCACAAGCTCATCTTTGATGATACCAGCCCAAACCAGTACTCCACCTCCACCTTGCTGGCGTCTGAGTCGGACTGGAGCTCTCTGCCCTTTACCAATCCAGCCACGGGCCCATCCATTTGGCCCATCAAGACTCACTCTCATTTCATCAGTCCATAAAACCTTAGAAAAATCAGTCTTGAGATATTTCTTGGCCCAGTCTTGACGTTTCAGCTTGTGTGTCTTGTTCAGTGGTGGTCGTCTTTCAGCCTTTCTTACCTTGGCCATGTCTCTGAGTATTGCACACCTTGTGCTTTTGGGCACTCCAGTGATGTTGCAGCTCTGAAATATGGCCAAACTGGTGGCAAGTGGCATCTTGGCAGCTGCACACTTGACTTTTCTCAGTTCATGGGCAGTTATTTTGCGCCTTGGTTTTTCCACACGCTTCTTGCGACCCTGTTGACTATTTTGAATGAAATGCTTGATTGTTCGATGATCACGCTTCAGAAGCTTTGCAATTTTGAGACTGCTGCATCCCTCTGCAAGATATCTCACTATTTTTGACTTTTCTGAGCCTGTCAAGTCCTTCTTTTGACCCATTTTGCCAAAGGAAAGGACGTTGCCTAATAATTATGCACACCTGATATAGGGTGTTGATGTCATTAGACCACACCCCTTCTCATTACAGAGATGCACATCACCTAATATGCTTAATTGGTAGCAGGCTTTCGAGCCTATACAGCTTGGAGTAAGACAACATGCATGAAGAGGATGATGTGGACAAAATACTCATTTGCCTAATAATTCTGCACTCCCTGTATTTGATATTTGATACTTCATTATTTGGTAGTATGACTTGGTTCTGAGACCTCTGGACCTTTCTTGACATTTTGTCACATTTTCATGAGAAATGGGGAGCATGGGAGCTTTTCCCCCTTCCCACCCTGTTTGTCGGCGGCAGCTCAAAATGTGTGCATCCAACCTTACTGCACAAGAAGATGAATTCTGATTTTTTTATGCCCTATATCATATTTTTGAGTCATCGGCTAATGTGCAGAGCTTGACTTTTTCACCTGCCTGAGCAGAAAAAAAGCAGAATTACAATTAAAATTAAAATTAAAACAGAAATAGCAGCATGGTGGTTAGCACTGTTGTCTCACAGCAAGCAAGTCTTGAGTTCACCAGCAGGCCAAGGTCTTTCTGTGTGGAGTTTGCATATTCTCCCTGTGTTTGCATGGGTTCTCTCCGGGCACTCTGGCTTCCTCCCACAGTCCAAAGACATGCATTTAGTGGGGAAAGGTTAACTGGAAACTCTAAATTGCCTATAGGTGCAAATGGGGGTATGAATGTGAGTGCAAATGGTTGTCTGTTTCTATGTGTTATCCCTGCAACAGACTGTGTTAGACCTGTCCAGGGTAAACCCTGCCTCTCGCCCTGAGGCTCCAGCACAAGGCTCCAAATACCTTTCAAACTTCTCAGCTTGTCCTTCACTCATTTTCAGTCCAGTCCTTGTACTCGAGTATTTTTTTTTTTCAGAGAACTCTTCATATGTTAAGCCAGTTAACACTGACATATGAATCATAAAAATGGCACATAATGCATGAGATGAAGCAGTTTTGTGTCCATGCAAAACAGGCAACTTGGAAAAGATCCTATTTAAATTGTGTCTTTAAGACACTTCGCATAAAATTGCTGAATGGTTGCTTGATAGTTTCACAACTTGCCATTTTAATGTTGGCCCTGTTTCAGCCCACGTAAAATAATAAAACAACTCCTGTGGTCATTTTCTTCTCCAGATCTTGCTGTTCCCTGTCCAGGAGCCATCACAGTCAGGACGATTCACAGTGTCACTGAGTGGTGAGCTGACCATCAATGATGTCCAAGTTGAAGACTCTGGCTATTACATCTGCCAGGCCATCAGCGTGGCTGGAAGCATCCTGACCAAAGCCCTGCTCGAGGTAGAAAGTGGTGAGTATAGAAATATGAGATCATAGCTCACAGTATAAACAAATTAAACTTAATGGTGATAACATTAAAACGACAGCTAAATTATATATGGAGAAAAACTAGACTATCTCATTCCTTTCATATTGATTCAGTCTCCATTTTCTGTTCAAAATCAGTGTTTTTCTTGGCTTCGGGTATTTATACATAGACTCAAGATCTAAGTTCAGTTAAAATGACATCTTGACATCATAACAATCACTGTCCTACAAAGTAATATAATTAGAAAACCTATATGCTTTCCAAGAAAATGTAGCTGTGAGAGGACACGACTGAACAAAAGAGCAGCAGAAATTGACATATGGTAACTGTGCACATATCACTGACACTTGTGCATCCAGTTTAACCCAATACTTTAAGAACTCTGAGGGAAAAAAAGTGCTGAAGTTAACAATGTGTCATATTTGACGTTGTCTTGTTACATTGTTTTCAGATTCTGATTTGATTAATCATTCTTCACGACCATGCCCCACATGTGCACCAGTAGAAGTACGAAAAAGTTGTCATCCATCTTAAATTAAACATCCTTTTTTCCCAAATAAACAAACAGCAGGAGCCCTATCTGATGTAATCAAAAGGGACATATGATGATAGTTCTATGCAAATAACCTTGCTGCAACATATGCTCTCCTCGCTGCATCCTTTCCAGTGTGGCAGTAAACAGGGATTTTGTTCAGCTCCATCTAGACTAACTCCTGTGTTGGGTGTGTTCACATTTCCAGTTTAGCTTCAGTTAGCTGATGATATCAGAGCTTTCGACGGCTCAGAATACAAATGAGGGTATACAACGTGACTGTGGGCCAGTGGTAAATAGTAAGGTTCTATTTTGGGGTATCATGTTGTGGGTTTGTGTTCAACTTGTTCCACTTCTATTTATAAATGTGCAGGAATTTACTTGGCTTATCTAAACTGATCATAACTCAGTTGCTAGTTGGCAACACGTGTGCCATTCTGTTTACATTTGAGCTTGAGCCTACAGCCGTGCAGCTGTGGAGCACACCCATATATGACTATGACTTTCTCTGAGATCACCGTCTATGGCTTCAACACAGATGTAATGAGGCAGTGTGATAATTTGCAGGTGACAGACCCACATGCAAACTCCCAAGGCTGACTGAATATTTTTATATATATATTTTTTGTTAAGGTCAGATGCCAAGGACAAAATTCACAAAGGAAACCAAACAAGTCCAGACGCCCCAAGAATAACTGAGAAAGCATGAGAGAGATTATGCAAAATGAGACAGGACTATTTATACGCACACTGAGGCCAGTCAGGGGGAGTGGACGCAGCTGGGGAAAACATAACATGAGTGTAGTCTGGATAACAATAGTAGTGGGGAAGCAACACAAACGGAAATGAAAATTAAATTCTGCAAGCACAGCTGTCAACTTGTCAAACTAAAATTTAACAACAACTAAAAGCTCCAAATACTAAGATCCAAATATGATAAACAAAAATTCTAAAGAGATACAAGAACCTAAACGTTAATAATAAATTCCATAAATACTCAACTGGAAGTGAAAGACGGAAACGCTCAGCCTGATATAATTATGATGATAATCATTACAAACCACACAGGCAAGGAGGACTTAAAAAATAACACAGTCCAAAACAAACCCTCAAATCAATGGAAAATTTAACTCAAACTATTTATAAAAATGTGAGCTCATTTTTATCTCCTCTTCCTGTAAGCTTCTTCCCCTTCACCACACCTTTGACAATAAAACCTTCTGTTATCTCTCATTTTGAGACAATGAATCAGTGAAGCTGTTCAGCACACGTCTTCATTTCAAAGAGTCAAAAGGGTGTGAGAATCAATTTTCCTGCATGCATAGCCACACATCCACATTCCCAAAAGTGGCCTCGTAGATGAGGGAGATTTGAGTCTAATAATCTAATCTAACCTAATCTAATGACTTTAGCTTTCATTGCTGGATGAGATGGAGATATAAAGTACATGCTTGTCAGTATTTTGTCTTTAACAAACCAACTCATGAAATATTTAACAGATAAATTATGCAATTAAATATTCTTTAAATAATATCTATACTTTAACTGGTTTAAAGTTATTGAAAATATCTTACGTTGCATGGTTACGTAAAGACATTTAAAATCCAATATAAAAATTCATTCAGCCACTACTCGGTGCAATGCAGCGGTCCATGACTGACAGGAGGTCACTCTAGCCACACATTCCTGCCTGAGACAAATCTGTGCCATTGATTTGCATGTTGAAGTGGAGCAGCAGCAGAGAAAGGTAACCTGAGAGCCTTTGGCAGTAAATGTTCTCTTATAGTGATACTTTACATTCCACATGAGAGAAAATGTGGTTTCATGGGTCAGTATGAACATCTGTAACCCCGAGATTACACACGCTTGACTTTAGTGTGTTTTTCTCTGTGACTTTGGTTTCATTATAACTGCTGTCAGAAACCAAAGTAGACCTCACTTAGAGAGAAATATCACCTACAGCTGGCACTGTAATATATACAAAGACAAACCCTGTTGATGAGGCATTTTCTTCTGGTCGAAGGTCACCTTTAAATGACAATATTTGATGTTACATTTATTTTGAAAGAATTCATATCAAATAAGAGACAACATGCATTGTCCATTATTGAGAATCATAATTCTGTGTTAGCCTGTGACAATGTCCTGCATATTCACTATTCCAAACTTTATCTGTTTTCAAAAAGCTTATCAGGTTATCAGATCAGAGAAATCATGTTGGCATAGGGTGTCACAGTTTGCACTGGCAGACTGTGTGGAGAGAGGAGGAGGACCTAAATGCAGACATTTGGAGCGAATCTATAATTTAACAAAGGGCGATCCGTTTATTTGTGGCTGGGGAAAAAGGTACAAAAAAAAAGGCAGATTAACACTAAGGCAAAACTAATTAGAGCTAAACTGTGAGAAACTAAATGCTAAACACAAGAGACCAAGAACATAAAACCCTGAACATGATGAAAACCTGGAAACATGGAGGCATGGAAACATGACATGAACTCAACAGACCAACAGACAAGGAATGAATGAAAACACAGATTAAATGCACACAGGAGGTGATCAGGGGAAGTGGAAACACATGGGGAAACAGCTGATTAGAATAAATATAATGACACTACAGGGGAAGTGAAACCAAACACAACGAACATGGAACACCAGCCCTCTTCAGAATAAAACGGGAAGCATAATGAGATGCAGACATGCCATTACGAGCTTGACAACATAGGACACGCAGACATGAAACACATGAAGGGCGAGGGAGACTTAAACACAGGGGTGAAGACACAAGGAGAATCTAATAAGCAATAAAGTATGGCAGGGCAACATCGGGCAAAATAGAAATGAATTTAGATAAGCTGATGAACATCAAAATAGAATAAAACTCAAAGTGCTGGGTCAAATGACCCAGGATCGGAACACACAGACTCTGAATAGAGCCAGGCTAAAACCAGGAACTCTCATGTTGTCAGGTGATAGTGCAAACAACTGCTTCACCATTCTCACAGTGCCTTAATTGCCTCTTGGGGATAAATAAAGTCTTTCTGATTCTTTCTGATGAAAAACCCCATATAATGTCACATCAGATTACTTGGAAAAAATTTAAGCAAAAAATTTAAGCTATCTAAAGCAAAATTAGATCTAATTTTTATTTTTAATGTAATGGCATCTTTGGAAATTTTCAATAGTTGTGTTTGTTTGTCTTGCTGCTTAGAAGATCTATACCAGTCTCTTGTGTCAATGGTGATGACGATGAAGCCAATGAAAAGTGTGGATTCACCTTAGTTTACTACTAAACTGCAGTACTGTGTGTGGTTCTGGAAACTTTTTCTTGTCGAATTGCCACAAATCTAACAAAGACTCTAGATCCAAAACTCAACATTTACTAATAATGTCGTCATAGTAACCTCTTGACAAGTAAATAATAATAATACTGTTTGAAATCTCTGTAATATTTGTTGTTTGTTGATTTGGTGTGTTGTTGGACGAGTCTGGCAACGCATCAAAATTATTTGGACATCTGAGAATAGTAATTTTTACTTTTTGAAAGGATCCGTCAAAAGATTGTTCTTTCACAGATCCTCTACACGTAAAAGTATAAAGAGCTTGCAACACCAGTAATTATAGTAGTTTTATTGAACACTGAAACAAACTTATATGTCCGTCTCATTGTCTTAGACATGACTATCTGTAGATTTCTACTTTCTGCAGAACACAGAGACAGACAGTGATGGATCACAAAGATCCTTTGAATAATGACAATAAACTTTCTGCTACTTTCGTGATGGTAGGCAGTGGGACAGTTTATGAAGTTTGTTTTCTGAAGTTTCAACTGCTATAATATTGTGTTTTTTGGTGCAAGACGTGAAGCTAGGTTAATAAATTAATAAACTGGATTGATAGACTATTGGCCTGATGAAATACCCGCTAATTATTGGTTATATTAAGTATCACACAGAAAAACCAGGGGAAATTGTGAAATTGAAGGCACCAATACCACAAACATGGTCAAGAGGTTAAGTTCTAGCTGGCTTTATAAGCTTTCACCTGTCAGTCAAGCAACTGTGTCCGCATTTTGAAATCAAGTGTTTAACTTTTAAAAAATCCCTCTGAAATTATTTTTACAGACCTATAAAAATACTTTTTCTTCTGTTAAATTGAGCATTTTACCCAGGGAGCAAAATCTTAGGTGTCATTACATATAAAATGATTTAGATGTTTGCGTCCTTTCGAATACTTTCTAGGCTTTTGATCATTTGCATTTATGCTAGATAAAGTGTAGTGGTGCAAATGCTTCAGTACAGTGAAGTAATCACCTTTGGTTCAAATCCCATCCTTATGTGAATGTTCTATGTTCCTACAGCACCTTCAGACCGGGTCCCTCCCATCATCCGCCAAGGACCAGCCAATCACACATTAGCTCCTGGATCCATGGCTCAGTTACACTGTCACATCATGGGCAACCCCATGCCCAGCATACAATGGGAAAAAGATGGCCAAAGGATCCTGGGAAATGATGGTCGAATCAGCTTGATGGAAAATGGAACTTTTCAGATCACCAACCTCCAGGTACTGGAATAAGACTCATACTCTTACATTCATTTGCTGTTTAATAACAATGCAAATATAGTGCATTTCATTTTTTTCCAATTCCATGTTAACGAAGCCGTTTGCTTTTTAAACTCGCGGCTTTTCTATGATGACATTCAGCAGTGTGTATTTTATAGTCCCTGTAATCCCACCACACTCATTAAAATGTATCCACTGTCTGCATGTATCAGTATTAGCACATCAAACATGATGTAGTTTACAGAAGATAAACTTAATCCAAGAGATAAAACAACAGCTTTAATTCCAGGAAAGTATGAAGCATTTAAACAGAGGACAATTTTACGGTTGACTCAGACGATGAGTTTTTATGAGCGGAGGAGAGGTGGGGAACATTGAGGTGTGATCAACATGACAATGAGCGTGTGAGGCCATTAGCGGTCGTTAGCGCCGTCTTACTCCATGCTAATGAAATCTATTCTGCCCAGAATTCCCTCCTGGGTACGAAGCAGCACCTGAGGTCACCGCAGCCTCGAAGAGACTCGAGGAGGCGTGCGCATTAATTGATTGTGGGTTCTCAATGATTAACGATCGCTGAGACTTGTAATTAAATCCTCAATGCATCAGTACAAGTGAGGACTGGATGAATAAAAGAGAGGGCTAGAAACTGAGAAACAGGGGTGAGGGAGAGGATAGAAGCAGAAATAGCTGAGACTCAGAGGCCTAAAGTACATTTTAAGATGCATTTGTGTCATGGTGGAATAAAAGGAAATGTCTTGACAGCTGAGAGCACCATCTTGGAAGTGCTCAGCCTTTGGAACTCATTTGAAGCTGTCAGACAGCATGTTGAAGTTCTCATCAGACTTCAATTCATTTTGATCTGGAACATCAAAACCAATGGTATTTATGGCCTAAGACTGCGGGAACAAGATCACAGAATTACACATAAAAATTATTCATTTTGAAATGTTGTTCCATACACTTAAGAAGATGCGTTGTCAGTGATGTCATACATTTTTTTGTGGAGTCCATCACTAACACAAGGAATCAAGACCAAGAGTCATGTCGAAATCCATCGTCTGTGTTGCTGTACAGGCAAGTGGTTTGAGCTGTAATGACGGTAGAAAAAATCCCAAAATACAGTCATCCAAGCAGCTCTCCTGCTTTGAACTAACATCCTATCATTTAGTACACAGGCTCGTCATCTTATAATATTAATTTGTAGAGAATTTACCTGTAGAGTCGATAAAGTGCATTGAAAAGAAAGTTGTTTCATTTTGATTATGTTAGCATGACAGCATGTGAATATTTAACCTAGCTGTCACTAAACAGGATGTAGATCTGATATATAATATGTTTTATAGGTCTTTGGTAACGAACTAAAGGTCTGGGTAAATGTTTAACCCAGTAATGGTTAAGTAATCCTAACCTCTAACGCTAATCCAGGATTTTTGCTTATGAAAGTAGATATCTTGACATTTCGGCAACAAATACAAAGACAAAATAATTATTTTGACATTGAAGTTTGGATTTAAAAAAAAAACACATTTTGTATTGGACACTAAAATTTTAGTAGCAGATCATTCAGATCACATACGTTGTGAGATGGGATTCAGTAGGTGCCCACCCACACCCATACTGGAACCACCGACAAGAGTTTTTGACATGCTTTAAGCCATACTCCCTCTCAGTGTCTCAGAAAAACCCAGTAACTTTTCATTCTGTTCTATTTACATGCTGCCTAATAATGTGTTTAAAAGATGCCATTGTGACAGGAAGTAATGCTATTTGTTACATCATAGCTTCATTGCTACATTGATAATCCATCAGCTATAAAGATATTTCATTCATTGCCACAAATGTCATCACATTTTATCAACATAGTCCAGTTCCATTAAATGTCCCATAAATGAAATGTAGTCGTTTTGAAAGGAACTTGTTACTGATGACGACGACGATGATGATGATGATGATGATGAAAAACAGAACAGGGGACATATCAGCTCTGGGTGCTGCAGCACCTGCCACTATATATCTCAGGGGACTCAGCTATAAGTCTTCTCATGTAGGCTAACCAAGCGACACACACTGTGGTTAAACATCCATTTGACCCATGGCATAGGATTATAAGAGATTCAATTCAAATAAAGTCTTTTAGATAATCCCCAAAGTTTGATTCTCTTCATCTGGACGCAGCGTTTTCAGTGGGAGAAACGTTTCGTCACTCATCCAAGTGACTTCTTCAGTCTCAGCTGACTGCAGGTTTCCCCAATCTTATAAACAGTACATTTGCATAATGACTGAAACCAGCCCACTGAAGGAACAATGGGCTGGGAGGTCATTTCCTTCATCATTAATATGCAAATTCTCATGACCATAGAAGTCACCTGGATGAGTGAGAAAACGTTTCTCCCACTGAAAATGCTACGTCCAGATGAAGAGAATCAAACTTTGGGGATTTACTTACCTGGATGATTGAGCATGCATCAAGATGTTTTAGATAATGGGACTAAACTGCTTTGTTGTTGGTGATATTTTTTATTATACAAGGATTGGCTGTGGACAATGTGTCAAAGCAATGAAAAGAAGTTGCTAAGAAACAGATTTTCTTTTTCTTAATAATATATATTAAAATAGGTAAAGGCAAATGTTTACAATGCTTTTTCAGTGATTGATTTTTTTTTGTTGCCATCTACACTGACAATTGTTAAACCTGGGGTAGTTTAAAAGATTCATAATGCTCATTTTAAAAAGCTCTTCTATGAATTAGCTCTAAAGTCTAAACATGTTAAATACCAAAATAAGCATAACCTTTATAATGGACAAACAATGAAATCAGACATTTAACTCAGTATAAATAAGTCAATTTCCTCTGTGCCCCTGGAGTAGGACAGATGGTCTGTTTGTTCCTTGTACCCTGGCAATGAGGAGATGCCATTATCCTGGGATCTCTGCCAGACACACTCTATCGTTGTCCGTCACTTTGGTGCCAAGACTCCCAGGCCAGACGGGACGTGTATGTGTGTGTGTATGGCGCTGCTAAATCGTAGCAGGCCGTGGGGTACGTTATAGGGGCTACTAATGTTAGATAAATAAGGAAGCGAAACAGGTGAAGGCCAACAAAGCCTGGGGAGTGTGAGAAGGACTACATGGACACAGCTAAACAGATTTCTGGGAGTAATCAGATTAAAGCAGGAAATCAAATTCCTATGTTGACTTTAAATCCCGGCATACACGCGTTATAGTTGATAATCAGATTTTCCTTCTGCACACACCCAAAAATAGGCTCTGACATCATTATCACCCTTCTGGCTGCTGATGTGCAGGATGTTCATGCTGGTGCTTTTGGGATGGGGTGCAGGTGGAGGGTAAATGAAAAGGGCACCAATGTTCACATTGCTCTGTAGGACTGCCAGATTATTTCTGCAGATTGTATTAAAAAATATCTCAAAGATCAAATATGTGCTATTTAAAGCATAAAAAATAAACACTGACATGTGTCTTCTTTAGGATTGGCGCTCCTCCCTTCTGCTCTCCTCTTGCCTCATACATTTTTTAGAAATGTGTTTTGCGCGCTTGCCCAAAGCTGCCAGCCTTGATTAATAGTCAGGTGTCCCAGCTATTTACCCCACCCACCCTCTGTGCGGAGTCCCTATCCACCGATCAAATGCTACCATCTGGGGGCCCCCTTTTCCCCCTCAGACAGACGCACAAGCCGGCCTACAGGTCAACTCAAGGTCAGGGCCTCTAGAAAGAGGAGAGATGAGTCACCCTGAGCAGGAGGGGAGAGGGACTGAGCGTGTGCACAGTGATCAGCGAGGCATTAGGTGTGAGAGGTTCTGCTGTCCACATCTTCTGCATAATGTGAAAGGTTTTCATTGCAAGTAAAATGGGCTGATGTGGCAGAATAAGTGAGTAAGGGAAGACTGATTGTGTTTGCAGTGGATTTATCAGTTGCCATGTAAATTGATGAACTACTGGAACATCTCACAGCAAGCAGCTGAAAAACTAACTGCAACCACACACACAGAGCTGGAAATAATTATGTATAGAGCCAGGAGGCCTCGTAGGCATAACATAAATTAACCACAGTCTTTTGTCTTCATCATTTATTGCAAACTGAGGTGTGACACATGGAGTTTTAAATGTGTGTTAATGCAAATAGTTTGTTTGACATATTTTCTCACATAAAAGCACGTATTACCTCTTTCCCATCAATACAGTAACAATCACCAAGGAGTTCAAGGGAGCAGAGGGTAGTTGCCTTCTGAGGTTGCAGCCCAAGAAGCCCTGACATTATAAGCACTCTTTCTTCACCAATAGGAGCGCTAACATGACCTAATAGCCAGCTGGAATTTGGCACAGTAACAACTACAACAACATCAATAAGACATTTATTTTTTTTTTGGAGCTGTGTGTTTGCTCTGTGTCGTAGGTTTTATGATGAAAACAGAGTCGGAGAAACATGCTTTTATGCTTTTTTTATATATAGGTTTAATAGTTGCTAGTACTGCAAAAGTATATTATTACTTACACCAATCAATTCACATCAGTAGTGTGCTACAGACCTATCCTGGTGTCAGAGCTAACAGGAAATTTAAGACACCTGGTGATGTAGATTCCTCTGATCTAGAAGGACTTTGTGTTATTTACCAGCTTGTATGCTATTTGATTAGCCAAGTGGTGGGTGCTCCATTTACTTAAGTACACATCTCAGTATGTTATGGCTCACACACAGTAAATGTTCCCACCCCTTTCTTGATGGTTTAACACTAACACTGAACATGAGATGATTTTTAACAGAATGAATGAAATGAATAAGTGGTCAACCTGAAGGGATAAAGTTTAAGTAATTAAAAAGCATGTTTAGAGGCACTGCTCTTGCAAACTGCTGCTACCTTTAGTGTCACAGTGAAAGACCCCCTAGCAGCTCCTTCTTGTAAGCAATTTCACAGCCCACCTAGCTTTTGGCTTGCTTTTCCAAAAACTTAATAGTATTCAGCTATATACACACTCGTACACACAGGCACATTTATCACACACTTCTTAATTACATCTGCTCATAGCCTGTCCAGAATGCTAAGTAGCTGTTGAGTAAAAAGACTGGTGCCTCAGACATTTCTAGACCTCTAGCTGGTCATTAAAATTCTGTCCTTTGATCCTTTGCTTTAACTCTCCTCCTTAGATGAGAAACATAAAAGCCACCAGCTTGACTTTAGCTTTGACTTCAGATAGGTCCACTGAGATTCTATCATTTATGGAGGAAAATAAAATAACTGCATTTGACAACATCTCTGAAGTAGAAGTTAATTAAAACAGATGTTATGTTGAGGTAGCCTAATCAGAATGGAGATTGTCATGTGTAAGTGATTCCTGGGAGAAACAGATTTTTAATATACTGTTATGACGAATAAAAGCAGAACAAGATAAACACATTGTAAATATTATTTCAAGTGTCTTAACAGAAATGTGATTTTTTTAAGGTATTGAACTGTAGATGATAAATCTTGTAGGATGTCACTATAGGTCTAAACAATACTAATGAACTCCATCTGAATTACCATGTGGCCCATGTGCCTTTAAACTTCATCTGTGAGTTGTTCCATCAATCAGCACACCAGTGACTCTGTGCTGCTGTCAGAAGTAGATGTCATTAAAAGAATCACAGCATTCAGACATGAGCGTTCTTCCAAGAATCTCATGACATATGAATGTGTTGGTGTTATGACTCACTCAGTACTCTTAATTTTGGAAAAGTTGTAACGGCTGTCTCACTTACAGTAACAATCGTGTTGGATTTTCAACACATCATTAGTATGAATGTTGGTCAAAGGGCAGAAGCTTCCTCTAAAGACTCGAGGCATCTGCAGACTTTTGAGGACGTGCTGGTGCTGCTCTAAAACATAATGAAGTGGCATGTTTAATGGGCATGCTGTGTTTTATTTTGAAACTTCATTTATTTTTCTGCGCTTTTATTGTGTCTCACTTGCTGCCCTCTTCATCTGCTCTGGGTAGTTTAGTATGGCTTTCTTTGGAAACGTGCTGTGGCACGTCTGCTAGAATGGCAGCCTTGGCCTTGGGTATCATTAGCCAGTGTAACAGACAACACATGGGTAAAGCTAGCCTCCAGGCTGTCTCTGCCAGAATGAGACTGTAGCTGAAAACAGACTTAGATGCTTTTTATAGTTGTTCTTAATAGTGGATGAATCACATTTTAGTATTTCTTAGGTCTTTGATGACAGATTGTTCTGTGGCAACACTAATATAAACTAATGTTGAACTAAACTAGTTTAGCCTTATAGTAATATAAAGGCGGAGAGCCAGGAATTTGAAAACAGTGCCTTCAGATAAGTTTATTTAAGTATATTTCATATCTCCTTTTATGTTGGTACACCACAACAGCTTGTCCAAGCACAATGAGTCAGCAACATGGGGCGAAAGGTTTCCAATGTTCCTCTTGGTTCCTGAATAAAAACAAGAGTGGCACTAAGTGGCCCAGGTCTGAATGAGAGAAAGCCACCTGTACGGCAGATTGATGAAGGTAGCAATTTTCTATATTCTACTTTTCAAAAGGTCTTTAGGGATGAATATACACAAAGCTAAAAGAAGGTTCATCTTTCTTAGACATATAGCCACAAATGGGAGCTGCATGATGCTACAAGTTGACAGTAATAAGCACATTTTTCTGTACTGTGAAAGTACATTGAAGGTATAGTTACCTGGTTGGCTTTGCATTAATAAAATCTCCCTGCTCCAAAAGCTTTGCATCCACACCAACTTCCAACTGCTCAGCACTCTCTCTGCAAACAATCTGGTTGGAGAGATATGACATTTAGTCTCAATCACTGGTAATGGGTGCATTACCACAGTATCACACACACGCATGCACAATAAACTAATGATACACGTTTTACTGTTGCCAGGAAACAGACTCTGGGGTTTACACCTGCCTGGCTAGCAGCTCCAGCGGAGAGACGAGTTGGAGTGGAGTGCTCACAGTCAAAGGTAAATTGTCTCTGTGTGATTTAAATACATGCAAATGGAAGCTCTATGAAGTGTCTGCATATAACACAGAGATGCTACATGTGACGAGAAAGAAAATGTCCATGTATATGAAGTGCTGTTTAAAAAAGTAATGCTGATTGTCACTTGTTAAATGTCTCCTTATTAAATGTGGGCAACTTAAAATTCATCAGCTGTGACTGAGTGTAGGATGTGTGACTTCACTGTAAAAAGCCAGAGTGTAGGTAGTGTTCCTCATGTCTGTGTAATTGCTTAAATGAAACAAGTAGCTGGGTCTAATTAAAGCACTTAGCCCCTGCTGTTCCTGAGCCAACTGCAAATCTAAATGTCAGTAATTGTATGCATGTGAATCCTGGGGTGAAGAGAAAGGACAAGAGAGGTAAAGCAAAGGTGAGAATATGCTGATGACCAAATTTGGGGTGCAAATGTGAGATATCATCTGTCTTAAAACACCCCATTTATTTAAGTGCTTTGTGTGGCTCTGCCCTTTTTACTTTCTCTGCAGTGGAGCAGGCATTAGCACATAAAATATTTCAAGCAGTAAAAGATTTGTTTATATGACATTAAATGAAGCCTTTAACGACTTAACAAGCTACTCTGATAACACCTAAGTCTGTTATTTGACTATTAGTGTCAGAACAGTTGGCTCGGGTGTAACAGCAAAATCACAAAGTCTGTTAGAAGTGAGGAGCTCCACCTGCGGCGATGAGGATGCTAATGCTCAGTCAACATTAGTGGGACTACAGAGAGGACGTAATGAAACAGTAGTACTAAAGCCAGCTGTTATAATTAAATGTGCACTATTCTCTTTCACCTTTCCTGCTACTCCTCCTTCCTGTTTGCTTCCCTTTCCATTCAGAGAGCGCAGACGTGTCGGTAGCTCAGGCCACTGAACCCTTCCAGCTACCAGGCCCGCCACATAAGCCCATAGTCACGGATGTGTCCAAGAACAGTGTTTCTCTGACCTGGCAACCCAATGCCCATGAGGGAGGAGCCGCTGTCACCTCCTACATCATTGAGGCCTTCAGGTAAGTTGACATTGCTATGTTAATCCAGAGCTCTTCATTTCTCTTATACTTTTTGCACTTCTCACCTGTGGTTGTGTGTCTGGATGTAGAGTGGGTTATCTACCAATCAGAAGGTTGGTGGTTTGATACCTGGCTCTGTATAGCGAAGTATACTTGTGTAAGATACTGAATCTCAAGTAGGCCCCGACGCATCAATCAGTGAGTGTGTGAATTTCAGAAAAGAGCGTTTTTATCATTGTGTTTGTGTGAATGAAGTTTGAAATTAAAAAATGCTTTGAGTGCTCAGTTACAGTAGAAAAGTGCTATATAAGTACAAGTGCATTTACATTTGTCTTCTTTATTTAACAGTTTTAGGATTTTTTTCTGCAGAAGCCGTGCTCCTTTTGGAACCAAAAAATACTAAATACTAGCCACAGTTTCTTTAATGTGACTCCAACTTATACTGAGTAATAATCTGGAAATAATAATATTATTAATTTGATGACAAGTTGCTGATAAGTCGCTAAAAAACACCTTGACACCTTAACAACCTAAAATAATATTGTCTTTTCTCTTGTGGCTTATCTAAATCTGAGTGGGCCTCCACAGAACCCTACAGGTATCTTCACCTGAGCAGAGGTCAGCCTTGGATTAATTAGACCCAGAATAGATTTAGCTAAACAGGGCGGGTGGTTCGGAAGGAAGCCTCTAGATGAAGATAGGCAAATGAGATATGTCCTGCCAATTTGATAAAGATGGGGACACCGGCAGCGCTTAATCAGATCCAGACGTCCACTGTGTCCCATGGCAACGCCTGAACATTTCAGAATAAAGCAAACTGATTTTCTCTAAAACAGCTGGAGGGGACCACAGGGATGTTTACAATAACATTTCCTTGCCTGAGGTATAAGGCTTGTTTGTAGGAGCACTAATATGTCTGCTTATGCCATATGTGGTATGTAATAGGGTTTATTTAATGCACAAAGGCACACTTTCCATTTTCCTGCTGATGCTGTATCGATTTTGTCTTCTGTACACCTGTGTGAACTCTCTTCCACCATAAAGTTGCCTTGAAGCCAGTACTCAGGGTGTTGTGCTCACATACGCACACGCACACACACACAAACACACGCCACACACACATCCAGACACACACACACACATGTGTGTGTATTCATATCCTTGTGGGGACATCTCATTGACATAATGCTTTCCCTAGCTGCTTACCCTAACCATCAAAAATGAATTCCTAACCCTAAACCTAACCATAACCAAACTGTAACCCTGAGACTAAAACCACATTTTGAGTCTCAAAAATGCCTTCAAACTTGTGAGGACTGGGATTTTGGTCTCTGTAAGGGCTGTTGGTGCCCACAAGTATAGTAAACTTCCAATGTTTGGTCCCCACAAAGATATGAATACACACACACACACACACACACACACACACACACACACACACACACACACACACACACACACACACACACACACACACAGTATTTTAGAGCCACTTCCCCGTTGGTCTAATTGTTAGAATTCAGCATAAAGGTAGTTCATGGTGGAGGAGGCCTTTGTGACTGCCTCTCTGCCAAGGTGATGGTAAATTCACAGAGGAACAGAGAAAGGCAGCAGGAGGAGGGATTGTGGTTGGCGGTGGTGGAATAATGCATCTGTCTGGGGCAGTGCCACAAGGCCAACAACATGCCCTCATTTTATGTCAGCAGCTGTGCCTTCTTGCAAGCCCAATTACATTATTCATCAGGACAACAAATAGTATCACTGGGAGAAGATCTTTCAAGCACAAAGTTGTGTGAGCTGCAAAACTTCAGCTTACATCTGCTATTGTTTCATAAATAATATCAGCACCTCGAGGCGACTGTTGTTGTGAGTTGGCACTATATAAATAAAACTGAATTGAATATTAGAGGAAACAAAAAATAGATCATGCTCTTGCCCAGAGAGCTTCCCATGCATTGGTTAATTATGAAGTTTCACATCAAGTCGGTATTACAAAGCAGCTTGAAGCTGCTTGTCACTCTGCCTTCTTGTTGATAAGACCTACATATTTGCTGTTTTGGTTTCAAACATATTATGAGGAGATTTACAATATGACTGAGTAATATGAATTACTCACGGTAACATTAAAAAGCATGTTAGAGAAGATATAGAAATTGTTCATATAGTGAAAATAATATGAAGGTTAAGCTACTGTTAGCCACTGTCTAAGATGGTGGAAAATGCTATGCAATACAATAATTCAATCGAATATTAGTCATCAGTTTACAGCAGTTGTTTATTTTACCTGTTGTTGTAGTTCAGTTCATATTGTAGGAGAAATATGGGAATAATGTGTTTTTCCTGGATTTTAGTTGATATTTTCTCAATTAATGAAAAAAAAAACTACTGTAAAAGTTAGAGACTGATCATTTCTTTGTAAGTGAGCAAGTAAGTGGAACAAGTGGGTAAAAAAAATCCCTTTTTAATTGATGATTGATTTTATTAATGATTTAGTTTTGTTTTCTTAATCTTTTGGTTAGACTCTGGTGGTCTTTATTTCCTGGATATTTGTCAACAAAGCAGAAAATAATCAGCAGATGAATTAGGTTGCAGAATAATCTTTAATTGCAGCCTCTTCAAAAAAATTATTGCATGAATAACTGGACGGGCACTAAGAGAGTGTATCATCTGCCAAGGTCACTGACGTATTTCACAAGTTCACAAGAATCTTCACATCAGCGTCGTGAGATTCTTCATTTTCTCTGCTCCACTTTTCAGGTGGAGCTTTCATTCAGTTCAGTTTGGAAGTTTTGGAGTAGTCATGCTGAGAGACAAAGAGGAGTAGGCACATGCAAGCTAATTATACTATAGGAGGCCTTCAGTTTTCAGGCCCCTCTTCTGTTTGGATTCGGGAGACAGAAACTATCTCTACTTTTAAGATTAAGCTTCAAACTTTCATTTTTGCTAAAGCATATAGTTAGGGCTGGATCAGGTGACCCTGAATCCTCCCTTAGTTATGCTGCAATAGGTGTAGGCTGCTGGGGCATTCGCTTGCTCATAGGGGGTCATATGATTGTTGGGTTTTTCTCTGTATGTATTATTGTAGGGTCTACCTTACAATATAAAGCACCTTGAGGCGACTGTTGTGATTTGGAGCTGTCTAAATAACATTGAATTAACCTCTTAAGCCCCAACGCCCCCTGATACAGGGGCAAAAGGCAGGAGATCAGGTAGGCTTGGGGCTTAAGAGGTTAAATTACTAGTTATTAGGGATGTTCCTAGTGACTAATTTTGTCGACTTAAGGAGGAAAAAAATGAGAGTAACTGTGTAGTCAAAACTAAGAGACAAATATCAAGTTAGATTTGACAAAAGTTTAATGGACAATGTCAAAAAGTGTCTAAATAAGGAAAATATTGAACCATAAATCACATTCCTCAATCATTAATCACACTTTGCTGCTCAACTTTGTGGCATCTTGTGCATTATGAACATTGCATGTTATACACCAAGCAGACAATGAAGAAGCAGAAAAACCATGCATTATGAATGATACACATTGTTCTACAGTTCGTAACAAGTTTTACCTCAATAAAAGTCCAAATCTAAAACAATAACAAAACAATAAATCATCCATCCCCCCCAAATGACTCAGCTCCTCATCTTATCGCTAATGGAGAGCCCATCCACCCTTCGGAGAAAGCTCATTTCCGCTACTTGATCTTATTCCTCTGCTTTCAAAATAACTAACAATAATAGGCTTAACAAAAAGATCAGAGCTAGATTAATTGAGTTATGGAGGTTTTCTACAACAATACCAGGGCTGTAGCTCCATGGCAGCTGGTCGCAGATGGCTGCGTAACATTTGGGACGCAACAATTTATCGACATTGGGCATCATTTAAAATGTTAAGCATAAATGACTAGTACATCTGGTACCAACCATCAACAGAAGCAACAGTTAGTCATCTAGTCAACTAGTCGTGCACATCTCTACTAGGTAGTTTGAGTACATTTTCTTGATTATAATAATATACTGCCACTAAATATCACACTGCTTATCTGACTTTTTTTCATCTTCTGTACTTTTACAGCCAATCAGCAGGGAGCACATGGCAGACTGTAGCTGACATGGTTAAAATGGAGACACACACCATCACCGGCCTTCTTCCCAACACAGTCTACCTGTTCATCGTCCGTGCTGTCAACACCTACGGCCTGAGTGACCCAAGCCCCATCTCTGAGCCCGTCAGAACACAAGGTCAGCCTGCACCCCCCCTTTCACCAAATACAGCAAGACTCACACCTGGAGTTGTTAGAAACAGTGACTGTGTGTTAATGCGCTGACAGCATCACTCTATGTGTGTGTTTTCCCTCAGATGTGAGCCCTACAGGTCAGGGAGTGGACCACAAGCAAGTGCAGAGGGAGCTGGGAGAGGTGGCTGTTCAGCTTCAGGACCCCGTGATGCTAACAGCAGCTTCCATTAGAGTATCCTGGAACGTGAGTGGCACATATTTCCCTGCTTTTTGGGGAACAAGTGTTCATTTGGGGTTAGCAAAGAGAGAAAAATAATCTTCCATTTCCTCTCCATCTCGCCGTTCCGTCATCTTCTCTCATCTTCCCCCAATGCGGACCTCAATTTTTTCCAGGTCGACCGTCAGTCTCAGTACGTCCAGGGCTACCGTCTGTCCTACCGGCCCAGCGGAGGAATGTGGCTCCTCCAGGACATCAATTCCCCCTCGGAGCGCAGCACCGTCCTCACCGGCTTACTCAAAGGAACTGAGTACGAGATAAAGATCCGTCCCTACTTTGATGAATTCCAGGGCAAAGATAGCAGAACGTTGCTAGTCCGGACCCCAGAAGAAGGTAATAAGTCTGGTAAATGAAGAAATGAGTCTGTAATCAAGAAATCTTCAAAGAAAAGTGTTTCTAATAAACTGGGCTTGGTTTTCTGTGACACTGCAGGGCCTTTTTCATTAGCCTGTATGACACCACATGAATCTCCGTTATGTTATCTAATTTTGAGGTTAATTTTATATCCTCTGGAATTTAAGTTCATCTATACTGATCACTGTTTTCATTAAATTTGTGTGCTGCAGTTTTGGCAGCCAGGGGTTTATATTGGTTGATCCAAACTCCAGAGTAAAACACAAGGAAGGAGGCGTATGTGCCATGAGCACTTATGGATTGACCTGCCTGAATAAGGAACATCATTAACTTATATACATGTGTCTTCTCTTTTATTACTTTATGTATTTGTTAATAATGACTGAGCTATAAATATGTGAAGGGGTTAGGAGCACACAAGTGTTATTTTTTCCCACTCCTTTTCAAGCGCAGGTTGTATTTCCATCCTGTATATCTGCTCTATTTTGTATACATATACATATGTATTAGGGGTGGGTTTTGATTATCGATTTATCGATTAAAATCGATTCTAGCTTGGATAACATGATATCAATTCATTAAAATCCTGAATCGATTTTTTTAATATAAATTAGGTTAAACCTCACAAAATTTCAACAACCACCAAACAACTAAAACAGTAAATGAGAGCAGGTACACAGATTCTGCACAAAGACATAAAAACAAAGCGCGGACCCGCCAGCGGATCAGAATCAGTGAGATGTCGCCTTTCTCACCTGACGGCTGAAAGCCGATGGCTCGCTGACTCTGATGTTTCGGCGGGTCTGCGCTTTGTGTTTACGTCCTTTTTGCGCTGATTCTGAAACTGTTAGTTTGATCTCTCTCCAAACAATATTGACCGAACCAGCAGCAAAAGAAGATCCAAACTACGCTTTACAAAAACATCGTCATGAATTCCCTCTGACTTTCACTGTTTTGCTTCCACCACGATAAAATCACACTTCATGCAGAGCTCTCTCTCTCTCTCTCTCTCTCTGTACTTCAAGAACAGTTTCCCATCTAAAAATCTGTTTTCTGCATTATTCGCTTGCTTATTACGCACAAGTCTACCGTTGTTTACAGCGCTGTCGGCCGCTGTTTTTTTTTCCTTTTACTTCCGAAAAGAAAACCTCATTTCTACTGTTCAGTAGGCTACTGAACAAATTTAAACTTTTTAAAATTATGCAAAATTGCATAACGCTTAGCCGTGTCTCTAATAAAACCGCTGTAACTTTGCTCTGCTTCACTTCAGCAGCATCAGGTAACGTTCATATGTTGATTAATGGTTTTCTTTCGTTTTTGATGTACTGCAGAATATTTTTATAAAATCCCAGGCCAGGAAAGTCGCCTTCATGTTTTTCTGTGTTTTATCCTCAGCTACTTTGACACAAAGGCATCTGCTGTGATGCTCACACCTTTGATAAAGTCTCGCAAGTGTCAGCTTTCTTGTTATAGATATAAAAATATGGAAATGTACTGATGCATGATCTGAATTATAATATTTCTGACTCTCAAATCGAATTGAATCGAATCGAATCGTGGATCGAATCAATTTGGGACCTTGTGAATCGGAATTGAAACTATTCTAGAAATCAGTGACGATACCCAGTCCTAATATGTATATGTATCTATATGGGTGTATGTTTATAATTTACTGCGCTCAACTACTCGGCTCATCTTGATGAAATGAGAGAAATGTTCCTCCCACCTCTCACAGTACCCAGTGCCCCTCCCAGAGCTGTTACAGTGTCAACAGTGAAGCTCGGCAACAGCTCCAGCTCCAGCATCAGTGTCTCCTGGGAGCCGCCACGCAGTGACACGCAAAATGGCATCATCCAGGAGTACAGGGTAAACAAACCTCAGCCTAGTCAAGTCACAAGTCTCACACTCAAAGTGCCTTGAAGTGACTGCTGTGATTTAGTGCTATAGAAATAAATAAAATTGAACTGAATTGAATTAAATAAAGCTTTAGTGGGGGCAGCACTGTGACTACCCAGGAGAAGCTCTGCAATGTGTAGTAACCACTCTCCGTTCACTGCCTTCACACTTCACACAAGAAAACATCATAGCTGACATGTAAGTAGTGCCTTACACACAAAATGTGTATTCACTGACCCAAATGTTAAGGCGGTTCTCTTATGAAATCACTGCTAATCCCATAAGATATAGATAAAAAGGAAACAGCGGGTAATTGGTGGTTTGTGAGTATGATGTTTTCTTCAGTCAGGATAAATGGGGAAAGAAAACTTTACATATAGAAGCTCGAAGGTGGTATATGAAAAATATTTGACTCTGATGTAGTTTTAAGCAAAAAAGGACAGTAGTTAACTAGTTTATCTTTGAATTAAAATGTGAAGTATTTAAAAAAAAGTTAATGGCAAATTTTTCTGTATGCAAACAGGTTTGGTGCATGAGCACTGGTGGTGACAACCAGACCCGATACTACAGTAACAAGACAGTGGATGGAAACACGTTGTCCACGTTGCTGAAGGGCCTGATGCCCGGAGTGCTTTACCAAGTGGAGGTGGCAGCAGTGACTAGCGCCGGGATTGGCACTCGCAGTCAGCCGGTGCCCGTCCTCATCAGTGAGTCCACAAAAATAATGAGAATAAAAAGTGGGCCAAGGTGCGAAAGTAGATGAATTAAGTAGACACTAATCCCAGAGGACGCAGGAAAATATTGAAGTCCATAGTGTGGCTCCAGCAATCACATACCTAAAACATCCAAAAACTTGTTATTAGAAGATGCTAATTAATGTTACATCTCAGGTTATGTCATCATCACCTGCTTCAGGTTTATTCAGGAAAGAGGTAATTATGTCCACGGTTAATAGTTTAGTTTAGTTTCACTTTATTAAAGACACACGGTTTACTGATTGCTATTTTTTGGAATATGAAAACTAAACAAACCAGCCAAAAATAAAATAGTTCAGTAATCTTTTGTCTTGTTTTTCTCCTGTAGAGCTGCCAGCTGAACAGCCCTCATTAGCAGGTGGAAGCGGAGGCAGTGGTGACAAGACCAATGGTGGTGAGGAGAGCAGCGTGAGTCTAGCTGAACAGATTACAGATGTGGTCAAGCAGCCGGCGTTCATCGCAGGCATCGGAGGAGCCTGCTGGGTCATCCTGATGGGTTTCAGTGTCTGGATCTACTGCCGCCGCAAGAAGAGGAAGGAGCTGAGCCACTACACGGCCTCCTTCGCCTACACACCAGCAGGTAAGGATGAAGGATGATGAAGATGACCTGAAGCTGGGATGATACTTATGAAGGAAGTCGAATCCAGAATGCTACCATTGACATATTTACAGCCAAATAAAAGGAAAAACTTACAAATAGTTTCAGTGTAATTCCCTCCTAGGCTAAATTTGGGCTTGAATACTTAATAATCTTTATATATACCTACTATTTAGGTTCTGTTCTCTGTACTGCAATAGTGTAAGCTTTAATACATGACTAGAAGTTTAAGTATGAACTCATAATTTTGAGTCTAAACAAAAAATAAAAACATAGATGCACTTTTTTGTGCTTTTGGTGGACATGAGAACAGCTGACTCTACATTATTAGAATAGGATATAGACTGAAGGATCTGTAAGAAGGATAACAGAATAATTTGTTTGTGAATCCCTGTTCCTCTGCTCATCACTCTCTTTCTCTCTTGCTTTTGCAGTCGGTTTCCCTCATGGAGAAGGACCGGGACTAAATGGAAGGTAACTGGTTTATATCCTACTAGTGCTGTTTCTGTGTGAACTAGTAGGATAGGGTTGCTAAGCAAAGACATACAGACATTTCTAGAATTATATCTCTGAACTTTGTGATATTTTATTATGTGAATCTTTTTAAATTCACACCACATTTCTCACTGCATGCATGCAGCTTTTTCTCTGCCACTCTCTAATTCCATCTGGGCAGTTATACTTGATGTTGTACTGCCCCACTACGACTTCAGCTAATGCCAGAGTGTCTCTGTAGGCAAGGAGTGCTTGGGGGCAACATAGGCAACTACCCATGGCTGGCAGACTCTTGGCCCACCACTAACTTGGTTCACAATGGCAAAGAGGCCGTCAACTGCTGCCCGGCCAATCCCGACACAGCTGAGAGATACTACAACGGTAGGAGTGTCTGTTTTTGTGATGCTGTGCTTACAACAACAGGAGCTTTGCTAAATCCTACCTCCATCCCTGTGTAGAAGCTGGCATCTCCAACTACCTGAATCAGACTGAGAAGTACAGCATGGGAGGCTCCACCGAAGGTCCCATCTACAGCACGATTGACGCCACTAGCGAGGACCTGCACAGTTTCACCTACGCCCAGCACAACTCCACCACTCCTTACGCTTCCACCTCCATCATGCCTTTCACCAACCAGACACAAGTTCCACCCCACGGCGTTGAGCAGCAAGACGACGGCCACTGGATTACCCAGCCCGGTCCATCTGGAGCTCAGTACGCCCAGCTGGACCGCTGCAGTGGTGAGGAAGGATTTCAGTTCTGTGAATTTGAAATACACATCTCTGTCTCCTGTTGCTTTGATTACTTAGAGGAAATAAGAAAGAAACAGTGAAATGTAAACCCAAAATATGCCAAAAATATGGCTTTAGATTCCAGTGTTTCCTTACTTTCCTTCCTTACCTTCCTTCCTTTTACATGGATATTTTGTCATCACTTATTGATATGAAATCAGCTCCAGCTTATCCGGGGGAACGCCTTGGTGTTCCCCTGGATAAGCTGGGGGAGGTGGCTGGGGAGAGGGAGGTCTGGGCTTCTCTGCTTAGGCTGCTGCCCCCACAACCCGGCCACGGATAAAGTGGATGAAGATGGATGGATTATTGATATTAGATTTGAAACAGTCTGCATCTGCCTTCAGAATCGCTTCAGATTTTAGATTGTTCTGCTTTTCTAATGAAAAATACTAATCAGAAAATAGTGTTTTTGTTCTTTGTGGGCTATGTAAAAGCTTGTTTGTGGACTTGAATACAGAGCAAATTGAAAATGAGCATTTAATTCTGAAAGTCCAAAATACACAGAACCAAGGTGAGCAGGGGAATCAAAAGCTAACAGAATCACAAGGAGAAATAGAATAGTTGGGAAACTCGAAACAGGGAGGCACAAAGCGAGGGTACACACAGCTGTGAAGGATGAGGGACAATGCAACAAAAAACAGAGGAAGACAGAAACAACACACACACTCACAGAATAACAAGGGGAGAGATAACAGGTGGGATGCAACAACAGACATAACGAGATGACGAAGAAAACTTGAGACACGGAGAACGACCATTACCAACGTAAAACAGGAAGACACATCCAAATGGGGATGAAGCTGACTCTGGGCAAGACAGCAGGAGTGGACTTGGGTAACAATGAAAGACAAAGGAACACAAAAACAAGACCGAAAGAGAGCAATCGTTCTATCTGCAAAGGTGACAGATTGAAAAGTTTTCAATGAATACTGATAAAAATGTGTAGGGGGGTAGAGTGGGCTTGTGCTAACAATCCATGAAACATTGCCTTACGTCCACCAATGGTCCATCACGGTCAACTTTATTTATCTGTTTATTTGGATATATTGGTTGAAAATTGACAAAAAGCATGTAGTGATGTCACTTTTACATTTCACACCTGCCTTTCTTGCAAACTTCATAAGAAAACAAAATGAAAATGTACAAAATACAAAACTACTCCCTTAGAGAGTGAGCTGAGGTTTGTGCTCTCCTTGTTTTTAATATTTATTCGTGGAAGCAGTTTGGCCAACATGCACTCAGTCATGCTACAAATCCCACTTTACTGCCTCCGTGTTGCTATTTGTGAGCCACAGGCCTGCTGGGGTATGTGTCAAAATACGGTCATGACGAATCAGCTCATTGTGCCAGAACCTCCCCTTCAATTGAATCGCTGCATTTATTTATTTATGTCATTTTTTTTAGGTAAGCCCAAGCAGAAGGTGATGGGTAAGGCTGTAAAGACCCCATCTCTGACCTGGATGGAGTCCTTGCCCCCGCCTCCGCCCATAGAAGAGCTGAAGCAGTGTGAGCAAGATGACGAACTTCCAGAGAACATGGACCTAGGGTGAGTCACAGTCCTGCCTCCTCAGATGCACATCTCTCTGAATTAGTATGACACTGTTGTATCATCACTTAGACTTAGTGTCACCTCTAACAGCTGCATTAAGTATAAAAGCCAGCATTGCTCTTAAGGCCCTGCCCTTAACAACTCAATTATCTCAGCCTTGGTCAACTCCTTGACTGATTTAGCTGTTTTCCCCACCCATGAAACGCAATTAGCAATGTTGACCCTTACCACTTGCACTCTGCAGCCTCATAGCAAAACTCATAGCTGCAGTACCATTCAATGGGAAGCTTAGCCTCCTGCAGTTTTGCCGTTGGCGAAGCCTCCTAACTTGAAAGAACATCATTAATCTTTAAATAGCCTCTTAGCTAGTTGGATTTGAAGGTATCACTGAGTAAACAGGTTGTCCTTCGACAATTATTATGCAACACATTGAGGTGTAGAGCCGCACACGGCCTCGCTGAGCAGTAATCTGCTTCACTGTGTATCTAGATCGGATGAGGAATGGTGTCCACCCCTCCCTGAGAGGACATACCTGATGGAAGGCTGTGAGGACAGACCTTCGCCCCCTCAGAGGAACAACGCTTCCTCTCCAGCCACCTCCTACAGTCACCAGTCAACCGCCACGCTCACTCCGTCACCGCACGAGGAGCCCCAAGCCCACCATGACCTCCCCCGTCAGAACCAATCAAACAGCCAGCAGTTGTCACGGTACGTGCTTACTGTATTTTCTAAAGGTTGTGTCCATTTGACTGCACTGTGTCAATGTGTTTAAGTTCAGCAAATGTGCTGATGGAAGGGGATTTCTCTGCTAATCACAGTCATTTTACTGCTTACTGTTTAGTGCTTCATTCACTTCTCAGTAGAATTCACAATTACAGATAAGCAGCCTAGCTAAATCGAGTGCTATTGTCAGATGTGACAGACAGAATAAAATGACAAAACCAATAAAATCACATTATTAATCATGCCAAAAATCATGTGTTTAGCTGTATAGTAAACCTCACTCCTAAACATTACAAGATTTAGCTTCTGCTTCAGTTTATTTTTTGCTCCAGTAACATGCTGCCCTCACTTCCCAAAGCAGAAGGTTACCCTGCGGTCCCATGCCAGTTCCCCAGGCACAGAGCCCGCTGCTCACCCAGTCCAACCCCAGCCTCTCCGGCCAACAGCATCACAGCTCATCAGAAGTTGGCATGCTGCAGTGCCAGAGTCCTGCCCATCGCTGCCTCCAGAGCCAGGGCCCAGCTCTGAATGAAGACAGCATCAGCACGACCACGCCGGGTAAAGTGGCTGACGTGCACACGCATACAGCATACAGAGTAGCAGCCCCCACCCTGGAAGCTGATTTAAAGTTGATTTAGTGTTTGTCATGTGAGTAATCCTTCTGCATCATCTCCTTGCTATTGATTATTTATCCCTTTTCACCCACAGTGCACAGTCGCTCCTCCCCCGCTGATACAAGTACTCCACCAAACCAAAAATCAAGAGTGAAAAAAAAAGTGTCTAAGACTTCAGCTTACAGAAGAGACATACAAGGAGGTGGGCAGATTCAAATATGTGAATCACAGATACTGTGACTGTCCACAGCTGTTAGAAAGGCAAGATGAGAGGCTGGCATTCCTGACTATGGATGGAAATTGTAATCTCAGCTTACAGACTGTAATATGTTTACTGGACAAGCATGATTATTATCACTGGAAACGGAAATAAAAATCTGAAATTGCAGTCCACTGTGAATCCATAGCCTTGGCAGGAACAAGAACAAGACCTTTCAGCTTAATAAGTGAATAATCATTTTAATTTCCATCAAGAAATCAAGACTGTAAGTCTCTTCACTTTTCTCACTTAGCAAAGAAAACAAAGAGAGAAATAAGAAAAAGCTGTCATTTTTTGGAAACTAAGAAAACAGTTTTTTAACAGAAACCTAACAATGAAAATGGAAACAAAAAGTTCTTTCTTAAAGTTTTAATGCTCTTTCCCTGTATCTCATTTTTTTAGACCTGCCCCCTCCTCCAGAACCACCCCCAGAAGAGAGCCGGTTACAGGACCCCCAGGGGTGCATGGAGGCCAACTGTGTGACAAACGGCACGCTGTCCTCCCTGGAGAGGACTGAATATAGCATTAATAGCCAGCAGCGAAAAGGCTCGGGACAGAGACACACTGACAGTAAGTGTGTTGTATTTCAGCCATAATGCAGTTTAAGGTTAGACAAATCAAATTTAGGACAGAGAGTGTGGGCTCTCTTGGAAATGTTGTGCTTCTTGCAGAAGAAGAAAGCGGAAGAAAAGGCAGCACTTATGCACTCGGCTGATGAAGCCTCTTCCACATAATGATGCACCATGGTCCACTACTGCACTGCAGTATTACACGGGAGAGTGAAACGGCTCTGTTTGCAACATGTCATTCTTTATAAATGACTTTGCAAAATAACCGTGAAGCCAGCTCTCCTGGCCATTGTCAAAAACAAAAGGCATGGCTCAGAGAATCTAAAAATCCTGCAGCGTGTATCCCTCACAGAATATCATGTGAAAACTCAGTGTTGTTTTTCCAAACCCAACTCCAAAAATAAATCTGGATAAATGTGTGGTTATTGAATTCATTTGGATGGAAATGTATTCAATTCAATTTCAGTTTAATTATATAGCGTCAAATCACAACAGAAGTTGCCTCAAGGTGCTTTATATTGTAAGGCAGGGGTGTCCAACTCCAGGCCTCGAAGGCCAGTGTCTTGCAGGTTTTAGATATTACCCTGGGTCAACACACCTGAATCAAATGACTATGTCATTACCAGGCCTCTGGAGAACTTCAAGACCTGCTGAGGAGGTCATTTAGCCATTTAAATCAGCTGTGTTATATCAAGGACACATCTAAAACCTGGAGTTGGACACCCCTGTCGTAAGGTAAAGACCCTACAATAGAGGAAACCCCAACAATCAGATGACTCCCTATCAGCAAGCACTTTGGTACCAGTGGGAAGGAAAAACTCCCATTTACAGGAAGCCTCAAGCAGAACGAGACTCAGGGAGGGGCGGCCATTTGCATTGGCCTTTTGGGGTGAGTGGACAGGACAAAGATACGCTGGACAAAGGGAGCTAAAGATTAATGATTAAATGCAGAGTGGTGAATAAACACATACTGAGTTAAATTTGTGAGTGAAGAAGACACAAACACTACGGTGCATCATGGGAAACCCCCAGCAGTCTGGACCTATTGCAGCGTACAGGGACTCAGGGTCCTGTGTTCGCCCTTATAGCCTGACCCTGATCCAGCCCTAACTATAAGCTTTATTAAAAATGAAAGTCTTAAGCTTAATCTTAAAAGCAGAGAGGGTGCATGTCTCTCGAATCCAAACTGGGACTTGGTTCCACGGAGGAAGGGCCTGAAAGCTGAAGGCTCTGCCTGTTATTCTAATTCTGAATACTCTAGAAAGCAGCAGTAAACCAGAGGTCTGAGAGTGAAGCGAAGCTGAGAGACAAAACAATAAGATTACGGCCATGTCCACACTAATACATTTTCGTTTGAAAACGCATCGTTTTCTCTCCGTTTGGCCTTCTGTCCACACTGAGACGGTGTTCATGGTCAGGGAAAACTGAGCTTTTTGAAAACGCTCTCCAAAGCGGATACATTTGAAAACGCCATTTTCGCGTCGCAGTGTGGACAGCGTAACCGCAGACTTTCAGAAACGATGACGCATTTTAGTCATATGATCCAGTCATGTGACCAATTAAACTAAGATTGCGGAGGGCGTCGTTTTGTTTGCTCTCAATTTTGACAGCTCTATTAAAGATTGACATCAGCCTGTACATGCTCCAGATAGCTTTTCTTCAAATTGTTTAATTCTCACTCACTTTTGCAACTTTGTACTTTTGTGTTACTCGCAGCAACACCTCCACCTCATTGTTAGTCAGTCCATTTAAAAAACTTTTCCTCGACATTTTGCCACGGCGTTTTAAAGAGCCGGAAAGTAAATAAACAGCAGACAGAAATACCGCAGGTCGAATCATCTTACGTTTCACGTATGCGCAATAGAGGACCATAAGCGTTTCAGTGTGGATGAACAACTGTTTGGAAACGATTAAAAACGATAGTGTGGACATGGAGCGTTCTTAGACGAAAACGCCGTTTTCAAATTTATCCGGATTAGTGTAGACGTAGCCTACATCTGAAAAAGTGTTGTCCAGATCAGCTGCAAAATGTCCAAATGCACCTTTATTTTCCCATTTGCATCTGTCTCTCCAGATGAGGAGATGATCCTGTACAGCAGTAAGGCCGGTTACCTCTCCAGAGGTCAGATGTCCAGTAACTGTTCAACTACAGGAAGTTCCTCATCAAGAGGCTCCACAGGCTCCCGGGGGCTCAACTCAGCCAGGAAACACAATGAGGTAAAATTCTGCAAAACAAACAGTTATAGAGTTTTGTGCACCTCTAATGGTTTTAATAATTGATTATTTTATATATTCATGAATATGAGAACAAAGCCTCTTCATGGGATTCAGTTTAATCTACATATCATTACTAATATGTGAAGGCACTTCAGAGAGGGTTTCTACAGTCCCCCCCACACACACTCACACCGTCATGCTCTCAGGCCCATTCATACAGATCTGACACTACCATTTGCTTCAAAACCTTTACAGTAAGAAACAATGTTAAGCCTACACAACCACTGCTCTCTCTGGAGTGCACTTCTGAGGGCACACTTAACTGTGGGAGCACTCTTTTAAATGCACTCCCTGCAGGCTCCCTTGCGACGTGCCAGTGTCTTTTATGGTGGAGCACGCTGTGCCAGCTGAATGGAAGGCTCTGAAGGGAATTTGTGCTTACAAAGTTTGACATTACTGTAGGTAGGCAGCAAGCTGGGTAACCCAACAGGAGCTTAATCCAAAGTGATGGGAGCTCTTTAAAGTTAAATTCAAATTGTATGTAAATTCAGTTTGTAATCTGTGTTTTGGATTGGTTAACTGCACGGAAAAAACTGAAAAGGTTGTGTTAATTAATTTCATGCAGGCACAATGCTGAAAAGGATCAGGACAAATATTTTCTTCTATGTAATTAAATGGATAAAATAGCTTTCAGCCACAACTTTGACTCTGGTTACTTTCAAAATTCAGTGTTAACCTACATACGCAGTGGTTTATGAGACATGGTTAGTGCAGCAGCTTTGATGCATTCCTTTAATGCTGTAGCTGTTAAGCTTACAGCTGTAACCCGAGGCATCACTATAAAGCTGCATGTGTGAGGAAACAGAGAAAGGATGGCTCTGTCACGGGTCACTTCTCAGTGCACATCAGACATGAGTGTTGCAAAGCAACTTGTAAAAGTGACACACATGCACAAGCACTCTTTTCTCTTGCCACACACACAAAGGTTCCTTATATTCCCCTCCACCCCCTCGGTGGAGAACTAAAGAACACCTCACCCCTGCTCCACATGCTCCTAACTGACCCACGCTGACCTTTTTCACACCTTCCCAGGCACATGAAAGCACAATCCTCCTTTGCAATAAAGTTACAGGAAGCCTGGATTAGGTTACCTCTTCCTCATGTGGTGTTATTGCCTGCTTATCATGTGGCCTTTGATGCAGACGGCCAGTCTAGGATGGGCGACGGAAGGGCAGCAGATGTCGTCAAGCCTGTTAAAAAATGCTCCGAGGCTAGGAACTAAATAGGCCACTGTAACAGTGGTATTAGAGAGGTGTGTATGAACGTTTGAGACACTGAAGTTTTTTTCATACTTTTTATATCTCCTTTTAATTTCATAGAGTGTTTTGTGAAATCCATCCATCCTGACCTTTGTATGAAGTTAATTAGATTTTTGTTAAGTAGCGTCACTTTTGATTCTTTTGAAACAATCTTTCTGGACTGAATGCAGAATAATGACAATCAAAATGCAGTACATGACACGATCTTCAGAAACTGGAACAACTGGCAGTGCTTTAATATGTGTTTAATATGGGGAACCTAGTCTGCTCAAGCATAGTTCACGTGATTGTTTGTACAGCACTTTGGTCAATCTGTGCTGTTTTTAAATGTGCTTATAAATAAATTGATTGACAGTCAGTAAAATGCACTACATGCATAAAAGACTGCCTCAGACAAGCTGTTTTGCCTCCCTCTGCCCTTTGAGCTAATTTTCTTCTGATTGGCTGCCCCGCATGCTTTTGGTTTACATCCATAACTGTAGCAGTATACTGTAGATGCGATTAAAAAAATAAGGAAATGGCATTTTAGATCCACTTGGAGAGGAATTCCTGTTTGTAGTAGCAACTTCACTGTGATCAGCATGGAGCTGAAAGCTTAATTTTCACATTAAAAGATGAGTATTAAACATTGCATCATATTATTTGCAACACTTGCATGTGTTTTGTGTTACTGCAGAGCTTCCAGAAACCGATTTTAGCTTGAAGCTGTTTTCAGCATCCTCCGGTACATCGTGGAAATGTCAACAAGTCACTTAACTTCCTGTTAAGTGGTGCTGACCCAAAATTTACAAGATAGGTGATTACTGCAGGAATGTGGCTCAGATCGAGAGGAAAGTTCTTCACCCTGACAGCTAAACAGTCTTGATAAAAACTGATTCAATCTCCATGGATGGATTAAATTGGCCCCTGATACCAAGTTACTGCTAGAATAAGTTGTGTACTACGGTGTCCTGATAACTCGCTCTGTGAGACTGATTGTTTAAGCTACTGATGTTATATTTCTCTCTTTCAGGAATTAAGATAAAGAAATTCTATCAGTGTACCTTTGATGATTTGATCACCCTCCTGCTCCCCGCCCATCTAACCACTGTGGAGACAATAAGCTGAACAAGACATGGAGCTTAGGGTTTCAGGAACCTAGAGTCAAACCTATGTTATTGCTGTAAACAGACTTTACATTCTGCTTTTGGTATTGCTCCGAATATTTATGAGCCACTCAGATCACTCCTCACCTTTGGTTTGTAAATACCTGTGTCTGTATTTTGTGAGCTCTGGATACAGGGGTAAAAGATGTATATTGTATTTATGAGGATTAAAAAACCACAAACGTCTGATATTTAAAAAAACAAACAAACAAACAAAAAAAAGTCTTCTTGAATGTGCCAACTTTTTTTCTCAAAATGTATACTTTTTGGAAAAGCATTAACTACTGTTGCACTCTTGTTGTGATGGCAAAACAACAGAAAATATGAAGCACAAAGTGTGTTTTCTGGTCGAGAATGAGGGGTGGGGGGGTCAGAAAAACCAAAACGAGCTGGGTCTCGCTCCCAGATGGACGTCTCCGCCCCCCAGCGCTTCCCCACCAGGATCCCTGCTGCCATGTTGTCCGCTACGAATGTCATATTTTTCTATGTTTCCTCTGGTTTCTCTGCTGCAAAGTGTTCCACTCTGCAGACTGACAGACAGACAGACTTTATGAAAGTTTGATTGTAATCCCTCTGCTTCCCCTCTTGTCTGTCTGAGAGGCTGTTTGCTGCATTTGTCAGATGAAATGTCAATATACTCCCTCCAAAACAAACAAACAAACAAACAAACAAAAAATGTCTGTGGACTGACTTTTTTGTACTCTTGTTGTTTTGTAAATGTACAGTAAAACACATTTGATGACCTCTGCCTGTACTCATTCTTTTTTCAGAAAGCATAAGACAGTGCATGCATTTGTTTGTTTTTTAACTGTGCCACAGTTGCCATTAGTTGCCTCAGTGGTGGCTTTTTTAAAACTCTATATCAAGGGTATTAAGACTTTTTGTCTGCATTTAGCGGCGTGTGTGTGTGTGTGCATGCATGTGTGTTGGATTTTTTGTGTTGTGTTGCAGTGAATGACAAAGTTACCTTAGGTGAAGGTAAGTTCTGTCGCACACCGAGTCAGTTTCTGAAAGGTTTTCACTATTACTTATTTAATGACCGTGCTTCATAACTGATCTACATCGGAATAACTAACCTCAAACACTAATCAGTTATTTAGTAGAAAAACAATTTTATGCAAACTGGCATAACTTTTCACAGGGATTATAAGAGCTCTATATTTTTTACGTAAATCAAATTAAATCCTGCCACTCAGTTCAAAAACATTCAACTCTGTGGATAAAAACCTTTTAAAAGAACATTTTTAAATATAATGTATTTCCACATCACTACATTGCATCATAACCTGTAATCTCAGGTCTGAATGAACGTATAACAATAGCTTGTGACAGTCACTGTAACAACAATCCTTGTGCAAATCTTTTTTCTGGCCTTAATATCAGGTTTATACTTTGGGCTTGTTAGTACCAGTTGAGCCTCATTTGAATGCCACAACATACCTGTGTGCTGGTGCTGACGTTGACTTTCCTTTACGACCACTGTACCAAAGTCACAATTTTCTGGTTTCTTTAATGTGATAATGAGTTCACTACTCAAATGGGCTTCACAGTCACTAATTTCCATCCAATTTAGCACTACTGGGATGTTAATGAATGGGAGGTTCACATCAACTCAAATCATGATGAATCTGCAGTATGTGTTCTAATGTTATCATGAACATATTCTGATGAAACCTCTGAGGAAGGTTTGAAGCACCTTGTTGAGTCTATGCACTGGATATTGAACGCAGCTGTGAAAGCACAGACCATCATAACACTTAAAAATGTAGGTCTTTCCAACAGAGAAATTGCAAAGAAAGTCAAGATGTCAGTGAGTGCAGTTTCCTTCACCATCAAAAGGCACTCAGAAACTGGGCCAAACTTTGACGAAAGGAAGAGGTCTGGCAGACTCAAAGCCACACGTGAATCAGAGGACATTTCTGAGAGTTAACAGCTTGCGTGATAGGCGGCTCACAACAGCTTGAAGCACAGCTTAATAGTGGTCATAGTAAGCAAATCTCAGTTTCAACTGTGAAGAGAAGACTTTGAGCTCCAGGTTTGACAGGACAATGCTATGACGTCAGAATAAGACAAAGAAGCTTGCCTGGGCCATGAAACACGGCCATTGGACTACTGAAGACAGGAAGAAGGTATTATGGACGGATGAATCAAAATTTGAAATCTTCGGTTCATCATTCAAGATCTTTGTACGCCATCGAGAAGGCGAAACGATGGCTCCTCAGTGGGTGGCATCAACTGTCAAACATGGAGGAGGAAGTGTGATTGTTTAGGGCTGTTTTGCTGGATTCGGGTTGGTGACTTCTATAGAGTGAGAGGCACGCTGAACCAAAACTGCTACCACAGCATTCTGCAGCGCCACACGATACCCTCATGTAGTTGGTCAGGGGTTCATCCTACAGCAAGATAATGACCCAAAAAACATAAGTCTAAGCTATGCCAGAACTACCTCAGGAAAAAAGAACAAGATGGTAAGCTTGAAAAATGGGGTGCCCAAGACCGTCTCCAGACTTAAACCCCATCAAGCTGGTTTGGGATGAACTGGACAGAGGAGTGAAAGCAAAGTAACCTACAAGCGCCACATTTATGGAAACTTCTGAAACAGATATGGGAAGAACTTTCTGAAGAATATTTGATTTCTATTGTTGAAAGAATGCCACGGGTGTGTTCAGCTGTTATATCTGCCAAAGGTGGATACTTTGATGAGTCAAAAGTTTAGAAAACATTTTGGTCTAAAAATTGATTCACTGATTTCTGGTTTCACTCCAGTTGCTTATTTGTAAGTTCAGTTCAGAGCGCAATGTGACATTAAACTGCATAATTTTCAATAAAAAATTGGAGTGTTCTAAAACTTTTGACCATAAGTGTATAAGAACCAGTCCATTCACCATAAAAGCAAAAAACTGACCCCTGCTAGGGTGAAGCTCTGTGTCCATGCTGCTCACATGACAAACAATTTGGGACAATGTTTCCTGTTTCCCCACATCTCATTTCTACTCTTGGGGATGTGCACGAAATACAAGTGCCATCTATGGAAGACCACTCTTACACCTTCTGAGACTTCCTGATATCTGCTGCTAATGTTGGTGTCTGATACCATAAGACACGGGTCGGAGCTGATTTTGAGGGGACAACTGCAGCAAAAAAAGAAAAAAAAAAGAAAATAAGGCCACAATGGACTTCTTTCAGGGGCTGCTAAAAAGTCATACTGATGGGGCATGTCTGATGGTGTGAATTCTTGAAAAGACCTTTTAAAGATAGGAAAGGTAATTTTCTTAGTTTTCCAGCCATACTCTGGTATTTCACTGCCATTCTTATGGGATTTTCCTGGATGTGCTGCACATTCAAGTAGATTTCTTGACATACAGAAAATAATCAATACAACGAAGGCCGAAAATTATTTACTCTGGTGCAAACTTCTAAAAACATGCATCATCTAAGCATGCAGTCTTTAACTCCCCATCCACCACTTCCAGCTAGAACTACATGAATAAATAAACAAAAGCTCTTGCTTATTGCTGAAGTTCTGTTTGCTTCTTATTCTCCTAATGCCTAATTCTTTCTCCAGCTTCACAGTGCGTTGCACCTGGGTGAGTACTGTACACGCATGAAATTGGCCAAATTCACTTCTCGGAGAGTTCAACACACTCTCCCCTCTGTCCACCAGAGACAAGGCATGCATTACCCTCCACTGCTCTACAGATGCTCGCTGTGTCTTGGCATCATGGCTTGCAGGCTCAGGCACACATGAACAGCCAGGGGTATACTTCCTCTTTCAGAGCTCTTACCTGAATGGAGCACGATAAGATGCTGCAGCATAGCTTTGTTGACTTCCACAGATAAAGATGCTGGAGGTGGAAACCAAGTGAATACATTAAGAAATCTTCTGATAGATGCAGGATGAGCTTAAACTTGATGAATGTGTTGGTGTTTGACTGGCAAAAACTACAATAACCCACACACAGTTACAGTGTATTCTTGTGAGCAATGCACACAGCCTTAGGGGAACATATTGTAGGTGCTAAATTGATTTTTCCATGCTTATTAAGATGGGATTCTCAACAGGCTTTATTTCATGATGGTCTCAGTTACATAAAAACAGATTTGATTCACCAAAATATAGACTGCTAAAGCTTCTGTTTTTGATTGTGCTGAAGGACTTGCATAAATCAGATTTAGACCTGATTTTGCAAAGCAGAGCAGCTTTACAGAACGACTACAGATGAAATGCATCAGGTCCGGTGAGACCGGCTGTGTGAGAAATTCTAAAAAGAAAAAGAAAAAAAAAAGAAAAAAAAGCGAGCTGCTGTTGAGTTCCAAATGAATTCCAAAAAGAAGCATAAACGACAAAGTCCAAAAGAGAATCGTAAATGAATCTAAAGCACAGGGAAACACATGGGGAATGAAAACAGACACTCTCAGTAATATTTAAATCCTTCTACTCACAGCAGTCTTCAGTAGTCATGTGTATCAGGTCACCAACCACATCTGAGAGCACTTCACTCTCAGACTTGTGCTTCTCAGGGTATGTAAAAGTAGAATGGGAGGCCTTCAGCTTTCAGGTCCCTCTTCTGTGGAACCAGCTCCCAGTTTACATCCAGGAGCTTCCTTATCTGCTTTTAAGATTAGGTTTAAAACTTTCTTTTTTGATTATAGGCTGTCACGGTCTGCGGTGGGTGGTGCCGAGTGTGGGAGTGTGAGGTTCCAGGTGCAGACACAGACGAGGAGACATTATCGAACTTGAAACGAAAAGCGAGCCTTTATTTGGGCTGATTAACGTGGCAAACAACAGAAAGCACTGAGGCAAAACTAAACTAGAAGCTGAACTGGGAAAACTAAGAACTGACACTTAACTCAGACAGCAGGGAAGGCTAAGACAGGGTGACAATGATGCACATGACGGAGGCAACTGTGAACAGGACTCTGTGGTGGAACAACAAGGAACTATGAAACGTATATACGTAAGTAACATGGACATGAGCAGCACAGAGTCCTGAAACCTGCCGTAACATGGGGGAAGTACAATGAACAAAGAACACCATACTCTTTCAAAATAAAACAGGAAACACAGAGACATAGACATGGAGATAGAACATGAACTTAACCTAACCAGAGACATGAAACATGACAGGTAGACACACGGACCAGGGAGGGATGACAAAAGGGACTAAGAAACCAAGGACTAAACTGCAAACTAGAAAACAACTAGATGAGTTAAACTACACATGTGGATACAAAAATATGCATTAGAACTTAAACCCTGGGCCTCATGGCCCAGTACCGTGACATAGGCAATAGGCCGCTGGGGGCTTCCCATGATGCACTTTCTTTTCCAATTATTATGTGTTTATTCACCACTATGCATTTAATCATTATCATTAATTATTATTCATCTCTGGCTCTCCTGCACAGTGTATCCTTTGTCATGCCCCCCATCCACCAGTCATTATGGAAAATCCACTCTGGAGACTAACTGAAACTAAACTGAACTGAAACCAAAAAATCAAAATGAAATAATTTGTTTTTCAAAAATAAAATATAAAACTATAATAGCTCTGGTAGATAAACAGAGATGACAGAGTGATACACAACCTTGACACAGAAAGCCACAAGGAGAAGGCTAAGAAAATAACATGAGACTTAGCAGAATACAGCAAATGAAACAGTGGACTAAGATATAAAGGGGCATGATCAACAAGTATAAACGTATATAGCTGAGATCAAATAGAACATCTATATAATAACATAAATGAATCCAAAGTCCACAAACCAAAAACCCAGGACCCCGGCAGAATGGGGCAGTATCAGGTTGGAAGTTGACAGTGAAAAGTATAGACTGAGGAAAGTGAACAAAGGTCATAGACAATATACTTGATAAACCATGAACGGCAGCATGAATAGGATGCATTACTCTAAAAATAATGAATAATGTTTTATTTCTGGATCTTTGGAATATACTTTTTAGTTTAGTTTGAGAATGATGTGCTAGTGAAAGAAAAAAGTAGAGACTTCTAATCAAACACAGCATTTTCATGGCTAGCTGAATACCATCAGCAACATAGATGCATGTATATATCTCATGTATATCTCATGCACATATCTTTCCACGTAGCACTTTTAATTCTTATCCCTACTTTTATTTTTTCCATGTCTATTTAAGTGTTATTTATGACACCATGTTTGCACTGAAGCACCGCAGCAATTTCCTAATGTTGTAAACCTGCTCAACATTTGGCAATAAACCCCATTCTGATTCTGATGTGTTCATGCTGGGTCATGCCATGGCAGAGCTAACAAAAGTGGAAACTTGAAACTTTTGATATTTTGTGCTATCATAATGAACCGAGTTTATACATGCAGTCTTGATGAAATTAAAATTCAATTCAATTTTTATTTATACAGCGCCAAACCACAACAACAGTCACCTCAAGGTGCTTTATGTTGTAAGGAAGACCCTACAATACTACATACAGAGAAAAACCCAACAATCATATGACCCCATATGAGCAGCACTTTGGCAACAGTGGGAAGGAAAAATTCCCTTTTAACAGGAAGAAACCTCTGGGAGAACCAGGCTCAGGGAGGGGCGGGGCCATCTGCGGTTGGGGTGATCAACACATAGTGAGTGAGAAAGGTGACTGAAGGAGAAATACTCAATGCATCATGGGAATCCCCCAGCAACCTACACCGATTGCAGCATAACTAAGGGAGGATTCAAGGTCACCTGATCCACCGCTAACTCTATGAGGCAGATTCATGCCCATATAAATGCCTGAATAAATTCCAAAATGAGTAATGAGTATATCAAAGTATCTATATGGTGGTTCCTGCTAAAGTACAGTGTATACACACATACACATACACAGTGGATTTTTTAAATGATTGGAAACTTGCTGCCTCAGTTATAAACTTGGTTGTCTAAATTTGTCCTCCAAACACACAGGATGCTTTTGTTTGCAGTTTGTTAGTTTTCATTAGTTCTTACACAAGCAAGCTTGTAGAAACAACAGAGAGCAAAGGACAGCCGCAGATAAGAAGAAGATTTACGCTACTGACCTTCTAGTATGTACTGACCTTCTACCACTCCCCCAGACTCCCCTCCATCCTCCCATCCTTCCCTTCTTTCTCTCCTCCTCTACTATAAATCACCTCACTCATTCATTAGGTCAGTGTCAGGGCTGTAACGCCCACTGAGCCTGAAGGAAGAGGGGCCGGCTGCCCGAGAGCACAGAACCACCGACCGAAAGAGGAAGGATTAAAAGAAAGGGGATGACGTCGTTAAAAGCCACATTCCCATCTTCCACAATACAACACACCAATTTCCATGTTAATTTGCTTTGTGACAGCAGAGATGGATGTTAGTGACTGGCTGGTTGATGGGATGCAGCAATAGAAGAGTTCAAATGAAGCTATTAAGGAGGCTGCTAGTTCACTGAAAGTAGGACATGTGTGTTGTTTGTATATGTGAGGGAATATTCAACATTTAGGGGAAGTTGCAAAATGATCAATATTTCACCCCCATGTATTTTTTAACCATATAACTGTTTAGAAGCCTAATATTCACAGTCCTACTGTACCAGACAAAAGCAAACGACAGACAAAACACCAAGAAATGGGAAATGGCACAAAAGAAAGAAAAACAATGAAAGCTGTGAGCTATTTTTCACATGACATTATGGAAATATGAGGGTTTTAGAGGACGCAGCAAGTAAATATGAAAACGTGGATGCATGTGTTGTTGTACAGCTGTACAGCTGTACAACAGCTTTGAAAGTGAGGACATGTCCTATATGGAAAAGAAATAGAAAAAGCTTATAAAAGACTTGCATCAGATTTGGCCTACTTCGTATAGTGAATCATATAAGGCTTATATGATTTACTCATGAAAGTGGAAACTTTCATATATTGTTTTAGTAAGTATCCAAAACATACAAGTTTTCTTATATCTGTTTTCACTCTTGTATGCTTTTCATACAAGTTTCACACAAGACAGATACAAACTTTATACGATTTATATATATCTTTTCCATATGAGGTGTCAGCGAGGGTACTCACAAAGATAGAAACGTGTGGTTGTGTGCACGAGTGTAGCGGTGTGACTGACAGAGCAATCTTGAAACACACCACCCATATGGCTGCCATTGATTTCCAGTTAATTGAATGATTACCACTTTAGCATGCACCACCACAGCCAACCTCTGCTGTCAATCAGCACGAATGCGTCGTAGCCACCTGAGCTGCTGTCTGTGCAACAGCGAGAGCAAGTTTACATCTCACACGTGCAAACGCTGTAGCTGGTGTGTGTTGCCCCAGGCACATGCTGCTTATGAAAGCAACTTATCAAATCAATATGCGGTGAGTGTGCTGTATGATTCGAAAATGTACTTTTGGGTGATTACTGTGCTAGTATTATCGCTATGCCTATTTTATCCTTACGTTAGGTTCCATTTGTGTTGTGTGTACATTCTCTTTTACTGTGCTGTTTTTTATGACTGTAAATGAATCAATAAAGCTCCACTGTATTGTTTAAGCTCTCGGTCCTGTAACTGGATCCAAATGTGGCTATGGATTCAAACTGAGGATTTAGACATAATCTGGTAATACAAATACGTGTGACACAAATGGTAGTCTCATATCCCACGATGCTTGATAGGCAGCTGAAGTAAAACAATTAGAAATCCAGCAAATAATACTCTGCCTGTGTCTACACGTCTGGTCTTAGAATGGTAATTATCCATTTGTTAAAATAAAATAACAGACTACAGGGAAGGGATACTGTAAATCTACATGTGTGTGTGTGTGTGGTTACAGGTCATGTGTAATATGGGTCATTGGTTTGCTGACATGCTATATAAAGCTGGTATTTTGACATGGGCCAAAATCTGTGATGCACAAATCCCAAAGGCGGTGTGCCTGTGTGTGTGTGAATGTGAGCTAATAAGACAAGAAAACATACAGTAGGCTTTGATTCATTACTATGTAAGTAGTGTGTGCTCTGTTCTACCAGGAAATGTGTGCCTGCACCGCTCAGTGGAGCTGGGGGCTTCATGTAGAAAACATATGGTCTTTAGAGAGGGAGACAGATGAAGGATAATCCCTTTGGCAGTCTAGCACACACACACACACACACACACACGCACTCACACACACACACACACACACACACACACACACACACACACACACACACACACACACACACACACACATATAATCTAGTCCTGCATATGTGTGCTTTGTGAGTTTAACACCGTTTAAAGCTTGGTCCTCGAAAGTCTGCTTTTTGTCTTAATTACTTGTTTTTTCAGCCTGCTTTAGCTTGCTGCTCTGCTGCACTTTATCTGACAGTAAATCAAGCAGGCTGACATGAGAAGAGCTCCAGCTTCTTCCTTTTAGATTTTAGGATGGAACTAAAGAACCTTCCCCATTCTTTGCATAAAGGAAACACTATAAATGACCCCTGTGCCTCATGCCCCACACTTTTTTCTTCATACTCCACACATTAATTCTGTTCCCGACGCACTTGCTACTGTGCAGCTTAGAAATGGAACAGACCGCAAAACGGCTCTTAGCGTTCTGCGGTCCCAGTTTGATTTGACCGGGTCAACACAGATACAGGTGCGGGTTACATTTGAAAACGCAAATAAAAGGAGCACGCTGTGATTTGTGGCTCTATTGACTCATCCAGAACTCAAAGTCGTTGAGGAAATCCGATTCCTCGTCAACTAAGCTGAACTTTGACTGAAACATCAAGTCAAAATGCTGCAACATAATCTCCACAATCTCCAGGGAGACACCACAGGAAGAGTGTGGGAGAGTTAAAAATTACACTCTTCCTGTTCCCGTCTAAACACAGACATATTAAGCTTTAATTATTCTCTCCAGTGGCTTTGTAATTAGAAGCCAATATCAGGTAGAGCAGCATTATTGGTTACTCAAGCCAAACAGATGAGTTCTATACATCACCCTTCCTGCTCTGCACAGCTATGAAGAACAGCAGGAGGTCAATTAAAAATCCAGCCCACAGGCCAAAAAGGGGCAGTCTGAAGTTAGCCAACTCACACTCAGGCTGCTCAAATTTCTGATGACTAAGAACCAATACACGGAGTCGTCATATGACTGAGAACATGCACACAGCAAGACTTTTAGTGCTTGCAATGTGTCTGTGAACAGGAATCAATGAGGGAAGCCATAAACAGAATCAATAATGGTACTGGTATTAATACAATTTCATCAATATACTATTTAAAGAGCATATGAAGATCATTTTAGCTTGATTTGCTACTACTAGTGTCAAAGGAAAAGCAGCTTCAGTGAAAGATTGTTGAGTAGAAAAATGATTTTATTTCACAACTTATTCTTGTGGCTTTCAATCAATAAAATTACTTTATTCCAAACTATAAAACCATCTGCAATGTAATGTGAACAAAATAAAATTCAAAATACAAGTACATTTCTGCTAGAATTAGTGAAATACCTGCATATATAAAAGGATAAACTATGCACGCAGCATTTTCATTTCAAATACTTCAAATCTTACTACAGTTCCAGGTATTTGGTGATAAAAGGTTAACTCGATTAATTACTTTAACTTTTTTTCCTAGTTCTGTACCTACAGCTTATTGCAAACAGGGTTTATAAAAACAACAATAAACTCAGGACATGCAGTGTCTTGGATTTCTTTAAATAATATTTGCTTAATATGCTGCATTTGTATATATATATCTATATATATATAGATATATATACACATGTTTGATCAGTGAGTGAAATCCTCTGTGTCATACGACTTCAGCACCAAATAAAATGTCCTGCAAAAAATACAGACATGTGCTGAGAGGAACCTCCAGCACAGGATCTCTGCCTAATGACTGTTTTCTGACCATCTAGCATCCTGCCTTTGCATCTCTCTGGCCTTTTGCTGGGTGAGAATATCCTGAGGGAAGTATCTCATCATTGTTTCTCTAATGAGCGGAAAGGATGTAGAGAAGGAAAAAAGAGAACTTCTTCGACTCTGTGGAAGTCATTTCAAGGATGCTACCCTGAGATAAGTGGGGAGAAGTATTTAAAAAAAGAGAGGCATGCATCTGCCTGCGAAGGTGTCCCAAACATATACAGTATGAGCTATATGAAACCAGATCAGACAGAAACAAAAATAAAAACCTGAATAAACGCAACCGCGTAACTGTTACCAACATTTCTGAGAACGTGAATGGATCAGTGTCTGTCCCTTGGTCTTGGGAGGTGTATCTGCAGCTCTTAAACTTCAGCTGTGGTAGTTCAGTCACCATTGTAGCAGAGTCCCTAACTGTTGAAGGGTCTGGTGTTTCTGCCAGGATAGTGTTCTGAGTACTGGGCCTCCATTTCCTCCATCCAGGCCATGCTCCAGTCCCACGCAGAAACAGGCTCCAGTTCGCCGAATGAGTCGCCTTCTGCATGGAAAGATGGGTACAAGGCGCTGAGGGGGGAGGCAGGCGGAGAGAAATCTAAACACAGGAGAGGACAACATGTTGACATTTCAATATCAAGCATGTGTCTGTGTGTGCGCGTGTGAAACTCTATTTGCCTTCGGAAAAGCAAGAGTAAACATTTCGAGCCCTCTGAGGAGCACCTTTCATGATGATTCTCAGGGGTGAAACGACCATTTCGAAGCTTCTTTGAAGCAGCAGTTTGTCCCTGAAAACAAAACTTTTCTAATTTGTTTGAGGCTCTGAAGCAAACCGAGCCAATTCACACCAACCACTTTGTGCAGTCCAGTGGTAGCAACAAATTTCAAAGAGCTCCGAGCTCACGTCCAGAAACAAAACACAAAAACGACGCTGAAGCCTTGAAGCTATACAGGCTCTGCCAATTAATGTGAGAGTGTGAAAGTGCACCAATCTGTGACAAGCCTCTTCCTGCTGTTTTCTTAGGATTAATCCACACTGTACCCTTCAAGCTAGGTCTCAGATAAGTACACTGAACCTGTGTGTGCACTTAACTGCACAGACTTTTTTTTTTTTATTGGTAACTGTAAAGCAAAACATTTTAAATGTTACTGAAAAAACAACTGATAGGATGTCCTGAACACCCAGAAAATTTCACTTGACATACAATAAAATGAACCCATGACCTGATTCCATCATTGCACAAATGTTAAAAACGGGTACGGTTTGGTGTCAGCTGGCTGCACGTGATCCACAGCTTTGTACTCAAAGTAACTCAGAGTAACTGCGAGGGAACATAATCAGCTGCAGAGAAGCCACTTCAAGAGTTTTCATACTGTGTGACAGAGTGAAAATCAGCCAAGGCAGAACGTTGCCAAAAGTGAGTGTAGTGAGTGGAATAAAGCTGCACGGACCCCTGAGGGAGGGCAGGGTGACTGATGAGTTGACAAAGAGGGAAGTAGATGACTCATCTGGAGGTTCAATCTGTTGAAAGGTCCCTAAGTAATTGCCTGGTGCCACTAGATATTAGACTGAATGAGTTTTTGTCTTTGCACAGGGGGCACGTGGACCAAAGCAGAAAGTCTGCTCAGACACGTTTCTGCACACAGTGAGACATCAGAAATATATGAAGAAGGCCAGAGAGGCCAAGCTACTTCCACAAAGCATTTTCACAACATTGTAACCCTCCATACCAACTTAGGGCTGCTCTTCCTTACCATTGAGCATCTTTCATAGATGAAAGGCCCCATCTAGTGGGGGAAAGTGGTAAGTACAACAGCGTTAGTGGTTTTGCACTTGTTTGTTTTCATCCATTCCAATAGTGACTAAAAGCAGCAGCTCACAGCTTTGTTTATGTCACATGAAAAATCAGTGATTCTGCACATGGAACCCGAACTTTTGCACTATGAGACAACAGCACATCAGCTGGCAACTACACTTCATCATTTCAAAGTTCAAAGTGTTTTTTTAGTAACTGAATCATTTGATCTTTGTTTATTTATCATTCATAAATAAATAATAATGCTCCAAAGGATAGAGCAGTTTATGAGGAGCCACTGGTAGGAATGAACTAAACCAAACCAATGAAGAGTTACACACTTGCTAACAACACTTGTCAGTGTATTGAGACACTGCTCTGTATAAGTTCTGTGTGCTACAGGGCTCCATTGTGCCTCAGGAGGTACACTTGACCCTCTATTATTTTGAAGGTCTGTAGTTTGATCCCCTGTTTCCTTGAGTCCACATGCTAAAATGAGACACACACTTCTTAGAGTGTGTGCGTCTAATAATTAGCAAAAGCTTAGGGCATAGACTAAAGTGCTAAATGAATGAATGAACTAAAAAGTACGACATAAACATGAGTCTGTTTATCCTTTAGTAAAAACTATGAGCCACAGTTTATGCTGACTTAGGTATTTCTCCTTCTTACGTATCTTTTGTTCTGATACTATAAAAACTTAAACGAATCCTTCGGAAAGCAGCCTCCAAATTGTTTTCTTAAAATATAAACTTTTTAAAAACAAATGTTTTTGTGAGTAAATGAGTTTAAAACACAGACAAAATATAGATGGGTGACAACACTGAACACACTGATGGTTCAGGACTACAAGTTGTTGAAAGTAGCAGATTAAAAAAAACTCCACAGGATCACTTGTGGGAGTTCTGTAGTTTTTTAAATAGTATTTTTACTAGTATTTGATAACTTAACCCCACCCACTAAGTGCTGTGGGGTTAGGTTAACTGGTCATTCAAAAAAGCTCACATAACTGTGCGTAGTTAAATCTCATTCATTTCCACCATCATCTCATGAAAACGGATGTTTTTATACATTTTTTTGCCACAACTGATTTTCCTATTTCAAAAGTGACATTTCTCCTGTTTACCTGACAAAGAGGCTCCGCTCATGCTCTCTGCTGCCATGGCCAGGAGATGAGCAAAGTTGGCACTGTCATTAGTGTAGCAGCTGTCCACGGAGCTGATGAGGCTGGTTCGGGCACTGGACAGGTTGCTGTCCATGACTGAGCTGATCGTGTTCCACAGAGAGCTGTCCCATTCGCTGTAGCAGGAGGAAGGCGAGCTCTGACGGCAGGCATGACGGAGACTATTTAATGGAGGTTCGGGCTCAGTGAAGGCGTCGTGCACCTGAGCAGAGCGAGTCGGCCCGCAGATGTAATTCAGCGTCGAGGCAAAATGATGGGACAGGGAAGGACGCTGCTCTGGCAGGGCACTGCTGACACAAAGGAGCAGAATGGTCAGCTACAGTAACTGTGCATGCATCTGTATGTAGGCTGCATACAGGAGAAACTAAGCCAATACACAGAATAATATCATGGAATAGTCATTATAGTGTTCACCTTTGCTCAGTGCTGACTGTAAATGGATTCATTATGGCTTTACCTCCATCTCTCTGGTTTAGGAGTGAGCTCCAGGTACTCAGCAGCTTCCTGTGCTGTCAGCATGCTACCCTGTTCATTACTCTGTGACACAGAAGATAATGCAGTGCACAGGTGGCTGTAGGATGGGCAGATGTTCTTGTTGCTGGGTCCCAGTTGTCCATGGGGGCCTGATGCAGGACACACTGACTGAAGAGAGCCCATGTCCATTGTTAGCTTTGTGGAACGACTAGAGCTGAGGGAGACGCAAACAGACTGTAAGACTTGTGTCTTTTTTTTTTTCTGTCAAACAACCTTTAGAAATACAGGAAACCACTGTATACATCACACTGTATAAATGGTATCACTGATTTTTATGCTTTCTTCTCACATTTTGTTAAACATAACGTAACACAAGCTTAACAAAATATATCATGTAAGACTTAATGTATGATTTTATTGAGGTTAGAAGTGCTCGTAGCTGCAATTCATAGTCACAGGAAGTTTTTTTTTTACATAAAATATATTTATGAAAATGTGAAATGGCATTAGATAGCTAAGTTAATACAGTGAACCACCACTTGTTCATAAAAATTGTTGTTGCTGTCTTTACCTCCTTTATTTAATCAGTTCGCAAACATATATATAAAGTGAGGTTTGCTACATAACAGAACTACAGTATATAAGAGTTCAGTTGTCCTGCTGATGTCAGACACAAACACTATTCATGCCAATAAGCTTATTCTTAGCTGTCTTTATCTTTGTACCTTTCTATACATAAAAGTCTACCAACTACATAAAGAAAAGAATAACCATTCAAATATGATAAAAGAAAAAAACTTCAGAGCTTTGACTTTTCTGCTCTGTATAGTAATTACGTTCTACAAAGGAATGGTAAATGGCCTGTATTTGTATAGCGCTCTACTTAGTCCCTAAGGACCCCAAAGCACTTTACACTACATTCAGTCATTCACCCATTCACACACACATTCACACAGTGACTTGTAGGAAGTGACTTGTAACAGAGTGCTAAACAGAGAGCACAAGAAGTCAGTGACAAGAAAAGACCACCACGTTAAACTATTCCATGTTTCAAAGCGAGTACCTAGTACAAGGGCAAAAAGAACCTGGTATGTCTGTGATATAGTGTAATGCTTTTTAAGCAAGTACAGAGAATATAAAAGATTTGTTTAACATGCAGCTGAACATTGATCTGTGCGTTTGACTTCTGCAAATTAAAAAAACAAAACAAATATTTGACTCTATTCAACAATTTAGTGAATTTCTTCCTAATTATGAAATATTGAGTTAATCCTTTAATATGTGACACAATGTCAAAGAAGCCTTTAACTAACAAAATAAATCAGTTCATCCTCATTTATGTCCATGCAAACCAATATCTGAAACAACTCCCTGAGGTCCTTCAATACTAGACTAATACAGAATAGACTACTACAAAAATAAACAAGTAGTTGAACTGATCAAAATGTTCTGCATCAGGCAGCTTAATTACTGGAAGTACTGGGATCAGTAACAACCACAATTATAAATATACAAGGTGTCATAAATTAATGACAACTTTACTGGTTACACTTCCAAACTAGCAGTCTTCTTGTGTCCTGTGTTTTAAACTCAGTGTTACACATATCTGCAAATAGGATCCTTATCATTGTTCTCCTTAAGTGTTTCCACTAAAGTGGGCACTTTCTGGGACAGAAACATACTCAAAGGACGGAAGTCTAAGTCATCGCTGGCCATTAATGGAAGGCTAAAAAAATAGAAGATACATGGCAGGAAGCAGGAAAACTTTGCTAGATTTTTTAACATTTCTTCTGGTTATTTGCATAAAACAACTGAAACACTGCATAGAAAGAAATATTAAAATACACACTACTGTAATGCTTTGCAACCAGAGGGGCAGGACATATCCAGGAGGTATGAGAGAAGGTGGGAGGATTTGTACTGTTGTAGGATATTTACAATATAAAGTGAATTGAGGACATTGTTGTTGTCGTCTGGTGCTATGTAAATAAAACTGAACTGAATTTCAGTCTTTCATTCTGGACTAGCTAGCTAACATTTTCAGAGGGCTCAAAGTTCCCACTGTGACAAAACTAAATCATACTACTGTCCAACTGAGTGAACCACAATCACATCTCTTTAACAATTTCAGAGTTTGAACAGTGTGTCCCAAACTGACTTGAGGGTCATATTAAGGTTAATCTCACATCGCTGTCACAGTGACAGCTAGTGTCTGCTACAGATTAGTAAATACATTCTGTTTTTATCAGTGGAATTGGAGAGGTTACAAAAACAGAGGTTTTACTGTTGAAGAGTTTACTGTTACTCTTCAAAAGTACCTGAACAAACAAACTCACAGCCTTAGAGTTGAAGGTAGTCTGCATTCTAGCTGCACTATAGGAAGGAAATATCCTGTATTATATAGATAATATACTACCTTTATGCCAACTAAACTATCCTAAAGACTGACGTATACACTGGTTTTTATAGGGTTATCTGAAAACCTGCATTGTCAAGTCTAATTTTTCAGTTGCTGATGAGGAGTCAGAAACAACTAAATCTGTTTTTTTTTTCATTATTCCCCTTCTACACAACACCTGCATTTCCCAGAACAACATCTCCATTCAACCCTCTAACGCCCAGTCTGAGTGTTTATCTCACCCTCCATCTGAGGTGAGGCTTTGCGTGTCAGTGGCGTCCTCGGTGGGTACTGGGGGAGGGGGCAGCAACATGTCCATAAGATGTAGTGATGCTGAGTAATGCAGCAGACGAGGACAACCCACAGGTTTACCACTGTCTGGATGTCCACCTGGATACACCATAGCAAACCACAGCAAAGTATAATTATCCAATAATTCCTTTTATTCCAGATTCTATAAGCATATTTTTAAATTTCGGGACTACAAAAAAGTTTGATCTGTGTACAAAATGTTTTTTACACATCCACGAGGTTTGTGGAGAATAATGATTTAATTACACAGATTGAAAGTACCGTGCTGGAGAGCTGGTATGTGACTATGTCCCTGGGTTCTTGTTGAAAGTATAGGGACACTGCTCACTGCATGCAGCTCTGTGGAGAAAACCAATTGGCCAATTCACGTTACTCAAGAAATAAAGAAATTAACACTGCATTTCCAGCTATCCACTGCTCCATATCTACCTTGTTTGCTGTGGTTCTTTTCCCATGATTCCCTTAGCACACCCATCTTGGGCTGGGGTCGTATGGCCTGTTTCCATGGCAGAGCCTCCCTGCTGATGATGGGTGAGGGCTTGCTGGCAGGATGAGTAAATATCTGGATAGTTTCGGCTCCTTCTTTGTGGGGCAAACCATGAGACATTTTAGTGACACGTCCCGGACTGTTGAAGGTCTTAAGACCACTGCCCATGAGGTCCACGTAAAAGGTGCCGTAGACACCGCAGCTATCGGTCACAATGGGAACGGTCGACTCCAGGCAGCTGCTGTCCTTCTTGGATGAGACTGGGAGGCCTAAGAAAACAGAGAGATTTATAAGAACACAAGTAGAACAAAAGGCTGCATCCCAAATTGCAAAATACTGTATGGGTTTAAAAGGTTTCTATGTTTCACACATTGGGCCACAAAGTCAAGCTCGGTAGTAATCCCAGGAATGAGTTGAACAAACACAGCTGTCAAATCTTATATACGACGAACTATCTGAGCGGCTTTAGCCTGCACACAGATGCCTAAGAATCTTACAGATGTAGCACCTTCAAGCTGTTCTACAACCATCACCACCCGGGCACTTCTTTTCAGGCTTTGTCTTTCTAATCACTGTAGTAGCTGTGGCCATTAAGGCCTGTTCTGTTCTGTTCTACTCTGGGTCTTGCTGCTGCTTTCCCTTCTTGCAGCTTCATGTGGCACAGCCATAAGGTGGTTAGCAGTGTCACTTCCTGGTTTGAACCCCAACTGGAGTTTGCAACTCTGTGGAGTTTGCATGGTCTCCCTGTGCCTCTAGGTATTCTGGCTTCCTCCTATAGTGAAAAGGCATGCATACTGGGTTAACTGGATATTCTAAAATGACTGTGGATGTGAGGAAGCTAAAGATGGTCAATAACAGAAGCTCTGCATAAATGTGTCTGTTCATCTCAAACAGTGCTGTTATAAAGCTCCTCCCATGTTTGGATCCAGTCTTTACATTACTGCCATCTTGTGGCTACATTTAGGTATTGTCACTGAAAGCTGTGCTTATGCTCACTGGAAACTGAGCACAAAGTATACCGGCTCAGCTATCACTGCTCTGGAATCAGCTAGGATCTCCACTTTGTATGAAAACGCAGTTTGCATTAGCCAGTAAACATGCTTTGGTGATTCAGCATCAGAACAGTTTCAAATTAACATCCAATTAAATGTCTGCCCACCTGCTGTGCCAACACTCCACAGTCATTTTCATTAATATTTGGATTCCCCGCATAGATATTGACAGTTTACCATGTCACACACGCCTCAAACCTTTTTTATTCATCTGATCTGTTGTTATTAATACATCTGGTCCTCAAAGGACAGCCATAATACAAACATGTGTATTAAAAAAAGGTGATGCTGAACATTAAACAGAATATAAAGTACTTAAAATGAGCTCAATATTAAACATATCCAGGATTAATTGTAATTCTTTTAACACCGATGGAGTGTTTACAGTGAAAATAGAATATCAATCATATATATTTCATTTTTGTTTGAGCAATTTGTATATATTAAAGCCATTTCTTATATTTTGTAAACTGTGTAATATATATTGTATTATTTAATTAGTTCAGTCTGTTACTGTTATTGTCTTGAAGCAAATGTAGCCAAATAATTTCCTCAGGGATTCATAAAGTATTCTGATTCTAAACTGCCTTTCTGTTTACAGTCACCACACGCCTCTCGTGTACATACAATGTTACACACAGTGTAATGTCTATGTGAGAATAGCACATGTTGTAGTCCAGTAAATTCAATCCAGCAGCACAATTTCAGACAATGTCCTAACCTAATTCTCCAGATTGTTTTACATGACGTCTGAAAACAGTTTATGTAGCATCATCAGAATCATTGGTTGATTTTTTTCGTTTCCTCAACTGTAAGTAAAAAATCTTTGGTGGATTTTAAGAGGTCACCACGAACCCAAACAAGTAAATCTAGTTAGGTCTGCTGTAGGACAGCAGTTTGGGAGAAAGAAGTCATCATCAGTCTACTGTTTTGCAGTCCATACTCACTGGTGCTTCGGATTCCTGGGTGATGCTGACCTTGGGCCCATAGGTCATGGTACTTTTGACTCAAAGAAGGTCTCCAGCCTCCGGGGATCCACGGTGAATCTGGAGCTGCCATCCTGGAGAGAAACCAAATCAAACCAAAATGAACTCGCTGTAACCAAACGTCAAATATTAGAGACGTTTTTATGCTGTAGCATAGATTCATTATCTCCATATAATATTTACAAGAATCTCACTTTGTGTTCTCTACCATGGATACCGTGGAATTCTTGTTAACAAATGGCTTTTTGCTTTTGAATAGTACAAAACACTCTGACAGTGGAGGGGAAGATGAAGCATGTTCGATCCCCGTCTGCTCCAGTCTGCATGCAAGCTACTAACCACGTATTCATATGAAGCAAGCTGCTTCATATGAATACGTGTGAATGTTTGGTAGGAGAAGTGCTTGTGCGAGTTATGTAAAGCGCTGTAAGTGCTCAGAGTAGAAAAGCGTTATATAAGAAGCAGTGGTGCTCTAGTATTTACCTAACCATAGTCATGTCAGAGGCTGGCACATCCTGAGTTTGAATAAGAAGGCAGCAGTACTGCAAACCATGCAATGATGGAAGCAAGAGAAAAAAATGAAGGTAACTTGGAACAATTTTGAACTTTTTTTAGAGTGAATGCAGCCATCTATGAAGCGCCTTGAGGCGACTTTTGTTGTGATTTGGCGCTATATAAATAAAATTGAATTGAATTGAATTGAATTGAGGGGTTGGTGAGTTTATTTTCTACTAAAAGTTGTAACACCATTTGGTGGTTTCTGTTCAATATTTTGTGATGCTCGTGTTTCGAAGGGTTAGGTCACTCAGTAATTCCTGTGTAAAGTATTGAGTCAGTAAAAGGAGTCGTTCCCTTTAAAGCTCACACAGATAGATTTAGGAAAGTACTGGATGGAGGAAAAGCAAAGAGGACTGGTTCTTACGTAGTGCTTTTCACTAACATTCACAGATGAACGCATTACAGAGAGTTCAGTATCCTGTCCAAAAATGCTTAGTCATTAAGTTAAGGATCTGACCATCAACCTTCCGATAGGCAGAAGACCTGCTCTACCTTGTACCTACACTACCCCCCCCTCCCAACATTTTTTTTCCAGGTGAATACTTTTAGGTGGTGAAAACAGATTTTGCTTCTGTTCCGCCTACTGCTTACTCCCTGTGCTTCTTCAACGCACCATCAACTAAAAGCAGGTGTTTTTTTGTCTGTAAACAAACATCTAAGAGAATGAATGTAATACATTTAACCAGCTGTCTTACCGACACTTTAAAAGCTGACTTGCTGACTATAATTCAAAGTGGTTTGTGTACATTCAAGACACTGCTTGAATGAATGTAAAGCTGATTCATCCACACTTGGTTTTAGTGGTTTGAATGTATTCCTGTCACTTTATTGTCGCAACAGAATCGAATATGCGTCTTCTTTTCATTTTACCTGTGTTTTATAATGAGATCTTCACCGGCTAGTCTTCGCAAACCTAAAAATAAAGGAAGATATAGTATCAACAAAATATGCATATTATTGTTTATCACAAAGCCTTTGTGGGTGTATTGGAGGTTCAGCTTTTTCTTTTTACTATGGTGAACATTAAAGCCTTAAACTCATACCTTTAGCCTTGCCAGGTCTTGGTATCAGCTGACCGGTCCTGCTGTGGTGTCTGAAGAGACAGATCGCTGCACCCATCAGAACACACCACAAGACGGCGCCGATGCTGCCGAGCAACACAGGGTCCTGAAGAAAGGCCAGGACCGGGGACAAACGCCGCCTCTGGCTATCTGACTCGGGTAGTCCACCTAACTGTGAGTCTGAGCAGCAGAATGGAAGCACATTATGAATGAATACAACCCAGTCTGAGAACACACGCTGGTCTTTATCTGTCCTGATACAGAAATAAAAAGTTGACAGCTGTATTGCTCACTGATGACAAATCCATGAGGGTCACTCAGCATTCCTACTCCAGCCCCATTGACTGCTGCTATGGTGACCCAGTACTGCTTCCCTTGTTTCAGGCTAGAGATATGAAGGCTCAGTTGGCTACTATCCACAGTCCAGTTTTGGTACTGCTGCTCTTCGGGCTCCACACACCACACCTGAAGAAAGTTTGCATCTTTAAGAGTGAGATTGAAGCTTGTATCCACCCCAAACATGATCAAAATCATTTGTGTGGATAAAGCTTTAATCACTAAACAATTCATCAGCTGCTCCACATGGACATACCAGTAACTGAGACTCCAGTTATAACAGAATAAAACATTCCTACTAAGAACCATGTGCTCTTCTTTATTAAATATTTAATATGTCTACAATACAACACATTTCTTCCATCACAAAGTTTGCCTCAGAATCTTAGTGCACAGTGATTGGTTAATCTGTTTCTTGTTCCACTTGCTGATTAATTCTTCCATATATTTGTATGCAGGACTGTTTGTATCCCATGTTTCCCTCTTAAAATGACTCCAGCATGATTCACTACAATCTGTAAGGATTTATGTTTCCCTGAGGGTTTCAACAGTCTGCTGAGCAGATAACTGTGTCGTGCAGTCCTACTGTAATTACCTGGTATCCCTGTAAGATCCCATTGTGGGTGACAGGAGGAGGAGGCTCCCAGCTCAGATGGATGGTGTTATTCTGCTCATGATTGACTGTTACTGACACAGCCCGAGGAGAGGCACTGGGCACTGTAAACAGAGCACTTATTATTACCAGCAAAACACAATGAATATTCTCACATCACAAAGATAAAGTAAAAACCTTTGTCACCTGTCTCAGAAACTCTCAGGTGCCGGGTGTTGCTCTCCCTCCCATATAAGCCGCTGCCATAAGGCCGAATTTTGAAATCATACTTGTAGCCTCTCTTTAGGGGGCCCACCTGAGCCTGGAAGCTGGGGAATGTCACCTTCTCTGCTGCCCAGTCTGAGCTGGCAGTGAGCAGAGAGCGATACAGAACCTCAAAGCCATCAAGGTAATGCGGCTGCGCTGGGAGTGACTGGAGCTGGTCAGGGAGAAAATACAATGTGGATCGTGTACGTGTCATACTCCTGCATTCTTTCTGACACGTGGTGCAACAGCTTTCCCTTACCTTCCACTGTACGAAGGACATGTTAGAATCAGGGGCCATGACGGTGACGTTCTCCAGAATCACACGCAGGGATGACAGCTCTTTGTGGAGGTCTTTCTGCTTAGTGTTGGCAGCCTCTGGAAACACAAGTGGCTTATTCAAACCCATTGCATTAACCACAGATGATTGCAGCAGTGTGTGAGGACCTCTCTGTTGCTGGCCAGATTGTGCAGTGAAAATTCACTAGCCAACGTTAACCTAGAGCATACTTGTTTCATGAATTCATTCACACAGCAAGAATCTACCGCTGACATAGAACTGCAAGGTTTCTTTGAACACAAACATGTTCCTAAAGACTCTAAACTTACATTACAGATTCATAAAGTCTTTCCACTGATACTTCAAATCCCTCAATTGCTAACCAAAGGATAAACATCATTCTTCACCCTCATTTGGTGCAATGATGATGGTAGGGAGATTGCTAAACCCTCACAGCTGTTCAGATGGACGGAGATTTTGCAGTTATGAAGACCATAACATATGATTCACATGGTTCCCTCTCTGTTATTTTTCATTAACTGCTCAAATCTATGAGTAAACATTTTAACATCATGTGCATTGTACAGATAATGCAAAGATAATGATTTTTTTATGGAGAGGTGTTTAAGAAAGGTGTATGAGATAAATAAATATCTACAACTGTGGCATGCATAAGCACTTTAGTATCTGCAAGTGAGCATATTATAATGTCTGAAGCTGAACTAAGGTATTTTTTGCATCATATTTTTGCATATACAATTGTGGTAAGTTATTTTTCAGTTAGACAACAGATACTCCATGACAGAAAACACAGTTGATTGTCATGGACAACTCCAACACGAGTTTCAAAAACTGCTTCAACTCATTCAAATGCAAATGCATGCAGCAAAGCACGCCCACAGCTTATAAGATCTTACTCCAGAATGAGCAGCTGTGCTTAACATTTCTGCTATTCTTCAGCTATTTACTGACCAAATCAGCTAATTTATGAAAAACACCTCTGCCTTTGCATCCTGTATATAATGTCACTTTGTTTTAATAAAAAACCTACAGCACTTTCTGGGAAATGACTGTTCTCTCCTTCATGTGCAGACCTTTGCACAAAGACGAACAATAATCTAATCACAAACATACCTCCCAAGTGTGGACTTAGTACAATCACGTCTAAATTACAGAATTCAGAAGACTACATCTAAAGTCGTAGACACCACATGATGACATGAATTAGTTTCAGCATATCAAATCATAACAATCATTTCTAAACTGTGGCTCTGACTGCTGTAAAACAGAAATGTCACTGTGTGAAGGAAGCACTCATTTCCTACACTTAGAGTAATCGTAGGAAAACATTCTGATGGCCCACGCTGAAGCAGAGTGTCTTTAACATTCATCGAGTGATTGTAAAACACATGACACCAGATATATTTTAACAGCATTATCATGTAACCTCACCTTCAACTAGTAGCTGTGCACTGGCAGTGACCACACCCACATCATTGAGAGCAGTGCAGGTGTACTTCCCGGCATCCAGGGCTGTCACATAATGGATCTGGAGAGTCTGGTCTGGGTTTACGATGTACCTGTGCACACATGGATTTGAAATTTCACGTCCCCCTCATCTCGTCTAAAGGATCAACATTTAGACATAGCATAGATTCAACTGATTTCATTTACAAGCCTCCATATAACTTAACAGCTTGATGTAGACAAAGATTAAGAATAATCTGGACTTTTGAATTTGAAAAACAAAGACTGCTCTGAAGCGCAGTGCTTTTTGGTGTTTTGTGTCTGTTTTACATAAAATGTTAACACTCAAAATCGCCACATTCTGCAATGTTTCCACACCCATAAAGCATAAATGAATATTAGCCAGTGACCATATGAAAGGGTTCTATATTACCTGCCATTGGGCAGTGGTCCCTGCTCTCTGCTCCAGACCACAGCAGGTGGTGGGTCACCTTTAGCTTGGCAGTAAAACTGGGCAGACTCTCCCGCTCTTACTGATACGTTTTCTGGCTTCAGCACCAGTACGGGCTTGGCTGCAGTACAACAGAAGAGAAAATCAAAACTATGCTTTGCATGTATCAAAGTGTTTTGTTTGCAGAAGGAAAACTTGCACAGGGTAATCTTACAGAGGGTAATATTGCTTTGGAATCCTGACATTGCATTGGAAACTAGCGATGCTAACACAGTGATGAGTTGTTTTCAGTTCCTGTCTCACCCAGCACAGAGAGCCGAGCTGCCCTGCTCTCCCTCTCCCCCACAGTGTTGATGGCCGCACACACGTAAGCACCAGAGTGACTTTTCTCTGCAGGACCGATGATAAGCTTCCCATTCAGCTCCTGCAGCGGAAGCACAATGCAGACAGGATGTGGAAATCGCACAGGATCTATACATATATGTACACTTGAAACTGGTGACTTGAGACCATAAACTCATTAGAAGAGGTCACACAGTGAGGTTTCACTTCATTACTTAAATCACGCTGCTGTTATTGTGTATATGCTGCTGTTATTGTGTATATATTTATTTATATTTCTTCATACATTCTTATATAGTTCTATATTGTGTATTTTGTTGTGCAGTTATTTTATTTTCAACTTTAATTTATATATTTTATCTTATTCTCCCAGTTAAATTTACCCTTCATTCTAATTTGTGTTGTACAGTTATTTCATTTTTAACCTTAATTTATATTTTATTCCTTCCTAGTTAAATTTACCCTTTTTAATTTTTCATATTTATTTCCTATCTTATTCATAGCCTTTTCCTTTTTTGTTTTCTTTAGGTCACGAGCAGTTGTCCAAGCATTTCACTACATATCGTACTGTGTATGACTGTGTACGTGACAAATAAAATTTGAATTTGAATTTGAATTTGAATTTGAATTTGAATTTGAACAACAAAACGGCCAGAAGATTTTCCATCAGACTTCTTTGTGGAACCAGGAGTAACTCCCTGCTGGAAATGTAAAAGCATGCACTTTTTAGACCTCAAAGCTAAATTGATTTGTACTGACCTTCTTTCACAGGCAAACCTCTGCAAATGCATTTATCGAGAATTTATAATCTGACTTTTTTCCAGTTTTTTTAATACAATGGTGATTTTTAGTGAATGAATTCAATCCAGTACTATGCTCTTATCAATGCAAACAGTGTTACCTTAAGAACTATGCATTTACCTCCTGCTGCTGCTGTTATGTTAATCTGACAGCGATGTCTGCACCTGCATCTACAAGGCTGATTTCAGTGCCAGTATTCCTCATCTGATCCGTTTCTACCCTCTAGAGCGTTACTGTCAAACGAATGTAATATTGTTGTCAATTTGATGAGAATTCCTCCAAGAGCTGGCTGCTGTGTTGCTGTTTGTTGGTTTAGCCGACATGACAAATTTCACACTGATACTGGATTGTTTTGACATTCACCTATTTGGATCCAGCTTTTTCCTACCATAGAAACTGCCCTGAAAGAGGTCCTGCAGGGTCATTAAAAGGGTTGGAACATGCACAAAGGTGTGGATGCTAAAAGTCAGTGCAAGTTCTTAAGAGGAAGCATCATGTGACGGTGCCCTTTGCATTTGTTAATAGTTGTGAAGTTCCATTTCAAACAGTTGTAAGAATCTATTTTACACAGGTTATATAGCTGTAATAGATTTATTAGGGGCAGACAGCTCACAGTGTAATGATGATCAGCACTGCTGATGGGCAGCCCATCCTTCTTCCAGACAACATTAGGTTCCGGATGTCCCACTGGGGGGCTGCAGGTTAAAACAGCCATTTCCCCCTCTGCCACTTCCACATCAGTAGGCTGCATACTGAACTCCTCCTTCAACACTGCAAAATCAGAGAGTTCAGGTTAAGCTTACCTGAGACCTATAACCATAAAGGATCTTTGAATACACTGAGAGATAAACTGTCTGCATGAGATAAAATGTCTATTTCTGCACCTGTCCAACCCTCAGCCCAGAGGGTTGGACAGGTGACATTTCCTCATATTCAACCACAGAACAGCCTCGACTCACTCGCATGTAAGAAAGATATGCAACAAGCATGCAGTGTATTTTCTCTCAGTTTGAGCTTGTGAATGTGTCTGAAACCTTTATGAGAGGCATTCCTCTCTGTACTGCAACTTTTCCAGCAAGACAAATTCATGTGTCTCACTGCTCCCATCAACTCCAATTCATATTTTCTGTGGGCTTTACTCATCATTACTGAACCTTTTTTTCCAAGTAAAATAACCAGACATCTACCATAAATGACCATCTTCTGAATGGGGAAATATCCTCTTCATTCTTATTGCTTTTTACTTTTTAAGAAAATTTGTTTGATCTCAACATTTTTAACATTTTCTCATTAACACGTTTTATTTTTTCATTTATTTTGAATAAATTTTCATTTAAACAGAAATCATATTAGTCTGTTTATTTAATCAGACAGTTGACCCACATGACATTTTGCAATTTTAGATGCCAGAATATGAAGGATATTATCTACTATATTAATCATATCATTATATATTATATCTATTCTATGAACATAGTGAAAAGCTATACAAACATAGAAGGTTTTATAAAATAAACTCCAAAAAGGAATACATTATTTTAACTACAAATAATGCATTAATGAACATTCATGAACAACCATCAATCTGAGTCAGACCTACCATGTGAGACTGGAGTAAGATGAATAGGTAACAGGGTGGCTTAGGGAGTGATATTGAGCCAGGTGGTTTGAAATGTTGGGAGTTCTGGTCCTCATACTGTAGGGACTGTTGTTGTGAAGTGGTGCTGTATAAATCCAGCTGAGCTGAATTTACCTGAAGTGAACTGAATTAAATCAACAGCTCACTGGGACACTGTTTGACTCCAGCAAACACTGACACTGTCTCTCTGTGACTGTAACCACGCACGTCTTCATCACCTCTTTGTACGAGTGTCTGTGTGATGTCTTTATTGCCCCACCTCTGTTTTCTGATTAGGGTTTCATCTATTGTCTTTTTTAGAGAAAAACAAATTATAAGCGCATCTAGAAATAATTTCTAAGATGCATGCATCCAGCCAAACACTTGTCTGTACTCGGGCGAGACTTGAGAATGGATGCTTAAAAAGCATTCCGATGTTCAAAGACCCAGAATTCTCCTGTGGAAATAAGGCTGATGTGCTTGGAAGGAATTCTACTGCCAATTAAGTGCTTTAGCAACTGAGAATATCAAATATCTCAGCTGCTAAAGCACTTCATTACTGATTACTATTTTTGCTAAAAATGGAGTTGGAAATAAGTCTAGAGACAAACCAGAACAGGAGACAGGAAATGTGTTTTGATTGGTTCAGTAATGAAACTATCTGAAAAATATAGACATAAACCCCCTAGATCAAATTAATTTTACACATGGTAAATGGTAAATGGTAAATGGCCTGTATTTATATAGCGCTTTTACTAGTCCCTAAGGACCCCAAAGCGCTTTACATATCCAGTCATCCACCCATTCACACACACATTCACACACTGGTGATGGCAGCTACATTGTAGCCACCCTGGGGTGCACTGACAGAGGCGAGGCTGCCGGACACTGGCGCCACCGGGCCCTCTGACCACCACCAGTAGTCAACGGGTGAAGTGTCTTGCCCAAGGACACAACGACCGAGACTGTCCAAGCCAGGGCTCGAACCGGCAACCACATACCGCCCAAAAGTAGAGATGGCACGATACCACTTTTTTATGTCCGATACCGATATCATAAATTTGGATATCTGCCGATACCGATATGAATCCGATATAGTGTTTTTTAATCAATAAAACGTTTTTTTAATATCTTGCTACATTTTGTATAAGTTTATACTCAAGTTTAAATAAATAACAACACTAAAGCTATTCTGTTATACCTGTATGTAAAAAATACACTGCACCCAAAAATGTCATAGTTCAGCAACACTGATCAATCTAATAAACTTAAACCTGCTCCATCCTCCCTATTCTGGTATTTTAAAGAGTACTTAGCAGAAATATTAAGCAACCCAACTAATAGGGTTGCAAACTCCCAGCAAAAAAAAATAGGGAACCACCCCCCACCTCATGATGCTTAATCGAAGTAATCAAATTTAATTTGATGCAGGGGGGAAAATGCACAGAAATACATTATTTTTCAAGAATAATTAAATAGATTCAACATCTTTCTTCAACAGAATTGCAGAATGCACAGATGGTACCTTCCCAAAGGAAAAAGTACTATAGCTTACTAGGGTATATATATTAGACTTAATAGTTACTATATACAGTAATGGACTTCCAAATATTTTACATCAGATTAAAACTTTGGGTGTAAGATTCAGATAATTATTTATTAAAAGCTAGACATTTTAAATGAGAATAAGAAAGAAAAGTATGTCTTTGTGCCCCCTTCTTCCTGTTCATGCCCTATCGCCCCCCCTGGCTAAACTTTGCTAGATCCGCCCCTGCACAGTTACCAGCCGTCAGCTACATAGAAAAGGATCCTGGTGTAGAAAGTAATATTAAATAAATTCTAACAACAGCTTATCAAGCTTAAACGTGCTGCTGTTGTTCAGCCGCTGGTTTCCTCTTTCTGGTGCAAAATGGGCCAAAAACAAAGAAGAGAGACGGAGTCCCGACAGAAAAGCCGATCAGCTGATCGTTAAGCAGTTTCACGATTGAAGTAGCAGCAGGAGAGGGAGGGGGAGAGAGAGAGAGGCAGTCGCTCCATATATCTGTTGTTAAGCTTAACGTGGGAATGCTTTACAGACATTCAGAGATGAACTTACACACTTGCTTTACTTCTCTCTGGTATAACTTCCTCTGAGATGAAATGCTGGTTTGGTAGCGAGGCTACAAATACACACAGCCGCTCTATCACGTGCTACGGTTATGAGCCGAGTTATGCCGTGTAGCAAGTTTTGTGAGGTGCTTTTTTGATATTTAATGGATCGGATTACATTTTTTATTTCTCGCCGATATCCAATCCAGTAATTTGGGTCAGTATCGGACCGATACCGATACGTAATATCGGATCGGTCCATCTCTACCCAAAAGTGGGCCAGACCTGTGAAAATCCCATTTCTTGCAATGTGAAGCAGTTTGTCTGCACATTTAGTCCCTGACATATCTCAATATAAGAAGGAAACAAAAGTGCAATTTCAACAGCATCTCTCACTATGCCGTTTTTCTACGTGATAAAGAAATGATGCTGTAGTAAATGAAAAGACTCTGTCAGCATGACTGTTGGGCTTGAATTGTATGAAATAAATGCGTAACATTAGAGAAGTTTAGTTAATTTCCTTAATTCAAAGAACATTTCCTATTTTATTTATTTATTTATGTCTTTAACTGGATACATTGTAAAAAACAGACACTGATAAAGTAGAGACTGAAACAAAAGGAACTAATTGCTTATCTGTTACTTCATTACTCTAATGTGAATGACTGTGTGCGAGGTGCTTATCAGTAGTAAAATCCTGAAATTACGAGTAAAGTAAGGGATTACTGTTGCAAAAAAAGTAATTAGATTACAGTTACTTTCCCGTAAGCATGCTGTGTTAATGCGTTACTAAACCGTGATTTTGCTTGTGAGAGTATCTCATAGCAATGATGTAGGCGCGTGCGACGTTCATGGTAACAGACATTTGCAGATCAACAATGGATAATATATAGAGTGGGGGAGAGTATGACCAGCACACAGCGTTTAAAGCGTGGAAGTACTGACCTTACTTTGAGTTTGATTTTGAAAAAAGTGACAAAAACATTAGCGTCTGCTGTACAGTGCGTGGGAAGAAAACTTATTTTTACAGCAAAAAAACCCCTTAAACTTCTGAGCAAGTACCAAGCACGCTGCCACGGGAATGTGAAATAGAAAATAGAAGAGAAACCCCCGGATCCCCCCACTGACATGACCGCTGCGGCACTGGGCAAACCTCCACCTGCTCCACTCCTGCTAAACAGGTGAAAATAGATTTACCAACGACAGGACTCAGTGCCAAGTCTTTGATTTTATTTATTTTCTGCTGTGTTTTACTTGCATCTATTTGAAAGAGTGAGTGTAAACACAAAACATTTTTTTTAATATGCTGGACTGTGCAGAAAATAGGATCAAATGTTAAATGAATTTCTTCAAGTCAAAGACTGTTGCATATAATTACATTTTTGTTTGATGCAATGTGCATAAAGTTAAAGGATTAAAACTAATAAAACAAGTTTTAAAAAGAGACTTTTTCATTTGATTATATTTTATATGATGGAAAATGAAAGGTGTATTGTTTTATTGCCTATTGAAGTTGTGTATCATGTTTTTTTAAAAGTAACTAAGTAACTAATTACTTTTGAAAATTAGTAATCAGTATCAACAGGATTACTTTTTTGGAGAAGTAATCAGTTTACTTTTTTCAAGTAACTTGACCAACACTGGTCATGAACATTTGAACTCTGTGCCTCTGGGAGGCCGATGTTCCCACAGAAGAAAACATGATTGGACCTTAAAACAGACTGCTTATAAAGAACAAGTTTGTTTCTGAGTGTGCAAAAAATTTGACACCAGTTTTTATACTTTGAGTGGTTATTTTTTATTATTACTCTCAGTTTTTTTGCAGTATTTGTATATTTGAACATTCAGTGTCATTTTGGTTTTCATTTAACTTTATGTTGCTTTTAATTCAGTGTTTCTATGTTGTGTGGTGTCTTGTAATGCACTTCATAGGTCTTGTATTTTAAATGTATTATATAAATTATTAAGGTTGTTACTACTCATGTTTAAGGCAAACAACTATTGATACGTTGTAAAAATATAAAATAAATACGAAATATGACTACAGTGTAGTTGCACTACGATATGATTATTTAAGGACTACATCTTTGCATGATTCATACATACACGCAGACACCAGATGTTCTTGCAGACCCTCATTTATCTATAAGGCCAACCACCCTTTAAGCCAACTTTCTTCTGATTGGTTACCTCGTGCACATCATGTTTCTGTGGAGCCTTGTATATGAAAAGACTAATCTAATCAAAGTGTTTTAGTTGTCAGTTAGACAGACAGTTCTTTTTATGCCTGTAGGGAAATATTTTCTGTGGTACAGCAGGTCCTATGAGTAGCCACACATGTCCCAGTCTCACCTGCGATAAACAGCGATGCATTACGGCTGGTGTCCTTCCCCGCACTGTTCCTAGCCACACAGGTATAGACACCCTCATGCGACTGCCCCTGTCTTCCCCCTTCCACGCTCAGAAAGAAGAGGCTCCCGTCTGAAAGGATCATCGGCTGCAGCTGGCCATCTCTCTTTGTGGTCTCTAGCAGCTGATTGTTGCGTAGCCACTCAATAGTTGGCTTCGGGCTTCCGTCAGCGCGACAGGAGAGGGTGGCAGGATTGCCAACTTTCACCACCACATCAGAGGGGTGGTGGACAATGCGGGGAGGTCTCTCTTCTGCTCGAACCTTGGAACCTGAGGAGGATAAAGAGAGAATTGGTTAAGCAATGCTGCTCATGTTAGCTTTGATTTCCTGAGTTTGTTTCTGTGTGTTTCACAACAGGAGATTTGGTGTAAATTACAGCACTTTTCTCTGTAAGAAGCAAACCTCAGCCCTACACATCGCCACCCCTGAGTTCCAGCCACTAGCAAAACCCACAACAAACAAACGTATGCTCTGCTACCAACAAACAATGTGTATTTGCAGCCAGTTGCAATGGAATGCCATTGTTTGAGCTTCCCATGGGACTGGATACCCAAAGACGGTGCACAGATGGTGATCAGCTTCCTGACAGGAGCGGAAGTCAGAGGTTCTCAGGAACATCCAGGCCAACAAAAGCTGACGGGAACTTCCTCATCAACGGGACATCCGCCACAGAACAAAAGACCATCTTCAAGAGACACTTACCACTCACTTTTGAAAACTTAAAATGTGGGAAGAAACAAAGTCCTACAAGCGTGTTAAATTACATCATTAAATCATCTTAGGTTAGCAAGGTTTGGGAAGGCAAGTTACAGCACAGATACTGCTTCTTATTTAATTTATACTATGAAAAACACATGCTTTCAATGTAATTTATACCAGCTGTGTTTAAAGAAAATAATCAGGAAAACAGGAAACTGAATTCACATCTAAACTGAATATTATCTTAATCTGACCCAACATTTTGGGAGTCTGAAATGGGAAAGGACAATCAACAAAACAGCTCTTGTCCCTCTTGAGCTGTTCTTTCATTTACTATAGGCGGAAATGCCTTCCCATTACAGCTAACAATAAGCTGTCCAACCTCATTGTCACTGTGTCCTTTCACATTCAGAGCAAAGGCAGGATGCAGTCAAAATACCAGCATGTCATGGTCAAAACACTCTCAGGACATTTCTAAAATGCTTTATTCTTGGGAGGTAGGTGGTAATCAGGACGCTCCTGAACGTCACCAACATTTCCATTCAAACAAGCTGCACAAGCTGGGGAACAAATTGTGAATTTATAAACTGTTAGAGGTTTACCCAAAGATCAGCTGGCAACAGATTCATTATAATTGTAACTATATTTAAAAAACAAATCCATTCAGCTCATGCAGTAGAAGCACAATGCAGACAGGATGTGGAAATTACACAACATCCATACATATATGTACACTTCAAACTGGTGAGTAACTTGAGACCATAAACTCATCAGGAGAGGTCACACAACAAATCGGCCGAAAGATCATTTTCCGTTACACTTCTTTGTGGAACTGGTCTGTGTGGCGTGTTAGTGACTTTGACACATTAATTGTCTTACAGTTTTTTACAGTTTATCTGTGCATTGGTGAAGCTGCTAGAATTAAAGCAAGTGGAACCCTGAACACAGACCCTGCAGCAGTATTACAAACATCCCCCTCAAAACTCTACGTTAGGTCTTTTTAGATTTTTCATTTCATGTCAAGGATTCAAAGTAACACATTACAGTTAAAAGGCATGCTCATCTTTTCTAACACAGGTTGTTTAGTTGACAGGAAGAGTTCCAACAGTACTTACCGAGGAGGAGAACTCCAAACACGGGTAGAAATATGTTCTCCAAATAACTTCTGCTCATCATTCTGAGCAGCCAAGTCAACAACCAGGATACTTTCCTCTGATATTTGATTTAAAGCTAACCTGTTACGTAGCATTTACGTAGCATTTTCACAAAATTGCCATTTGAGGTTTTTTTTGTTGTTGTTGTTTGTTTTAAAGTTACCGCAACTATATATATATCTTAAACTTAATTACTGCTCTATAAAGATTACTCCCTCGCAGTCCCAACTCCACACAGCTGGGAGGTGCAGTGAAATTTAGCTTCCTGATGGAATGGTTTTCAAAATAAAACCACGAAAGGTCTCGAGGCACAAGGCTCAATCGTCCCTGAAAGTTGATTCTGTTCACCGGGACATTCCGTTTTCGGTGAACAGAATCAACTTCCTGGGAAGACCACGAAAAAACCCCGCAATGTTAGTATAGAAATTATTATTAGTGTAGAAATAAATATTATTGTTGTTATTATTATTATTTGGAAATAAATAATAAATTTATTTGCTTTATTCCATAAAACTGCATTCTATTAGTGATTTTAATTGATGTGATTTTAATTTGTAGTCAAAATGGCAAGGTTTGTTTCCGCTTTTCTGACCACAGAAAGTTAAACGCTACATTATATGAAGCAAACTATCTAGATTAATGAATCTGTGTCCCCCGTGTTGATGTTATAGTAAGTTCTTTTCTCTCGTTGTATCTATTGCAGATACTTTTGCAAGAAATTCAGGGTAAAAAGAAGTCAGGGCCACATGTCATCGTGGAAGAAACGTTTCATTACTACATTACTACTGAAGACTCACCTGTTCTCAGCTGCATTTGAATAAAGCACCAAATCCGCACTTAAGCTTAAATTTCAAAACTTACATTTTAACTACTGATTTTATCTACTGTTCTGATTTTATCTGTTTTGATTTTATATACTGTTTTGTTTGTTTGTTTGTTTGAGGCAGGAAGTTTAGAATCTCTCCATGTTTTTATTTAACAATAGAAGGAAACTGTACATCTGCTCCTCATTCATTGTGTCCAGCAATTCAGCTTGAAGGCTTTGTCACAGTAGGTTTTACTATAGCTTTTTGTAGATATCTTAAATTACTGAACTAAAAACAGGTTAGAGATTTTGTACAAATATACAAAAAATTGAGTTTTTGATTATATAAAAAAAACCATGCCATATAAGAATAAGTTCTACTACATCTCCTAAAGACAGAAAACAGTCCTGATGCTGAGTTACTTCCAAGTTTCCACAGTGAGGACAACTCCCAAATAAATGGACTACCACTAGTTCATTCTTTCTAATGGCGCACATAAATAAAGCATTGTGTAGTGAACTGTGCATTGTGAAGGTCAGAAAGGCCCGGGGCTAAGTGATGGATGTTTATATTGATCCAACAACTTAGGCTGGATGGCCTCGGCATCGGCAAGCTTTCAGCCTACAACAAAGGCTTTAGAGAGGATGAAGGATGAGTCGCCCCTGCAAAAACACAGCCCATGGGAATGGTGCTGGGACCAAGATGTGCGGAGGGAAGGGACCTCTTTCAGGCTGTAGACCAAAAGGTCAGAAAAGGTGTTGGAAATGAGGAAAAGAGGGTGGGAAGGCATTAGAAAAAAGAAAGAATGTGTCAGCTGTAGTGAGGAATGTGACAAAATGTGACTTCAGAGTAAATTCGCTTGTAAAGGAATTAACAATCACTGTCAACACAAAAGGCTGAATTAACTTAATTTAACCCAAAATAGGTTGTCTTTTTTGGCGGCTTAAGATAATAATTAAAGACTGAAGACAACAACGAAATGCCGATCTTAATACACTTAATAAATCTGAGCTGATGTAACTACTATGAAGAAAAAGTATAGATGAGACTTTATTACATACAGCCAATGTGTTTTCTCTTTGATGAGATTACTTTTAAACATAATTGTGAACTGACTTTTTTGCTGTGACATATATAGTACACATCACAAATTTTAAATATGTTTTGTTTAGTAAAACAGTTAGATTTAAGTAAACATTTGGATTACATTTACAGTTACATTACTTTATCTGGTCATTAACTTAATGCATTTATAGATCTAGAGTTTAAAATGTAAAAAATTATAGAGTAAAAAAAGTAAACATTTTGAAGAAAAGTTACGATGACTTTTGATTTTCAATACTTACACTTTATGTAACAAGGATGCAAAAGGCAATGTTAGTAACATAGAAGACATTTATCTGTTTTAAAATCACAAATTTAGTTGCAGCTCTAAGCCTGTCAGATGCGCTACATGCCAGCCTATAAGGTGCTGTCATCTACCTTCTCACTTAAAGGTCTTGCACGAAAAGTTTCAGCTCTTCTGCAGCAGAGTGCTGTCTGTCAGCTCTGTGAGTTTAGCACTCACCTTTTCTCCGGTGTGCCCTGTTCCTGTGAGGTGTGTGCTGGTGTCCCCCACTGTGATGAGCACGCTCCTTGAACAGGGTCTTTGACCTCTTGTCTAAACCTGGCTCTGCCGGCACGATGCCATGGCACTTGCACCACTTGGAGTACTCTGCACAGGTGCAGAACCAGGACACCCAGAGGAGCCACACACAGACATGCATCTTCATGTTACGGGTCCAGGATGCAATTCCCCAACTCCTTACTGTGGTTCGGCTGTATCAACCATCCCCTCAGTCTACTCTCTACCGTGGCACTCCACAGACATTCAACATGTGACCTATCTTACGCCCCACTTCTTATTTGGAGATTTATGTTTCTCCATATTCCTCAGCTCCTCTTCCCTCCCTTCTTACTCTGGTTGCTCTCACTCTCTCCCTCCTCTTTGGTCTCCACCCCCCCACCCCCTCTGAGTAGTAAGAAATTGGGAGATGTGGGGTTGGGTTGGGGGCAGACAATGATAAAAAAAACAAAACAAGTTTCAGACCTCATGCTGAGCACATAGTGAGGAGAAGGGGACCAGGGGGTACTGTCTTGGGATAAAGAGGGAACAGAAAACAGGGCTCAGTGTAGGGCAGGAAGGAGGGGAGAGAAAGATGAAATAAGTGGGAGGTAAGAGAGTGAGGCCTGTGTTCGCTAAGTCAGGTCACTTTCATCAATCAAATGTCTACCTACTGATTGATGAAATGCAGCGTAACAGTGTCTAAATATGGAGATCATCTCATAAACAGAATAACTGGACCTATTATGATCATTCTGAAGCTGAGGCTTATAACTTTCAGAAAATGCACAAGAACAGACAGAAAGTTATTTCATTTTGTCAGATTTTAGAGGAACCTTTATTTGGACTGCTCAAAGGCACATCTGAAATATTATTTTAAGTTCACATGCTCAATTGTGAATTATAACACCAGAGGAATGCTGCGTCGCTTGACAAACAATAGCTTAAAAAAGGACAAAATGGGTACAAAGGCTCCTTTTTCTCTCACTGCTTTGCTTTAAAGTGACACTCCCCCCCTCCCAACACACACACACACACACACACACACACACACACACACACACACACACACACACACACACACACACATCCCATACCACCATCAACACCACCGTACACTCCCTACCCAACCTCCCACCAGCCAAGTAGCCAAGCAAATTTGTAGTTGCCTGTCTGCACAGTATGAGTCTCATACATCATCTTGGCTCGCCCACAAGAGGCAAACAAAAGTACCAAGTCAACCTTGTCAGAATGTTCTGCTTGCAATTCAAACGCAGTCAGTTCGCCTGCTTTGAGTGGCCTCCCAGAGTGCACAAAGAATACACTCCTGATTTGATTTGCATTACATCAACCTATCAACAAAAACAAATGGGCTTCCAAACAGAGAAGCACAGATAGGTAGCAGTTTGGGCCATTTTTTTCTGCTCTGTACCAGTTCCTTTCAGTATGTCTGTAATTTGTGACAAACAAATCTCAAATTGTGACCAATCTCAGACATATTCAGTGTATTTATCTAATGCCTGTGATGGGCCTTTCATTGCCTATGCACAAGTCTAAAAATACTGCGTGAATAAAAATAAAGAGTTTTGCCAGAAGGCTGGTTATAATTATTTTCAAGTTGACTGGAAACTCTGCTCTCCGTCAGACCCGGACTGCACTGTACAAGTGCACCTGTCACTTGTGTTTCCTACAGAAAAAAGTTATCTTTATACTTTCTGTTACGACCAATCATACATTGTATAGAAACACCAGAATTACTGGGAATTGCAACATCTTTCTGATGTGCGTTTTGTTGGCCTTCACATCAATCACCACCTCTATCCTGACAAATGTGTTCATTTCTGGCTTTAAAAAACATCCCGAAAAGTCAACATGAAGGATCAAAGGTTGTTTTGTGACTAAAAATTGTTCCTATATTACAAAAATAAATTTTTTAAAATCCCACAAACCCTGGAATATCGGAATATGGGTGCCACAAGGCAGTTAAAAACTTAAAGCTGGCTATATATAGCCAACAGAATGGAGACTGAAGAAGTCACTCAGATGAGTGATGAAACATTTCTCCCACTGAAAACACCAAGTCCAGATGAACACAATCAACTTTTTGGAATAGCTTCTAAAGATCTAGATAAATTCAAACATAGGTGACTTTCGTAAGAGCTAAGCATGTTCTGTGCAATACCAAGGCCACCCATGTGGCCTTTGATCTCTGTAGCCATTGCCTTTCTACACCCAGCTAATATTCAATAAGGTCTTCAGCACTGTCAGAATGGAAAATAGGCCAAGCTTTGGCCTTCAATGAGATGTCATGTCCAAACAGCAGAGGGCTGTTCGTGGGCAACCTGACCCCCAATTTGGGCCACCATCCTCTTACCAAAGGAAAGAGCTATGCATTAATTCATTCCTGAGCAAGAGGTAAAAGGCTAAGTCCACACTAGGATCTCAGTTTGAGGATTTTGCCCCCCTAGTGTGTATTGCAATTATAGCATCCCCTAGCGATATACAAAAGTGCACAATAGAGCACAACCAGGCAGTGCTGAGAAAAAAAAGCCCTCTTCTTGGCCCCAAAACGGCATAGTTTGTTGCTTGGGCGACAAGGCTTTGGTTCATTTTCACATTCTATCACAAACTCTCTCATACCTCAGTGAAAGCCGCAGACAGTGAACTCTAGTGTCTTCAACAGACACTGCCAGACACCCATGTTGGCAAATCAGTCCTTATCTAATTCAAGACTTTATAAGGACTTAAAATGACCCTGCTTGTGTTTCCCTTCGAAAGTCTCATCAGGTTTTATTTACCAAACTTGCTGAAAGGATAGCAAACATTGCCATCTGCTTGATTTAACACGAACTGAATGTCATTCTTTTGGGATAAGCGCATCAACTTTGCCTGAAATCTTTAATGGATTGTGAATGTTGTGGGAGCTAGGTGGGGTGGTGACAGTATCCATATCACAAACAAAGATGGCTAAGGATGTGAAGGGCAAGCCAGTAGTTCTGCTTGAGTGCATCTAAATGCAGGATCTACCCTAAGGAGAGCAACCAGCCCCTCTGCAGTTTCAAAACCATGCTCACACCTCTTTGCCCTTGCATAGCTTTCTCTTTCTGTATCTCTCCCACCCCCCATCTCTTTATATGTCCAGCTGGCTGCGCCACAAAGACTGCATCTCCCAGCTCCAAATGATCCTTAAACCCCCACATCCTTTGTTCTGCTCATTTTCCCACTCCCCAGAGATGGAGTTTAACAGCAAAAATTAAAATGAGGAAAGGATAGAGGATAGAGAAAGATTAAAAAGGTGAGGTAGAGTGAGAGGGTGTGTGAAAATGAGAGCCAGGGAATACTGGCTTCTTCAAGGCCCAGACTTCAGGGAATGTAAAACCTTGAGCGTGGAGGCTGCAAAGGCAGTGAGGAGTTGGTGTAAATACCTTTTGCATTATGACCTTGAAACAGAAACTGCAGTGGAATATTCTCAAAAAGACCATTCTGTTGATAAGTAAAAGGAACAGATCCAAAAAGTTTTCAATCAAGTTAAAGTCAGCCAGCTAAGCCTCTTCTTCAATTTCACTGCTTTTAAAGACACTCAGTGGCACTTTCTACCGGGGCTAAGATCATGTTTTGCGGTATTCATGCGGTCAATTACAGCCAACAAGTCCCTCCAGGTTGAAAAGATTTCGGATCCCTTACCCCACCGTGATGAAATCCCCCCAGTTCCCCAGGTTGTGCGAAATCATGCAGTGGATTGTTATGCAGAAAAAGGACCATAGTATGGAGATGTGGGCTGGAACTAATAGGATTGGTTTTGATTCATTAGATTCTCTTTCATCGGCCTGGTTGGAATTCCACTCCATGTCTCCTCAGGCTTCACACTTTTAAAATGGAGGCGGGAGGGGGGTAAGTGTTTATAATTGAGCCTCTGGACTGCAAAAGCTCATTACTCTATGGAATCATCCGCTTATTGCGACCCTGTGGAATTGTGTGAATGCATCCCCCTGTTCTTCAATGTACTGACAACACTTTACACGATATGATATGATTGACTTATCCAACACTTACATTTAAATGTGTATTTAGAAAATCTTAGTCTAGAAGAGTATCATTGCTATCCTCAACAGCTAATCTCCAAGAGCGTGTCTGGAGTCTTTTTTTCCTAACCCAACTTTCTTTAATGTCTGTTTGACATCAGAGCACTCAGTTCACGTCTGTGGTCACTAGACACTGCTGCAGCAAAATCCTCCAACAACCAGCCTGCATCACGATCAGTTCTTGGTGTTCCCTGATAGCTGGGCATGCTTATGTTCAGCAATTGGTGCTAGGTTAAAGTAAACCCAACTGGCCTGTTTTACAGGCAAAAAAAGCTCCGCCTAATATAGTTGCAAGGTTATGTTTTGCATTGCGAAGTCTAATTATAGTTTGCCTTGTCCTATTTAAGCTTTTTCAACTGTCCAATTGAGGAACGCTTCTCTGGAAAACACAAGTCATATTACGCCAGTATACATTTGAGCTTTAAAGCAAAAGAACAAAAGGCAAAAATAATCCACACAGTACTTTTTCGATTGCCAAATATATACATGAAACTGTCTTTGTGTTTTCATGACAGTGTCAGACCATGAGACTGAGATAAATTCAGTGGAACTAAATTAACCAAGAAGATGTAGGCTACAAAAATGGTCGATGCATCAAACTAAAAATGTATCCGGTCCAGAAATATTGAGAATACAAAACAAAGGCATACTGAATAATTTCGTGACAAATCCATGACTTCTTTTCTGGTTATCAGTCAAATTATAGACTTTTTTTTACTGGCACCACATGAATCAGATTCTGTAAAAACAAGCTAAATAATGTGGTATATCAACAGTCGGTCTGTTTGAAGAACTTCCAGCTTCAGGCAGCTGTAAATGGCAGATCGTGGAAAATATGTCGAGAAGTTTAATGAGCAATTTTCACTCTGGGCTAAATGTGCATCATGTACCATCACAATTATCAGTTACCGTACTTTGAGAGTACTGCAGAAATTAATCAGAAGCAAAAACTTGAGAGTCATAATCACATACTTAATTATTTATTTATTGTTGGATGAAAAAGTTGAATGACAAAGAATTCCTGGCTTGTTCCATACATGCATCAAAATTTAAAGGATGTGGTCATTACTTGTGCTAAGTGATACAAAATATGAAAACTTGACCCAAATATATCAATTTATATTGTTGTATACAAAATCATGAAGACACAAACAGCAGTGCTAAGACAAAACTGGATCTTCCATTCACATGTGTTCCGCAATCTATTGTGAAGGCAGGCTGGGGTCTTCAGGACTTGTCAGACTGGGTAAATCAGCCTGTGATTCAGGCGCCAACTCTAGTGTGTTTTTAAGGGCTTGGCATACACTGGTTCCAGGAAATGAAAGGGAAGCAGCACAAAGAATGCCACCAGAAAGATGGTGCTCACCACAGCCAGAAGCACGTAGCGGCCGATGAACAAGGTGTCCACTATCTACAGAGCAAAAGAAAGTAAATCCATTAAAAGTTTGTAGTTTCTAGTGTATGGAAAACACAGGGTTATACATAAAGTTCCTCTATTAGCCACTAGATGTCATGGCAGGGCTTTCATAAAGGCTCAAGTGCAAATTTCTCAGTGAGAAATCACTTTTCACATTTTTCCCCCCAAATTCAGATTGCATTGCATATTCTGGCACAATCTGTGCTTTCACCTACTTCAGACAAGTTTGATGAGTGTTGTAAGCAGTGACACCAAGAACGATGAGCAATAATCAAGAGCACCTGTATCTCTACCAAAGCAGTGGGATGGACTAGCATTTGTATGGTGCTTTTCTAGTCTTACCAAGCACAAACCACTGCTCCATATGCTATACATTTTCCCTTCATATACAGAGCAAATATGGCTCCACAATAGCTTTTAGTCTCTCTTTATGAAGAAGTGCTGAAAAAATGACTGTCAAGCCCTATTTGTATCTGTCAAGCCCTATTTGTTAAAAGCATCCATGGAAACAACAATGAGATCCTTGAACAGTAAAGCCTTTTCTGACAACTACATCACTCCATAACTCAGACAAGCCTGAAACATTTGGTTAACTGTGATGCTATAAATACATATAGTATTCAAAGATCTCTTTCTAGTTAATTTGGTGTTGGTGAACATTCATTTTAGTTCGTTATATGGCAGATGGGAGAAAACCATGATGCAGGCTGTGACTCGCAGGCATAGAGACAGATCTATTTCTTGCTGGCTCTGGCCTACGCTCACTCACAGTGGTGAACACTTTGTGTGTTCACAGTGTTCACCACTGGCTGGCTATTAAAGGCAGCAGGTAGTACAGTATTCAGTATATAGTGTGATATAGTGTGACCTTCTATGGGTTCAGCCACTTTTGGGTTCAAACAGTAGACAAAAAATCCCTGCTGTACTCTTGTTTCTCTTTGCATTTGGAAACGATCATTTCCCCCATACCAATAGTTCACTATCTGACACTTTTAGTGCAATAATTAATTTGATGTAATGCACGGGTGTCTGTGGTAAATTGACCTTCTTTAACAGACTGCACAACAACCAGCTGCACTTTTTCATATTAAATGCTGTCTCTGAGTCCCTGCTGTTACAAAGCTGTCATTATATAAGCTTAGAGACTCTCATTAAAAGAAGTCCTGTGCACATTTAGAACTTATCCAGCCACACAGCCCGTTATTATCTTACACATAGAAAAATGATCCCAGATAGCATAACAAGAAAATCAGTTCAATAGGTGGAATAGGTTGAACATGCTGGAAGGGTCATGTCACTTTAAACCACTGGCCGAGAATTGGTCATCAAACCTCTGACGCTATGTTTGTTCACGGAATAAGCTGTGATTGAAAACATGTTTGTTGTTTCGCTCTCACACAACTTAATGCTGATTCGGGCTTCTCTTTATTTTGGAATCCTGCTGTTCCCTATCTAGACAGATGATCAGCAGGGACACCAACAACACAGCACTGCAGCTCACCCAAGCAACATGTCAATTAAGAGATGTGAAGCGAGCAAGATGCAGGGCTCAGAAAAACAACACATCTGCCACACTGATGATGCTGTTTCGTGGATAAGGGGAAGTTTGGATTTTTAAAATTTGCCATCAAAAAGATTAATCAGCACGTCATTAATGGCTGCATGTTATAATTTGGATCATGAATACAAGAAGACAAACGGAGAAAACGCCCTTAAGCTAAATAATGGGAGGAGAGCTGCAATTCTACTGCAGTCTTAAACAGGATTTCACAGAGTCTGCTGTGAAATGAGAGAAGGTGTGTGCGTGTGTGTGTATGCACGCGTGTAAACCCACTGGTGTGCATGAGGTGGGGTTGATGTATGCTGTTTCTTATAGGTGCATTTAACACATCTCACTTTTTAATTTGCCAATTACGCAGCAAGCAGGAGCCCAAAAAGCGGCCCATGTTTTATTAATGTGCCACAGGACGCACAGTGTGAGCATGCAGGCGGTGGGGGAGGTGGGAGAACTATGGGGTGTGGTACAAACCACCCCCACTCCTGCTCTAAGACTGGCCTAATTGGCACTATGATATTTTACTTTTCTTTAACAGGAGGCTAGACATTCTTTTCTCTCACTTATCTTTCTGCTTGCAGATAGGTTACAAAGTTTTGTGTGTCTTTGTGTGTATTAGCTAAAAATGAGTGTACATCACAACATGATACAAACACAAAAAGTCACTAACTGTGCCCAGTAGATCAATTTATTACCTTAACATGCATATCTGCCTTCATTTAAATACCGTTTTGGATCCTACGGGGGAGGGTAGATGATCTGTTTTCTACAGGTGTTACTACATACTCCAAAGAACGGAGATGAAGACGTTCTTCACGCCTCTTTTTCTTCTTTTCTTTTCTTTAAGCAATTTGCGTCTTGATATTATAATATTTGAATTCTGGTGGCATCTTTCTGTTTTGAGGTTTTTGTAAAAATGATGAAGAGAGAACCCTTTTTAGGACTTGATTTTTTAAAAATCTTTATCTCAAATCATGGGAAATAATGTGCGTCTCAATAATGACTTGAGAAGTAAGAAAACCTGTGTGTGATAATTAGTCAGCATAGGTTCATTTTATTTGGAAACCTTGTACAGAAATCCAGGAAGTCTGATTTCGCTGCCTCCCCCTCTCTCTGTTGTTGGTCTGGTATCTGCCTTTGCACAAAGGATATAAAACATGAGCTGGCCAGAATGCTGCTCCGCTCTGCTATTTCTATGGGGTGGCAGCTTGCTTGGCAGATCTAGCCGGCTTATTGGCACGACCCCGAGGCAGCATGGGGGAGTGTTTGTTCTGTGTTGCTGCTGGTCTAAGATAAAGCAGACCAGGCCTTTTACGACAAGCACATGCACAGAAGTGCACACACTGACACTATTTACAGGCATACAGTGTTGTGCAGATACTGCCTTACATTACAGTAAAATTAAGCTTTCATTCTGCATCGGCTGTTTATATACACTCACTGCATCTTAAAGCTAAGTAGAACATAGATCTTTAATTAGTACAAATGAATGTAGCGAATGCTTTACTTTACAACCCTGCATGATCAGAGCTTTGCCATTTAGAACTAAATATAACTCACCTTTCTACATAATAACACCGTCTATGATAAAATTGTCTTTGAGAATTAGGATTGCAGGCACTATAATTAACTGAATAAATAACATAATGTATTGAACATGAGATAAACATTCAGCTAAAGCTTGCTGTTAATTTGTGGGCTCTAAATCCTCATTTTTCCCTCTGCACCCAAAATATTGGCTGGAAATGAATGCCACATGGCCTTATATCAAGATTGATGACATCGCAGACCCCCATCATTTCTAAATGAACTACATTATGTTGTCATTAAGCAGGAAACACAAGTAGGGACACACCAATTGTAAAGTTCTGGGACCTTATTTATTTTAAAAAAAAAGTACATCTGATTTCTACAACACATGTACACATACCTGCATGCATTGTTCTCTTAATAAATCTGACTCCAACTGGACCAGGTGTGGATGAACCTACTGATCAGGGGCTCTTTTAGTCACAATGCCTTCTGTCTGTGACAGTGCAGGCATTATGCAGTATTACGTATGAGTGTCACCTCACTACTTCCATGCTTACAGCAATCAGACTCTCTGAGCCACAACTTTCTATTATGATTAACTAAAACTAAAATAAAACTAAAACTAGATGTTGAAACAAAGGATTTTAAATAACTAAAATAAAAAACTAGATTCTTAAAAAAATTAAAACAAAAAATTGTGTGAACTTGGAAAAGGAAGTAAAATAAAATTACAAATTAAAAAAGGAATTGATGGATGTGTTTATTGCGACTGCTGATGTCTATAAGACTGTGAGTCAACTGCTCGAAAAAAGCCATTATACAGAGTTTTTTGTAATAACTGTACTGATTTTCTGAACTGAATTGTACTGAACTATTAAAACCAAACCAGAAGCAAACATTTTTTAATAACAAAAACTAAACTAAAACAAGCAAACCCTACTCTGGCAGGTTAACTGAAACTGAGCAGCCTCCTAGTAGATCTACCTCTGTTATTAGTTTGAAAATCCTACGTCACTTTGTTCTCAAGTTATCACATTTACAAATTTGCTTGTCCACACTGCCCACCTAGCAGGGTGACAGCAGTATCAGCCTTTTACAGTTGAGGGATACTAAAAAAAATTAAAAAATACAGAACTATTGAATGTCTAGCCTAGCCCACAATATCATAAGCACTCAAATATATATGGTGTAGTGTAAAGAGTGCTGTCAGTGGCTTTATTGCCAAACTATAAATTTATAGTGCATAAGTGTGGGTTATAACAACATAAGCTGTTCATTTAAACCATTTGTCATAGCCACCAATGACTGGCTCTTTCTTATTTGCTCTAGGGCAATGTGATTCACCTCTTCACCATCTTTGTTACCAGTTTACTTGTCTGCAAAATATTCTTACATGTGTGTCACTCTTTCCATACCATGCGTTTTCAAAAACTGCAATCTCTGTGTGAGAAGACATGCAAGTTTTTATACGACATTACACTGGCCAGCTGAAATACATCAATGTGAAAACATTTGGATACCTCAGTGAACATTCAGCGCTTTATTTAAAAAGGTTTACATATTAATATCTAATCTTGTTTTTATTTATCTCTGGGGAAAAAGTGCTTTAATCGCAGCTAAACAACAAAAATGAACCTTGTTTTATGTTCTAACTGAGGAAAGGGTTACCCCACCACTTAATAGCCAGTTTTCCCCCTTTGACTTGGGCTAAAATAACTTCAGAGACGCTTTTTGTAGTCATCCAGCAGTCTCTGACATCAGTCTGCAATATAGCAGAATACCATCAGTGGTGGCAGACTCTCAATAGTCATCTCAACAATTAATAGGTCTTTACAATGCCACCCCAGGACTCTCAATTTCTTAGTTTTCAACCAGTTCTTGGTGGATTTACTGGTATGTTTTAGGTCAGTGTCATGTTGCAGGATTCAATTCTGCTTAAACTCTTTAAAGATGCCCTCAACTCATAGCCTCAAATTCAGCTACTGGTGAAATATTATTGGTGGAAATCAGCAATATTCACGTCACGGGAAGCCACTGAGATGAATATTGTTCAGTATGGTGGATAACTGCAGTACTGATCTGTGACTGATCAATCAATGCATCCCTAGCTAGGTTTTATAATAATAGCAAATGTGTTTTTGTTTTAATGAATACATTTTCAATAAATGGTATCGTGTTCTGTGTTTTCCTGACATTGATTTTGCAGCAGATTTACAGTAAAAACTAGTGAACAAAATGATGAGCAAAATCATACTAATTATTATTCCAGATGGCACATGAGACTTGAAGTTGAGTTGAGTTACCCAATAAACAAAGATACAGACACTGACACACTCTTTAATATTGTGTTAACGTGTCTGTGATTAGTGAATTAAGCTCACCTCTATATCTTTGAAAGGCAGAGGTGTCTCTGGGCTGCGGGGGAAAAACACCAACACCAAAGTGATCGTGAGAGCCAAGAGGAAAACAGGAAGAACTCCTAACCTGAGAAGACACATGGGATTCAAAGACAGAGGATTGAGGATGAGGTCTCCACTACTGAGTTAATGATCTGTAAGACATGCAGGGTTACCTGGGGCTAATGTCATCATAGCCAATAGCAATCTAAACAATGGCAGCCTTTATTGTGGTTTTCAAAAGTTGTTAACTTTCCAATCAAGTAAATAGCACCATGTTTCACACATTTAAACTTTACTGTAATTGCACAGTGTTTGGTGTTACAGGAGTTCAAATTTTACTGACTTTAGTGGTATAATGGTCCAATGTTGAGTAATTGCACAAATGTTAATCAGCAGGGAGTGCAAGGTGTATCGCTGCAGCACTCAACCAGTGAAGCAGCGTGTGTTTTGTTAAAACTTTGATGGAAAAGTTGATTTTTGCTGGTCTCACTGAGTAGCCTATAAAGCAAAACAATGTCTCAGCATGTCTCATGGTGACTGTGCAGAAATCCCTTCCCTTGGTGTTAATTAGATTGTTTTTGAGTACTTAACACCTCCTCTGTCCCTCGCCTCCTCTCAAACACCCAGCTCCAGCCCTTAATGATATTTGAGACATTATAATTTTTGTAATTTTAACCCAGCTGACGGGGGTGGGACGTGGCCACAAGTCAGTGAACTAATAATGGCATTAACGCATTAAGTCAACATTATCATACGGTGCTTTTCTCCAGGGACCAAAAAGCAGGTATAATAGGGCACTTAGGAGGCAGAAAAAGGAAAGACAGAAATCTGGAAATGACTCTACGAACTATAAATTTGGGGACAATGACTGGTAAAGTGGCTAACAGAATAGAGAGACATAAGGTAGATATATTGTGTGTGCAAGAGACCAGGTGAAAGGAATGCAAGGCCGAGAGTATATTGAAGTAGGAGTAGTCATGAAGGATGAGCTGCTTCATTGAAGGGGGGGGGGGGGGGGGAGTAAATGTATAGAGACAATCAGGAGTTGCACCGTGTTGTTTTTTTTTAGATCTATAGAAATGATATAATAGGGCTCCAAGAGAGGAACTGTGGTACTGCATGAGGACGTCAAGAGTGACAGAGAGGTATGTGAGGGTGGTGCAGGACATGTATTACAGGTATTACAGATGGGTTCAAAGTCTGAGCCCCTTCTTGTCTGCATTGGTGTAGGACAAGCCGACAGACGAGGTCAGGCAGGGGTTTCTATGGACTATGATGTTTACAGAAGACATTGTAATCTGAAGTGAGAGTAGAGAACAGGTGGAAAAGAGCCTGGAGGGGTGTAAGTGTAGACCTGCTATACATCACATACATCTGGCTGTAGAGACGCCAGTGCTAACAAAATGACAGGAGGCAGAACAGATGGTGAAAGAGTTGAAGATGCTGAGGTTTTTTTTTAGGAGTGACCAGGACGGACAAAGTTAGAAAGGCACGCCTGACAATGTTGGGACATGTACAGTGGAGGGACAGTGGATAAACTGGACGAAGGATGTTTCAGATGGAGCTGTCAGGCAGGACAAAAAAAAAGATCTTCGGCTTCATGCATGTAGTGAAAGAGGACTGAAAGACAGAGGAGGATGCTAGGGAAAGGGTGAAATGGAGCCAGATAACCCGCTGCAGGTCCCTAAAGGGAGCAGCGGAAAGCAGAAGACATTTTTTGGGATTACACTGTGGTTACTGTGTGATGCAAAAGTATGCCGAATTTACAAGGAAGCCTCATTAGTGGTTACAACGTGTTATCTCCTAGGTGCACTGAAGCTTAGCTATGAGACAAGTGGCGCACATTTCAAGGAAATGCGGCGCCCATTGAGATAAATGTTATCCCGGCTTTTCGTTATAAATATTCCTATATTCCATCAGTTAAGCCTGTGTGTGTGCTGTTATGCCACTCACTTTGCGGACCCTGACGCTCTCAGCAGCAAAATCCCAAACACAAGAGCAACAATCCAGACCGCCACAATAACGAAAACGCCGGTACCGACTTCAAGGACAGTATTTGCCATTTTAAAGCAACGTTTTTAAGGGAGCTAACTCATCACACCGAACGCCCAATCCTTTGTATTTATGAAAAATGCTAATTGTACACTGTGCGATATCGAACTACCGACAGCTGCAGCAGTTAAAGGTAGTCGAGGCACTGCTTTACAAGTAAGTTCGCTGTCTCTACTAGCGCTGAGACAGACGGCTTTAAAATATCAGGCCGACACAGTTGCGAACTAATGTTGCCAACTAACTCGCCATTTATCATATAAAAACGAGCCGAGCACCGGTTAAGCCTTCTCTATGGCTTCATCTACTTCCTGGTAACAACAAACTGTAATGTAATTGGATAAATGAGCCAGACGACTAACCAATCAAATGCGTCGTTACTTAAGCGTTAAGCCCCACTGTGAAGCTGCCACACAACACCAGAGAAGAAGAAGTAGAGCCTTCTTATTCGAATGTCGAACTTTACCCCATTTATTCCGAGAAAGGGTCCCATTTTACAGCCAGGTCCTTGCATTATAGCCAGGCCACGTTTCAGCGCCTTATGTTAGGTTCGGCTCACTGAGGTAGATTTCCTTGAAGTTTATGAACCGGCGGTGTTTGAAACACTCATAAAGTCTTGTATGAATACTTATCTGAAGGTATCCCCAGAGTAAGCCCAAAAGAGTATTAGTATTATTCAGTCTTGCACAAAACACATTTAATTCAAGGGATTATCACACGTGTTCATAAAGTATCCCGCCGTATTTTAAACTCCTGTTTTTATTCATAACAATATTCTGCTCCTTGATCTACAAAGTGTATTAATAGTAGTGACTGAATGTCTCACGTGCACTCCGAGCTAAGATTTATCATGGGTAATATTCATGGTGACCAACAGGGGGCTAGCCAGGTCCGCGATTCAAAGGCATGTGCATTCTAGCGCGAGTGTGTGAGAGAAATTATGAATATGTCGCCTTATTAGATATTTACATTTTTTTAGAGCAGTTTAAACCGCTCTTTGTGTTTTGCCTGTGCCTGCCTGACTTTCCATCGGGCGATTTGATCTTTTCTACACTTTCACTGCAATCAAACAGATTAAAGCGCACACAAACGTCTCACTTTCAATGTTGTATCAAAGTGTCCAGGAAGGGGCGATTCTGGGATTAGACCTTGAAGGGGGCTCAGCCCCCTATCATAATGACATGCACAGACTTCCTTGCAATTAATATTAACGGAATATTCTGCTTGTAAACATGCGCTGCTGTCCTTTTCCCCTTTACAACCCTCAGTTCAAAGGAATGCACATTACAATATTACCTTCAAAGCAACCCAATTAGTTGGAATGAATAATCACAGTTTTCCATATGAAACACCAGTCTTATAGCGGGCAAACTGAAGGCAAAGACTCAATTGTGTTCAATTGTTGACCAGAAATTACCACGGTACATTAAAGAACTATTTGTAACAAAGCAGATATGAGAAGAAACATGCACAGCCTTTTGTCACTCTCTTTTTTCAGTCTCTTAACCACGTACAGGCAGTTCAGTTTACTTCAATTAAATTGCAATTAAAATTAAAACATTAAAAAAAAAAACATCACTCTGCCACCCCATACACCTGGAGTTGGTAGAGTTTATTTTACACTAAAGTTTCCAAATTCATGCAAACCCTTCATTTATTCTGCAGGACACATGATATCAGGTCCCCTGATCCAAGAGTGGAGAATAGATTTGTAATGGCATCCATCCTGTTCAAGCCACGTTTAGCGATGGGAACCCTATTCAGTTCGTATCAATTAATATGTTCTATTTAGAATGTGAAATCATTATTAATGAATGTGAGCAAAGCAGAAGCTACCATGGCTTTGTAACTTTTGTTGGCTTTCACTACATATTCACTCTTAGCTGTTTTCTCTCTGTCTAGAGGTCTGCTTTGCTGTAAACAAACACTGAACCCCGATTTCACCAGAACAGAAATAGGAAATTGATAAAGCACATGCTTTATATATACCAGCAGACCTAAGGCTCAGAAAGCTAAAATTACCTAATAGACTCTAACAATCTAGCCTACATTAACATTTTTGATGGTAATGACCCTGTTTTATCAGGACAATTTACACTTTTCCTTGCATGTTTACATATTTAGGTAATGTGTGTTTTCAATCTTCACAAGTGAGTGGTGTCGTGGAATGACCTCTTCATCTTCTTTCTGTCAAAATAACACAAATCTTACCTATTAATAAAAATCCACACTGTTGATGTTGAAGCATGTATGAGTGCACTGTAACATCATGACATTAAGAACACTGGATATCTAAATCTGTGCTTGTTATAACCTGCACTGTTTCCAGCAGACCAGGTGGGAATATAAATGCAAAATTAGACAATGATAAAAGAACATTTTTTAGGGGTTCTATGTCCAAATTCAGGGGTGCTTGAACATTCCCGATAAAGAAGGTCTAAACTCAGATCTTTTCTGTTTGAACGAAGAACTGTAATCAGTGGTAAACCTGAACAAGTGAGGATATAACAAAAAGAACGAGGATAAGTGGAGCTGTGGTGACTACAACTGAGACATTTAACATTGAAGCAGCTACCCACAGCTGTAGCATAGCATAGCATCTTTATTTATAACGCACTTTACATCCAACAATGTTGGCCAAAGTGCTACAAATATAAAACAAAGAGAAAACAGTTTAAATTACATATAGAATATCTTAAAATTAAAAATAATATAATTAATTAGAAACATATTAAGAGACATCAACAAGTCCTGCTGTGCTGAAAGCCGAGGTAAATAGATAAGTTTTAAGACGTGATTTAAAAACAGATAATGAAGGTGCCTGTCTAACATGTAAAGGCAACTCATTCCACAATTTAGGTGCTGCCACAGCAAACGCCCGATCCCCTCTGAGCTTACGATTTGTCCTGGGCACGCTCAGGAGGAGCTGGTCTGCCGACCTGAGGGACCGGGAAGTTATGTATGGATGAAGACGCTCAGAGAGATACAGAGGGGCAGCATTTGACAAACACTTAAAGACAAATAAAAGCAGCTTAAAATGGATCCTAAAATGCACGGGCAGCCAATGAAGTGAATGTAAAACTGGGGATTCCTGTAGGGATTAGAACAGCAGGAAATCAACACGCAGTGAATTAGGTTTCTTATACTAAAAAGGTTCAAGCTTGCCTGTAACTGGACACACTTTCCTGACAAAGGCTGTCACATTATGTTTGTATAAAGACCGAAAGCAAAGAGGATGACCGAACAGATGTAGGTCACTTTACTTTTCAGGTTTATAACAGAGTCCGCCCGAGCTCAATGCATGTGTTCATATATTAAATCATTTCAAAATGTCATTTAAATCTTCACATTTATGCGTTTTAAGCTGGTCCAGACTGATTCTCTTGATTCAAAATCAACTAAATTCTTTTGATTTTTTTTATTGAAATGAACTGTTGTTTGCTGTTGTTGTTACTGTGATTGTTCTAAACGAGTTGCACCACTGTAACTCGACCGCAAATGTCAATGCGCTCTTCTTGGAGGTTTCGTGTGTTTGGAGCCCTACACCTGATTGCGGTATTTCCCATGGACACTGGAAGGCATCAGCAGCCCGGTGTTGGGAAAACGGGGAGCGGAGATGAAGATGGAGGTGGGAGGGGCCTGACATGACTGACGTCAGCGACTGTGTGGAGGAGTATAGGCTGTGCTGTCAGCCCAGTGTCAGTCTGATGAAGATTGGCATGCAGGTAAGCTGTCATTCATTTTCAATGTCAGTGCATGGGAGCAGGGCTTCAGCACTCCAGCGTCCTTTTTCCCCCTTTCCCCCCCTTCATTACAAAAGGCAGGACATTATTCATACAGTCAGACAGCCAGCCAGGCCAGAGTGAGGGAGAGAGAGATAGGGAGGGAAAGAGAGACAGAGAGAGAGTGAGGGAGGGAGAAAGAAAAAAAAAGAGAGAGCGAGAGACTGAGGGAAGGGAGGGGGCCTAGAGGAGGGGGTGAAAAAAGAGAGAGGGAAAGGAGAGGAGAAGCATTTTTGTGCTGGACTCAAAGACCAGTGGATTTTTTTTCCTTTGCTTGATGCGGCATTTGGATTTTTGAAATTGTCGCGGTAATGTTTGTGATGCGGTTATCTCAGATTTTTTTTTAATGTATAAAGCGGATGTTTTAGTGCAAATGTAATAGTTTAAAGAGAATAAAAGCAGTAAAGCGTGCAGGAAGCTGGCGTTCTGTTTGCTTTGATTTCTTTGTCAAAAAGCTTCGGAACGCCTCATCCCATTCTAATTAATCGCAAATTAACACTTCATTTTACGGCGTGTCTGTAACGTGCAAAAGGCGTGTTGTGTTGTAATGTAATGCAATTTTCTTGATGTTGAAGTTTCGTTGTTGCGCTGTTAAAAAGGCTTTTATTTTGACTGACCGAGTTAGGTGAGGTGTAAATGGGGGGTGTCATGTTGCACACTTGCAATTTGATGTAATTCACTGAATTTTATTATTATTTTTCTTAATGCTCGTGAGTTTTGCGTGTGTAATTATTTTGGTTTGCAGGAAAAATAGATGTTTGCATGTTTTTCAATCTCAAACTGAAAAAAGTGAGCTATAGTTACCTTTAAAATGATAATTTTTTGCTGATGACTTACAAAAGTACCCAAGCTTTTCAGTGAAATTAGTGTAGCAGCAGTATTTTAAAGTAAAACAAAAAACAAACAATATATAAAGCTAAAATATTACATGTAGTAATTTAAGTTGTCCTCATATGGGGGCATGTTTGACTTCTTATTTTCTCAATCAATGTTTGACTGAAGTGAGCTCTAAAGTTTACACTCAGCCTACCCAGCCCTGCAAAAACCTCCCTAGTCTGAACACTGGCCCTCTTTGTGTGCCGCTCACCACTTTCTATTTCAGATGACTTGTTTATTCCACAATTGCTTGAATGACGTTTTGCTCACCGTAGAGCTTGTTTGACTGGCACAAAACACTGTCTGCGAGACAGCTAGTTTTCAGCACTGCTAGCCTGTATGATTTAACTTGCATCCTTGAGTTAGAGAGGCCCAGATTTGCTGGTCATTTGCTCTGTCTTAGTAGTTTTTTTGAGTCAAATTCAGCCAACTCCTGTGTTCCTTTGGGCAGTATTTCATATAGGCAGGCAAAAGATTTGATAAACACATGTGACTTAAAAACAGAAACGCTTTTCTTGATATAAAATTTAAACTGACAACTGACACAGTTGTTGTCTCTCAGTGGTAAAATGCTCTGGCTATACAAAGCTAACTGAGGGCCTAATAACTAAGGCCATAGTGTGAACATCAAGAGTACATTAGCTTAATTAAATATGCCTGAACCATTTGTTTACTAATCATCTGCTTCCCTGAGAAATCACGATGGCGATTTGGACCACTTTAGGTCCCTTTGTCAGACACATTCACCAGGTGCAAAATGCTGAGCATGAAATCCCACGAGGGGCTAAATTTGCACCCACTGTGAAAGTAAACACTTTGTAAGATACTGCTGTTGTTCTGTGAATTGCTGTTAAAAGAGCAAGAGAAGCCCTTTTACCTTTTACACCGTTCAAATCACCCTTTGTCAGTAGATGATTTACCTGCGAATGGATCGAGACGGCGTACACAAATACGCAAGCACACGAGTTGATACGCATCACTAGTCACCCTCAGAGATGTTTGTTCTTTGTTGTTATGTACCCCACGCAGCTCTACATATTGTCAAAAGGCGATAATGCCAATTTAGTTTATCCACCAAACCCTGCTGAGATCTTAATTGATGATTTGTGTCATTGGACAAGCAGCCCAGGGGCACATTTAGGGCTGCACAATACTCCGGCACCATTTGCATATTCCCATTCTTACTATATGGGTAAATTACATGATGAGATGTGATGCTGTGCATTCCTACAGCTTTTTGGGGGATAATCACTAATAAAGTGAGTCAGTCACACTAAATGAAGGAAGTAAACAGAGCGAGGAGAGCATATGTTACAAACCAATTTAAGCATTTATGTATGGCCATAAAGCAATTGAGGAAATTAAACCATGAGCGAATGTCTTGTCATTTTCTTCGCCTTTGCTGCTAATTCCTCCCTGCATGGTGCCAGTGGAATCATTTTTGGAGACAGTCTTTTTCCTTTCTTTCTCTTTTTTTCACAGGGTTTCTTGTAAGACTAATAGGGCTTACTTTGCAGGAGTCTTTTTTTCTAGCAATCAAATTGTGAAATATCTAATTTGTTGTTTTTTTTTTGAGGGCCCGGCTTTTTAAAATCAGGCTGGAAAAACAGCGGATGTTTTGAATTATTCATAAGGTTTTAGTCTGCTGGGTATCCTCAGCGAAGTGAATATAGCTCCTGTTCTGGCCCATGAGCAAAGTGATGTAGTCTAGTTTTCTCGTGTTCGATAGCGCGGCAGTTCTTTAGACAATTGTGTTGCGCTGCATGTTTTGGTCCTGTCTGGGCCCTCGTAGGTCATGCCCACTAAGCCTGCTTGATCCCTATTGCTCTCAGGAGGAGGCAGAGACCTTTTTATATCGTCAGATAGCACAGGTTAAGGACAGCCCTTGCATGCTTACCCATGCTCATTCCGCAGCCAGTGCTGTGCTGGCACGGCTCTAAGTAAGCCACCGGGGAGTGGGCTTCGGAGAGAGATGGATTGGCTTGATTTATGCTTCAAGAGGAACAGCAGGCAAATTTAGCGATTCTCCATATAGTGTCAACATTACAGACTTTGTTTCTGGAAAGACATAAACAAACTAGAATGAATAGGCATGTTGATTAGAACTGTAATTTAATTTAAAAAAGGGAATCAGGCAGTAACGGCATACAGTACTGCTGAAATGTATTTTAATCTAAACGCTCAACAATGAAATGAGTGTGAGGCAGAAAAAGCGATTAAAACATTTTACTTTAATAACAATAAATAAATGATGTAGTGTATATAACCCCATAGTAATCAATAACATTTTGACATTTATATGTAATTTAACATTTTTGCCCCATAATTGCATCTGAGAACAATTATAGTTATTTTCATTTTTATTAAAATAGCAAACAGTACGTTTAGCTGGTTCCTCCCCAGTGCCAGTTGGTGATCGGTATAACAACAGACATCCTCTTAGTGCCTTAGCAATGAGTGTTTCCAGATGTATGTCTTGTAGAATTTACAAATAACTACAATGCAAAAGCAAACATTAAGGAAGCATTTTTAAGATAAAGTTAGTGAGAAAACATGAATTAATATATATTTGATACCATTTACACTTCATAGTCACTTTTTTAAGACAGTCATTACATTACTTACAAGTCTTGATGTAAAACAGTATTCCTAATGACTATTTAAATGCATAGATTGTTTTGCTTCGTTTATTTTTTTTAAATATGAACTAAAAGTGATTCCATTGCACATGAGCATGTGGAGGATTACATACTTGTCTACACGACACAGGCTACTCTTTTTTTCTTGTGTTGTTTTACTCCACAAAATGTTATTACAATGTTCTCTCAGTATAGCACTGCTCATCTCCAGCTGGAAAAAAGTAAGAAAAATCCATGTCTGCCTCCAGACTGCTATTCACTGAATGATAGTGTGTAGCACATTCAGTTTACCCTGCAGATCGTTCTTAAACTTTTAGAAATACTCTTCTTCACATAACAATCACAGATGTGTGCTTGAACAGTGAACACGACAGCATGGAAGGAGTCAAATAAGGGCTTTAGTCATTAGATAATGATTTTAGCATCAGTTCTCTGATTGCATTCCTTTTTTCAGACAGAGGAAATGAAAGCCCAGCAGGGACACATTCCCTAAAATGAGTCAAAGTTGTGGCTTAGAATGGAAAGTCCAATACAGCTTAGTTTTTCCACCAGAAGCAGGATGCATGTGCATTGTTTACTGGGGGTGAAAAGTATTTCAAAGATTCTTCAGAAACAGGCTGCGGCCTCTCTCTCACGTCGTCAGTATTCAGTAGTGTTAATATCAGCTGCTTTTGATGTCATTATTTTTGCAGTGAAAACAATTAAAACATAATATTTTTAGACATTGGTGCTTACTATTCAAAGATCAAGCGTGCAATCAAATTAGCTACAGCACATTATATATTCTGCATTTGAAGACCTTTAGCAAGACTCTGAACCTCATTGTGCCTTTGCTTCTTATCTCTGGTGGAATGTAGATAATCCGAATAAATGAGTAGAGCTTCTCACAGAGAAATATGAATCCTGCCAGCAAATCCTGAATTTATTATATTTCAGAGTCCTGGTAACAGCTGAGCTGGGTGAGGTTCAAAATATTTGATTTGAATTCAACAGTAGATCACAGCAGAGTAAATCCGACCAAGTACTATGTGGCTGCATATTGAGAATGAATACATGAATAAATGCATTGGCCAAAATGCTGTTGCCACTTTTGGGAATTTCACACACTGCAATATTCTATAAAACATATTTAAGTTTCCTCAGAACTGTTACTTATTTTGATAAAGCCATCTTCACACCGTGCACTGATACAGAGGCAGGAGCTTCAATTAGCTTTATGCAACTATATTGATGTCGTTTCAAAAATTGCTGTTTTTATTGAAACTCCAGCGTCTTTTTACTGCAGGTACAGCTCCAGCTGGTTTTCGGCACTGCAGTGCGGTTGCCATTAAGAAAAGCGTCGTCTCCTCTATGTGATGCAGATCTGCTTTTATTAGTTTTACAACCAGGTACACAAGAATTCAGGCTGTTTCTGTGAGCACTAAGCTTTCTCAGATCACTGTTGTTGTTTGTTTTTTTACAGCTAAATTAATATACAGATGAAAAAAAAACAACACATTGAGATACAAGGCAATAGGCAAGAAGATGAGGAAATTAGCCTTTTTGAAATGGTGGTTGATGATCTTTAGATATCAGCTTCCTTTGATTGTTGGCACAGCAGCTCATTGAAGTCTGCTGCGCTGTGAATAGAAATACACCAACGCTAAAGCTGTGACCTCCAAATGGCTATTTACTGGAGTACACTTCCATTTTCCACAGTCCTCTCCAAAGATATTATTCAAGTGTGTTGCTCTTTCTGCCACTCATCTGAATGTTTCAGCCTCCTGCACTCTAGGACACCATTGATCTGAAGGACAATATTTTTACTCAGTCTATAGCCGTTCCTTTATTCTTGGCATTAGAGTTGAACAAAAGCAGTCGTCTCTTCAAATCCATTTGTATATTTTGCTGTTAATCTCTAAGAGGTCTTTGAAGGCACCCGGGGAAATTCTTGTTAATGCACAAGTCGTTAGTTAAAACTGTGACTTATCAGCAGACTAGTAAGACTAGTAAAGACATTATGCAGTGGCAAGGACACAATGATTTGTCCCAGTGCTTTTTAGTAATCATTCTTATTAGCTGCAAATGACTTCCTTTACATAGTCCAGTACCCTGCTATAAAAGTGCCATGATTTTATGACAGTACAGGCTTGAGTCGAGGCGCATTTCATTTTCCACAGGAAGGCTATATCTGTCACAGTGTTTCATAAGACTTGTCACTCTTAAAATGTGAAAGGAGCACTACACTCTTTCATTCCTGTATTATATTTCACTAAACATCAGCCATCTTGGATGTCGAACTGCGGCTAAATTTCAGCAGCTTTTTCATCCAAAGGGATGCTAATGGTAAAGTAGAAATAACATTTTATATATATAACTACACGGTAACCTAACAAAATGGCCAGTCCCCTAGCAACTACATTCATAAAATGCATTATGTTAAATTATTAACTATTAACTATATACATATGAGTCAAATACTGCATTCTGTCATCAACACTATACATGCTAATATTGACTGGTTTTGTAGACAGACATGTCTGATATAGGTGTTCTGTCATTCATATATTTTTTTCTATTCCAGGATTGCAGTGATTCATCCAGTAACTTGAATAATTCGACTATTAAAAAAAATCCTCTATGAAAATTCTTTGCTACATGCTTTGTTTAATCCAAGGCTCTGTAGCATTTAGTTGTCACCACGGAAATAGTTGTTTCTTATTATAAACTTTACTAGAAACAGTCAGCAGGAGTCCGTTATCAAACCACATCTTTAGCAAGCTGTAATATCTATACGATATTTAAATGAGCTTGCTGAAGGCCGACTACAGGCGTCATGCTTTCTATTGTAGTGATACCAGTAGCAAGCAGGGGTGTACTAAACCATATTTAAGGCTTTTACATCATTTTTTTCGTATTTAAAGTAAACAAAAATATCTTAAAATATAGAATTAAAAGTGGTTTTTCACAGGCTGATAAAAATGTACCTGTGCCAGTAATACTCTGAGCCTGTGACCTATTATTGTTAGGGTGAACACAGAATTGTTATTAAGATTAATCATCAGAGCCTCTGTTTTCAGTAACACACACACACACACACACACACACACACACACACACACACACACACACACACACACACACGAACATCAAAAAGATGCAACATAGAACTCTGTTTGCCTCGTACTAATGTAAGAAAGCTCTCCAAGGAGAAAGAGCAAAGGGAGTTTTATTTTATGCCTTAGTTTAGATTTCATGTAGACCTTATTTTCTTTGACATTACTGCACTTAAGATCATTTATTTATTTTTGCATTTAAGAAAGTTAACAGCTTACATAAAGACAATGAAAAGCTTTAGTTTTTTGACAGTTTTTTGACAGTTTATGCAGATAAACTATTAAAAACCTTAAACTTTTTAAAATGGAAACCACTGAGAACATATCCGATTACTCGATTCACCTATGGAATAATCAACAGAATATTCAGTTGCTAAAATAATAATAATAAGATAATAACAAGCTGCAGCCCAACTGTTATCCGTCTTCAACAAACAAAAAACAAAAAAACAAAAACCCCACAAAACCAAGTGTCCATCTCATCGGTCAATTCACCATTTTTCCCCCACCAGCATCAGACCATATTTCAAATAAAACTTGTTTCCATCCTCTGCTCTTGTGCTTCTTTTTTCCAAGTCTAACAATAGCCGGCTGTAACGTCCTGTAATTGGTGAAAGGCTGAAACATCAAAAGAAAAATAATAAATCATGGATGAGTTTGATTTGGGAGCCACCAACATTTGACCATGATCCACTTCTCAGTCCACTGAGGTCTCACACTTCATTTTTGGTTGATATCAACGTGGAAATTCTCAAAGTCGGGACTAAACAAGTTGGGTGTGAAAATAATTAACTGAGTCTTATTAGTCAGAGTGTTAGATATGTGGGAAATGTGTAGATGTAAAAACCTGTCTCACTTTAAAAAAAGACCAAGTATTTGTTTTTTAACTCACCCTCACTTAGCCTCAATTCTGATGCATTGGGATAACTCTTTAGCGTTCAGCTTTCAACATGGAAAACAATAAAAACCTACAAAAGTCCGTGTTAGGTGGGGCGATGGATGACATAATTACACACCCTCTAAAGAGAAGAAAACAGCCAGACAGGAGTTCTCCTGGGAAACTCTTCTGTTCTCCTGGTTTTGCACTTTTGTTTTTAACTCCACATTCTTTCTTTTTCTGTTTGGTTGGGTTTAGGCACCAAAATAGCTTTTTCGGTTATAGAAGGAAAGACCACAGTTTGAATAAAAGTACATAGTTTTACAATGCTAAACACACATTGCATACTGCATTAAGCACTTCCTTGATTACCACTGTCCAGTGACAATGACAAAACATGAGTTTTCAGCTCATAAGAGTAATCTCCTTTCCATGATAAAATATTCATTTTGGTGGTTATGTTTTGGAGAAAAACATGCAGATTAGAAAGATCGGGTTTTTGCGAACTTATCAAAGAGTCCAAGAATAACTTGGAAAGGACAAGTCTATTTATTAATGTGGAAACCTGCATCTTTCCTAATCTGAACCAGAGCTTTTGGGAACTAAACCCCACCACACTTGGGAACCAATATGATAGATCTAGTGTCAAATTGTCCTTTACACACCCCAAGCATTTACAACAGCCTTATTCTAAAATTACATATTGAAAACATGTTGGTGAACTTATTCCTGGCAGTATATTGAAACTGATGTCTAAGAGGTGATCAATGATTTAGTGAACTCAACCAAGAACAGTCTATTCATACTCCTGTTGAACTTTAACTTAAGGCAGCAGTTAAAACTGGCTTTATGGTCCATACGTCTTTCTTGTTTTATTTGGACCTGTTTTTAGAGAGCTGGAGTAATCTTCTTTTTCACTGCAAGCTTGTAATAACATGGATTAATGCCCCTAAAAAATATCCATCAAAAAAATCCATGAAAATGTTTTCCAAACATCAGCTGTTCATATGAAATGCATGATATGCAGTAGCTTCCGTCTTAGCCGTATCCATCGTCCTTGCTCTCTCCTTTCCTCACTTCATTGCATTTAGAACATTATGACTTTGCTGAGTGTGTAAGGAAACATGAGCACCACTGACATTAACCTCCAGTTTAAAGTGACAGAGCACACAGAGAGCCAGTCCCTTTGTTCAGACCTGTGTGTAGTTGAAACAGGGCGGGATCGACACTGATGGAAATGGAAATTGAGCTGATTTGAAAAACCTGTCGAAATTGATGCAGTATTGTTTTTAAAAGCTGTCTTCTGGATGGTTCTGGACTCGTGTTTGGCCTGAAGCTTGGACTCTGCAAATAATTATGAGTCAGCTACAGGAGTCCACAGGAGACTTGGTCCGGGACATGGTTGACGGTTGATGAGTGTGACCATGACGTGTGCACTTCTGAGTCACTTTCAGTTGGGTTTTAGTTTGAGGTCAGAGACAATAGTCCTCCTTTACATTGCACAAATTTTGCAATTAGCACCTGTTTTAAAATTTCTCTTTTGCCCCCATTTAATTATCGTTCCCGTATCTCCTTATTTTGGCCTGCAGCAGTGACTCAGTCAAGTTTGGTTCTCATTTAAAGACATTACGAGCAACCGTAAAACATTTCTTTCTCTGTCTGTGTGAGCATGCCGACACATTAATCCACATTCAGCACCGTTTCCAGGCTGCCACATTCCGTTACATAAAAGTTTAATTCATAAGAAGATTTGAGCCAAAACAGTCACAGAGAAACAAAATTACTGCTGAGTCTCTGTTTCCTGTGATTTGTGGTGGCAGGCACATAATTTGTCAAAGAAAGCTGCGCTGTGTTAAGTGTGTTTGTACAGTGGTGCGGGCTAACCGCATGCCAGCTCTGATTTTAGAAGTGGTAATATTTAATGACTCTACAACACCCGTCTGATTTGTGAGTACTTGACTCTGAGCACCACTCCTTCCTTTTGGTGTCCTTTCTGATTTGCTACTGCCGATGAAAACCAAGACATTTAGTTGCTTTGCCTTTCAAGTCTTAATGTAAACATGTCAGATTTATGGAGTTTGCTGGGGGGGTGAGCGTGTGCAATTATAACAGAAACATCACTGTAAGTGGATATATCAGCAGCTGAAGCAAATTCTGGTCTACTGCAGTTTTACTTTTTCATTTTGGTCAATGAAATGCCTGCTAAAAAATAAGACTTTAAATCACGAAAATATCCCTTAAACATTATCTGGGAGTGTAGACATGATTTCACATGTTAAATCCAGTACTAAGTAGAAAAAAAGAAAAACAGACCGAACCCCCTTTTTCTCTACCGAGACTTCTTTCCACTACAAAGAATAATTACTTTTCCCAACTCCCGTGCCATAATTGGTTACTACTCTTTTATCTTATCTATGTGCGCATAATTATCACAGTCATCATATTAGATTATTTCATGCATAATAAATGAACTCAAACTGTGTGGGTAATTAGCATGTTAGGATATGTGCCACGATAAGAGGTTCGCTCTCTCAAAGAGGCTATTGTTCAAGACATTCCTGAAAAGTGAGAAATGCAGAAAGAACTGAAATATTGGAAGATCACTCTATAAAGTGTCTATTTATTTTCTCTGTGTGTGTTTGCACTCACATCTCGGGTACATTTCTCATAAGAAGTAATGTTATCTTGGACTCCAGGTTTCACACAGAGTAGTTAATATGCGTAAGATGCAAAAAGACATGGCAGGAAAATGGAGACTACTGTAAATGCTTGACTTTGGCAGCAGTCTGCTGTATAGATCTTGTTCAGTCCAAAGGACAGATGTGCAGCACTTCAGTCAAGCTTTCAGTAAGTAGGTTATAGTGTGCTGTTAATATAATAGGCATTTAATATTTCTTAAACTTCTTGACATTTTCAGAATATTTGTAGGTTGTCTTCAAACAAGCTTCCATTATAATACAACATTACTTATCCTGCCTTTTACAAATAAATGAAAGTCAGTCAAAGGCTAACTAAAAAATAACATTGTGATACAGCTGTTAGTCATGAACAACAGCAACTCTTTCAATTGAAATAAGTAAACCTGCTGCTAGATGCATCCTAGTTTAATGCTGCCTGCTTGGAAACAGTTCAGCTATTATTTAATGAGGGGAGCCAATCAGGACGGCAGTTTGAATTGCCTATAAAGACACTGGGATTTGTGAAAATGCAATAGCTACAAATTTTACTACTCAATTAAAGTCCAATTTTCAAAAAGTGTTATTAAAATGCAGTGCCTGTCATTTAAATAAACAGAGAAAAAAACGTGAACTTAAAATACAGGTGATGTCACTACTCTGCAGAGAAACCATCATCGAGCCTAAATTTAGACTGTTTCGTTTACGGTATTAAAATAGTTTTATGTATTTAAATGCAGGAAACATGCAGCTACATTAATTCAAAAAGTTTAATGTGTCAGTATGTGCTCATAAATCAGTATTTCAAGGCTGAAAGTGACATTGTGGATACTTTCAGGTACATACTTTGTCCTGCAATATTTTTGGCACTGACACCTGTCACTGATAAGTGCCTAAAAACTGCAATACACCGTAATAAGGAGTTATATTTTGCCATAGCAAAAATAAAAAGCCATATCCATATTGTGCCCAGTGGCTTTATTTGACCCCTCCCCCGATAACAAAAATCCCAAAAAAAGAAGAAAGGCAAACAAACAAAATCCTGAAAGTTTCAGAGTTTGTACAATTAAAATCAGCGTGTCTTCTGCTATCAGATATAATTAACTCTGTAATAAAATGTTGTGTGTGCATGTGTCGGGCTGTGGGTGTGGGTGGTGCAACATGCAATGTTTCCAATACCTAGCTGAGAAAAAGTTTCCCACCTATTTTCCACGTAGACATTCATAAAACCCACACTATTATACATTATTATATTTCTAAATGAAAATAACATTAGAATCTGACAAACTCCACTGAGATCAATCCAGACAGAGAAGTTTTCAGCCTAAGAGGTGAAAAAGCACCTCAGAGGAGTTCATAGGAAAGAGCACTTTAATTACCAGCGACTAAAAAAAAATTGAGTAAAAGAATGAAAAATGACACATAGTCACGCACCCACACAGCTCTCCCACGCACTATGTGACTTCATAAAGGTTCATCTCCAAAGAGTGATGATGGTTTTGTGCTAAAAGTGAGTTATAAACAGCTGTGGAACCGGCGTCGTCTGGAGACGGTACAGAGTCAAGTGTGTTTCTGTATGTCTGGGCTCGAGTCTGGGAGAAGAAAGACAGCTATCCAGATCCCCATCCCCCTGGCTGCTCTCATCTGGTCAAGGTCTCCATACCGCTCTGCTGTATCTATGCCTGGATCCCTGCTGGCACTGCCTTGGCCTTGCTGTAATGTTAGTGTGGTGTAAATGGGAATTTGAAATCTGATAGTGCTGATTGTGGATGAAATTTGTTTTTTTAGTTTAAAGAGCTTTTCAGAGGGGATAAGTAATTTGGACAGCCTCACTGAAATCATCAGTGTTTCATTAGTGCTCTGTGCTCACACCTAAAGATTACTGTATGTGACATTGTTTTTAAATGTGATTAGTACCACACATCTGAACTTTAACACTGGTCTTGTACCAGGACTGTAAGGGGATTCTCCAAATGGTTCAAATGGAGACCGTGTCTCAGTCTTTATCTTTTTAGAACAAGTTCAGCAACAACAGTCTCATAGACTCATAAGGCTCCTGTTAAGTGATTTATCATTTGGATTTGGTGGCACAGAAGTTTTTAAAAATGTCTCTCTGGCCTGGTTGGGGAAGCATTAAGTAGCCAGAGCAAGTCCTGTAGTTTATCCAAGATGTATGAAAACCCAACCATTCTGGTTGGTAGCAATAGCTGAGTTAATGCCTCCAATGGCAGGGATAGCTCAGTAGGTAGAGTGGCGGCCCCATGATCGGAAGGTCGGGGGTTCGATTCCCCTGAACAGCTACCCTGAGGTACCCCTGAGCAAGGTACCGTCCCCACACACTGCTCCCCGGGCGCCCAATGGCTGCCCACTGCTTCACTGAGTGAATGGGTTAAATGCAGAGAGGGATTTTCCCCACGGGGACCAATAAAGTACACCTTCTTCTTCTTCAATAATGAGCCTTTAGCTCTAAGAACTGAAGCCTGCAGTATGCCTCTTTCAACCCGCCATTATGTCTAAAACAATAATTGCACAGATTCAGACCACACCACTGCTAATCCAATTGGCCTCATTATGGAAGACTTTTTTTCTAGATTGCAATGTTTCCTCTGAAAAAAACTTCTTGTTAGGAAAAAGCCTTTTAGATATGTTTTTCTGCAATAGGTCAATCATTTCTGTTCCATGTTATTACCTGTTATATAGTAACAACAAAAACAGTCTTACCAAGATGTTCCTTATGTTGTAAGGGACAGACCCTACAGTGATACAGAGAAAACTACCAAAATTTAGACAAGCCCTTATGAGCAAGAACTTAGTGACTGTGGAAAGGGAAAAAAACTTCCCTTTTTTAAACAGGAAGAAACCTTCAACAGCACCAGGCTCAGAGAGGGGCAGCCATCTGCTGCAACTGGTTGGGAATTAGGACAGGGGACACGACAAAAGACATACTAGAGACAGAGATTACTAATAATGAATGATTAAATAAAGTATAAAAACGCAGTGAAAACAAACAAGTGAAGAAGAAACACGCATGGGAAGCCTCTGGCAGCCTAGGGTTACCTGATCCAGCCCTAACTATAGGCTTTTTCAACAAGGAAGGTTTTAAGGCTAATCTTAAAAGTAGCAAGGGTGTCTGTCTCCCAAATCCAAACTGGGAGCTGTTTTGACAGAATAGGGGCCTAAAAACTGAAAGCTCTGCCTCCCATTCTACCTTTGTAAATAAATATCCTAGGAGCCGTAGACAAGCCAGCAGTCTAAGCGTGAAGTGCTTTATTGGAGTGATATGGTACTGTAAGGTCCTTAACATAAGACGGTTGCTGATTATTCAATACCTTGTATGGGAGGAGTAGGAGCTGAAATTTGATTCTGAAATGAACAGGGAAGAGAACCCAGTATTAGAGAAAAATGCTCCCTCTTAAAGCATTTGGATCAACTGAAGGTTTTCCGTCAGAGAACTCATGTTGGAAATGATATATTCACCAAAGGATAGAATTTGGAATATTTAAAATTCTTTCATGCTGCAAAATTCATCTTCAAGTTTACTCACTCCTCATTCCCATTTGGAAATTGACAGCTAAGGTTGCTTTGCAATATCATCTTGAAGTCTATTTATGCCCACTGTTAAGGCACAGGAAGCCTCTGCAGAATGATAGATGTCGCCACTTAGACAATACTGCCATATAAGTGATGTTATAGGAAGAGAAAAACTCAAAACTGTAAGCAAAGACTTTGCCAAGTGTTTTTTTTGTTGTTGTTGTTGCAAAGTCTTGTGGCGCAACACGCCAGGTTACAAAAGTCAAGAGCTACACAACTGGGCAAGGTGACATGATGTGACATCAAAACTGGCATGTGACACCTGGGACACTGGGCTTGCATACAAACAGAATAAAATCATGTGGGTCTCCTAGATCCTGGATCTCCTGCTAGCTGATGACGACAAGACTGCAGTCTTTGTTCACAAACAACACAAAAACTTGTTGTGAGTTGCTTTTTACAGATTTTGCCAAACTAAGTTCAGTGCCTGGCTGCCAGTCTCTTATAGATCTAGTGGTAACCTAGATAAGTCTTCTTATCTAGCTTGAATATGAAAAATATCAAACTTTTCTGTTAGAACATTTGTAACACATCCATCCATCCATCCTTACCTATATTTGGCACTCCACCCTTTTTCTGCTGAGAACCATGGACTCAGACTTGAAGGTGCTAATTTTCATTTCTGTTACTTCACTCTCAGCTGTAAACCATTTCAGTGTGAGGCCACAGTCTAATAAATTCAGCAGAACCACATCATCCACAAAAAGCAAAGACGTGATCCTGCAGCCACCAAGGTGGAAGCCTTAAACCACTTGGCATTAATAAAAATTGTAAATAGAATCAGTGACAGAGGGCAGCCCTGGTGAAGTCCGGCATCTACTGGGAATGAATCTGACTTATTGCTGGAAATGTGGACCTGGAACACGTGATTTTAGCTGTGGTTGCTTTCGTTCTTGTTTTTTTCCCATTTGTTCAGAGCAAAGTTGACCAATGGGCCACTCTCAAAAAGAGACGCGTGGTTAAGCTTCTCAGAAAGGATTGGCTGCAGCATAGTGTCAGTTGGACTGTGAAGGTGAGACCCACCATGACAGGAGATGAGGGATGACTTACACCTGCCTTCTTGATGCCCTCTTCAAAACAGGCCTGCTTATCTTTCCAGGATATGAGAGTGTGTTTGTACAAGCTAGGGCTGGGAAATTGAGAAAGCGGTTTACTGTTTTGAGGTTTTCTTATAAGTCTTTTGTGTGAATCTCTCAATCTCAGTGAAGCGGCATGCTACTGTTCTTCTTCTCCCCCGTGGTCAGTGGTATTTATAAACCATCACCAGCCGACATTTACAGACAGAGAAGCACCTTCAAGACACTATTTTCTTGTACTGGGAAAAGGACAGAAAGTACTTTGTATTTAACTACCTGGATATGGAGCTGGATTGTGGTGGTGGCGAAGGGGGGGTTAAGTGGTGCATCTCTAATGTGTGGAAAAACATTGTGGAGGCTGCAGAGAGAACCAGGGTGTCAGTAAATTCTGCAGCCTCAGTCCACAGGAATGTCATGAATTATTATTAGGAGCTGTGCACTCTGAACAAACAACTGAAGCAGACATTCAGTGTGCCAGTGAAAGAGTTAACTTTCTTCCTTTGGACTCTCACCAGGAGGGAAGAGTCAGAAAGAAAAAAAGAAAGGTTAGTTTGCTTCAGACACTGATGGGGAATTCCTCTCTGTCTGTTCTGCCTTTGCCGCCTCTGCCAAGTCCATTGTGCTTCTGCCTTCCCGAGCTGTTTCATGCTCAGACAATGAAAGAGTGTTTAAATTTGCAGCAAAAAAAAGTGTTACCTTTATTCCTACTATGGCCTCATTATTTATATAATGGGCAGACACTGGCTGTTTAAATTCAGAGAGAATGAGTCTGCTTTAACCGAAGCTTTCTTTGTGCTTCCTTCATCCATCTTCTTTAATGTACATATGGGAAGCACTTTTTTCTGTCTGAGAGACATTGAAAGATTATGTGCAAAATTTACTACTGCTATACAGCACCAGGCTGAGGAGATTATCAACATTCTTCACTACATTTATGACTTTGTCATCAGCGTGTACTGTAGTGTATAAATTTCATTCTACCACATGACTCTGACATTTTATACAAGATGGACATTAAAATAACAGATCATGTCTTCATGCTTTATATCATTTATGTGCAAGATGTGAAAATCTGTAATCTGTAAGTCATTTTATGATGTATTATTAGCAACACATTTAAAAGTACCTTTTAATATTTTAGTTCTATTTTGTGCCATCAAAACAGCCCTAAGGCATGGGCCTGGGACCTCTGTGCATGCCCTGTAGTGTCTGGAACTGTGATGCTGGCAGGGGATCCTGTGGGCATGTTCCAGCAAACCTCTTGATCAAATGTGCTTGTTGAGAAGCTGGGTGAAAGTATTGAGCACTTGTATTGGTCCAATACACCCAATAACATGCATTTTGATGCTGTGTAAGGGCAACTGCCATCGGGCAGTATCCAAGTTGCCCCGGATGCATCCAATGGAGTGTGAATGTTAGAAAGTGCTTACACGTAAATAAGTGTTGTATGAATGTGTGTGTCACTGGTTGAGATTATAGTAAGAAAGTGCTTTGAATGCTCACCTGACTAGAAAGGTACTACACGAGCACCTTTCTAGTCCCTAACATAGGTTTAAGCAGTAAAACCTACCTTTATATGTTTGGGAAAGGATATGAGTAACAGCAACCAAAGGTTTTCAAGCAGAACACTGATTGTAGTTTCATAAAAAGATAATCAGAAATCAGTGATGTTCGTACTGCAGTTGATCACTTCATCTGACAATGAATGTACCCATATAAAATAATGTAAATTGTGGTCACTGGCTGTTTAATCCATTGAGTCTTCCCATTCAGTGCTTTGTACTTACCACAGAACACAGCAGTTCCATTGATTTATCACAGAGGCTGTGATTCATTTCACTGACTTACATGTACATCAGTTAGGAGTTTTCAAAATATATATTTTTCAAAATATATCTAAACTTGTGCAGTCACATTATAGAGATACCTCTGCAGGATATTGCATAATATGAGCCAAGACAACTTCTTTTAACTGGCCTGCTGTCTGTCTGGATTGTTTGATTCATTTTTGTGAGAATCAAGGCAGGATTCCACCTGGGAAATGCCTCTTGTGTCTCCTCTCTGTGTGTTAGATCTGACAGTCTGACAGCTGGAATGAAGTGCAAACACATCCTTTATGTTTTCAGTGTGTTTTTACCTGTGTGTTTGCCTCAAAAGATAATGCATGTAAATCTTGATATACATTTTGCATAACAGATGCACTTTGGTGCCTTGGGATATAAACTTTTTTGGGCAAGTTTTGAATCGGACATAAATGTATTCTCAAGTAAAAATATTTATCCCAGTACATGGAGGCAAGGCCAAGTAATTAAAAAAAATAAAAACATTTTTGCCTTCCTTTTGACGTCTCGTACATAAGCAAAGAGTAAAGATATAGTCAGTTTCATTATATTCTCAACTAGACAAGCAGATGTGTGACGTAGGTCGAGAGAACAGTGGTATAAACTTTTGATACCTATAATGACAGTTGATAAGGGGCATTTTACTAGTATCGTTTCTTAAAGGCAAGTTTCTCAAATTAAATACAGAAATTAATATTATGTTTTTCAGGGCAGTCACTTTTATCATATTCATCTTGTGATGAAGCAGTTTTATTCTGAAGTTGTCTGGTCTCTTCAGAGATGACTAGCACCAATCCATAGGGCACGACAGCTCAGTGAATAGTTTGGTGATAAGAAGAATTAAAAATGATGCCCCTTTTATAAAAACACCTTTAAATGAAGCACCAGCAGCACACCCTCAGCAACTTTGTCAACTACGTGCTCCTGTGCAGTTTGTCAAATGTTTAATTACTTCTCAGCTTCCTTTAGCATCAGTGGTACTTTAATAAAACTTGTAGCTTTGGACTCCCAGATAGCTAACCCCAGTTAGCTGTACCCCTGCTACTCCACTAACCTGTTCATGTTTCAAATTGAATTTACCCTCTCATGAGACACCTGCCAAGCTAAAAACTCTAGTCTGTGAAACATAACACTAGAGACTTGAGCAGCCATAGTTGATTCTGTTCCTGGGGTCATAGTAGCCCCCCTTGAAGGAAATATAAAACTGCCAACTAAGAATAAATTAGATTTTGCAAGACTGGAATTCACTTTAGCAGTAAAGCAACTGTTTGCATTAATTTTGAAATTACTTAAGTCACTCAAATTATTACTGATTAATACTGAAACTGACAAAGTGTGTAATTTTGATTTAAAAAATACCAGACTTTGCTCCTCTCCATTCAGAACAGTAGTGACATGCTTAGCTGCATGTTTTTCTTAAACCACTGGCTGTCATGTTCAAAAAATTTATGTGGTCTTTTTTAGGAGAAATGGCATCAATTCCACTTTACATGGAGCAGCTCTCTTTTCTAGTAATCTCGTCAAATTATTGAGCCCCCAAAGTGTGATTATTCAGAGTTGGGCACACAAAGCAGAGTTACACACATATATACTATGAGTCTTCTAAAAAAGAAAGCTCCAGATCAAAGTCCTTGGTATAACTCACAAATGGACACCTTAAAGCAGATAACCTTTAGCTGAAGAGGAGGAGATAGTGTTTCACTAATTTAGAAAACCTTTGTCTGGCTTGGAAAAATAGTTTTGTGCTCTATAAAAAAGCCTTCTGTAAAACTGGGACATCTTCCAATTCATCACTGATAGAAGAAAAAAGAATAATCCCAGGTTTCTTTTCAGTACTGTAGCCAGATTAACAAATATGGAGGACCACAAGAGCCATGCGCATGGAAATAAAGAATTCTGTGTTTAAATAATGAATTGTAGAATAAATTCTGCATTTGTAAATTCATTTTTGAATTCCAATTTAGTAAACTGATTTTTAAAATGCTTTTTAAAAACTTCATTTCAAAACCCTTTTTCGAATTGCACTTTAATAAAGTGATTTTCACAATGCTTTTTAAAATGGCGATTCCACTCCTCATTTCAAAATCCATTTCCCTTTCCTGTTCGCTCAGGGATTAACTTTTGGATTAGCTGTTGGATTAACAACTTCATTTTAAAAATCCTGCGGCTATTCAAATTAGCCACACCGTGGGATGTAATGAGTGAAAATGTGATGTCCACATATGTGGACGCCAGGCCCTAGGAGGTTAACGGGTGGAATGGAAATTGCGATGGACCCAACCACATAGTTCACTTTACACACTTTTATTTCCCGGTTGTTGGCTCTTTTTCAGCTGCCATTCACACACAACACAACAACAACAACAACAACAACAACCCAGTCAGGACCCAGTTCATCATTCTAAGCCGGTGAGACGTGATCGCTGATGCCTCTCAGGTGTGTCTGCCTCCCCCGCAGCGGTGCCACAGCCCATGCCCTGCCACAACAGGTTACATACCACAGGCTTTTAAGATGGTGGTATTAAACTATTACTTAAAAAGCCTTTACTTTACCCTCCTGTCTTAGCGATTTATAGACCAATCTCCAACCTTCCTGTTATTTCAGAAATTCCTAAAAGACTAGTTGTAAAAAAGCTAACTGACCATCTGCAGAGGAATAGCTTATTTGAATAATTTCAGTCAAGTTTCAGAGCTCATTATCAAAACAGACAGCTGCTAATGACAGTCTTATGGTTTCTGACAGTGGATCTCTGTGCATTTCACGTTAAACCTCACCTAAGTGCAGTGATTTGATATTGTTAACCATAATATTTAATTACAAAGCAGAACACCATATTAAAGGAATTATGGTTTGAATCATATCTATGTAAAAGAATATCCATCGGGAAACTAGCGGATGATACCGTGGAGACAAAGACTATCATAACGTTTCCCAACCAGAAGCCGTGGGTGGATAAAACCATCCGCGACGCTCTGAGATCCCGCACCGCTGCCTACAACACGGGACTCACGACGGGGGACATGGACCCGTACAAAGCCGCGTCATATAACGTGCGGAGGGCGGTGAAAGAGGCGAAGCAGCGCTACGGGAGGAAACTAGAGTCACAACTCCAACAGAGTGACTCTAGGAGCCTGTGGCGGGGACTAAGGACAATAACGGACTATAAAGCACCAACAACCAGTATGACGAACGCGGCTGTGACTCTGGCAGACGAGCTGAACACTTTCTATGCTCGCTTCGAGGCTGCAGCTAAGGACTCCAACAATGCTAGTGCTAGCGGCGCTAACGGCTGCAGACAGGAAGATACTGCCAGCACCGGAAACGTGCTCGTCATCTCCGAGCATGAAGTAAGGAGAGCCTTCAAGAGAGTGAACACCAGGAAAGCAGCAGGACCAGACGGCATCCCAGGTCGTATCCTAAGAGACTGCGCATACCAGCTAGCTCCTGTGTTCACTGAGATATTCAACATCTCTTTATCTCAGTCGGTGATCCCCATATGCTTCAAAGACTCCATCATTGTTCCTGTCCCGAAGAAACCCCACCCTGCTTCTCTCAATGACTATCGCCCTGTAGCCCTCACCTCAGTAGTGATGAAGTGCTTTGAACGCCTGGTCAGAGACTTCATCATTTCTTCACTACCAGACACACTGGACCCACTACAGTTCGCTTACCGTCCAAATCGTTCCACAGATGATGCCATCTCTCATCTCCTCCACACATCACTCACTCACTTGGACACTAGAAGGGGGAATTATGTTAAAATGCTCTTCATAGACTACAGCTCTGCATTTAATACCATAATTCCCTCCACACTCACCACCAAGCTGGAGCATCTGGGACTCAGCTCATCTATGTGTCAGTGGATCTCCAACTTCCTAACTGGCAGACCACAGGCAGTAAGGATGGGCGGACATGTCTCAGCCTCCACCACTCTCAGCACTGGAGCCCCCCAGGGGTGTGTTCTGAGCCCCCTGCTGTACTCTTTGTACACATATGACTGTGTGGCCACTACCAGCTCCACCACCATCATCAAGTTTGCTGACGACACCGTCGTGGTGGGCCTGATCTCTGATAACAACGAGACGGCCTACCTGAAGGAGATTAGGAATCTGGAGAACTGGTGCCAGAGGAACAACCTCCTTCTAAACGTCAGTAAGACAAAGGAGCTGATAGTGGACTTCAGCACTAAGCAGGAGAGGAACTACCAGACCCCTGTCATCAACGAGTGCCCAGTGGAGAGAGTGGACAGCTTCAAATACCTCGGAGTTCACATCACGCAGGACCTGTCATGGTCCTGTCACATCAACACCGTGGTGAAAAAGGCCCGTCAGCGTCTCTACCACCTCAGACGCTTGAGAGACTTCCAACTGCCCTCCAAGGTGCTCAGGAACTTTTACTCGTGCACCATAGAGAGCATCCTGACGGGAAACATCTTAACCTGGTTCGGAAACAGCACCATGCAGGACAGACGAGCTCTACAGAGGGTTGTGCGATCAGCTGAGCGCACCATCCGCTCCGAGCTCCCTGACCTGCACTCAATCTACAGCAGGCGGTGCTGGACCAAGGCCAGGAAGATCGTGAAGGACCTCAGCCATCCCAACAACAGACTGTTCTCTCTGTTGAGGTCAGGAAAGCGATTCCGCTCCCTGAAGACCAACACAGAGAGACTGAGGAGGAGCTTCTTCCCGCAGGCGATACTGTCTCTCAATCACACCACCACACAGTACTGACCCACACATACAGTTCTTACACACACACTGGACATTCTGGACATTGTTTTCACTTCATCACTTAAATCACTTTAAGCATATTTGCACTGCACAAGACATAATGTGGATTGCACAACACTGGTCACTACATTCTTCATTTCCAGTTAATATTTGTACAGCTGCTGTTATTGTGTATATATTTATTTATATTTCTTCATACATTCTTATATAGTTCTGTATTGTGTATTTTGTTGTACAGTTATTTTATTTTCAACTTTAATTTATATATTTTATCTTATTCTTTCTCAGTTAAATTTACCCTTCATTCTAATTTGTGTTGTACAGTTATTTCCTTTTTAACCTTAATTTATATTTTATTCCTTCCTAGTAAAATTTACCCTTTTTAATTTTTCATATTTATTTCCCTTTTTAATTTTTCATATTTATTTCCTATCTTATTCATAGCCTTTTCCTTTTTTGTTTTCTTTAGGTCACGAGCAGTTGTCCAAGCATTTCACTGCATATCGTACTGTGTATGACTGTGTACGTGACAAATAAAATTTGAATTTGAATTTGAAATTTGAACTTTGAATAACGGATTTGTTCGTGTAAATGTGAAGGCTTCTTCACACACTGAAGTTCGTCACAGAGTTCCACAAGGTTCTGTGCTGGGACCACTGCTATTTACATTATACCTGATCACCTTTCATTGCTATGCAGATGATACCCTGCTTTACAGTGCTTCTGGAAAGTATTCACAGGTCAAATTGTTCCACATTTTTACTATGTTACAGCTTTATTCCAAAAATTAATTAAATTCATTTTCACCTGAAAATTCTAGATACAATACGATAACAAACTGGGTAATTATTTTTAAACTTTGACTTAAACTCTGCTCTTTTTTTTCTTGTTATGAGATTTTCCTTTCCACTGTCGCCAACTGCATGGTCATAGGGGATTATTTCATTGTTGGAGTTTTCTCTCAAATATTTTAAGGTCTTTACCTTACAGTATAAAGTGCTGTGAGGCAACAGTTGTTGTGATTTGGTGCTCTATAAATGAAATTGCATTGAATTGAACTGAAATTGGACAATCTCTTTTTATCCCACTAGTCTATAGATTATCTTTTCTCTCTTCTCGATGCTGCTCTCATTAACTAGAAAGGACTCTGGAAGTTTTTTCACTGAAAGGCCAGACTGTAGGAAATTAGACGGGTCTCTTTTTGTTTGCTCAGTCCATCCTGACTCATCACTGTGGGTATTTTTAGCTGTAAATTCCGGTTTGGCTTTCCCCACACCGTTCACAAGGCCTATCATATTCTTTGAGACAGAGAGGAATAATCAATGTCAAATATCAGCCGAATGACGATTAGTGGTGTACATACAAAGTTAAAAAACCTTGTGTTTCACAGTGTAGCAGCTGGATAACATGCTCACATCAGTGTGCGAATAGGCTGCCTGTGCTGTGTTTTGTCTGGCACAGCTGCCTGTATCTGCTGCATGCTCATTAAATGCTGGGCTTAAATCCGTGGTGACGCCATGCCAGCTCCGGTTACTCCCTCGGGAATACCTACTATTGTCATTCACTGGCCAGATTAAAGCTATAAAACTAAACTCTAACTAACTGTTGAATATATGTGAAGGAACAATGAGTGTATTTAAGTAATAAAGATGTCCTCCATTGGTAAACCTCAAGTAGAACTGGGGCTGGTTCTTGACTCTGCGCAATACTTTAATCTCCCCATACAATCAGATTCCTCACTGTTGAGGAGGCCAAGTGACCTGATATCCTGTTTGTCAGGAGAACAGAAATATTTCTGATTGTTGCACATCCTGCCGGTTAGCGATCTGTGGCAAATACAGCTGCCGGGCATGAAGACATATTTAGCCTCTATTGTATGAGTTTGGACACAGTCATGCTCTGTACTGAGCTTATCTTTAACGCAGAGGAATGTTTTTGAAATGAGATGTTGCTGGCTTGTCAATATGTGTGGGAGATTCTTGTAAGTTTTGTACATATGAGCTGCTAGAATTGTCATGCAAAATTAATTATTTCCTATTATCCTTTTATGTGCCCCTGAATCTCTGTGCACCAAAAATGCTGTCTGTGTTTTATTGAAATGAAATTATGCCATAATGTCACTTTTGCTATTAGCACCGAGAGTCTGTGCATGCCAATTGATCCTGCTGTTGTCATAGCAACATGAACCACTAAACCTCTGCGCAGCTGTTGTTATGAAAGCCCTCGAACAGCTGGGGGGCTATAGCTGTGGAGGGATTGTGGGAAACAGGTCTTTTGGTCCTCCCTTCACACCTTGACCCCAGAACCTACTAGCAAACGGAGGGGGATTTAGATATCTTAAAGATGCCCATCTGGAATTTTTTTGCTCCCTGTACAGAGATTCCATATGATTAGAGATAAAGTTTAGTCAAGAAGTTGTGAATATTCACTCATTCCTGTGGCTACCCAAAACCTGCTTTGCCATGAAAGCGAACAGTGAAAATTGAATGAACCAAATGAGGCTACATTCTCTCCCAGGGTTTGCCTGATGCATTGGAGCATATCCCATTATTGATATGAGCAAATGTTGTACACGGTGCAACAATAAAGCAATCATTTTACAAGGAGCACAACTTGTCCAGGGAGTAGCACTCTGTGAGCCCCACTCCTTCAGTCATAATAAACCCTGAAACGTGAACCAACAGCAAAGACTCATCCTCCCACTATTTGATTTAATGCAGAGCTGACTGGGGAGGTGTGAACCTATCACTACACCGAATACTACCTTTTTGTAACTCGTTCAGCATTACAATGCTTTTGCACATATACTCTTTTGAAAGCAAGTCAGAATCTTTACATATTTACAGTAATTGTACTCCATATTTATCTTTTTGGACTCTGCTAGACTAGCTTTGCATGATTCCCAGTTCAAAATAATCCTTATTTCATCTGATTCAATTTGCGAAAAGGGCCCTTTAAGTTCTTTTTGGTTGCCCCTTACAAACAGAAATTGTAAACAGGTGCAATCTAAATTTCATTCTGGCTTTGAGTTGGTTATTGGGAATATCAGTTATAATGGATAAAGGGGAATGGTGAGAATTCTAGTGCTTTGGATATTTAATATTTTATACGTTCCATTTAAATAGACATTTAAAACACATCCTATTAAAAAATAGGATGTGTTGCTGCACTTTCCTTGCAAAATTGCGACAAGCCTGTTGGAAATTCTTAAAATGAGAGCTATCCCTTCTCACTCATAGAAAAAAACATCAAAAAATGAACATAGCCAACATGATGTAACCTACTGGTTTCTGGACAAAACCTCAGCATTAACAATTTGTCCCCTACTATATGATTAATGACTAATCCACAGACACACATTATGGAGTAGCTAAGTAGTAGTAGTAGTATTAGTAGCTATCCTTAATCCTAAAAAAACACCTTGAAACAAATGACCCCCCCCCCCCAAAAAAAAAAAAAAAAGACAACAACAAAAACAAAACAAAACTGCTGATTAGTACTAAAGGTACTAAAAGTACTAAAAGTGCTCCGAAAAGTATATACAGCGCAAACACATTCAGGTGAAATTCAGTAACATGAATTAGCAGAGGTGGGGCCTAGCTATTGGCTGCCGCTGCTCCACATGTCAAACCAACTTTAAGCTTCAGCTGTATGTCATGATTTTTACTGGTGTAAATTTTGGAATTTTAACATAGGAGTCTGTTGGGATTAACTTGCCTTTGGACCCAAGCTTAAATTGCCCTGAGAGGAAGAGGAACAACAATTGTTGGCTGTTCGGTGTTGCTTCGTTTTCACTTTGCTGCTTGGTTTACATGCCTGGACAGCCAAGACTCCAAGACTGAGAGCAAACTTTTCTGTTTTATAATGTCTGGTTGCAAAAATAATTTTCTTGGGAAATATAAATCTATACTGAAGTAAAATGTTATTTTCCGTAGAGGAAAATGGAAGTAGAAAAGCGCAAGTACACATCCAGCGATTGTACCTGATACTGGGCAGATTAAGGAATGCTAATGTTTCTCTTGTGGATTTTGTGAGGAACAGGGTGATTAGACCTCCACTCTCCTGGGTGGAGACCCTCGCTGCTCTAGCTTCCACTCTGATTTTTCTTTGACGTCGACAGGAAGGTCAGCTGGGTCTCAGAAGGGCCATGGAGCGAGAGGAGGGGAATGGTGTGCACGGTGGGTTTTGGTATAAAGAGATTCCCCTCTAGGATCACACACAGGGGCCAGAGGGATCACCTAGGGAGGAAGAGCCATTGAGCTTAGGGAGGGCTCTGGGCAGGATTACCGTAAGGCTAAAATGTTTTCTTTGTGGCTGAAGGAAACCTAAGAAATGCTCTTACCCAAATCTCTGGTCTGAAGTGGCTGCTTGACAGCGAAACTCAACCTATAGTACTGGGAATAAATATTTGCTCCTCCCTTGAGTTCTTCAAATTTTCAATATTCGTCACATTTATATGTTTCAGCAAACAAATTTTAATATTAGTGAAAAATATCTGCCACCATGTAAATATAAAATGCAGTTTTAATATGGCATCAATTACCTTTTTACATATTTTTTCCTAATGAATGAGAGTGTCATTGAAAAACTACATTTTGTATTTACACAAGTTATTTTTGCAAAATGATAAAATTTGTTTGATGATACGACATATTTAAATGTTACAAATATGTAAAAAAAACCCCAGATTTAAGTTTTTCTTTACTATCTCTGTTTTCTGATACGCCCCCTGTCAGAAGCAAAACCCCCCAAAAACTTGATACTCAATTACACACAGTTTTGAAATTTATAAATGATCCAAGTTGACTTTTGTTGAAAATAACATTTGGCGCAGTAACAACAGTAACATTGTTAAAGGTGTAGAAGAAAATGCAGTGAAGCATCAGGAGTGTTATGTGACAAAAGGACAGCAGGAAGAGCGAAAGCAAAGGTTTATAAGATGGCAGCGAGACCTACAGGAACATTAACCAAAAGAAAGGAGGCGGAGCTGGAAGTGGTAGTGTTGAAGATGTTAAAGTTTTCATTTGGAGTGACAAAACTGGACAATACTAGAAATGAGTCTAACAGAGTTAGCTAAGGTTGAGTGTATATCAGAAAAAATTAGAGATGCAAGGCTAAATGGTATGGCCGTGCAGAGGAGGGATAGTGACATGGCTGACAAAAGGTTTTATGTAGCTTGAGGTGCCAAGCAGAAGGAAAAGAAAACCACCACAGAAAATATTCAAGGATGCAGTGAAGGAGGACAGGGAAAGAAGAGGATAGTAGAGAGATTGTGAGATGGAGGCACATGTTCCCCCAACGGGAGCAGCTGAAAAATGAAGGCCGCAGCATTATTAAAGTCTTGTTGCTTCATTTTCCTGTATAAAAAGTAAATGTGTTCAACTTATTTTGATGTATTTTATCACTGGAGTGGCCCTATGCCTATATCTATATCACAGCCCATCCCCACATTGTCCTTTTTACATTTACAGGCTTGACATTTTCAAGTTGAGAAAGAGCTAATAGAAATAATAAGTTCTATACAATTTAAAACAACAACAACAATAATAATCAGGATTTTCTTCCTTTTTGAATCGTCATAGGTAGCGATAAACTAGATGGATTATGGAAATGAAATGGGTTTTGGATGACATGGCAATTTGCCCAGTAAAATTAAATGTTAAATTAAATTAACCACTTTGTTTGCATCCTCAAAATAAATAAATAAATAAAAAATCTCTTTCCATTTTCTTAGTGAGACTGATAAACTTTAAAGTGAGAAAAGTATCTGGGCTCATACATCAGCAGATTTCATACCAGTCCTCCCTACTCATAGGGTGGTACCTGCATACCACACAGAGTACTCCCGACTGAGCTGTGTAGAACTGGATAAATACCATCCCTTAAGAAGCTCTGTGTTCACAGATTGCTGGAGGTAGGTGGCCTGCTGTGAGGCCGAACCACACTCCCACTGTTCTGGGGGAGCTTTAAGTGAAAGATCAGGTGTCCAGGCCTGAATGCCTGATTGAACTTAAATCTTTTACATGTGCACCAAAAATGCTCCGTGTGGATCAGTCACAGCCAGCCAGTCAACTATTCAATGGAATTTTAACCACAGCCATTTACTGACCTCCCTGTTTTCACCTCTTCAAAATTATAATCACATTTGTACAGGGTGGGCCATTTATATGGATACACCGTCATAAAATGGGAATGGTTGGTGATACTAAAGTCCTGTTTGTGGCACATTAGTATATGTGAGGGGGCAAACTCCTCAAGATGGGTGGTGACCATGGTGGCCATTTAGAAGTCGGCCATCTTGGATACAATATAGTTTCACTAGTTTTTAAAAGGACAACTTGTTTTAGACCAGTTTTCGTAGAAGTCGATCTAGAATCTGGAACAGTCTGGCTTTATTATTTTAATGTGACAGTTTATGATGCAGACTGGTTTTAAGAGGTTAAATCTGGTTTGAATGACAACTTTATATCCTTCTTAAACAAACGATTGACCAGTTGCATTCCTGCTCCTATTATTTAATAGTGTTTCAGTATTAATAATAACTTTTGCTAAATGTTTAATAATTCTATAATGTCTCAATAGGCTGGGAGTGGAGGACAGACAGACAGAAGATAATACAACAAGGTGCTGCGTTGTTGTGGGCAAGCTAATTGTAAGGTGCCATTTTCCTGTTGTGTGATGTTGGATATTATTATAAGTATCAGAAGCAAATCTATGTGCGGTTTTGTTTTGTAGAGAAATGTTGAGAAAGCGGCGTCAAGATCAGTTCTTGTAATAATTTAGGAGCACAGAGTCACATGTAATTCATACTTTACACATGGTGGCACATTGTTGTTGGGTACACTGTGAATGATTACCCTGCTGAAGTTCAGTTTAACCAGTTGAATTTCAATCACCTGAGCAAACTTTATCCCTATTTCTTCAACCCCTGAATTGTTATGTTTACTCGCTTCTTGCTGTAGTTTGTCTGTGGTTCTGTTTTTTGAAGTTGTTGATTATCATGATTAACCCTTTAGTAAATGAACTGTTTGTGCACATGTTACAAGTAAACAATAGAGTCAGTTACCAATGACACATCCACACAAAAGAAGACCTGGGTTTTAGGTAACTCACTTATTCCATGTTCTTTCCTTTTTTGTTTATTACTGTTGTCTTTAGCTACTGTTTAGTTAGTGTTAGTCAACAAAACTAGGAAGTTTAGGAACAGATAGTTTTACTTAAATTACCCATTATCAGCCTCCTCTGTCAGGCTTTTGAGACATACCACCCTAGGTGCATGTGCACTAAGAAGACAACAAGAGGTCACCTGAGGAGTAGCCATTTACCACAATTAGTTATTGCTCTTGTTATTTTACTGGTGAGGTCAGGCTTATATTAGCAATCTCATGTAAAAATGTGACTTCATTTTCTTTAAAGTTGTACTAGTTAAATATAAAGTGTGTTAAAGTGTCCTAGTCATGAATGATAAACTAGAAAAATCAGGTGATGGGAAAAACATATATTTTCTGTATGTTGTTTATAATGTTGAGCAGAAATTATGTGGCGATGGAAACCACCATCTTTAAAAAGACCATTACTTTCTAATGATACCTGGACCTCCCGGAGACTAAGAATAGGGCACTTCATTGGTTTCTAAGAAACAATTGTCTGGCTTTTGAATGTTACTTTGGTCTGCATAGTGGTTCTATATTACATTTACATGACAAAACAACCCATTAATGCCCTCAAATTGTTTTTTAGATCCTCATGACTGGAACTTCTTCCCACAAAACACTTAGTTTGCTGCCGAGTCATTGAGACAGCAAAGTAAAATTGTAGCGTTCCACTTTTAGTAAATTATAGGCACTCATTAGTGTAGAGTTCATTTATCTAGTTTTTCACTGGGGACATTGATATCAAAGGGGTTGTTGGGAGAAAAAAACAGGTTAGGTTATTTTCTAATTAGCTATTTTAAAATTATTTGAGGAAAATGGAAAAACTCAGTAGCATAACACCAAAGCCAGTATAGTACATTCTGTACTGGACAGCTTTTACTCTAAGGCAGGTAAAGACTATGTTTTGCCTATTTGTGCTGTGAAGGTACTTCCTATAACGAAGAAGTCGAACTTTCATGGTTTTAAAACAGAGCAGACATGTACATCTTGGAAAAAAAAGCCAACAATCAACAATGTTTCCATAGTGGGTAACAACGCTTTGAGCTGTAACATTATTTCTTTGGCTAGTAGGCTACATTTACCAGTGGCTTAAGTTACTTTGCCCTTGGAATAATTTCAGATTCTATCTCTCTCTTTGATGTAAAAAATACACTAACTGGTGTTTTTGTTTGTCAGTTTCGTACGTTGGAAGAATGGAAATGATCACATAGCACCACAGCATGCTACAGCATTACATTACAGCTGTACTACTGCTACCCAGTACAGCAGTAGTTTAGTGCTATTTCACGCAGGATCAACTCTAAAATGTTTGTGAAGCAAATGGTGAAAGTCATAGTCCTATATAGTCATAGTCCATATAAGGATAGGATTGTAGTATCTGAGGGTTGCATGTTGTTATGGTGAGTAGAACTATATGCTCAAGTCAAGAAGAGATTGACCCAGGGGCCCTTCTCTATGGAGTCGGCATATTCTCTGTCACATGTACTGGGAATTGGCTACAGCTGTGAATGTGAATGTGAATGAATGCCTGTCTCTAAGTGTTAGTTGTATGTCAGATTGGCAGGCTGTCCAGATGATATCCTCTCCAGCCACCTGTATTCCACCAAAGGAAGGTTTCAGAGTCACTCTTGATATCGTTCATCAAGCCTCCAGTTTGAAATGTCTGATTCTATATTTTAGCTACTCTATGTATCAATTTCTATAAATGTACCTTCCCTAGGAAGAGCTTAGTTAAGAAGTTAAGAGTTAAGAACTAGAACAATGGAGGAGCTGTACACACATGGCAATCTAGTTTTTTGCCAAGCGGTGTCTGGTTATACTAAGCCATTTGTCTCCTCGTACACACAGGCAAGACTAATCGCACAGCCAGTCTTCATGTCCTCTCAGCCCCTAAGTGTCCCCCACCTCCTACCCTCTACACCCAGAACCTCCACCACGATTCCCCACCAAGGATTGTTTTACGCTTAATTTTGTTAGACTTAATGAGATTTCACTAATTAAATCTCCTCCTGGTTGGAGGAGACCCCCTACCTCCCTTTACATTACCCCCCTTCCACTTACTATCACTGCTGCCCATGGAGATTGTGCTCATTTTAGACAAATAAACTTTTTTTATGAGGAACAGGACAGTGGGAGTTTTTCAAATTTGATTGGGTTTGTAAGGGCAGGAAAGGATGAGCTGCAATACAATAGAAGTGGCAGTTTATGTGTATTAACTTCAGTACTGCTGTTCTTCAGCCATATTTTGAAGCACAGTAGCCAAAGCTTTAAAGCAACTCCAAGTGACAGGTCATCACAACCATGCACACATGTTCCAAATACATGTCCCTAATAATAATCCCTGCTTAGCTGCATTGGAGTGCTAAAAGGGAAGTGCTGAAGGGTGGGACTCTCTCAGTTCAAGCAGTGAGGCCTTGGAGGTCATTGTTGACAGCAGCCGGTTGCCCTGCTATTGTGGATGACCCAATGGGACTCTTGCAATGACTATAGTGGGAGCCAACCTCCTGTTTCCCGTTTGAGTCCCGGACACCTAGTGCCAGCTTCGCCGCTTGGCTCCCTGGCCAAGAAGTCCATTATACCCCTAACACTCCCCCATCTTCTCCCTCTGATGCCTCTGTGTCCATTGTAGCCCTGCTCCCCCATCCTCTGTCTGATTTATGCACATGCACATACACACCAAACAGCCTCACATGTGTGCTGTGGCCCTCGGGTGGGCGAGTGGGCAATGTGCCCGTTTCAGATGTGAGTGCTTCCTTGATGAAGGCCCATGCTGATCGGATTTCTGCCACCTGTCATTCAGTTTAGGAGGCAGGAAAGGGGGCAAGATTGCTAGTGGGTGGTGTGGAGTGAGAGGGTTGGGGATGGACTTGGGGGGTAGCAGCACAGGAGAGATGCCATGGCAATCTGGCTCAGGTCCTGCAGCCCACTGCTGTTTCAGTAGTCTCAGAGCCTCTCAGACTCAAGCGGTCCTTTTTGGTCAGTTTATTTTTTTCTTAAAGTTCCTGCACAATAAAGTACATATCTTCTCTATGATTGAAAGAACACAATCAGTGCAGTTCAGTGGACTCAAAGAAAAATCCATGTTGGTTATTGCCAACGTTGTATTTGCTATGATGGCCAGAGGCTTTTTATTGCAGCCTAGCAAATCTAGATGGGTTTTTTTTGGCCATTCTTTTCCAAAAAAATATTATACTATTAATAATTATCCCTTGGTGTAAGTCATTCTCAGTAGCCCAACATATTTATTATGAATTAGGTGCTTATAGATTGTTGCTGGTTTAGTTAAACTAGCATGGAGATGCTAATAGACAGTGCATATTATACATATCTACTTTATAACTACAGTTACTGTAACTGGGGAAAAAAAGGACAAAAATGTTAACACTGTATCTATTACAGGTATACCTCATGTCGTTTAGCTGGTTGCTTTTGACAGATCTGAAGCTGTAGCTTTTACAACAGACTACAAATAATAATGCTGATATTTTAAGAAGTAATGAAATGATTTTAGGTACTAGTTGGGCAACAAAATACAAAATTCACCTTCAGATAGATATTTTCTTCCAAACTTCTGTGACTTGAATGTGTTTGACACTTAAGTTCTTCATTAATATCCTCACTATGCTTTCCCCTCCATCACATTTGCTACCTCTGTGCTTAACCAACATCCTCCAATCCATCCATATCCATTTCTCTCTCACCCGGGCTCTTTACCCTACCAACCCTAATTGTAATTACGTTGATTTAACTTAGACACATGCGGCTCCCTCCCTGCCATCTGAATGGAAGCTTATTAGTTTGAATATTTTTTTTATATTTATTTATTCCAATTTCTCAGGGTCCCTGTCGGCATTTCCAATTACTCTTGTCGTGCGGCTGTAATTGCCTCCATGCTAATGGCCGCCAGACAATCGTGCTAAATGAGGTGAGGCCGAGAGGCTAGGAGCCTGACTTCATTAAGATCTAATGGGATTTTATAAGGGGGACTGAAGACCCAGCTCATCAAAAAGAGGGAGATGGAAGGAAAACAAAACAGATGGAGGGGGAGAACCAAATCACCACCACACTAACTTAGCTTGCTCCTTTCCATGGCACTCCGATGACAAAAAAGAACAGGTTACTCTTCTTGCACACGAATACTACCTAATTATAGAGAAATACAGTGCTACTGAAAACTGCACAGTGCCTTACAATGAAAAAACAGACGCTGCTAAAGAGATAAGTGCGCATCATTTCTCTGGTTGTCCAGTTGATCATAAAAAGCAGCAATTTTATGTATCTCAGGCTGTTGGAAACAGTCTCAAGGCAACTGTTTCTTTATTGGCAAAGTAACATCGTATATATAAATGATATATTTGTGGATAGACTAGAACGTCGAGGTCAAGTCCTCCCACATTTTTCACACGTTATTCTCACAGAGAAAGATGCGAATCCATAGCATGCACACAAAACCATGTTATGAGACCAAAGCAATACTGTAAAACTGCATACAAGTTAAATCACGAAACCAGAAACTAGAGAGGGCACGCATAATATTTCAGAGCTGGTATTGTGATTATCTTATGATGTATTGTTGTAAACATATGTACTTGGGTGCAGGTTTCACTTCATCATTGGGGAATGTACATTAAGTTGGTCTTAGAAGTCCTTTTCCGTTAAAGATCAAACATTATTTCCTACATTCTGAGGATTTTTACTGCAACTCCTTTTTCTGCATCAATGTAGTGGTTAAAATCTCTACATTTGGGAGAAGGAAACAGGTAACAGTTCAACATATAATAAAATGCAGTAAGGCTCTCAGGCATTCTTTATCATTTTCACATATAGAAGTGCATAGATACGCTTTCTAAATATCTCCTGCATCTTCCTCCTGAAGAATGCACCTATGTATGGAAGAAGATGATACTGGTCATGCTGTTTCTTTCCTTCACATGTTTGCTTTGGTAAAAAGGACCTCAATTACAAATGACTAATCGTAGATATGATCCTTGATATGTTGTCTTGGAAAGTGCAGAAACAAATTCAAATGTGCCTCCACGGCACGTGATCGCCTACAAGTTCTCTTCTCTGCCTTTAACGTAAAACATATTTGACCCGTCTCTAGTCACCTACATAGAACCTGATTAGGTAGAATTGCAATATCCATCTGAGTCACTGTATTCAAGATGGTCGAGCAACATGGCAGCTTTCAAAAACCAGTGCCCCCCTCCTATGTATTTTTAGTTGATAAATTCCAGGTTTATGAGAATTAACCAATAATTCACCTCTCCTCTGGTTGGAAAAAAGTCCAGTTGTGTGGAAATCCATATAAAAACATCTCTTCAGCAAATGTTATCTGTAACCTTGTTAAACATTATCCTGATTAATTTATTGGTTCAATTGATTACTTAGTTTTACACAATAGAAACATTTTTATTTTTATTTTCTGAGGTTCTTTTGTGTGTGTGTGTTTGTGTGTGTGTGGGTCAGGCAGGGGTAATTATTATGAATTTCTGAAAAACGACAATTACAAAACAAATCCAACATTATGCAGCATAAACTTTATAGTGGGGTTGTGATGGCTGCACTGAGACATACAAGCAATTCTTGAAAGATCTGCTGTCAACTGGTTGACTGTTTCTTTTTTTTAAATTAATTTTAGTCATCTTGTTTTAGATCAGAGACAATGCAAATGTATCTGTTCTTTCGACAACATGCAAATATGAATCCCAGAACCGCTATCCAGGGAAATTCAGTGATATAAATAGTGGTGAAGAATTGCAAAGTGTTTGTGGACACAGTGGAAATAAGGCCAATTATCCAGAAGCTAGATCTGCTGTGGATTCCAGAAAGGTAAAATTGAGTTTTTATTTCATTTTTTAACAATACAATGTTGACTTTATTTCATTTTAAGAACATAATGTTTAGTTTAAAACTGACATATTAAATAATGAATCATGTGTTTTTAAGTTCTACAGGTGTACTGCCTATATATACATACATGTGTGACATATACCCAAGGTGTTTTTAAGTCAGAGCAAGCATAATCAAGTAATGATGGACTAAACCTGTGTTAATACACTGCGAAGAAGTCTGCTCATAGTAAACTGAATTGGTTGGTTTTATTATTGTGCCATGGACAAAAAAATCACCGGGCAGGTTTATAAACCACCATAATTTAAAAACAGTGTTCCATAGAAGCTACAATAAAATGAACATTTTTAGTAAAATACATCGATCCTTGTGTTTTTGTTCTCTAGACTTTAGGCTCAAATGTAACTTACAGTTAATAGACTTAAGGTTAAATATCTGATCTGATTATCTGACAAAACCCTTCTAGATTCTCAAACACTTCATCAATTATGTATCCTCAGCTCATCACACATATATTCATATGACCCGTTTTCCTCCAAGAGGTTTATAAATCTGCCAATTTTAAGTGCTGGGAAGAATTCCTGTTCTCAACTTGATAAATTTGCTATAACAAAAAGCTTCAGAATTGTCCTTATTTTTAAAATGTTGTTTAAATACATGTTTAATTCCAAAAATGGCATAAAGCCCATAGAGAAAAATGTGATTTACTCCAAAGCCAGACCTTCATTTCTGACATTTAAAGCAAAAAGCACTATTTTCTTACTATTTCATATTTTTGATCTAGGAATCCATCCTGTATTAGTCTGAACAGCCACAATATAAGGAAAATCATGAGTGCCTCATCTGCCTCAGTCAAACTTATTGCCTAAATTCTTCTTTTCTCATTCAGTTTTACCTAACAGCTGTCTCAAGGCACTTTACTGTATATTGTAAGGTAAACAGTAATCAACAATAATAATAATACTAAGAAAACAGTTGAGAACAGAACCTGCCAAAGTTGAAAATTATACTACTCTGTTATACTTTTTATTCTTATCTCTTTATTAACCAAGATTCACACAAGCTAATGGACTTACTTTACTTTTACTTTTGCTTTAAAATAAAAAATTCTCATCTTCCAGTAGCAATTAGAAGTTTCTCTCTAGGTCAAAATAGTTCAGGAGTAAGGTAATGTGAAGCACAGATGGTAAACTCTGTGTTCAGACAGCAGTACCTCGTGAATGCCTTGTGTGACTATGATGCATTAAATATCCCCATGAAACTCATCTTCTTCTTGCAAAACCATGTGAATTTTGTCTCTACAACAAACACTAATGGAGTTACAGCCAGTTAAATAAAGCTTGTAAAATGGGCCCAGCAAAAGGCCCATGGTAAGGGTTAAAGTACTTACCGGTACCAAATCTAAAGCGACATGTGAACTGATGCCAGTTTAGGATAATGCAGTAATGACAGAAATATAACTATGTCCTAAAGTTTCACAGTCAGCTGAGCTACCAGGTTACATTATTTATATAATAATATAGTGACTAACAATGTAAACAAAAGCTAAAAGGATCATTTTCCAGATAGAAAAAAGTCATACTGAGTCATACTGAAATATAGAATAAATTCAGTGTGAATCTTTTCCACAGACTTATTGTGAAACAAACAGATGTGTGTAATCGTTTGGGCCTTTTCAGTGTTTTTTGTCCCCTGATATGTTGTCCTGGCTGCGCTCATGGTGGGATGGTGGTTGTGGTTTCAGGCTCGATCCTGGTAGGAACAGCTGTCCTACAGCTGCCATCTCTTCTGCTTCAGAGGGGGAGGTGCCAGTGGGGAGGCTGAAAAACAGTCCCAAACCTCCTGGGTCAGAGCCCTGGTATGGCGGTCTCCCTGGCAACCAGAGCTGAGACTGACTGCGGTCTCGTGTGTGTGTCTGTGTGTTTGTGCATGCGGTACATGTGAGTTTTAGGGAGGTAAAGGTGCCGAGCTGTTCCTTACTTTTTTCAGTACCACCTTCAATATAACGATCATCAAATGTTTCCCTAAGATGATTATGGAATGAGGTCAACAGAGTTCATGAAGTGTAAAATTTCCTTCCCCTAAAAAAACAACAAACAAGCCCGCTGAAACCACACAGGGATGATTAATATTCGGTCTCTCCCTCTGTTTCTCAACATAAGGGAATGTGAAGCTCTCTAAGACCAAGATACTGAGAACGGGAGGAATAGAGAAAATGGGGGAGGAGAAAAGCAGTGGAAAGAGGAAGATGTGAATTTAGAGAAGAATGAAGAGAGAATATTGGCGAGAATGAGAAAGAAAACAAGGGGATGCAGAGGAGAGGAGACGAGAGGGCTCTGGAGATGGAAAAGCAGGGGGATGGACAATGATGGTACTTGGCTTTGGCCCCATCAAAATAGCAGTTGTCATGCTAACTCCACCCCCTTTCCTCCCTTTCTGTTTCACGTAAACTGAGGTGCTCCTTCATCTCCGGGCCTCAGAGCTCTCAGACATTGTCTAATCACTTACTATACCTTTAAGAATGAATCTTTTACTATAAGTGGAAACAAGTATATTGCCTTAGATTAGTTTGTTGTCAAGAGTTCTTTCTTCTTTTTCTGTTTGCTAAAATGTCATGTTTTGCATTGACTTGAAAATGCACTAACTTTTACACAAATGCTCCAAGAGGTGATTTCAAAGTTTTAGTCACTGCTGTGTGTGTGTGTGTGTGTGTGTGTGTGTGTGTGTGTGTTTGTGTCTTTTCCCTCTAAGCTTTGATTTATATCCAAGCTGTCTGTGCCCACTCCAGTCAATGTATATTGATACAGTGGTTGCTGAGTCTTGGCAATTATCCTATACAGTCCATCCTGGCACTTTAACTTGAAATTATAGCGCCCACCAACCTTCTGTGCAAACACATTTGTTGAGACAGGTGCGAGTTTGTATTGTGTTCAGGGGAAGATTCTGTACAGTCCGTTACAATAAGCTCACAAGGCAAAAGCACAGTAACAGGTGTTAGCTGTGACACATGAGCAGTATTGTGTATTGGCTGATCAAGGTGTGAGAGGAGTGTGTGTGTGTGTCTCTGTGAATGTGTGTGTATTTGCGACAGAGAAGTGCTTTTTTTATTGACACTGGCAGCACATACTGTACTTTGGTGCAAAATGAATTTCAATTTACTTCACTTTTTCTTTCTTTGCTTCCTTTTTTTAAGCCAGCAACTTATGAAGAGAAGCACATTTTAGACTGAAATGGCACAATGCTCATGTTTAAATGGAAATTTCTGCAGTGGCTGTGACAAACGTGTTTAAAGCATTTGTCACTTGAACAAGACAACACTTAAAGAGAACATATTGTTCAAATCAGCGTTTACATTGTTTTTAACATTGCTACGTGTCCCCAGTGTATACTACACCACAAAACGACCTTCTTTCATCAGCCAGAGTGTGTCTGAATCTGCTGGCAAGCAAACTGAGCCTTAAATTCCAAAAGAGCAGCTGCCACAGCACACTAGCTGTATTTTCTTGATAAAGATGCAAAGTCTAGAATGTCTATAGGATGGACAAAAGATACTTCATGAAATCTAAAAGAGCAAATCTTTTATTATTTGGCAATGCCCAAAGCTGATATGCTCATTAATCTCTTATAATAAACTGCGTTGACATGGAGAGCTGAGGCCTAGCAGACACCAACATCCCAGTGCACAGGCTATAAGGAGAAAAAAACCACCCACTGTACTCTTAGCATTTTTTAAGCAATGGCCATTATGGAAAGTGCAGTTTTGCTATTAATTTTTGAAGCCTGCAGGTTGCTATTTAGAGTGTATATTAATGTATCATGGGCTGTGTTAATGTTCTGCCTAACCCTTTGATGTACAGTGTATTAGTTGAAGTACTCAGTGATATGCCAACAATTTTATAATGAATTATATTGTTTTGATTGCGTGTTCAAATCAATCAATGGATTGCTTCTTCTTCTAGAGAGCTGAGTGTAAAAGCAGAGCTCTCAATTTACCAGTCGACCTACCTTCACCTATTGTCACAAGCTGTCGGTAGTGACTGAAAGAATGAGATCGTGGATACAAGTGGCGGAAATTAGCTTCCTTCGAAGGGTGGCTGGCCTCTCCCTTATAGATATAGTTCAGACATCTGGGAGGGGCTCAGAGTAGGGCTGCTGCTCCTCCACAGCGAAAGGAGCCAGTTGAGGTGGTTCGGGCATCTGACAAGGATGCTTTCTGGGCACCTCCTGGCTAATGTGTTCCGGGCATGTCCCATCAGGAGGAGGCCCCGGGGCAGGCCCAGGACACACTGGAGAGATTATATCTCTCTGCTGGCCTGGGAACGCTTTGGTGTTCCCCTGGACAAGCTGGAGGAGGTGGCTGGGAAGAGGGAGGTCTGGGCTTCTCTGCTTAGGCTGCTGCCCTCGCGACCTGGCCACGGATAAGGGGAAGAAGATGGATGTATGCTTCTTCGTTTTCTTTTGACAAAATGGTAACAGAAGTTGAATTGTTGCCTTCTGACAGTTGAAAAGAGAATAATTAGTCTTTGCAAACCAAAAGAGAAAGATGAGATCCATTTACACAGAGCTATCGAAAATGCTCGTGACTGCACTTCCTAAACAGACACATTAGATTTATCTACCAATTATCCATGGCACATGTTAATGCTAAGTGTGAACGTGTGTAAAAACGGACATTTAGTTAGTAAATGTCATAATAGTTTTAATAATACTGGAATAAGCTAAGTAGTATTTCTGCAGTGCACCTTGTTGGTGATACCTGTATCAGATTTCAAATGGCTTCTTAAAATGACGTCCTGTTCTTCTGTATGTTATATCTGTGGTAACAACTGCAAAACGTTGGCTTTATTTTAGATTTACACTGATAAGATGAACTGCCACTTCAAATAAATCACATATACATCCCCAGCTGGCTGCAAAAATAAAGACAAGAAAGGAAAAGTGGGTAACCCACAGTAAGTCTTATTTGATGAAGACGTAGAGTTGAAATAATAAACTGAGGGATCTATTTGTAAAACTGCTAGAGTAACTATGTCACTATATCTTTGTCAACCTGGATATCTTTAGTATCCATTTTTTGGTAATTGTTGTTTTGGAAAATACTTTTATAATAACTCAAAATTTCTGCTGCAGTGTGATGCACAAAAAACAAACATGAAATCATCATAAAACATGAAATTTGTATGATTTCACATCCACAGGACTGCAACATTTTAGGCTTCAGACATCACACACGTGTGTTTACCATAGTAGATGCTCCATGCTGCTTCCCAGGCCTGTGGCTGCACACCAGTGGAAACAACAAACAGGAGACGGATCTTGAAATGTGCCACATTCTTCTTCTTAGTCACAAGTGGGCCAGTTCTGGCAGACCGGTGACAGGAAAACACCAAACGTAGATGGGCTGGACGTTGTTTCCATAGAAACAGACCTCATGCGAAAAGGTCACTGTCAGAGGATTTTCTGAGAAAGAAGGCACGAGGATTATAGGTGGTGAGGGTATGGGGCTGTTTCACTATCCATTTTTATACACTCAACCCCCCTCCCGACCAATATTCCAACAATGATAAAAAATGTAGGATTTAAATAGCGCAATTACATGGCTGCAAATGGTGAGAGCCCCTCTCTTTTTATTAGTATTTCTTTATTCACTTTTGAAGTCGAGAATTGAAAAGGGAGAGTGGTCGACAGCCTGCGCGATGCCTGAGCTTTGTGTTTCAGTGCAGATACGTCGCCTGCCTGCCCCCTCAATCACTGGCAGATTCTTCTTCTCTCCCCTCCCTCTCAAGTCATTTTAATTAAGTCAGTCTCACTGGCATGGTAGGCAAAGATAATTGGAGAGGGTTTTTGGATGCCATTTACTCTAAATGACGCCTGTTTCTTCCCATTCTCTCGCCTTTTCCTCCACTCCCACAGTTTCTCTCACTACTCCCCTCCCCTCAGCTCCCCATCTCCTGGCAAAGAGTTACCTATCTTCCCTTTTTCTCTTTTTCCGTCTTATATTCAAACGCGAAATATGGATTAACCTCTTCTGTGTGGCTGAGGGGACGACTTCCAGTGAATTGCAAATTTTGGCCAACGCTGCAATTTATTTGAAATGGCAAATCAGGCAAAGCAATTTACTGGAAATGAGGAGCTTCTTTGAACTTTCCCTCTTTGAGAAAGTTTGTGTTTTCTAATCGTGTGTAGGAAAGACTCTTATAGAATTGTCCATCCTGTACTTTAATGAGAAAGTACAATTCTGGGTTTTGATTTGCTTCATTATGTCTGTGAATGAGGTGTCGAGGATTGCTGTAAAAAGCCTTAGTCACTGCATGTTGTCAGTGAGGATCAGAGTATCCGTGTTCCTATATTACTTCCACATGTCAGGAGCTTCCATTAAACCAAGCTGGTTTGTGTTTAGTGTCGACATGCTTGCTTCAAAGTCACTTCACTAATATATGGCCTAAATCTGCAGGAATGTACAGCACATAAAATGTATCAATGGATGATTGATAGGCCAAATTGCACACACTGAAAGGAGCAAAAACATGTGTTCAAATTAATCCACGTTAGCAGCACTACCGGTGTTTCAGTGGTCTATGGTGTATGTCAGCCATGTAGGATGTGTGTGAGTGTTAAGTGTGCATGTGGGGCTCCCTCTATCAATCAGGAAGGGTTGGGTCCTGCTGCTGAAAAGGGGCTACAGTGGGCCACCCATCCAGTTGAGCGCTCTGGGGAGATCCAATGTCCTCAACGCTTTAATGCACTCCAGATGTCCCTTCAGCTGAAAGAAAGAGAGACAGAGAGAGAGAAGTGAGAGGGGGGCAGAGAGAGAATTGGAGGCTATAATCCTCAAAGCAGACCTCTAGCTGTCTCACAGCCTATAGCTCTGGTTTGGGGGATTCTTGCCGGTGCACCTGGGGCTTTGTGCTGTTGAGTTTCATTTCAAAATAATAGTGATTACATATATCATTTTTTGTCTTTAGCTTTGTTTCCTTCCCATGTCATCAGCAGACAAACAGCTAAGTATATAGTTGCTAAGGGGGGGCGTTGTGGAACTGTGACAGTTATTTAACACAGTACTCATATGGTACTCTTGTTCTGGTTGCTAATTTTAATGAGTGCAGTTTTCGGAGAAGTTTCTGAGTTTTCCATCCATCCTTGTATTTGATATCTTATCTGGGGCAGGGTTGTGGGCGACACATTCTAAGCACAGACTTTTCCCAACCACCTCCTCGTGCTCTTCTGTGGTGAAACTGAGGCATTGCCTGTCAGCCAAAAATCCCTTCAGAGTGTCCTGGGTCTGCTTTGGAGACTCCAGTCAATGTTGGAAACACCTCACCTAAGAGGTGTCCAGCAGACATCCTAATTAGACGTCTGAACCACCTCAACTGGCTCTTTTCAGTGCAGAGGAGCGGCAGCTATACTCTGGGCCCTCTTGAATGACCAGGTTCCTCAGTCTACTCTATCACACTCTCTGCATCCAAAAGTCCCCCGGGGTCCACTGGTCCACTGGATGAACTGTTCCATGGAAACCTTATTTTACAACTCACTAACTGTGAGAGTTAATCTGCTCTCATTTTTAAATATCACACCTGGAGAATTCAACTGTAACAAGTCTTTTCCAACATCTATGTATTAGGTTTCACTTTTATAATGCTGTGAAAAGTATTTTCTGATTTCTTTACATGTTAGTCACAGCTACATGTTTCAGATCCAGATATCAATTTTCTTCTGTCTATCCAATAAAGGCCACAGGCACGATACACCATGGACGTGTCAGCAAGTCTGGGACAGGGTTAACACATAGAGACAACCAGTCACATCAACAGTCAGTTTAGAGTCACCAAACAAACCTAACCCCATGCATGCTTTGAGGGGACTATGAAGTACCTGCGATAACTGGCAATGCGAATTTCACAGTACTCTGAAGAAATTTTGTCCCACTTTTCTTTGCAGAATTGTTTTAATTTAACTACATTAAAGTTTTTTTTTGTTTGTTTTTTTTAAGTATGAACAAGATGTTTAAGGTCATGCCAAAGCATCCCAATCTGACTTAAGCCTCAGCTTTGGCCTGTCCATCCAAAACCTTTTTTTTGAGCTGTTCAGAGGTGGATTTGCTGATGTGTTCCAATTATTATCCTGCTGCACAACCCTAGTTTTCTTGAGCTCCAGGGAACAAACTGATGGCCAGACATTCTCTCTCAGGATTTTCCAGTATAGAGCAGAATTCATGGTTTCATCAATTACAGCAAGTTGTCCCGGTCCTTAAGTAGCAAAGCAGCTCCAGATTGTCAGACTTCCACACGTATCTTTAACTACTTTAGATGATGTTTTGGGTTCTTCACCTCCTGGATGTGTTATTGTTATATTGTTTCTCATCTGTTCTTGAGTGTCTTTAGATCGTGACGTGACTTGTTGCTTTTTAGTCTACTTTTATATCTTGATTCAGTGGGTCTGGCAGTAATTAGGACTGGGTGTGGCCGGTAAGACTGAACTAAGGTTTCTAGCAAATGTTGTTAATTGTAGTTAATTCAATTACTTTTTCACATAGGGCCAAGTACATTTGAGCAGCCAAATTAATAAATGTAATCATCATAACCTCAGATGATCTTTGTCTGATATTAAATCTAACATTTGTTCGATTATCTGAAACATGCACATGTGACAGCTATAACCCAGAAACAGGGCAATTGTTTTTTCACAGCACTGCACTTTGCCAAAACTGTGATGTGCGTAGACTTCACACCATCTGTTCTGCATGAATGAGATATTCACTTTTTGCAGCAGTGGCCACAAAAAGCTGTGTGATACTCAACTTCATTTCAGACCTGTGCACAGTAACGTTAACCATTACAAAAGCAGGGCTATGACTATGACTGGTAAATGTCCAGAGTGCCTCTCTTCTGGTAGGAATCCAGTTTGGGGCCTACATAGTGACTTTCATTTGTTCGGCGTGTCTTTCTACTATGACCGTTCTTATTCTTTTCTTTTTCACCTTTTTCACAGCTTCTCCTCTACATCCTTTGCGACCTTGCACTCTCCATTTCCCTCTGGACCTTTTCCCTATCCTCCCTTCACAGCCTGCAAACATCTTTCTCAGTCTCCTCTCACCTTCCCATCTCTATATTTTGAGCTCTTTACCTACCTACTTTGCAGTGTACCTTCGCCTCTACACAATGAGCTCCTGCTGTCCTCCTTTCTGTCCGTCCTCCCTGTCATATTCAGCCCTCTCCCTAAAGCATTGCAGAGGAAATTTAATATGGGTTTATTTGGTGTTTCGAAGAATTCCATTCAGCTGCCAGCTCTCTTTGCCCCCCGACACTAAGACAAACAGAGCCTGTCCAGCCAAGAGCAGCAAACACTGCTGGTGTTGGCTTCATTATTTGGTCTTCACATTTCAGATGAATCCAACAGCACTTCATTTTCTGTTTGTTCCCTTCTTATGAGCATAGCTTCAGTTTTAGATCTACTTGCACCTGCATGTCTTATGTGAGCTGGTCTGTGAAAGGAATTAGATGACATCCATATGGTATTTACAGTTTATAAAGTGCATGTAAGACAGTTTTGCTGCACATTAAAAACAGCTTCATATGTTACCTTCTTAGGATGTAAACAGGATGTTCATCCTCTGCTTTCCATTAGTTTTTATCAGAGTTGTTGCGCAGTGAGTAGTAATGCTTCACTGATGATGTGCAGCTGTTATTTTTACTTGAAGCTCTGATACGCTTGTGGTACCCTGATACCCTGTGTTATTCAGTTTGAAATGTACAAACTTAAATACAAAATGACTGCCCCAAAAGTGCAAAACATGAGCGCCTTGCAGTTTTCTTTTAAATGTTCTCACTATATTCTTAATCCAGTGTTTAAGAAAAATAAAACTATGAAGTTTTGATCACCCCACTGTTCCCTTCTTCACTTTGCACTTAAAAGCTCCCAACTGGAAGTAATGAAACCTGATGAAAAGTTTGAAATGCAAAATGTATGTTTCTTTCTTTTGCTTTTTACTCACGTCCAATGGAAATACACTTAAATGATCTAAGATAAATGTGTGATGCACTGAAGCTTGCACTCTGGAGAGAGAGAAATGTTAAAAAGACAATGAAAAAATTTGATTTGTGAAGTGTTGAGCAAAGTAACCTTCCTCACATCAAAGCATGGAAATCTGAAAGTATTTCAGTGATATTATCTCTACCTTCTCTTGTTTATTTTGACATTTAACAGTGGGGTGTTGTGGGGTGGCTGTAGCTCAGGAGCTAGAGCAGGTCATCTACTAATTGGAAGGTTGGTGGTTTGATCCCTGTCTGCTCCAGTCTGCATGCCAAATATCCTTGGGCAAGATGCTAAACCCAAGTCGCTCCCCGATGCATCCATCAGAGTATGAATGTTTACGAATGTTTGGCTGGACAGACTGTTTGTGCTGGTATGACATTAGACAACTTGCCTCATTCACCCATTCATACATCCACTGTGTGGGAAAGTGCTTTGGGTGCTCAGCTAGAGAAAAACAGTGGTTTACTTACCACTAAGTATTAATGAGCATTTTCTTCTGTGACTTTTGTTGGAAATGAATTAAAATCACTTAAAATTAATTCAGCTGAATTTCTTGGAATCCACATTTGTTTAGAATTTAGTGGATTTAGGTTTAGATTTAAGTATCGAGTTTAAAAATGATTTCCCATAACTAAGCTTTATTCTCACTTCTGCTTCAGTTAAAATATATTCTGTGTCATCAGACCTTCACATAGGAGATAATTAACTCTTCCAATTCTTGTTGTATTGTTTTTTTGTACTTTAAAAGTTTTTTTCCCCAATGTTTTCATTTTCAAACAAAAATCCAATGTTAAATACTGGAAGTGAAGAAGTGATAAATACTTTTTATCACTTCTCCAAAAGTTGATTCTGTTCATCTGGACGTAGCGTTTTCTGGGAGAAACGTTTCGTCACTCATCCAAGTGACTTCTTCAGTCTCAGCTGACTGCAGGTTTCCAGCTGACTGAAACCTGCAATCAGGTGAGACTGAAGAAGTCACTTGGATGAGTGACGAAACGTTTCTCCCAGAAAACGCTACGTCCAGATGAACAGAATCAACTTTTGGAGATTTATTTTCCTGGATGATTGAGAATGCATCAAGACTTTTTATCACTTCCTTTTTATCTACATGAGTCAAAGTAAATTCACATTGAAATCAAAGCTCTTATCTGCTATAATCTACTACTACATGAAATACAGAACTGGCTTACTGTTGAAAAAAATAAAATAGAAACAGGTTTACCAAACCAAGATCCCAGTTGCCTTCGCTCCACTCTCTGCTTTGCATGCTCAGAGAGTATGACCTGTCATTACTCTGGCCGGGCTTCTCAGTGCAGAGCTGTCATACATACCAGTCTGCTCACTCATCTTAGTCTCTAGTTCAGTCTGGCCACCAACAGCTCTCTTTAAACCTACTCCTGTCTCTGACTGCTTGCTAGCCTTGTCCCGCTAAGACAAACTCAAAACAATCCTGTCCCTAACCAGAGCTATGCTGACACTCAAGTGGCTAACACTACAGACACACACACACACACAAATACATAGAGAGAGAGCCACCCACCTTCTAATCCCCTTCTCATTAATCCCCCACTAGTCTCCTCAAATATTCCCTTCTGTTGATCTCATTGTTAGGGCGTTTGTGTGTGTATATTGTGGGGGTGGTTGTGCAACAGGGCCTTCTGCAGGTGGCTCCATTCATTAAATTTCACTTTCAAACATTAGCTAGCCTCTCAGAAGACTCTGACCAGTAATAGTCAGCTACCTATTTTATTTTCCATTGTTTTCTGTATGGTTGAGTCCACACATTTCCTTAACAAAATAAAGATATCAGTGCTAGTTCATGGAAACTTGAACTTTTTTTTGAAGGTTTTACAGCATCTATGGAGGTGGAAGCTAGAAAAAAAATGATTAACCTCAACTAAATTTTTTAAATCTTCAAGTAAAATTGACTTCACAGTTTTCATAGTAAAGTCAGTTTTTGTAGATTACAAACACATTACATTATAATTAGTCAAACGTGCTCATTGCTCATTTGCCCACAGCTGGTATCACAAGTATTAGATTGCAGTACTTAAAATTAAATGATGACATGTGGGAGAAAATAACTAAATAATCTTTGCACTATTGCACAAAAAGAGCATTGTGCAAAAGCTGTGAGATATCCCTCATTTCCTTATATTTTACTAGGAACAGTGGAATAATTTATTAAAACGTGTAAATATACATGATTTTAAATACTGCTTTTGTCATAAACCATTATTCTTCAACACCGCCTGAACTGTCGTAAGCTCTGTACACACTGCAAACAGTTTGCAGCAATGTAGTGACCACCAAGCAACCGGAGCCTGGAATGTCTACAAGCAACCAGCTGGCAGCTTCATAGCAATGTGTGACAAGCGAATCATGCACAGTGTGTACGCAAATTTAGGCAACCGTTCTTGTAATTTCTTTGAGTAGTCCAGGTTTCTAGAAGCAAAACATTCTTTTTACAGTGTTGACTGCCTTTTATTTTGGTGTCTGTTAAAATGATCCTACTCCGCACAGTTTTGTATGGCTTGTCTTCAAACTTCACAACAATATACTAGGCCTTGGGGAACATGAGTATTTGATGTTGACCTTCACTGTTAGATCCCAAGTTCAAAATTAACTTTGAAAAAAATAATAATAATAAAGTAATGTATCATAAGGGGAATGAGAGAGCTGTACTTGACATCACAATGACATCACAATGAGGCCACCAAGTATACACTGCATGAATATATCATTTACAGTTTATAGACGCCAAAGCTTTCATCCAGTGCTGCTCCAATCATATGGATATGGATGATAAAATTCACCATCTTAGTATGTAGTGCTTCAAGGTCATACGTCAAAGGTCAGGCTCACATGAATTAGGAAACAATTTAGTTTCCATTGAATCGTACTTTAAACCAATATATCCCTTTTAAAATATTATTTTTTCAATACAAGAAATAATTGACCTCACAATGAAACAAAAACATTAATATACTACACTACCTTTTCATATTAAAAATGCTGACATCCACACAAGTGATCTACAAAAACAATGCTGATATCATTATTGAGGTTTCCATATTACCAATGCTGATAAAATAAAGAAAAAAAAAAACCCGAATACAGAATCAAATATCATAGTTTTAGTACAGCCCTTGCCCTTTTGACAGCGAGTTGCACTCTCTGAGTGCTTTTGTTTCTAATGAGGCTTCGGTAAACACTCAAATGAAGAGCCAGATCCATCTCCCAGGTCCCGTGTCAAATCTTTGTTCATTTTGTTTTTTATGATTTCTTAGGTCAGATACAGTTTATCTGAGATGTCACTTCCTCTTTGGTCCTCTAGTTGTCCACACACGGCACACCATTCTGACAGGTTTTGAGCTTATAGCACTTTAGGAATCACCTTATTGGTGCAAAAATGCTACTTTATACCTAACTACAGAAATAAGAACAAATCATTAGTGTTTTTGTGACCAGTTGTTAGAAACAAAGTGCTAAAAATCTTTGGTAAGTTGTTATTATTTGTGGGCACAACCGTAGCTCATCCGTCGATTAATAGTTCGGTGTTAGGGTGCATAACAAAGAAAAAAACTGTCTCCTGAAAATGTTAAAAAAAAAGTACAGGGACTGAAAATGAGTGAAGAAGCAGCCTGTGTCCCAAAGACAACTTTGAATGGCCTTCATTAAGCCTCGAAGACTGTACTAATAATAAAAATTTACATTTGTGTAGTGCCATCCATCCATCTTCTTCCGCTTTATCCGGGACCGGGTCGCAGGGGCAGCAGCCTAAGCAGAGAAGCCCAGACCTCCCTCTCCCCAGCCACCTCCTCCAGCTTATCCGGGGGAACACAAAGGCGTTCCCAGGCCAGCCAAGAGATATAATCTCTCCAGTGTGTCCTGGGTCTGCCCCGGGGCCTCCTCCTGGTGGGACATGCCCGAAACACCAACCCCAGGAGGCATCCTTGTCAGATGCCCGAACCACCTCAGCTGGCTCCTTTCGATGTGGAGCAGCAGCGGCTCTACTCTGAGCCCCTCCCGGATGGCTGAACTTCTCACCCTATCTCTAATGGAGAGGCCAGCCACCCTTCGGAGGAAGCTCATTTCTGCCGCTTGTATCCGCGATCTCGTTCTTTCGGTCACTACCCACAGCTCGTGGCCATAGGTGAGGGTAGGGATGTAGATCGACCGGTAAATTGAGAGCTTCACTTTAACACTCAGCTCCCTCTTCACCACAACGGACCGGTGCAGCGTCTGCATCACTGCAGCCGCAGCACCAATCCGTCTGTCGATCTCCGGCTCCCTTCTCCCATCACTCGTGAACAAGACCCCGAGATACTTGAACTTCTCCACTTGGGGCAGGAACTCATCCCCGACCCGGAGTGGGCGCTCCACCCTTTTCCGGCTGAGAACCATGGCCTCAGATTTGGAGGTGCTGATCCTCATTCTCGCTGCTTCACACTCGGCTGCGAACCGTTCCAGTGCGAGCTGGAGGCCTTCACCCAATGAAGCCAGTATAAAAATTAAAAGAAGGTCTGGCTGCTTGGAAAAATATTGAGAAATGCCACAAGTCACATTTAAACATACATATCCATGTGTTTTCACAGGAGAAACTTTTATACTGATAGAACATATATTAGTAATTAGTAAATAATAGGACAGCAAGTCCTTGACTTTAAAAATGATAAAGGTTGCCTCTACATTCCGACATGACCTTTAGGAGCTTAGTTATACATGTGATTGGAGTTGTTAATGACCATGGCTAAAAGAAACCATGTTTACTATCAGTTTGAATTTAAAGTCTTGCTGACATACACTTCATTATCACCTGTAGACACAGAATAAATATGCAAATACTTGCACAAGGCCATCTTCTCTGTCATCACACTAGCTGACCTAAACATGCTCAATGACAAAAACAGAGAGCTGGTAATCTAGTAGCTGACTAATTTTTATTAGTGCTGTCAGCGTTAATCTCGTTAAAATTACGTTAACGGCATAACTGTATTAACGCGGCAAATCTCCGTTAGCGAGTAATAGTGGATTGCCCCGTCCGTGGGGCTGAATGGCACTAACACGTTAACGAGCTAACTGCGCTAACGCGTTGATGCCGTGCAGCCCCATGCACATGGTGATCCGCGATAACTCGCTAACGGAGATTTACCGCGTTAATGTGGTTATGGCGTTAACTTCATTTTAACGAGATTAATGCTGACAGCGCTAGTTTTTATATAGCGTGTTTCTTCTGTACACACTCAATGTGCTTTATAAAACATTAACACATACATTCATAAACGTCTTAGTGCTTTCTGTCTAACATGCAATTAAAGCATCTTGTCCAGGGATACTTTGGCTTTGGCATGTAGACTGCCAAAGCCAACTTCTTTTTCGCTGGCTTCCAATTAATAGATGACCTGCTCTACCTCATGAACCAAAGACACCCTGTTTACAAAGTGTTTTCAAAGAAGACAGTCAGGTCATCAGACCATGCCTGATCAATAAATAATGACATATATAAATTACTGATGAACTAAATCTCTCATTTTGATAACATATTCCATCGTGGCCCTTTTTAGAGGTATCCAGGCTGACTTTGTACTTGTCCATGATTTTCAAGATGGGCCTTTGGAATATGATGTTCAATGTCAGTCTGTTCTACCAATTCTGCCAGAGGCTGGAAAACCAAAGCCATCTTTCTCATGTCACAGGCCTCATCTTGAGATGAGAGTTGGCAAACATGTGACCATGTCTGTAGCATTCCTTCAGCTTGTAAAAAGTAATGGTCTAAGCTACTTAATCCAGAGAATGCACGCACTATGCTGAGGGTATTGCAACCATGTATCGACGGCAAAAAGCTCCTTTTCGATCCTTTGCTAAAATGGTGGGTAAAGATATAAACATAACTAAGAACTGAATTTTTTCCAGCACTTCTGGACTGACTTTATTATTCAGACCCAAAATTAGCTTGCTACTTAGTCTCAATGGATCTTTAGCAATGGATCTTTAGGAGAAATTTAGAGAAAATTGGCAAAATATTTTCTAGTGCCTGCTGTTAGTAATAATCAATATTGTCAAATAACCAACCGCTCTATCTGTTCAGTTTAGCAAGCTCTACTTATGATTAATACCAGAAAAAATAGTCATTGTAATAGAACTTTTATTCCACCCATTCTTGTTTTTAGTGGTCAACTTACATTACATTGCATTACACATATACATAGTTTTTTCTGTAGCCAATTAAGTTTTCAAACAAATAAGTGGCCATGCATCTTGTACAATTTATTAATCAGCCGCGTTACACTGCCAGTACCTAAACTTGTTCTAGGATTACACAGATGGCCCCCCTCACTGTGATAGGGAGGTATCCATAAAAAAAAAGAACTTGACAGACGCAATGGCAGATAATCTACACAATGTATGTGCCAGAAAACATGACAGTGGAGGATGAGGAGGAGTGAGTGAAAAGATGGTGGTGGTGGTGGAGGAGGAGAGAAGACAAGCATAGTGTTGGGGAAGGATTCAGTGGGGAAAGTCTTGTAGATTACATTTACACAAGCTTGGGCATTCCAATTTCAGCTTGAATTTTCTACCTTCAGTGTTCTGATGGTTATCAGCTAGCAGAGGAAATGTTGCTCCCATATGTGCATCTGCGTGTCAAGTGCAGACACTCGGCCACGCAACACCTTTCAACATCAGAATGTCTCAGATGCTCTTCTTGGAAAACAGCTCAATGGCACAAATGCATTTGTATATGTATGTTTCATACTAAAACCTCTATGAATAACTTTGTTAAGCTCAAAGTCAGGACTTGAGGGGAGTTGTTAACATAATTACTATTGGATGATTATTTAAGTAACCCAAATGTATCAATAAGAAGGTAAAGGAACTCTGTTAGATGGCCTCATATTGCCTTCATCATTCCCTCTAAATTTAGGATATTGCCATCAGGGTTTTATACTTTCTAGTCATTCCATCTTAAGGGTTTCTGAATTTCCTTTTTTGATTATTTTGGAACTGTTTCACAGACGTGATTTGCATGCCCAGCGCGTTTCAGTTTAAACAAATGAATGTCGCTCATGCATAAATCGTAAATACAATGTTTCTTTTGGTATGTTAAAAGGAAGTGAGACGATGTTTTTGGTTTACCACCATGGTCCAAGCTGAAACCCTTGGAGAGTGTGACATAACATGTTCTGCATTCCTCAAAAATGTGATCCTGAGTTGAATGTCTCATGAATTCTGCCCTACACAGGCCCAGAACAGTAGCTAAAGAAGAAAAACTTGAGACGTAAAGACCAACACATTAATCAATGTTGTATACATTTAGTTTTCATTCCATCACTTTTATCTTAAGACCAAAAAGAGTAGAGACATTAATTGAGCAGTTTTTGAGTATTTTTAATACCCATTTGCCTTATATGTACTACACATACATAAATATATATATATATTTTTGTTTCATATATTTTCATTCTATGAACTACCTCTTTAGTTCTGAGTTCAATCTACCACATAGCTGACCCAAATTTCATACATTTAAGCAAGAAATGAAATTGTTTGATTTATATTTAAAGTGAGTTGGTTTAAAGAATAACTGCTTGACAGCTGTTTGACCTAATGGGACGCTATCAGTAGCTACTGAGAAACTGGGTACGCAATCAAGCAATTTTCATTTTGCAGTGACATACACTATATAAAGTAAAACACAATGTTCTTTTTTTTTTTATCACTCATCCACTTATGGAATTCACTAGAGTCATCAAATGAAATGACAGCTACTAAGATCTGTACATTTAGGTGGAGTTCTGTGCTTCTTCTTTATGTGCAGTGTTGGGTAGGTTACTTTTAAAATGTATTCCACTACAGATTACAGAATACATGCCCCAAAATGTATTTTGTAACGTATTCCATTACGTTACTCAATGAGAGTAACGTATTCTGAATACTTTGGATTACTTAATATATTATCATGCTTTTTTTAAAACTACATGAATGTCCTATTGCTGTGTGATTTATTACTATTACTGAGGGTTACTTGCCATACCAATACCAGCTACATTTTTAAATCTTAATATAAAATGAGTAACAGTAGGTGGACATTAGGTAAGGCTGCACTTTTTGCAGCGATCTCGTATAGAAAACTATTCCGCGCGTATATAAAACAGGTCTGCGACTAGGAACCGTAGTAAAGGGACCTCTGGCTAATACGTCGGGTTCGTGTCGGGCTCGTAGCCGAAAACTTGCTTTACTTTGTTGTCTGGGTCAACTTTCCATGCAGGGACAGAGAGAGGCGTTGAAAGGCTGCTCCACTGGAACTTATTGTTTCGCAGGAAAACACGAACACAGTGGACAGTCAAATCTTAATAGCTTACTTACAACTGGGCTCGTCAGGCACTCTTTTTGGCTGCAGTGGTTATTATTATATTTACATGCTTCCAGCTCCCGTTTCTGCTCGGTGACAGCTTGTACTTTTCCACTCTCCTTTTTCTCCCTCCTCACGCTCACAGACACATAACGGGTATGGCAGTCCATTCTCCCTGCAGCACGGACTACACTGCCCATGAGGCTACATTCTTTAGTGCGATGCCTGTAACACTCTGCCTATCCGGTTGTTCAGTGATGACACGACGAATCCTACTTCCGGGCCTAAAGTAGTCTGCGTTTAATATGGCTTTTGTGTTGTTAACATGTTTAATGTTATGTATTTTCTTCTATTTGATCTCAAAAAGCTCCTAAAACAGTCAGTGATCACTGTTGACCTCCCTCGGCTTTTATTACCGCTAATCATTTATTTAAGCTCAGTTTTTAAAACCTTAGGATGTAACTACAGCCCAGCCCATGCAGCAGTATATGAATGACTAACCTCGTATTGTGGATGGATTATCTCAGTTGTTCTCCTGGCTGAAGTTTGGTCCTTTTACAGCATCCTGCCATGCGATTACATTTGTCTCTAACCATCAGGAACCCTCATGTTGACTTTTATCGAGTGGAAAAGTGTTAGCATTCATCCTCCAGCTTCACTGTTTATGTTATGCTAACATAGCTGTGTCGCTAGCGATGATGTAGCACATCATTATATACCACCTAGCCCAACTTCAGTAACCTTACAAAGGTCACTGCTGTTCAGTTTCCTGTCTTCATTTATGTTGGAAGTGATAGCAGAGCTGTACATTTGAATTTTTTCAGAAATCTCTGTCAGAACATGCTATCCGATTGTTAAGTGATGACGTGATGAATCCTACTTCCGGGCCTAAAGTAGTCTGCGTTTAATATGCCTTTTGTGTTGTTAACATGTTTAATGTTATGTATTTTCTTCTATTTGATCTCAAAAAGCTCCTAAAACAGTCAGTGATCACTGTTGACCTCCCTCGGCTTTTATTACCGCTAATCATTTATTTAAGCTCAGTTTTTAAAACCTTACGATGTAACTACAGCCCAGCCCATGCAGCAGTATATGAATGACTAACCTCGTATTGTGGATGGATTATCTCAGTTGTTCTCCTGGCTGAAGTTTGGTCCTTTTACAGCATCCTGCCATGCGATTACATTTGTTCCTGACCACCGAGAACACTCACATTAACTTTTATCGAGTGGAAAAAAAGTTAGCTTGTTTATATTATGCTAACATAGCTGTGTCGCTAGCGGTCACGTAGCACATCATTATATACCAGCTAGCCCAACTTCAGTAACCCTACAAACATCACTGCTGTTTAGTTTTCTGTCTTCATTTATGCTGGAAGTGATAGCAGAGCTGTACGTTTTAATTTGTTTCCAAAACCCCGCAGTCAGGACATGCTATATTGTATTTAGATAGAAGCTAGCGAGCTAACTCCCTGCTAACTTCTAACTCCGTTAAATGTCATAAATTCCGTTTTCATGGATGCCTGGATGTTAAACTCAATTGTTACACCTGGTAGAGCAGAACGCTGATCATTTTATTAAAGATGAAAGACTTTAGACAGTTTTTCAACTCTCAGTAATGCCATAGTGATCGTTTGATATATGGACCTGCAGCGGCGTTTAGGTCCAGACACGGCCAGTGACGTCAGACTGAACAACCGGATTGCCTTCATATTAAATCATTTTAAAAAATGTTTCTTCACGTCATTATGAGACGTGACATTGAGACACAGGCATTTGAGCCTCTTAATGCGTGTTTTGTTTGGGTTTCCACCGGTGTGGAATTACCAAAAATAGAGAGGGCATAACCTAACATATGAAACAGGAAAAGACCGCCGTGTAATCCCTTTATTTCAACAAAGTAACTGTATTCTAAATACCACCTTTTTAAATGGTAACTGTAATGGAATACAGTTACTCATATTTTGTATTTTAAATACATAACAGCGGTACATGTATTCCGTTACTCCCCTACACTGTTTATGTGAAGTTAAAAAGTTTCACTTCATCAAACTAGTTTCATTTAAATTTGCAGACAATAATGAATGATGAGGGTATTCATTCATATATTTGAGTGATTTTTAGTATTTTCTTGAATACCATGGTGCAAAGCTATTGTTTCATTGAGCTCTATGCCACAGAAACATGTGATATCGATCCCACTTGGCGGAAGTGCACTTGGCTTTGGTCCTATATACAAACAAGAAGGTACAGAATATCACAGCTGAATTTGCTTTGAAATCCACCAACCATCATTTTATCTCTGGTTCTCTGAGTTTTTTCCACTAGAAAGACGCTGTTACACTGCTATTTCTGTTGATGGAGGGGAGCACATTGTTGGCACTCTCCACCCAACCCACCCACTCTTCCCAGGAGTGTGTGTGCCTGTGTATATGTTTGTTTTAGGAAATGATGCAGAGCCAGTTTGTGTAAATTTATCCACGACACAGCTGAAACAAAAATAAGTTTACTGAAGTCGGCCCGCCAACCATTTGGTGGCCTCATGCCATGTTTGCCGTGTGTGTTGTATATGTAGTAGAGAATATCCATGTTCGTTTTATAATTATTTTGATGGAAGATTGAGGTGTGCACTGGAGCCTACTGCGTCGAAACAAACCTTTACAGTAACACATTTGAGTTATAGCCAAATATGTTACTATGACATTTTAAAGCATCATGGAAATAATTAATTAACATTTTCTAACACTTAATCAGAAAAAAATACTTAATTTTGTCTATCACAAAACTTTCATTTATCCACCTTCCATTATCCGAACCACAGCAAATGTTGAAACTTATAATAAATACTCTTCTAGACTAGTTTTCAGATTCTCCCCTCACCTTAAACTCACTGTGCTGGATGGCTGACCTTCCTGGAGTGGGTTGTGGGATTGTTGGGATTTCTTTCTAATATTGCAGGGTCTTTATTTTGCAATGTACAGGTGACTGTACCTGTGAAATGGCACTATATGAATAAAATTGAATTGAATTTACGATGGTAGAATGACTTACCTGCTGCAAGAATATTCTTTGTCTTATGTGTTCAGTCTCTTTAGATTAAAAATTCACCTCATTACAAGAAGGGTTTTTAGCTATGTTAATAAGGCTATTTGCATGCAAACCACCTGCCTACGGGGGATTCCAAAAATGTTTCCACTGCACTGTAGTTTCACCACCATCCATTTTAGTCTGTGTTTTTTAATCTAATTTTAAAAGCAGGAAGCAATGGAATCAAACTGGAATCTGTAATATCCAAACAAACATTTGCATAAATTCAAAGAAAAGAATTGCAGTCAGTGTGGAGTGCTGGCGCCATTGTTCACCACATTCAAAGAAAGTGGCGAATCATGCAAACTGTCACACCCACAGGAAATCCCAAGTCTTCATTAAGACTGTGGGGTATATTTGAATTTGTGAAGGAGATTCATCAAGTTCAGCATGAAAGAATAAACTAGAAAGGTTAGACATTTAAATTCAAGCACAAAATGTCATTGGAAATTGAAAGTCGGAGGAACCTTTGGAGTGAAGTGAGTAAAGAGAGGGAGAAGACTTAATGGTAAGAAGCATCTTGTTGATAATTATGATGCAGCTTAGTGATTTAGTTAAAATGAAATGACTACATATCGTAGCCAATACCTATATAACCTATTTTTATTGCAAACATCTTCAGTCAGTGTCCACTGGACCATGTTCTCCTTCTTTTGCATGTTTTATTTCAGCAACAGAACATCCTTCTCTGTCCCTCTCCACGCTGTCTGCGGTGAGGCAAGACTGAGCAACTTCCCCGACACTGCAGAAATGCAGAATTACATACCAATACTTCCCTGTTGACCCAAGAGTCCCACATCGTGAGGCCCTCTACGCCTTGTCATTTTGACATTTTGATCTTAGCTAAATCCTTCCACTGACCACAACACTGCTGTAACATCCTTCAGTAAACTACAAATCCATGCCTTATTTATCATGCAGGCGAGGATGAGTCCAATCAACAAGAGCAGATGAATAAATGATACTAGTATGAATGGTAAGTATGGACTGTTGAAGAGCAAAGTTGTGAGGTTGGCTGGGTGGAGGGAGCTGCTGCTGGATCGGGTTAATGAGGTGGTCTGGGAGCATGGACCGGGTCCTGACTGCAGTATGCATGGAGTTCACTTTAGCCTGGGGGGGATTTGTAGCCCTAAGACCACTGGTTAGACTCTTTTTGCCTCAGGCCGTGTATCCACTCAAGCCTTTGAGTGTGAGTGTGTGTGTGTGTGTGTGTGTGTGTGTGTGTGTGTGTATACAGATGTATGCGTGCTTGTATGGTGGTATGCCAGGAGACAGTGATTGTAATATTGCCCTCAGGATGACTCTGGTTGAAGCTTTGAGATCTCTGTGTTTAGTGTTGGAATTTGTGCATTAATATACATGCCTGTGTTTGCATGCGTACCCATTCCTGCTTGCATGCGGTGTATTTGCACTTGGATCTGTGTGTTTTGTGATTTTGTGCATCGAGTCCAACTACAAATGTGTACATAGCATCCCCCATCCCTGGCCCCAAATCTCATTACCATTCCACCCTTCCCGCCATCGTTTTACTCAACGCCATCAAGGCCTTACCTCCTGGTGTTTGCATTGTAAATCAGGCCTGACAATAAGGCAATGATTAGATCCTACTCGTATTCAAAAACATCTTATTTATTTATTCATCTCCCCCCCTTGCAGGGCATCAAGATGCATAATATCTGACCAAGGTGACATACCCACTTCCAAATGTTATTCATTGCTTTTGCAGGTCAACCTTTTCACCAACAAACCCAAGACAGATTAAATGAGATTTTTATGACAGGATATGCATGGAAGGATTGCCTCTTTGATGCATGTACATACAGTACCAGTTCAGATATCAGACTATGTTAAAGTGTTGCAATCTATGGGTAAGTGGCTTAGAAGCTATCCTCTGGTGTAAAACTGTGGCACACTGTCCCTATTTTCATCAATATGCACAAGATATTATGTCTGAAAAGTTGCTGGATACTAAAAGCAGGTCCAATTGTACTGGACTATTTAAGTCAGTCAAACTTTAGTGATGTTGTTATTTTGGGTTTTTAAGAAAATGGCATCATGGGGACTGGGCTAATTTCTCTTCCAATTGCATCCTGCCCTTGTGAGATTATTTCATTATTTCTGTTGATAATGAAAGCAAAAAAGACTGTCGTATGTGTATTTGATAGGCCTCTACAAGTCTGTTGAAAACAACATAAGGATTTTTGTTTGGTTCATTGGTTAATCAGTGCTGATCATATAAGTGAACAAATGTATGTGAAAAAGTGCTTGCCCGCTTCCTGATTTCCTATTTTTTGGATACACTTAAATGTTTCAGATCATCAAACAAATTTAAATATTAGACAAAGATAAGACAAGTAAACACAAAATGTAGTTTCTGAAAGAAGGTGTTTATGAATAAGGGGAAAACAATCCAAGCCTACTGGCCCTGTGTGAAAAAGTGAATGCCTGCAATCAAGCGTTTGTGATAACTGGCAATGAGGCTTTCACAGGGCTGTGGAGGAATTTTGACCCACTGATCTTTGCAGAATTTTGTAATTTAGCCACATTGGAGGGTTTTTGAGCACAAACCACCTTTTTAAGGTCATGCCACAGCATCTCAATCAGATCCAGGTCAGGACTTGGACTAGACCACTTAACAGTTTTCATTTTATTTTTCTTAAGCTATTCAGTGGTGGAGTGGCTGGTGTGTTTTGGATCATTGTCCTGCTGCAGAACCCAAGTGTGCTTCAGCTTGAGGTGATTCTCCTTCAGGAGGTTTTAGTAGAGGGCAGAATTCATGGTTCCATTTACCACAGCAAGTCTTCAAGGTCCTGAGGCAACAAAATAGCCCCAGATTAACATCAGATTAACACCACTGTATTTTACTATTTGTATAATGGTCCTTTCTCTGAAATGCTATGTTAGCCAGACGTAAATGGGCACACACCTTCCAAAAAGTTCAACCTTTGTCTTGTCAGTCCACAGAGTATTTTCCCAAAAGTCTTGGGGATCATCAAGATGTTTTCTGTCAAAACTGAGACAAGCCTTCGAGATGCATTGGCTTGCGTCTTTGAACTCTGCTATGCAGGCCTTTTTTGCTCAGTCTCTTCCCTATGGTCGAGTCATGAACACTGAACTTAGCTGAGGCAAGTGAGGCATGCAGTTCTTTGGATGTTGTTCTGGGGTTTTGTGTGACCTCTTGGACAAGTTGTTACTGCACTCTTCCATGTTATTGTCCCACAGCTTTAGAGATGGCCTTTCCAGACTGACATGAGACACTTTTTCACACAGGGCCATATAGATTTTGATAGAGGAAGTTCATGGCATTTCAAACAAACATTCACATCCTCAAGATTAATTGTAATGACTTTTACAGGTGAGTTGGCCACTTAACTCATCTTTCCTTAGTTTGGTAATTGGTCGCAACAGTCTTAGCTTTTGAAGGGAACACTAAACACATTGACTTCTATTGGAATCATGCTGTAGTGAAGAAGATATGAATTCAATAAAATTAAAGGTCTTCATTTTATTAAGACCATACATTTTTTGTACATTTGTTTACTGAGGTAGTATAAGGTGGAACCAGTGAAGTAAACTCCTAATGGGTATTACAAAGATTGCAGATTATTACATTTATTTTCTGATCTGAAGGTTATGTAAATGCCACTACATGTGCCATGTATATCTAGTATAAGAAGCTAATAAGCTAAATTATAGAGCTGATATGCTAAAGTAATATAATTAAATGGGTACTGGCTGTTCACTCTTGTTTATGAGAGAAGAGAGCGGAAGATCAACAGATGGATTGATGCTGTGGCTGTACTGATGCGGATGCACTACTGGTCTGTCATGGTGAAAAGAGAGCTGAGCGTAAAACTAAAGCTCTTGATTTACCGGTCAATGTTTGTTCCAGCCCTCACCTTTTAGGTGACTGGCCTCTCCCTTACACATGGGGTGAGGAGTTTGGCCATCTGGGAGGGGCTCAGAGTAGAGCCGCTACTCCTCCACATCGAAAGGAGCCAGTTGAGGTGGTCCGGCCATGACATGGATGCTTTCTCCTGGCTGGGGTATTCCAGGCATGTCCCACCGGGAGAAGCTCCTGCGGCTGACCCAGGATATGCTGGAGAGATTATATCTGGAGGAGTTCAAGTACCTCAGGGTCTTGTTCGCAAGTGATGGGAGAAGGGAGCCGGAGATCGACAGACGGATTGGTGCGGTGGCTGCAGTGATGCGGACGCTGCACCGGCCTGTCGTGGTGAAGAGGGAGCTGAGTGTAAAAGCGAAGCTCTCAATTTACCGGTCGATCTACATCCCTACCCTCACCTATGGCCACGAGCTGTGGGTAGTGACCGAAAGAACGAGATCGTGGATACAAGCGGCGGAAATGAGCTTCCTCCGAAGGGTGGCTGGCCTCTCCCTTAGAGATAGGGTGAGAAGTTCGGCCATCCGGGAGGGGCTCAGAGTAGAGCCGCTGCTCCTCCACATTGAAAGGAGCCAGCTGAGGTGGTTCGGGCATCTGACAAGGATGCCTCCTGGGGTTGGTGTTTCGGGCATGTCCCACCGGGAGGAGGGCCCGGGGCAGACCCAGGACACGCTGGAGAAATTATATCTCTTGGCTGGCCTGGGAACGCCTTGGTGTTCTCCCGGATAAGCTGGAGGAGGTGGCTGGGGAGAGGGAGGTCTGGGCTTCTCTGCTTAGGCTGCTGCCCCCGCGACCCGGTCCCGGATAAAGCGGAAGAAGATGGATGGATTATGTCTCTTGGCTGGTCTGGGAATACCTCAGTGTTCCCCCGGATAAGCTAGAGAAAGTGGCTTCAAATAAGTGGAAGAAAGTGGATTGATGGATGGTAATGGTTGATACTGTGGAGTCTACATGTGTACAGCGTCAAGTGATAGAAAGTGTCACGGTTAACTTGGTAATGTAAGATTATGCCGTGTTGTTGGCTTGTGGGGCTAACATGCTAAAGTAAAATAAATAAGATGATAATGGATAATATTATGGAGCAAACATGCTAACAAAACATATTTAACTTGGTCACTTTTTTACATTATATATATATAGGTATGCATATACAGCACACTAATGCATGCTAATGTTAACATTCAGCTTTAATCTGGTTGGAGACTGAATTCAAGAGTGCTATAAAAATCTGAACATCACAGCCTCACATCAAACCACCAATTCAGCAACATGGTTATTTTCAGTTTTACATGTGAGGACTCACATTACCTGTACTCCACAGTTTGTGCGACTGTCAACACCATCACCTCTGTTCACTTCTTTGCTGTGAAGTGTTGATAAGTCAACCTGAGAGAATACCGCATCTCTGTCTACAACAGGCTTGTTTTTATTAATGAACCAGTGTAAGCCCCCTACCAGGTCACAGTTTGGCATGCAAGAAGTGTTCTCCAGGGTGCTGCTTTGTGTGTTTAAATCGCAAAGTTTCTTTTTATCACCGTAGTCAGTGGCACGAAACACTCTCGTCCCATGTATAATAGAAGCTGGACACTTTGTAAGAAATTCACCTTTAAACCAAAGCAGAGAAAAAACACCTCAGACATAGCTGAACTGTGAAGTCCACAGGCAGTGATCACATCATGTGTGACTAGATATGAATATTTATTCAATGCCGGAGGTAAACGGGGTGAAACCGCAGCTACACTGCAGCCTAACCTTGCATCAATAGAGCACAGGCCCATTCTATGCCTGAGAATTGTTGGAAAATTGAATGCTGAATAGAAATGTTCCTTATTGCACACAATCCGATGAAAGAGAACGTCTGCCTCCAATCCAAATTCACAAAACCCTTTGATGTTTGTTGAAATAATTTTATGCCTACTTCTCATTTTTTATTTTATGCTTGCTCTTGAATTTTGATTGTGACTACAGGCACTTTTCAATTGATATGCATTACGAACTTTGCAATAATTGAAAGGGCCTTGTTGAGGAACAAACATGTCATTTATCCCCGAAATTAATTTCACAACTTATTGTGTAACCACACACCTTTGGTGACTTTGGAAAGGGTTGGTGACAGATGCTTATTGTCTTCAAAAATTGTACTTTCAAATTCATGAGAGAATTTTTTTTGCTGGGTTGAAATTAAATATCTTGTTGGTGTTTTTCTGGGTTTTTTTCCCCAGTGTTCTTGTCTGCTCTTGTATGTACATTCACGCCTCAGCAGCCTTGGTATAGCATGTGTTTGTGCACAAGTTATGTTTCAGTGTGTGTATATTTATGGATGCACCATTGCCTGCTCAAATTTACCATTTGGTGGCTTGTTCCTTTGAGGGATGGCAAAACTTGAGAGGCTGCGTAAAATACTGTGTGGTAATTGGAATTGCTTTATCTTCAGTCTCATCAATTAATGTGCAATTTTCCATTTAATCACTAACACGCTTGCTTCATTTGCAATTAAAATGAGGACTGATAACAGAGAAGATGCCTTTCAGCTGATACCAGTTGGAATGAGAACAGAAACCAGAAGACACAATCGGTACACAACACGACTCACTGAGACATGCGCATGGCACACAAACAAGTGTGAACGCACGCAGAGCAAACAGTCCTGCTTATATATGGGTGCACTGAATACATACACACTGAAACAGAATGACACAATAAAACATGCAGATTTACAGCTGAAACCCCAAATTAGAAACCAAATCACCATTTGAAATCAAAATGCTGGCAGCGGTGGTGGATAGGGGTGCCACTCAAACAGAGAAAGATCTACTCTGGTTGTCTTTTCTCTGACTTTTCCATTCAGAGACATTGTCAGGGTCTGAGTCTCAGTGGGTGATGAGCTGACTGGCAGTGAAATGTCTGTCATGTAATATCCCAGAGTAGAGAGGAGAAAAAAGTTGCTCTTGCTGCTTCCCGTCTTTCTCCTGAAGATACTGAAGTCTACCCAAAAGGAGCCTTTTTGTTCACTCAGCTCAACACACAGGAGGCCATAGGAGGAGATTTTATAGTGCTGGAAGGAGGAATGCCGCATAATACTCAAACATAATCTCATTAATGTTTCTGTAATAGTCCAACTTGTTGTGTCTCATATACTTATTCATTACATATTTTTGCAGTCTTTCTTTTGTAGTCTGTCCAAGATCCTCGTTTATACTATCATGTAAACAGTGTTATATGATTATTATAGTCTGTAACTTCACTGCCAAATACTGCAAATCCTTGGCTTTAACAGTCTGGTTGATTTGCTCCACTTTCCTGAGGCGGTATCTCCTGAGCGGATGTTGCAAGCGGTACAGAGATTTTGGTCAGATGTTCCAGTTTCGTTTCACTAGCTGGTAATCAAGTGCTTTTCCTCCAGGTCAATACCATTCAGTCCAAGTGCACCAGTCCATTGTAACTGCTGCCTGTCTTTCACAACCACGCAAGGCTTTATGTGGCATTAGAGTGCATTTTTCCAATAACTCTCCCAGCTCAGGGTACCGAGCAAACGGATTGTTTAAAGTGACAGATTGAAACCCCACATGTGTCTGATCTCACATGATATGTGAGATCAGAGTTTAAAGCCTGCCTTTTTTTAAAAGTTGAAATCTCACAAAAGGTTTAATAAAGTTTAACCACACCTTTATCTAAAACACATTTTCTGCCATCAGCTCACATTAACAAGGCGTTTTCATGCAGTATATACATAGGTTAAATGTAACTTAAGGAAAGAGATCCAGCTGTGCTGTGTGTGTGTATGTGTGTCTCTGCAAACCAATTAGCTTCCTTCAGTGGGGGTGGGGGCAATGGTTACAACAGAGTTCCACAGGGTACGGCCCTCAGCCCTGTGGGGTCTTGGCCAATAGCAATTAGCCTACCAACAAGAGCCCTAATTAGCCCTCTTGATTGGCTTAGTTACAGCACAGCAACAACATCAGCAGCCAAAACATAGAGACGACCAAGGTGACTCCGCCACAATGCATGTAAAGCCATCTGTAATTAGCAAACAAGCATAGCTCTCTGTAAATGGTAAACAAGTAGTGGGCTTTATTTGTGGTATCCTTATGAACCTGCTGCTATGTAAAGTATTTCATTAAAAGGGCTGCACACACTTAATCAGGCTGTTTTCTTTTTACTTGTCAGCATTGTTAGATCACTCAGTGTTAATACTGACTGTTCTGTGAGCTCTATGCAACACATGCAGAAGTAGACTGAAGAGAAATATAGCAAAGAAATAAATTAGTAAGTGCAGAAGGGATAGAAGTGTGAGATGATGTGTTTGAGAAACCCATCTCGTATGATTTAATCATAGCAGCACCTGGTGGTGGCTGCTGTCATAGAATTTGCAATCACTGCTTGCTTGCACTGGATTTATGATTTTTTTCTTTCTTGTCTGTTTCTTTCCCAGTCTCAATGTGAAACTATCCCATGATGCAACATGTGTCCCCAGCATCTGCAGTGACAATGATGGCCACCCAGAGCGCTCCTCCGCCATCGTACCAGGAGAGCCAACAGGTTAGAGCGCCAACTTAAAGACTTGTCATATGGTACAAACCTCTGTACGGTAACCCCTGTGTCTAATGTGATCACACAGCTTGGCTTATGGAGGTTTTCTGTGTTATCTGAGCTCTTACTTAACTGGGGATGTGCCAACAAGCATAAATCCGGATCTGATGAGAAGGATTGAAGGTTAAAGATTTGAAAAATAATCATTTTGAATTTTTACCTAAACTGAAACTTTTACTGTTTTATAGTTGAATTTCTAAGATGATTTGTAGTACACATTTAAGAGCAGCCTCTCATGATTCATACATAGTGTCATTTTAAACAACTTCTGGAGTTAAAGAAAAAAAAATGAAAGTAACATTTAACATTTGGGGTTTTGTTGACAGTGGATTTATGCCCTTGTTTTTTATCTAGCTATCTTTTCTCAGTATGCATTAGGCTGTTCTTTTCAACTGGAGCTGAGGTTTTGAATTTGTTTTGATTTTTGTGAGAACACAGAAATTAACTAAATGAAAATGACATAAAATGTTTTGTTAAATTACAAATCATTTCATATTCTATGACATATAATCTAAACCATATATTCAATGATATCATGACCTGCCTTTGGTCCTGTCTACTCACCCGTTAGCCCAATCAGTTCCAACCTACTAAGGCCACACTTGCTATCTGGCCTCCAGGTGTTAGCCTAAAACATATAAAGTGGAACTAGTGTGGAGCTGGCTTGTTGTGTTGTGGGCTGATAGTTTGGCAAACTCACAAGCCATGCATCAGCAGATGTACTGATGTTCTTTACAAGGATATGTTCTAAACAGACTTGTATAGAATTTTGGATGGGTGATCTTTTGTGAGAACTACAGTACAGCACCATTCATAGATGTAAAACAAATGTGTAGCTATTTGTAGTGAACCAGCCTCTAAATCTACTATTCAAAATCATATCTGTTTGTAACTTTTCCTTAAGTTTATGAGAATTATTAAGGGTGAACATGAAAAAAGATGCTGTCATAAAAGATGATAAAGCACATAAAGAGAATCCCTGGCTGAACATTAGCTTTAAATAATAACTTACAGATACAGTGATACCTGTGTAAAAATACACAGCTTATACCGAGTGATCACCAGAAAGAATAATACATAATAGTACAGAAATATTAGAATAGAGAATATTTTGTTCAGCGCCACAGACATCCTGTGATGGTGGAATAGAGTAGGTTCATCTGACCATCTAACCCTGCTTGTTGTTCATAGCACCTCTGTCTGCTTTCGCCAGAGGATTAGTGCCAGGGGAGAGCTCCCGAGCTGCAGCCTGTGTGCTCGGTAAATGCAAATTAGAGCTAGTTAAGTGTGAAGAACCTAATTTATTTCCCATTTGGTGCTGGGATTAAGACTTGAAGCTTCCTTCCACCCCACCCTGCTGAAAAAAAACAGAAGGGGGATGGGTTTTTTTTTTTACATTCATATCCTCATAAAAAACGAATGAGAGAGAAAAGTGGAATGAAGGAAGAAGATAATCAAGGAGACGAGTGGTCATGTTTGTAAAACATGTTAGCCCTCTTTCTCACCCACAATACAAATACCTTCAAAAGAAGCAAAAACATCCTATGAGACTTGTGCATCTTATAAGACATATATAAAATCTAAACATTTACTGACAGAGGCAGTCGAAATCTTTTGTACTCCTTTTCTACATTCTGATTAATTCACTGTTCAGTTTCTTGTTCCAAACTGGATATTTATCATTTAACAGCAGTCTATAAGATCTGTAAGTGTCTTGTTCAATTACGCAACCTGTCCTAACTCACTCATTCACTCACAATTCATTTTCTTAACAGCATCATCAGGCCACTGACCCGTCGAGCCATAATGATTCATGCCAGCGACATCCTCATTTGGCGTCTGACAGAATTCAGTGCATGTTGTGGCCTTACTTGCTTCGAAAAGCAATTACAAGAATTACTTCTAAAAAATGACTTTTATATATATCTGAGGGGCTGTCATCACCCTGCCAGGTGGGTGGGTTGGCAGTCAACATGGACACCCAAGTTTGTGAGTGTGATAACCTAGGATTTCCAAATTGATACCAAAGGGCCACATAGTAAAAACAAACAAGTTCAAATCTCAGTGACCTAAACCTCAAGGTTAGAGGTCAGAGGTCAAGTTTTCTGAAAATCGTCGTCTCAAGTTATCGCAATGAAACTGCGATAACTTGAGATGATGTAGGATTTTGAAAGTACTTAATTAGTGGTAATTACTAAATATGACCATGTCAGCATGCTTTAAATGAATGATAACCATTAAATCTTAGCACTGCCGTGTTAGGAGTATTACTGTGAGCGTATTAGCATCCTAAATCACCGTATATATGCAACATCACAGATGATACTAAAACAAAAGCAATATTCAAAGTCATAATTGCCAATGTAAGAAAAAAAGAACATAAATTTATCATTAAGTCATTTTGTGATTATTTTAAATATCACCAGATGACGGGCACGACTCAACAGAACACCAAGACCCCACAGGTCCACATCCCAGCAGCCTCCGCAGCACCAAATAGCTCTGTCAGTGTGACCCTTGACCCCCAGGCCCAGCTTGAATCTGACAAGAGGGCTGTTTACAGGTTGGTTACATTTTTCATGAGACATCTCTTACTGTAAGGGCTATAAGCCAGTCTGAAAACATAAATATGTAAAGATGACCAGGGACAAGAAGCAGAGAAAGACCATGTTGTTTATCAGTGGTTTTTTGTTTTGATTATTTAGCCATGTGTTTGTGTCATGAAGTTTGGCAGTGTGCACCCTTCTGCTTCTGAATTACATTTCAATTGTTCCCCTTTGAAGAAATGTTTCATTTCATGCTGACTTTAAGAGACTGTAGTAAATTAACTTGATGTGTTACTCACCGATGAAGGACACAGGCACTAGTGTTGTTTTTAATGCATTCTCTCAAACTAGCCATGACATAAAAGCTTTTGGAATTATACTTGAAGGGGCTTTCTTCAGATTTCATTCATAAACCAAAGAGCACCTTTGTTCCTTGACTCCTCATAGGCAGTTCAGTTTTCTCTGCTTTGAACTGTGTAAATGTTACAAGACTTTAAAAAAAGTATCTCATAGTGCAGCAGTTGTCTGTATAATGAGGTGGGCTCTAAATTGTTATAATTATCACTCATTATAAACTCACTGTTTTGAATTACGAACAGCCAACAAAAATAAAGCAGACCAGAAGAGGACAAAAAAGAAATTTCAATCATTTGTTTATTTGCTGTTGAAAGTGATATTTGAAATTTTATTGGCCATTTGTTTTGTGTGAGGTTTTAGCTTGACTCCAGATCAACATTGTAAAACATAATTTATTTCTCTTTCACGCCAACAGCCATTTTCAAAGGTAAGCATCACTCTTCAGATGAAAGAGAGCTTCTTTTGGAATCACACTTGTGAATAGATGTTCATTTAAGTAGAAACACATGAACCATACTAATAGAGATAATAGAGATGTTTGTGAAAACGGATTTCATCATGTGTCACAATTACTCGTAATACTTATTTTACAGGCTTTTACTTTATGTTCTGGCCAATGTCTGTGTAAAGTGCAGCAATATTACAAAAGAAAAAGGTTATACTGTTTACAGGAAATAAAGAAAGTAGTTACCACAGTTACGCTGCTTAGGTTATGTTTTTATATTAGCTGCCCGGCACTGGTAGATATATTAAGTTGACATTTATGCTGTGTAGTGAATTGCTTTTTTACATTTTCAGATTGTGTGGAAGTTCTGTATTTTGTACTTCAAATTAATCATATGATCAGCAAATAAATCTCAAGTCACACTTTCAGCACCATTTGACTAATCTTTTATTTAAAAGTCTACATCTCTCTCTCTCTCTCTCTCTCTCTCTCTCTCTCTCTCTCTCTCTATATATATATATATATATATATATATATATATATATATATATATATATATATATATATATATATATATATATATATATATATATTGATTTGATTTTGTCGCCCAGTAAAACCCTTTACATTTAAAAAAAAAATAGCTTTTCGGGGCAAATTTTCTTGTGCTATTAAAGTGCAATTAATCATTACAAACATATATATCTATATATATATATCTATATCTATATATATATATCTATATCTATATATATATATATATATATATATATATATATATATATATATATATATATATATATATATATATGTTTGTAAGAAAATTACTGCTTGGGGAAAACCCAGAATGCCAGCAAAAAAAAAAAATGCCAGCAAAAAAAAGATACAAATTACACCTCCCTCTTCTCTCAGCTCATCACTAGAATATTGATAAACCCTTATAATGAGTTTATATTATCTATTTATGAAGTAAATTATTCAAAATATACAGGCATTTTTAATCAAGCTGGCTGATCTCCTGGTGTTGCCAGACTATCAGCAACTAACTTGATTTGTTGAGTGAAGGCTGCCCAGCACTGTATGGTATTAGGGTCCCACCTACGGTGTATCTGCCACTGCTGGAGATGTGAGTCCCCCCCCATGTGCAGACCTGAGGCAAGCCACTGTAAAGTCCTTGGTTGATCCACTGAGATACAAGGCTGCCTTTGATGTGAGGCACCATGTTTGGAGCAGCTCCGGGTGTATTTGTGGTGGTGGAATCAGCCCCTCTTTCATTTCCTCTGGGGAGTTTTGGATCTTGGTTTCCTCCTTTAACAGTTCTCAACCACATATACAATACGAATTTCTAATTCTAGCTGTGACATATAGAATGTTTGAAATTATTAAAATGCGATCTCAGTTATAAAACCTGCTTGTTGACTACTTGCTTTTATTATTAAGCTAAAAGCTACAGCTGACAAGAATAGACTTGCATTATATGAACTGACTGTCCTAAACTGGCACTTTAATCATATAAAGACAAAATATGTGCATCCCATTTGAATTGCACCCCTGCATTGACTATAATTTCCAGTCCATCAGGTTAGATTAGATTAGAATCAGGTATTCCAGAGTATAGGTAGCAGTGATTAAAACCAAACAGACAGTGATGGGAAGAACCTGTATTGTTTAGCTCTGATATTTGCATCTGCTCTTCTCTCTGCAGTTTTGATTCTGCTTGCACAAAGGAAGTAATCTTTACAATCCTTATAAAGTAATCTTTTACACTTGTTTCTGGGCAAGAATATTCCAGATTTTATTTTAGTTTTCACAAACACAGTATAGCTAATAAGTTGCGAACAAAAACACTAGCAGTCTGTTAATACTTTACATGTATACTGAAATTAAACACTCTCATAAACTTTAGTGGCACTTATTAATAATAAATAGCTAGATGGTAGAAGTGTAGTTAAAAAACAACAGAAACCCGCATGAGTGCATAAAAAGTAGCTGCTTATGGTGGAAAACTGGCAGCATACTGTCTTGTAGTTCCCCAAATGAAAGTGAAAGTTCATAGAGTGGAACTTCTTTAGTAGTTCTCAGTTAATATTTAGTCATTTTACTCTGTTAGGAGTCTTCCTAGGGGTGGGATGGGTCAGTAGGTTTGAGGGTTTGCTCCATGATCACAAGGTCGGGGGTTTGAATCCACCGAACAGTTATCCTGAGGTACCCTTAAGGAAGGTACCCTTTTATACACACTGCTCCCCGGGTGCTGGATTAGTAGATCCCTATTGCTTCACTGAGTGAATGGGATACATGCAGAGGCCTATAAGGGGATTAAAATTTTAAAAATGATCATTAAATTGAGAAAAGTTTTCCATTTGAGATATCTCCTTTCCAACTATGAACCTTCACAGAATGGCAGGGTCTGTGAAACGTAGTGTTACAGACAAACATAGCTGTAGATGATCAGTGTCTTTATGTGATAAAAAAGCAGTGGGCTAAAGGGTAAATTGAGATGAGAGTAAATGGTGCTACGGAGAATATAATGTCGAATGAGTCAGTTAATATGTATAATGGCCCATCATTAAAATGCAGTAATTAGCTTTTAGAGGCAGCCCTAAGAATTCACCAGCATGTGCTGTTTAAAATCTCCTATTGAAATAGTTGTGTTTAAGCACTCAAAGAAGTGCTGAGCAGATTAGAATTTTTGGCATGACTGTTGCCCTTGTGAGGAACTAATGACTAAACGCACCTTGTTATAAACACAATTAAATTTGACTTCACTTCCGTCTCCCACAGTGAGTGAAATTATGCAAAAAGACACAAATAGCACTTTGTTTTTATGCTTCTGTGCTGTGCTCATATGGGGGCTGTAGACTTTGAAAGGAGAAGAGCAGTGAGAATCAGCATCTCTGCCATTTTTCTTTAATTATTTTGCTCAGGAAGCCTGTGCAGGCTTTAATGTTTCTTTTCACTAATTGCTGGAATGCCAATTTTATGAGGAGATGTGTGCTTTTCTCTCTCCGTCTCTCTGTCTCTCTGCCTACTTTGTTATTAGCAGCAGAGTAAATGTGTGATAGGGTAATTAGCCTAATGAGTTGTGGCATTTACTATAAAGATCCTTCTGGATTCTCTGCATCTTATTAAAAAGCGGGTGAGTCTTTTGTTTTTTAGGTTGCGAATGTAGAATTTGCGGCTGAGATGGAAACACGGGCTTAATTGAAAGAGACATCATAATAGTCGTTTCTGTTTTCAACAGAAATGTCCTTGTAATTCTCAGAACCAGCCCGGGTAGAAGAGATGTGTTTACCAATGCGCTCTTTTAAGGTGACACTTTTATGCTTGACTTAACAGCTCACTTACTTTACATGAAGAGAACTTGGAGTAGAGAATCAATGATAAACAACAGGGTGAATGTGCTTTTCAAAAGTGCTCACAGGCTGTATCATACATCTGCTGTATACATTAAATGGAAGCATATGCTACATTTAGTTGCTTACACGTTATTTCATAAATCTCTAAAATCAAATAAACACATTTTTGTCTTACGAGAAGTAGTCATTGTCATTTTATACATTTCAAAAAATCTGAGAAAAATAGAAATAAAATTAGATTCCTTCTTGTCTTTGACAGCCGTACAAATGCAGAACTGTATGTGGTGCACATTACCACTGACATGCCTCCATAGTGGATCTTTGCTGAAAGCCCTTCTCATGCTGGTCCTGGCCCCTGTATTTTGAATTGATGGGGTTTCTTTGTGTTTCTGGAAAGGTTAGCAGTTAGCCATGCTGCTAGTTCCTTAATTCACAAAGCTAAAGCGAGTTATTCAGCCTCTATATGCAGTTGTTGTTGACAACATTACAACATGACAATATACACAGGAGGAGACTACTTTTAATTTGATACATCCTAGGATTGACACATTTTGTTATAGCCTCCATGTTTGTGTGAGTCTGTAATGCACCATAAAGTCTATTTATCCTCACTGCCACAATGCATCAATGCGTTCTCCACCACTGTGCTGCTATTCCAGCAACCCAAAGTCTCTCACCATTTGATGGGCTTAAAACAGGCCGTGCTTTTTTCCATTTACCGGGTCAGCATGTGTTGGTGTTCAGCTGCTTCTGAATGCAAGAAACTGTGTCAAAGCTCATTGGCTGTTTCTTTAAGATACTCATTTTTATGAGTATCCTTCCGCTTGACTTTAGTTGAGAATGAAAGTCTAAATTTTACCTTTTTTTAATTTCTTACTTGGACAACTTAGCGATCCGTGTTATCTTTTGTTAGCACGAGTGGCCTACAGCAAACACAGAATAGGACATAATTTACACTTCACAGCTGCTAACCCACACTCTGTGCAAAGACAACATTCATTCAGTCAGCCTCAATTTTTATCTTTATTTCTTTATTGAAAATAACAGTACCTTTTTACAGAATGTAGGCGAAGTCACGTATTTTGTCAGCTTTTTTAAAAAGCACACACATATATATATATATATATATATATATATATATATATATATATATATATATATATATATGTGTGTGTGTGTGTGTGTGTGTGTGTGTGTGTGTGTGTATTGCCAAAAGCGCAAGTAAAGAACATCTGCCAATACAGGATAATCAGAAAGGATGTACATACACACAGGGATACAAAGTGAAATGAAAGGTAGACTGTTTAAATACAGATGACATATTGGTTGAAGGGTTTCAAGACCAGACATAAGAATAAAAGGCAATATTGAGAAGTAGAGAAAAGGAGACTGGATCTTTTTTCAGATAATGCCGCAGGTTCTTTGTGTGTATGTGTGTGAATGTGTGACACTCTCCTTTCTCTAACACAGGGTGTGCTTCAGACATGTAGCCTGGGGAAATGGGGCCTTGTTGGGAGCACACACAGCAGGGCTCACCACAAACTGGCTTCTAATATACAGGGGTACAGCAGGCCTGATTAGACTGGCAAACAGTGGGGAGCAGAGAGAGAGAGGAGGACCTCTGTCTCTTCCTCTCTCTCTCCAACTCACACGCATCCCCACGCAAAAACACACAGCGGTACCTTCAAACCCCACCCCGTCGTCTTTCTGTACCCACTTGGTGGCCTAACAGATTATTGCAAATGCAGGCAAACATGACTCGTTCCTTAGATGACTACGCTGCTTTGATTTGTGCTTGTTTTCATGCGCTGCTCTTCATCTGCAGGTTTAATGTTTTTGATAGGCTGTAGACAACTTGGTAGATTTAAGTGCTAAAACTCAAATGTAAAGAACATTTTCAACTGGGATTGCCATTTCTTTTATTTTCCTTGAAAGACAGTGAACCTCTCACCACATTTCCATTCAGTAGCTCTCCTGGAGCTTCCAGTTATATAACACAGTCTTCCTTGGCAGATGGATTTGTACTTAAACATGTGATGGAATAGTGGATGTTCAAAAGTCCTCTTCTGAGTACCTCACTTTCCCTGTTTCTGTTTACCAGTTTCAAATCTGGATAGAGTGTACATGTCCAGACATTTATGATCTTTTTGTATAAAATGACTTTTTGAACATACTGAAAATGCATCCTTTGGTCAGATGAGGTAAAAGTATATATCTTTGGCAGTAGAGACACTGCTTGTGTTTGGAGAAAGAAAGAGGTCTACAAGCCAAAGAACACTTTCTCCACAGTTAAACATGGTGGTGGAAGGATTATGCCGTGGGATGCTTCACTGCATCTAGAACTGGGAATTTTGACAATTCTTCCAGATGTTTGTAATGTCAGATGCTGATGTTGGACCAGAAGGCCTGGTTTGCAGTCTCTGCTATAAATCATCCCAAAGGTGTTCTATCGAGTTGAGGTCAGAATTCTGTTCTTCCACACCAAGTTCACTCATCCATATCTTCATGGACCTTGCTTTGTGCACTAGCCTGCACTCATGATGGAACAGAAAGGGACAACACCAAACTGTTCTCACAAAGTTGGAAGCATGAAATTATCCAGAATATGCTGAAGCAGTAAGAGTTCCTTTCATTGGAACTAAGAGGCCGAACCCAACATCTGAAAACAACCCCACACCATAATCCCCCCTCCACCAAACTTTACACTTTACACAGTACTTGTCACAATGCAGAAAGTACCGTTCTCCTGGCAACTGCCACACATCTCCACTTCTATTGAGTCCAATGGTGGCCAATGGTGATTACAGCACTGCATCTGCCGAATTATATCGTGCTTGCAGATGTAAGGCTTGAGCTGCTCAATCATGGAAACCCATTCCATGAAGTTCTCTACACACTGTTGTTGAGCTAATTTCTAGGGACCATGGAATTTGGATGTCTGTAGTGATTGACTCAGCAGAAAGTTGGTGACCTCTGAGTACTACCACTCTATTATTTTAGGAGGGCTATCACTTTGTGGCTGAGTTACTGTCATTCCCATTGAAAGTTGTCCGTGGAATATTTAGTAGCAAGGAAATATCACAAAGTGGCTATCATGGTACTATGCTCCTGAAAATTACCCATTCTTTTACAAATACTTGAAGAAGCAGTCTACATACTTAGGTGCTTGATTTTATATTTATGTAGGCATGGAAGTGATTAAAACACCTGACTTCAATGATTTGAATAGGTGAGTGAATACTTTTAACAATATAGTGAATAATAATAATTCTTTATTTATATATGACCAAATATAGCACTAGCAAGCAATAAGTAAAGGATTTTGTTATGAATAGTAGATTGATGTTGTGATAACACAGTTACAATATCACATACCATACCTGTGGTAGACAGTTGAAGCAATGAAAAAAAGTTAAAAGTAGAGATCAAATGGTTGATGTAAAAGTAATTAAATGTAATGAAGGGATTTTCCAAATAGTTAGCTAAGGTTAAATATTTAATTAGAAAAATGTTGCAATAGTTGTCATTAAAACGTTGAAATCATAAGCTTAATTCATAGAATAACTGCTGAAAACACAGTGCAAAAGTGTAATGAAAAACTATTTAATACAGTTAGATAAATGCCTGCCAGGTGGGCGTGTCCACTACATTGTCCCAGTAGATCTGACATCATGTGAAAACTGTGGTTTAAAACAATATATATCAACAAGGTCATTTTTTCTGTTAAAAATTAGGACTAGTATTACACATTTTATAATTGGTTAAAATGATCATAATTTAAACACAGGTTGTGATGATTAAGGGGTTCAGGGCTATGGATATGTGGGAAAATACAACAACAACAACAACAACAGAAAACCCCAAAGAAATAATAATAAATGTAAAAAAAAAAAAGTACCACATACTGTATGTGTTTTTCACTTTAAGACAAGACATTTTTTGTGCTTTTTGAAAGTGCTCTACCTTTTGTTGCGTTCTGTTATCTGATCAAAAATGTACTGGCACCTTATTCCCTTGCTTAGATCCACAGGTCATAAAGCAGATTCCACTAAAGCTGCCACGTGCCTCACCTTCATGTTTAAGTCATCATGCTCTCCGCTCGCCTCTGATTCTCCATTTTGGGCTTTTCGTTGGTGATCCAGCATGGTGCAGTGCAGGAAAAAGTGTGTGTGTGTGTGTGTGTGTGTGTGTTGGGGTGAGGTGGGGGGTTGGTGATGACTCCACTCGCTGGCCGTCCTGTAAATCGCTCTTTTATGGCCCTCATAATGATCCCCCAGCCAGCAATCTCGATTCCGTCGCACTGCAGATAGGAACCGCTGCTTCTGGCAGTCAACATGAGGGTGCTCAAGATGGCTGGAGGAGGTAGCGGGAGACTGGAAAGCACACACTGTGTGACTACACACTGGCACACACATACATATGTTCACATTCATAAAAATGCATGCCTTTTCACACCCCATCTACCTTAATCCCAACTTCCTGTGTAAAGGTCATAGAAAGTGCCGAAGGGTGGTGTTTTGACCTCACTCAAAGTTGGTGAGCTCCAACAGCGTGCAATTGTGTAACATAATCAGAGACAGACTTCCTCATGCAGACCAATAGTGCCTTGATAGTTTTAGGCTTTTACATGATTTTGGAATATACCAACATTGAACTGCTGACAGCAATGATTAGCTTAGAATTTCCAAAAGTAATCTCAAAACCCATAATTACTTTGTCATATCCACTGAACTGCACAGATGTAGTTTGCTTTAACAAAAGACTTTATATGATCGTTTTGCCAAAAACACTGCAAAATGTTAGACTGAAATTTCTAACATTTGATTTCTACAAAAGTGTTTATTTAAACAATATGAAATGTAGTTTAAAGCCACAAAGCCAGGCAAAGAAAATATACGAAAAATTAAATGCAAATGAAATATAATGAATGCAAATGGATGGGTTTTACAAAGCTGTTGTTGTCTAGATATAGATCTCACCATATACGTAAACAAGTTGTTTCTAGATTTCATTATCACTTTAGCTCAACAAAGTCTGTTGTATAACAGTTTAATGAACTTTACTGTTTGCGAATCCTAATTAGAGTCAGTGTCATTAAACATGACATGCAAACAGCAGGAAGAACAGATAAATGAAACGTCTCAATCTATAGCTTGCATCATCAGCTATAAAAACTGTACAGTTAAAGATGTCTCTCTGTTTTCTTTTTTAACATGCAAGTGAGCTTTTTATTGGTCATTCACTACAAATGTCACTGAAAATTACAGCACATGGCATGAATAGTAAAACAAAACATGTCACATTCGGAACAACTATTCAGATGAAATGTAATTACTGTACAAGTTGGAAAGTTTGTTTTTTGTTTGTTTCACCTGTATTTATTAAAACATACCGTTTGTGCTGCCGTCTGCACTCTCATGGACATTTTCACCTTTCTGCACTCCTTCCTGACTGAAGACATGTAAATCTATTATATTCTATTATATTACTAAAAACAAAATTAACTACTAGCTGACAGTGGCAAGGACATTTTCAAACCACTAATTTAAGAAAAGAAGCAATAAAACATTATGAAAACACTCTCATTGCACATAAAACTGTAGCAATGAAAAGTGCATAAAGTATCGAAAATAAAAAGAATTATTCTGCAGAAAAATATTCCCCCAAATTAACAGAGGTCTCTGAAAAAGCTCTTCATGAGGCCTTGGTCTAAAAAGATATATTAAAACAAATTAATAATTTCTGTTCAACTTCCCTGTTTTATTAGTTTTATTTATTATGACATATGTTGGCCAAGGTGGTTAAGCAAGACGAAACTGATCCGTTACAATGATAAATAACTGAGTGCTTGCTCTGTTTCCACACCATTTTGTTTCCAGACCACTTTGTACACAGTACAAAGTGGTAGTACCACTTTGTACTGTGTACAAAGTGGTAGTACCACTTTGTGGTCTGCATTTGTACTGTTCTGCCTTGCTTGCCTGCTATCAGTTTACCAAAGAGACCAAAGGTTTATCCACAATGCTCATGCGCAAAACCACCAGAAAAAAGCTGCTGGCCTCTTAGCTTGCTCACCCCGGTCATTGTGAACAGGAGATGGAGACAGCTACTACATTCTTTTGAGTACAAAACAGCGGAGCTTTCAATAATAATAGCCAGCTGCAGTCACAAGATTACAGTAATTTTAATGATGGATGCAAACAGGTTAGGAGCTTTATGAGATGAAAGGCTGTGATACGTTTTAATGTCGGTTAAAACATTATGTCTGTTTTTAGATCTGATAAGGCAAGCATTGCTTGCTTTCCTTTTCCTGATGGAACACCGCTTATAGTTTTGGGTACTGACACAATATTTTTTTTTAGCTCCTTACAAAAACATAATCACATTCTAGTTGTTATTAAAGTATTCACCAATAGAAAGAGATCAAAATCAAATATTTCTCTCATGTTATCGTATTAAGGTTATTTGAAGAAATAGCTTGATGCAAAGTGATTTAAATTTCTTGTCTTGGACATGCAAGAAATTCAGCTGTCATCTGGTTAACACTTTTAAGTGGCGTGCTCGCTTTGTTTTTAGCTTGCCTACTGTTATCACTTCTTTCAATTTGCCTGTTTATTTACCAGCCACTAAAGGTGTTGTGTACTCTCTAGCTCTTGCCACAATGCTCCTGAGGCTTTAAGCCCCATAAGGCCAGATCTCCTTGACAGCACTGTGCTAATAGATGCAGTCAAGTATTTTTTTCTGTGTCTGATGTTTACAAATCACACGGGCATGTCTAATAAGACAAGGAAAGTATCAGTTTGCTGACACTTGTGGGCTAATATGTCATTTGCGTTATCTTTGAGTAGATATCGGAGCTTAGTAAAAATATGAGTTTAAATAAACTCAGAAAATTGTCAAAATTAATCAGATTGTGTAATAAAAATAACACTACATCTAAGACTAAATAAACCTCTCTCTCTCCCCCACCTGGATTCTTCTCCAACCCAACTCAAGCAGATATCAGACAAAAAATGCAGCATCTCTCCAGTCTGCACGTGACCGTCCTGTTTAATATTCCTGGCACGTAGGCTGAGGGAGCAGTATTAAATTGGGATCAGGGAGATTAGAGTATAATATAGTTGACTATTAAAGGCTAGAAATGAGAGCCATGGGTTAGAGCCTGAGTAGGGTCCATACCACCACAATTCCCTACCATAATTTTAAAAGTGCTCAAAGCATTCAGTTAGAGTAGAAAAGCACTACATAAGTTCCTGTCGATTTACCATTTATAGTCTATAGAATGAAAGTGAAAAATAATAGCAATAAATATTAAGCAAAGAACCAGCCAAGGAATTGTAAAAGTCAAATAGACAATCAGAAAAACAAGTCATATTTATTAATAAGATAGTATGAAACCAAAAGTTGTTTCATCTTCTGTGTGTGTGTGTGTGTGTGTGTGTGTAAACATTAGTAAAACTGAAGAACTTGTAATCTACACTGCGACTAGTGTGTATTTGTGCACAGTATTGCACAGCACAGCCTTGTCTGTGAATGTGCTGCAGTGCTGCGTTTAAGGTTTTTCTTTTGGCAGTGTTGTATTGCTAGTGATGTATGAATGTCTCTGCCTTGCTAATGAGCAAAACAAATCCTGTTTTTCTTTGCCTTTCTGACTTTACTACTGGAACATGCTCAGCAAGGAGTAGCATCACTCCCAGATCTGTCATCCAGTTTCCAAGGCAAATGAAATGCAACAAAAGTGCAGTCTTTGAATCAGTCTGGACATTCTCATCAAAACTCGTGGGTTGGCTTGCTACCCAGTTAACTGGAACTGTAGAATCTTTATATAAAGGAGCTTTGTGTTTGACTGCATTTGTTCTCACTCACTGAACTAAAATCCTATCAACTTGGCTGTAGCTCAGGAGGTAGAGCAGGTCATCTACTGATTGGAAGGTTTGTGGTTTGATCCTGGTCTGCAGGCCAAGTATACTTGGGCAAGATATTAACCCCAAGTTGCTATCCAATGCAGCCATCAGAGTGTGAATGTTAGCTGGGAAGCACTGAAAAACACTTAAGAAAGTGCTTTTGTGAAGGGGTGTGAATGTGGCATGTTGTATAAAGGGCTTTGAGTGCTATGGAAGAGTAGAAAAGCGATATGTAAGAATCAGTTCATTTATTGTTTGAAAGGTTCACAGTGTTCACCAGAAACAGTCACCTTGTTTTGAGATTTACAGTTACAGCCACTTAAAATAGTTGCCTCATCCCTGACAGGACCATGATGGTTGCCTAGTGGAATCCTGATCGATTGCCGGCTGATAGATGACCCTCCTGTGACATGGACGATGCAACCATGAGTAGTAACGCCCCTAAGCGGCATTTAGGAATACTAGTGGTAATGTCTTGTGTATCCACCAGGGGGACCAGCCTGGAGGTGTATTCAGTTGAAGGCTTGCTCCACACTTGCACTCCAGTTACACAATAATGTGTATATATGCGTGTGTTTCTGCCAGAAATATGTGGCATTTTGTTCTAAAAACATCAGTGATCACTGTCTGTCTCTCTCGGTTTTTATTGCCACTATTAATTTTAAAGCTCATTTTTTAAAACCTTACAATGTAACTACAGCCCAGCCCATGCAGCAGTAAATTAATGACTAACCTCGTATTGTGTCTGGATTATCTCATTTGTTCTGCTGAGTGAAGTTTGGTCCATTGACAGTATCCTACCATACAATTGCATTTGTCCCTAACCATCGGGAACCCTCGCGTTTACTTTTATTAAGTGGAAAAAAGTTAGCGTTCATCCTCCAGCTTCACTATGCTAATATGTGGGGCAGCCATGCTAACTATAGGTGTGTAGCTAGCCACCGTGTACCACATCATTATATACCAGCTAGCTCAACTTCAGTAACCCTACAAACGTCCTTGCTGTTTAGTTTCCTGTCATCGTTTATGTCAGAAGTGATAGCAGAGCTGTACGTTTAAATTTTTTCAGAAATCCCTCAGTCAGAACATGGTATATTATGTTTAGGTGGAAAGTAGTGAGCTAACTTCTAACTCGTAAATTTCATAAATTTTGTTTTCATGGATACCTGGATTTTAAACTTAATTGTTACACCTGGTAGAGCAGCCACACTGATCACTTTATTAAAGATGAAAGAATTTAGACAGTTTGTAATTCTCAGTGATGCCGCAGTGTTCGTTTGACTTTCAGAGCTGAAGAGGAGTTTGGACCCAGAAACGGCTAATGACATCAGACTTACATACCTTTATCTTGGTATGTTCCACTAATCCATCAACTCAGACTTTCATGAAGAACAGTCCCATAATGTATTTTGTTGGTGAAACCGCAATCCTGAGTTCTATATTGAAAGTAAACAACAAACGACCACTAATTGACTCCAGAGGAACTCCATGTGGAGTGCCAGTTTTGTGTGATTCTCAATGGCAGATAGAAATACATTAAACATTTCCAGTATGAGGCTCCTTGGCTAAGGACACTGAATTCTAATTCTCAAGGGTTATTACTTTTCAACCAGTGATGGTTAAAAAACAAAACATTAACAACTTCACCTTTAAGGCCGAACGGTGTGTTTGTATATTTTTTCAGATTAAAACATTTATTAAATTGATCAGAATTTGCAAATTGTATTAGAACGGAGAGAAAATATTGAATACAGTCATTTTTACAATGATAGGAAAAGAAGGGAGAAAGTATAAAAGTAAACCAAAAGAAGCTAACACTGGAAGTATGATGGACTTATACAGACAGTGAATGAGTATAATTAAGTGCTTCTGTAAGTCATAGCAGTGAACCACTTTGCATATTAGCATCTCCTAAGTCAAATGCAACAATAACTAATCCCATTACTATTGTTTTACAACTTTATCTATAACATTGCTGATGATGCTTAAAATGAAAACTTTTTGTAACTTGCATATCTGTTATAAAGTTTCCCGAGTACTTGCTTGTTGTGGTATGAATCAAGAAAATACTAAAAATAAAATATTAGATGTCTCCACCCAAATTTTGCCACTTGTCCCCAGAGGGACATCAACATTTACATCATTATGTGAAAGCTGATAGGATCTGTGATTGATATGTTTGCCTGTATGGTTTACAGTTGAATGGAATTAAAAAGTATACTGCATCAATTTTCACCATCATTGTGACTTTATGGAACAAAACTTTATGAAATCAGTATTCATTTAAAAGTTATACAGCCACATTCAGATTCTACATAAATGTGCTTAAATGTAAGAATGAAAGTTCTTCACTCCTAAATGTGGCTTTTAGCTCCAAGCAGTATTTATTATGCATGTAGTAAATACAAGACACCATCAATCAAATCAATGCCTTTTCGTATTTTAAAACAGTAAACGCATCACCATTCCCCCAAGCCTTCACATATATGTTGTACATTTAAAACCATGGAATATGAATATAAAATATGCCATGTGTAAGCAGCTTTCAGGATTGTATAATTAGCTACACAAAATTTTTGTTATAATCCATTTGTCTTCCCAAGTACCCCTGGAATCAAAGTGGGGCGAGTGGATGTGTTCAATAATGTAACATGTACTGTATACAGCAGCACGCTATAGATCCTTGTACAGTATCCAAATGTCGTTCTCTGTAAAAGACAGAATGGAACAATTTAGATAACTCTCTGAAGCCCTGTGCCGTTACTGGACCATATCCTGTCCACTACAAGTACTTCCCAGAGCTACCACACTGTTAAAAGTAGGACAAGGGCATTAGGAGTCCTTGGAGTACAGCTTATATTACAATATGTTTTAAATTCTTGTCCCTATTGACAAGTCTAATGTGTGCGTATGTGGTATTGAGTGGCAAATTGTTCACGATACCATTGGCTAATTGTCATTTGAGTTAGTTGGCCATGAGCCCAGGTCACACTGCTGCATACATCCTTTTTGGGGTACATTTTAACATGACCTGAGATGCCATATAATTACCGTTTAACAGTGTAAACCTGTAAACTTCATAAAAGAGCACATCGCAGAAAACTGTTGTGGCCATGCTGACTGTAGCTTAGAAGAGAGGTTTGCAGACTGTAAACAGGAGCAGATATTGATTCGCCAACCTTCCAATTCATAGAAGACCTGCTCTAAGTATCCTCCGGTAAGATACTGAACCCCAAGTTGCTCTCTGATGCATTCATAGTGTGAACGTTAGAAAACACATGTGTGAATGATGTAAGTTGTATAAAGTGCTTTGAATGCTCACTATATAAGAACCAGACTATTTAGTCTTTTGTAGAACCAGTTACAGATAGAAATGGAGGCTGAAATAAATCAAGCATGACTACTATCGCAATGATAGTAGTGATGTCCTCTGTTGAAGTGGAAGCTCTAGCTGCTTGGCTACGGTCAGGACAGACTTAGCTTTGACATCACTCTCGGGTTCTGCGCTTCTAGTTGCATTAGCGTTGTTTGTGCAGATTGCTAAATGCTTGCTCTTAGGGGGTCATGTGTTGGGTTGGGGGTTTCTCTGTATTATTGTATGGTCTTATAACAATATACAATATAACTAACCACTTAGCAATCTACAGTCTAATCAATCTAAAAGGATTTTACAGACTATTCTTACACAGAAAATGAATCACCTGTCCCATTGCAAAATATAGAAGACATATAAATCGCTTTAGCTTTTGCAGATCAAAGTGAAATTTTAGTGATTGAACAGGTATTCTTCTACAACATAGGTGCTACCAACAGAAAAAAAAAATTCTAAAAATCCATATTTGTTACTGATGGACATTAGAGAAAGACAAAACTCGTGACTGAAAAACTTTAGACTCTCCTACGCTCCCTGCAGAGGTCTGAGGGATCTTTTAGAAATTGTAATGTTAATTTCTGGAGACTTGATTGGTCTCTTCTTACCCGTTGATGATAAACTAAAGTGACTTCCAAGTCTCCTTTAGACAGTAAGCTTTAATGTTTAAAAAGTTACGGTGCTCCAATGTGCTGCCACCTCACCCTGGAGTAGCTATGAGCAAAGAAGCATGGGCATATCTTACTGAAAACTATTTTCCATTGGTGTGCCAAATTAATGCCTTACCTCTACTTGTTGCACACAGTTATCATTATGAAAACATTATGATTATGAAACATGAAAAACAATATGACGTTATGAAAAAGAACAATTTTCTAGTTGGGTTACACTTGGGCCCTTTTCCAGGAAGTAGGATTAGCAAACAACACAGAGTTTGTTTGCCCAGGGCTGAGGGCAACTCCAGGTTTTCTGCTATAGAAAGACATTTAACTTCAATTTATGTCAGTTACTGAAGTAACAGACTCTACAAAAACCTACTGATTGTCAGATATTCTTTAAGTTTCTCTCGAACTCCTTCCCTCCTGCTGCACCGAATTATTATGATAGCTGATTATTCATTTCCTCATTCATAATGTTGTTGTCAAAGCGTACAGTGCAGCAAATTATTTTTTTAAAGTAATGTTTTATATGCAGCCTGTGCTGTGCTGTGACAACATTTCATGTTAAGTTTTTTTTTTCTCAGATTGTGATTTAGTCATTAAATCTAAGCCACACCTGGAAAGGTATGGTGTTCGAAATCCAGGGTACTGACTTCAGCATAGTTCCAACTGAAAGCACCTAAATCAGTCTCCGTGGGTCAACCTAGAAATACACCCAGTATACACCCTCACATTGGTACTCAGTCAAAATCAAGTCAGAGCAAGACTTCCTGACTCTGAACACAGCCTGTATGAGGGATAACAAAAGAGTTTGAGATTATGGAGGAGCTGGCAGTAGTGCACTCAATGTAAGAGATTATAACAGGGAGTGATTTATTTTATGGGGCATGGGTCTGAATTGGGACAAACTCGTAGGTGTTACAACTGATAGTTGTCCGCATTCTGACTGGAAAACGTCTTTATCAAGATGTAAGATAAAGTGACTGAAATTAACACAAATTGAATTTTTCAATTGTATTATGCAGGTGCTGTTGTGTAAGTCGGTTCAAAAATTAAACCATACTGTTGGTGTTGTAACTAAAACAGTTATCTTCATCAGAGCAAAAGCAATGAATCACAAATAATTTGTTGCAGTTTGGAGGTACGTGAGAATGAGCACGGTGACCACACAGCTGTCATGTGGCTAAACCTGGAGTAGCTAAAGTACAAGCAAAATAGCAGAAGCACTTTGTTTAAAGTTAAAGGTCTAAAATTTTGCAAGGTCCATTGCTGTTAAAAGGGAGTTTTTCCATTCCACTATCACCATATGTTTGCTCAAAGGGGGTTATTTATTTGTTGGGGGTTTCGCTTTATTATCATAGGATCTTTATCTTACAATGTAAAGTGCCTTGTGGTGATTGTTGGTATGATTTGGCATTATATAGGTTAAATTGAGTTGAAATTTGATTGAATGATGGACTAAGTGAAGATTAGAGTTGTTTTTTTTATGTAGTTAAGACATCCTTAACAACTAGAGTGGTAGAAAAGAGAGTCTCTTCAGCACTGACCTTACCTTCAAGCAATTATATTGATCTTTATAGAAAGATTCTGTTCACAGCAGAAAAGATAATATTAACAATTTTAGAAACTGACACCTACTGTGCCTCTTTATCTTTTTTCCTCAGGCATCCATTGTTTCCCCTGCTAGCATTGCTGTTTGAGAAATGTGAACAGGCCACACAGGGATCTGAATGCATCACGTCAGCCAGCTTTGATGTGGACATAGAAAACTTTGTGCACCAGCAGGAACGAGAACATAAACCCTTCTTTAGCGAAGATCCAGAATTGGACAACTTGGTAAGTCAACATATCACATGTGTTAAATCAAATTAACACACAGCATAACTGTGTATACAGTAATTTACAAAAGTTTTGCTCCATCCTTCATTTCTGCAAAATAGTGGTAAAATAGTGAATGTCTACAGCTATCTCTGAAAGATGGTGGAGGTACTGACATGGTTTAGGGTTGAATTTTGGTAAGTGTTGTTAGGGATCCTGTCATAACTGATTTAATTATGAATGCAGAAACAATCTCATCAAATTTTGATCCACCATGCAATACTGTCTGGAAAGTGTCTGATTGGGAACAGCTTCATTTTTAGCATGAGATGATGTGTAACTTTGAGGTTTATACAGTACTGGGGGAAAAAGAGAAGACACCGTGGAATGGCATCAGTCGTGAATCGGTGTCCTCTGAATTCAGACCTCAACATTACTGAAGCAGTGCATGAAGAAGAACTTTAGAACCTGGGGAACAATTCCTGAAGTACAAGAAAGTTAGCCAAATACTGTGTCGAAAAATAAAGGTTGTCATTCCAAATATTAATTTTCAAGCTCACTATACTATTTGTACAGACTCTATTTTTGCCTTATACACTGTAAATGGTAAATGACCTGTATTTGTATAGCGCTTTACGTAGTCCCTAAGGACCCCAAAGTGCTTTACACTACATTCACCCATTCACTCACACATTCACACACTGGTGATGGCAAGCTACATTGTAGCCACAGCTGCCCTGGGGTGCACTGACAGAGGTGAGGCTGCCGGACACTGGCGCCATTGGGCCCTCTGACCACCACCAGTAGGCAACGGGTGAAGTGTCTTGCCCAAGGACACAGCGACTGAGACTACAAGACAAACTGCCAACTCTTGAGCCACGATCGCGGTGACTTTTATATTTTTATATTTTATATATATTTATGTATATTACATTGCTGATCCAGATGATGATCCAGGTCCAGATCCAATAGAATGTATAAAGTAGGCTGTTGGAGTATCTGATAAACTTTTCTCAGTTGATGTTGAACTTTTTAGATACAAATAATGGTGTTATCCTGTTAAACTAACACAGTGTTTTAACATTGCAGACTAATGTTAAGGTTCTATTATTAGCCAGTTGCTAGCTGCTATTTTAATGATAACAGATGGCTAAGGTTGCTATCAGGTAATTGCTAATAGTTGAAAAAGCTAACATTAGTGTATATGCTGGTCAAACTTTAATATTGTTCAAATGGGAGCTTTAGTGACCTCTCAAAATTTCTCACAAAGTGTTATTGTGAGAAACAGCTCCTAATGAGGGGAAGGTCAGTGTGCCTGCTGTGTGAAGTTGCGTGTCTGAAGATGGCACCGTTGGTACCGATGCTCAGTAATTAATACGTAATGCAGTAATTTCTACTGTTTGTTACCTTCTGAGTACAGTTTCTTTTATTATCCTTAATAAGTACATGAGCTATTTTACCTTCTTAGCCACAGCTGCCTTTTATATTTTTATATACAACTATAACTGCAGTAGCCCTAAGAGGTCATACACTGCATGTACTGCAACTTCAGGAAACACCAGCAAATGGAAAGATGCTCACAATAAAGGTTGAATAAAGAACAATGGAAGTAAAAAGAAAAAAAACTCTTAAAAAAGTTCAGAAAACTCAACAGAGGTGATTTAAAGAAGAGAAAAATGAAAAACCTATAACAAACATACAGCTACAGTATTATATGAACCATGCGACAGAACACACATTAACTGGAACCTTTTCTCCCTCACACACCGAAGAGTCCTCCACTTCTTTTAAGAATACTTTAGTTTGTCACTTCCACAGCTATTCTGTCTTGTTGTGTTTTGTATGCTTTTGTATGAATAGACTGTGAATATATTTTTGAATTTACCCATTTCTTTTCCTTTTAAACAGAGTGCAGACTGATACCATAACCAAGGTTATTTTTATTTAACTAAAACTAAACTAAAAACTTTTTATTTAACTCAAATAAAACTAGAACTAAATGAAATGATTTTGTGAAATATAAAAATAAAGAGAAAAAATTCTCTTTCTCTTTTTTTTGTTAGTTTGGTAAAAATTGTATTACAGCTTGCCTGATGAGGCATTAATGGGTGTGTTAACTGAGACTTTGGATGTCTACAAGACTGAGTCAACAACTTTAAAAAAATGTATTCTAAGGCCTCTACTGATTTTTCTAAATCATACAATAAAATTTAAAGACTCAAACTTATACTAAAACTAATAAAAAACTTCACTAAAATTAAGTATTTTCAAGCAATTACTCCCTGTCTTCCTACTGGCGGCCAACTTTTCTGTTCCTGTACCTCTTTTTTGTAACATAAATCTTAACAGATGTGGCTCTGTGTGTGTTGTCTGCATTGAATCCCATTTTTGCTATTCCCAAGTATTCAGTCCTTTTTAAAGTAATTTTCCTATCTTCTCTGTGCACAACAGTTAGAAATAATTATAAATTAAGAGAAGGAGGAAACTGATAATCTTCTATGACAAAAGAGGGGGAGGAGTTGAAGCCAGACAGACACAAAGACACAGACAAGGAATTAGGAAAAAAAGTCCACTCTTCTCATTACAGTACTTGGGATGGCAGGCTGACAAGTGCTGAACAGTCAATTAACCCTGCATCTGTGTGTTTTATGAGGTAATGGGAATAGGCGTCTCTGCCAGAGGACACTAACTCTTCCATAGGGCAGTAATGCTACGCTGGGCCTGACTGGCTGCGATGAGGACAAGAGTTACTGGTCCCTTGATTAAGCAAGTGCAGTTTAATTAGCTGATTTATCTCCTCCTTGGCCAAGTGCTTTTCTGACCATTCTGTTGACCTTGGGTGGCAACTTTGAAGGTGTGCCATCTTGTATCACACAGAGTGAAGAAAAGCCAGGCAGCTGATGATATATATATTGTCAGTGATTCCTGTTGTCACTTCAACCAAACCAACAAACCAAATTTCACTCAATGACAGATCATAACTTAGTAGAAAAACAACGCAAAACAAAAAACATGTTTCTCATTTCTTGTCAGTAGCTGTCAGCAGTTTATCCTTTAATAGGCTGTTCCTTAGCAACACAACTGCAACGAATTGGAGTTGTTAAATATTAGACACTGGTCTATTGAAAACTGTGTAAATGGCTTTCAAAGTCTTATACTTCTTATAGAACTTCTAAATATAATTATTTTCTTTACAAAGCATACAGTATTTCTACTTGCATAAATTAATATAACTATTTAAAAACAAAAATTTAGCTGGGTCGATATTATGAGTACCCTGAAAAACTAAGCACCAACCACCGTGCACTGCGCTGCAGTCATGCGCCTTAAATTTGTAATGCTGTAAAATCAAGTTAAACCCGAGGGTTATCTTCCAAATCATACACAGAAAAAAAACTTCAGCAAGGGTTTGAGCTGTCACCTGACAAGGAAAACAAAAAACAAACAAAATGAGTTCACAGTTGAGAAAATAGTTGCTCACAAAGGAAGAAATGGATATACAAAGTTATCACAGCATTTCCAAGTGCCAAGGATTGGAGTGAGATGTGTCATCAAGAAATTACAGACCAAACATGACAGAGTTAGCAAGTGAAATAATTTAAAGAGTCTGAAAAGACAAATAGTGAGATGTGTATAAAGACCCCAAAACAACTGCCAAGACACTGGTGAATGACTTAGCCAGGATATGTAATCTTAAAAGCACAGCCACTACAACCTTGTATAGGAATGTACTGCAAAGTTGCAGACCAAGAAAAACTTAATCTTACAGCCAGAGTGCAGTATGCACTTTGATACTGGTGCATGTCTTGGTAAAATTAGAAGAGCATGAAGAACATGGCAGCTTGTTAACTAATCTAAATAGAACTAAACCTTGACAGCCTTAACACATACACTTCACTCACACACTACTGTGATGATGATGTTTAATGTAAAAACATTTGTAGTCCACAGACATTGAGTGGAAAGGCTCCAGATGTTTTTTTAGTTTGTTTTACTGAATGTGATGTACTTCCCAAATGTTTATTGAGTCACTCAGGCCCCCTGTGGGTCTTCCGTATTAAGGATTTTTAATCTGTTTCCTGGACTCGGTTTTAAAGACATTACCCAGCATTACGGATGGGTACCAGAAGTTAAATAATTACAACAAGAAACCAGAAGATTTGCATTTATTCCAAAATGTATTAATATATATACGGATCAGTGATGCAGGTCAGTCAGCAGTCTGCATCTGTAAATACCATTACCAATGATTTTTGATTTTGACATTAGACGTTACAGATCTTTGTAACATAAATTGCAATAAAACCAAATACCAGCAATATCCATGAGACCAACATCAAACGTATTCTTCTGTTCATGGTTGTTAACCTGGTGTTTTAAAGGTAAGGTGTTCGCTAAAAGTCATCAGTGTTTTAGAAGGTGAATGTGATCTGTTTCATATTTTGTTTTTGCTGCTCTCAGATGGTAAAGGCCATTCAGGTGTTGCGAATCCACCTACTCGAACTAGAGAAGGTCAATGAGCTTTGTAAGGACTTCTGCAACCGTTACATCACTTGTCTCAAGACCAAGATGCACAGCGACAACCTCCTCCGTAATGACCTCGGAGGGCCCTATTCTCCATCACACACCAGTCTCAGCATGCAGCAGGTCAGTGATGGACCCACCGTGGAGCTTAGAGTTCCTTAACGGTACCTAGCGTAATAATGCAGTAATGTAGTGTTTCCCTTGATACGCCATTCATCAGCAGGTAACTTTTGCTGTTGGTTATCACACACAAGCAATAGCTTTCCCCCCCTTAGAGTTGCTCACCAGTGTCTCCCTCTGTTATCCCCCAGGAACTAATTCAGACCTCCTCTCCATCCATGACCTCTGTCTCCAGCTCTGTTAACCCTTCAGGGATTGTGGTGCCTGCTGGAGGGCTGCAACAGGGGAATGTCGCCATGACCACCATCAACTCTCAAGTGGTCTCGGGTAAGCGTGTCAATTCACATGAGCACTATAAAACAAAATTTGGCCTGACACTATCGACCTTTTTTTTCCATATGGCTCTATGACCCAATGTGTGAAGAAGAGGCGCTACAAAAATGCAAAACTCAGTGTAACTTATTCAGTAAACTACCACCTCTAAATAGGGTCTCCATAGATTTTGGGACAGTCAGTGACATACAGCTAATGATAAATAAATAAAACCGCATAGGTGGTTCTGTTGTTTTCTGCACACTTACCTGAGCCTTAGCCCAATCACTCTCAACACTTTCAAATAGTACTCCACATTTTCTCTCTCGTTCTGATCAGAGGAAATATTTGACACCAGCTATCCAAAGCACCATTTCCTGACTTTTAATAACTATCATATTCAAATGAATACTTTTCTTATTATTTGCATTGTGTTTATCAGTTTGACTTTGATCTTTTTTCTTTGCGTCATTTTGGGGTTATCATTATAAAGCATTTTCATATTATTAGTATAAAACTCAATTGTTTGTTGAGCATAATGACAAATAAAAATAGTCATTAGCATGCTTTTGATCAATCAGTATACACGCATGTGGCCGTTTACTATTCCATTGCTATTATATACACATATCATTAGCTACATGTTTGTGGCTGTGTTTTGTATAGCTGGTATCAGAGGGTCATGATAAGTATCCATCACAGAGAGCTTGGCTGGCAGGTTCTTGTAATGTCAAGCCTGTACAGTGAAATGTTAATCCTGCCCTCTGGAAAACCCTTTTAACCCAAAATAAATCAATGTTTCTCCCTTTGATCACGACATACTGAAGAGCTCAAACAGACTGTGATAAGAGTGTCTTGATCAAGGCTAATTAAGCCAGCAGCAAAAACACACTCCTCCTTCTCCTTGTTCTCTGTGTGTTTTTTTCTGGGTTAAAGGGCAGTAATGCACTTTGAATTTATCATTTAGTCTCTTGTTTGCTGTGTGTTTGATTGCAAGGCTGACAAGCAGTTAATAAGCTCTGGTGCTAGTGTAGGATCTGGCTTCTAGTAGCTGCTGAAGACACTTGATACTCATGGCAGCAAATTATCCCCTCAGGTGGGACCCTGTACCAGCCAGTTGCCATGGTGACATCGCAAGGGCAAGTGTTAACTCAGGCGCTGCCTCCGGGAACCATTCAGATCCAGAACTCACAGGTAAAGCTGTCTGAACCACAATGCTTTCTGGCTAACGTTGTCACTCCTCCTTGTGCCCTCACCACCTATGGTCTCAATTTGTTCTTTACATCTCTCAGACCTCCCCAGTGGGTCTTTTCATTGTCTGTCTGAACATAGCCCCCTGCTGCTAAACAAAATAGAAATTGTTTATTCCCCTGATGTTTGGGGAGCCTTTGTGATACCATGCCACTGCAGATGAAAATCGCACGAGGACTTATATCAGTTAAAGACAAATTTGTGGATGATGTGATTTAGGTAGATACAAGAAATAAATCTCGGATCTCATACAAAAGACTAATTCATTTAGTCATTCATTTTTCATTGTTCAAAAACCTTTTGTTAAAAACAAAAAGTACAGGACATTTGAGATGTGAACAGAACAGAAGTAAAATATTTCAGAATTTTTATGAACAGGAAATATTAGGATCACAAATGTTTTATCGCCAAAAGATTTAGAAACTCGTATGAATGACTGAATTTTTTTTTTTTTATTGCACAGGGACAGATTTCTGGTTTTAGTATTTTAGTTCAATTTAGATTGTCAAAAAGCTTCTGGAATTGTTTAGAATAGCTGGGACATTTGCTGTATGCCTGCTCTGTGACTGTTGGTTTGTTATAAATATGAGGATACTTATTTTAGAAAATCATTACTCTGAAGGCAACAGAACCTTCAAAGGAAGGGTCTGTTGACTCACAAGTGAATGCCAAAAAGTGAACAGATGATCCACACAGTAATAGTGATGAATATCATATGGAATATTAACATTGAAGCTTGCTGTTATGCACAGTAAATAACATAAGAATAATACGGACAATGTGTCAAATTAGTTAGCCAAACTGTATGTTTAGGACAAAACGCCTTGTAATTAATAGATGAAGTATTTTAGACAAGAAGGGCTCGTGCAAATGTATATTATAGGTTCCTTTATGTTTGTGTTAGGGATATCTTATTTTTTAGCCTTATTTAAAATGTATTATTTAAAAAGTTGTTTTTTACCCTGATGATTTTTTAAATTGTTTTAAAATTTGCCAGAGCTTTAGCCTCTTTCAACTCTTCTGTGTGCTCCTTGGAAGTCAGTTTAGTCTACAAGTCACAAAACACTTATTATCTACCTCACATTGAATCAGTAATGTGATAATTGCATATTTCTACAAGTTGGAACACCTTGAGAAATTGTTCAAGTGTGAAACAATTGTACAAGTTCCACAACCATACCCAAATGCAAATGCCTAAATGCACTGAGTTGCTGCCACTGAGTGTATGGCTGACTAGATATTTGCTTTAACAAGTTAACAATGATTTCTCTTTTTAGTCTCTGTCAGTACCCTCACCGTAGCATTTGAATCAACAAATCATTCTGAGAAAGGAGTATCCTAACATTTGCCAGTAATATATTACTGTTCTTAAATTCAGGGCAACAATTAGAGAACACTCAAAGAGAGAAAACAGGCAAGGCCTGAAGGCAAAATAACAAAATGGTTTCAAGAAAAGTATCAAAATAAGACAGAACATAATGACAACTACAAAAATAGACACAGAAGCACATAATATACAAGAAAAAATACAGAGAGGCACAAGAAATTAACCAAAGTAGTCATAAACAAAGCAGACAGTATGACAGTATTACTACTACTACTAAAGCCACTGACTATGACGTATATAAAAGACTAGGACATTCAGTATTAGGTTCTTTAGTAGCCTTCAGTATCAGCCTTCCTACAAGCTGGAAAATTACTCATACTGTATAACATTTTGTCTTTCTCTAAGACTTTTAAAGTAGTCTTTATATAGGCAAAAATACTTTATCATCATAATTTTACTGTAGGAGTGATACTCAGGGACTAATTTTTGAGTGGTTTAGGTAGGAGAGGACTATCACCTTTTCAAACCTTTATGACTTTTCTTTTGTTGTGTAGCGCCTCATCTCTGTTTGGGAAGGAGTACAAAGGCTCCTCTAAAGCATAGAGTATCAGGTACTTGAACCCTTCCTATGTCTATGTACAAGATACAGTCACAACAAAGACCTAAGACACCAACAGCTGAAGAACAGACAAAATATATTGGATGAAAGTTGGATGAACATAAAAACATGAACAAAAAATGTGGTTTCTTAATAAATTGTGTGTCTGGCATTAGCAGTAATCTAACCTTGATTGTGATTTCATAGCATAACTCTATTACAGAAAATAGAGTTGTGGATGTAAGAGGCTATATATCGATCTGTATGAACAGCAGTTTAATTATTACAAATTCATTGTGTTTGGAATTTAAGGTTTACTTTAACAATCTCCACCCACTCTGTTGTTGTGGAGATTTCAAACAAATTTATGACAAAGAACGGCTCCATGCTGGAACCAAGGCTCCAAGCAGAGCCAATCAACAGGCTGTACACTTGCCTTTTCTGAATGGGGGAAAAAGAAAAGAAATGGGGCAGAGAAATTTAACAGTGTTCTGTGTTGGTTTGAAGAGTGGCTCAGTTTCATGTAATTCTGTGACAGTAACAGTGACCCAGCTGGTGCCGAGTTCTACATGCGTGCTGGGAATTGAACACAGCCCCTTCGCCACTTTGCCGACAAGCCCCGAGTAATCACACTCTGAGGCTCGGTGCTGCCAATTAATTTAACCTCGCTTTCTCCTGGAACACACACATTCCCAGGACAGAAGGAGCCACGTGACACACAGCTGCAACTGTAATGAGTCTTGTTTTGTGTTGGGAGAATGAGGGGGGATCTGTGTGAATGTCTATTTATGGGCATTATGTGGGTTGTAGGTGGGTGAGGGTCAGCATCTCCGTGTCTGTGGATGCTTTCCACACTATTCTGCGTGGAACCTAATAATAGTGGGGCATAATGATTTCCCTCCAACAAAATATACAACTTACATGAAACTAGAGGACCAATGAGAGGACCTAGTCAGGAGGATTTAACCCATGGGGGTGCTAGATTTATTAATAGACAAAAACAAGCAATGTCCCATTTATATACAAAATATACTCTGTCTTGGGGACTGAAACGGCTCCAAATAGTAGGAATGAATGATACTAGGAAAATGGTTGGTTGATTTCTTGGCACTGACTGAGCTTTTAGGCACAGTCCACAAGATTTGAATAGGGTTAGGTCAGGGTTTGGGGCAGGCCATTCCAGAAGTTTAATGTTAGCTACTGCATGTATTTCAAAACCAGTTTTGATCTTTAGGATTATTGTTCTATTAGAAAAGCCAACTGTGCCCAAGTTTCAACCATCCAACTGTTCATTTGGGGTGAAGTTTAGAATTTGGAGGTAGTCCTAGTACTTCATTATTCCAAAGTGCAATGTAGCACTAGCAGCAAAATAGCTCCAGAGCAATGATCAATTATTTTTGCTCTGGGGATGCTTTCAGTTCATGGCATACTTGAGCATTCATGGGTTTTGTGTTATTTCTGAACATCCTAGCCAATTTCCTCTCATTTGATAGATCTAAATAATTTGTATTAATAACTTAATGACTCCAGGAGGCCTTCCAACTTGTGTAAATCTACAATTCTTTATTTATTGCTGTCAAATAAATCCCCCCAAATGACCTTGGCCTTGTTAAGTTAAAATAGACTGTAGAACCCTGAGCTCCTCTTCATGAATCGCTACCTTATCGTGGTGGAGGGGTTTGTGTGTCCTGGGGATCCCAGGGGCTATGTTGTCTGGGGGCTTTTGCCCCCTGGTAGGGTCTCCCATGGCAAATTGGTCCTGGGTGAGGGACCAGACAAAGAGCGATTCAGAAGACCCTTATGGAGAAAACATCGAGGGAACAGTTTACCCTGCCCGGGATAGGGTTACCGGGGCCCCGCCCTGGAGCCAGGCCCGGGGAGGGTGCCCGAGGGCGAGCGTCTGGTGGCCAGGCCTTAGTCCATGGGGCCCGGCCGGGCACAGCCCGAAAAGGGGATATGGGCCCATCCTCCCGCAGGCCCACCACCCACAGGAGGCGCCTTAGGGGTCGGGTGCATTGTGTGCCGGGTGGCGGCCAGGAGCGGAAACCCTGGCGGACTGATACCCGGCTGCCAAGACTGGCAATTGGGACATGGAATGTCACCTCTCTGGTGGGGAAGGAGCCTGAGTTAGTGTGTGATGTTGAGAGGTACCGGCTAGATATAGTCGGACTCACCTCTACGCATGGCTTGGGCTCTGGAACCAGTCTCCTGGATAGGGGCTGGACTCTGTCTCAGTCTGGAGTTGCCCCTGGTGAGAGGCGGCGGGCTGGGGTGGGTATTCTAATATCCCCTCGGCTTGCTGCCGGTACGTTGGGGTTTTTCCCGGTGGATGAGAGGGTTTGTTCCCTGCGCCTTAGGGTCGGGGAACGGGTCCTGACTGTCATCTGCGCTTATGCGCCGAGTGGCAGTTCGGAGTACCCAGCCTTCTTAGAGTCCCTGGGTGGGGTGCTGGAAGGTGCTCCACCTGGAGACTCTGTTGTCCTACTGGGAGACTTCAATGCTCACGTGGGTAATGACAGCGAGACCTGGAGGGGCATAATTGGGAGGAACGGCCTCCCTGATCTGAACCCGAGTGGTGTTTTGTTATTGGACTTCTGTGCAAATCACAGTTTGGCCATAACGAACACCTTGTTCAAACATAAGAGTGTCCATAAGTGCACGTGGCACCAGGACGCTCTAGGCCGCAGGTCGATGATCGATTTTGTAATCGTATCACCAGACCTGCAACCATATGTTCTGGACACTTGGGTAAAGAGAGGGGCTGAGCTGTCAACTGATCACCACCTGGTGGTGAGTTGGATCAGGTGGCGCAGGAGGACGGTGGACAGACCTGGTGCACCTAAACCCGTAGTGAGGGTGTGCTGGGAACATCTAGCAGAGGCTGCAGTCCGCGAAATCTTCAACGCACACCTCCGGCAGAGCTGGGGACATTGAGTCCCCATTACCGAAGCTGCTGCATTGAGCTGTGGCTGCAAGGTGGTTGGTGCCTGCCATGGTGGTAATCCCCAAACGAAATGGTGGACACCAGAGGTGAGGGGAGCCACCAGGCTGAAGAAGGAGTCCTATCGGGCTTGGTTAGCCTGTGGTACTGGAAAGGAGAGTTCGTCCGCTAGTCGAACCTCGGATACAGGAGGAACAATGTGGTTTTCGTCCTGGTCGCGGAACACTGGACCAGCTCTTTATCCTCTCCAGGATACTTGAGGGTGCATGGGAGTTTGCCCAACCAGTCTACATGTGTTTTGTGGACTTGGAGAAGGCATTCGACCGTGTCCCTCGGGGTGTCCTGTGGGAGGTGTTGCGGGAGTATGGGGTGTCTGGCCCATTGCTACGGGCCATTCGATCCCTATACAACCGTTGCAAGAGCTCGGTTCGCATTGCCGGCAATAAGTTGGACTTGTTCCCGGTGGGTGATGGGCTCCGCCAGGGCTGCCCTTTGTCTCCGGTTCTGTTCATAATTTTTATGGATAGGATTTCTAGGCGCAGCCAAGTGGCGGAGGGCTTTCACTTCGGTGGCCTCAGAATCTCATCTCTGCTTTTCGCGGATGATGTGGTTCTGTTGGCTTCATCGGGTGAAGGCCTCCAGCTCACACTGGAACGGTTCGCAGCCGAGTGTGAAGCAGCGGGAATGAGGATCAGCACCTCCAAATCTGAGGCCATGGTTCTCAGCCGGAAAAGGGTGGAGTGCCCACTCCGGGTCGGGGATGAGTTCCTGCCCCAAGTGGAGGAGTTCAAGTATCTCGGGGTCTTTTTCGTGAGTGATGGGAGAAGGGAGCCAGAGATCGACAGACGGATTGGTGCGGCGGCTGCAGTGATGCGGACGCTGCACCGGTCTGTCGTGGTGAAGAGGGAGCTGAGTGTAAAAGTGAAGCTCTCAATTTACCGGTCGATCTACCTATGGCCACGAGCTGTGGGTAGTGACCGAAAAAACGAGATCGCGGATACAAGCGGCGGAAATGAGCTTCCTCCGAAGGGTGGCTGGCCTCTCCCTTAGAAATAGGGTGAGAAGTTTGGCCATCCGGGAAGGGCTCAGAGTAGAGCCGCTGCTCCTCCACATCGAAAGGAGACAGCTGAGGTGGTTCGGGTATCTGACAAGGATGCCTCCTGGGCGCCTCCTGGGGTTGGTGTTCCGGGCATGTCCCACCGGGAGGAGGCCCCCGGGGCAGACCCAGGACACGCTGGAGAGATTATATCTCTCGGTTGGCCTTGGTGTTCCCCCGGATAAGCTGGAGGAGGTGGCTGGGGAGAGGGAGGTCTGGGCTTCTCTGCTTAGGCTGCTGCCCCCGCGACCCGGCCCCGGATAAAGCGGATGAAGATGGATGGAACCCTGAGCACCACTTTTTAAGATTTAAGTGAATGTATGTAAATGTTTGAGCCTAAATATTGAATACTTGTTTTTTATATGCTGTGCAATCATCCTGAAAAAACACCCAAAAAAATAAATAAAACAGTTCAAAGAAATTATTAAAAAGCCCCAAATTACCACGGGGGAAAAAAAGAAAAAAAACAAAACAATATAAGTCATGCTTTAATTAGAAATAGTGAATTAGTTATCATTAATTAGAACATAATAATGAAGAATATCACTAGATGTTTTCCCTTTACTATCTAATAAGCCATGTGCAAACTTTATCTTAAGCATGACTGTGATAAAAATGATTTCTTTGCCAAATAGCAAACCTAAATGTTCTTACAACAGTTAAAAATATTTGCAGTTAGTTGTCTCAGCCAGACATGAACTCACATACTCACACACATCCATATGCAGGCTGTCAAAGACTGTCAATAGTCTGAGAGCATCTCGTCCTTCAGCACTCACACTCCAAACAGTAACATCTGAATAATGATTTCTCACTGAACACAAAGGCTGGTGTACTACAGGTCAACACCAATGAAAATCCAAGCAAACACAGGCCCACTCTGCATCAGCGTCACTCTAACTCACCAACGCCAAACTGTGAAACTCAAAGTCCAAGCACCACACATATAAACGACTAGTCACGGGTACTGCTTCTTTATATTTTAAGTATCATTACTCAAATTCAGTTACCATGGTGACACTTGAGGAGGTGTTTCTGCCCTTGCCATAGGAAGAAAAAAGGTAATTGGTAGTCTGAGTTTGTTTCCGTGGCAACAATAACTAAGCCCTATGGTCTTTTCCCTTTTATCTTTTCTTCCTCTTTCTTTCCTTTCTGTTGTCTGTGAATAAAGGTAAATGTGGACCTGTCCTCCTTGTTGGACAGTGAAGACAAGAAGTCTAAGAATAAGAGGGGAGTCCTGCCCAAACACGCCACCAACATCATGCGCTCCTGGCTCTTCCAGCATCTCATGGTGAGACGCAGGCAGACATTTACACTGTGTTTGAGGGCAAGACTTTTCAGTGTTTAACATAATTATGGTGCAGCATATTCCATTTTAACAGCTGGAAACTGCTTGAAAACTGAAATGTCGTTTCCTACTTCTTGCAGCACCCATATCCAACAGAAGATGAGAAAAGACAGATTGCAGCACAAACAAGTCTGACTCTCTTGCAAGTAAACAACTGGTAAGATTTTGTAATCCAAAAAAGTTTTCAAAGTTTTCTTTAGACATAGACATATACACTTTATTAATCCGACGCAATGGAAATTCGTTTTGTGAAGATATTTTAGAGATATTTTAGAAAATTATTAATCGAAATATATGAAAAATAGTGTACAAAAAAGCCAAAATGCTATTATATGCACACATTTATATATATAGCTAAAATGCAGTGGAAGTGATAATGTATACATATGCATTTTTTAAACAGTATTTATCCTGTGTGGGTATTATATAGTCTGACTGCTGTCAGGATGAAGGACCTGTGACAGTGATCTGTCCTACTGCTGAGGGACCTGTTCAGGGTCCCCACAGTCTTTTAGAAGTATTGTCCATAATAGACATCAGCTTGACTAACATCCTCCTCTCACCCACTTCCTCTGTGGAGTCTAGCGCACTGGCTCTCTTCATCAGTGTTTTAATCCATGTACTGTTTCTCCCCAGCAGACAACCACATAAAAGCTTGGAGTAGCAATCACTGTGTCATAAAAGGTCCTACATACACTAAAAGACCTCAGCCTGCACATCAGATCGAACAAACTTTGGCCCTTCTTCTACAGAGTATGAATGTTAGCTTTAAATTGAACTTGACTATGCTGGCATATCCGAGTACATCATTGATACAGTGGCACCATCTCCTGGTTGTATACACCAAGTACATGTGGAACAACCTCTCCCTCCCTCTCTCTCTCTCTCCCTCTCTCTCTCTTCTTGTTTCTTGTGTTCCTTTTTCCTGATACTGCTACCACTTGGCATCGCTATATCTATCACTACAGCTGTCATTACCAGTGTGTCTGTATCTGGAAATCCCACAGGATCTTTGCTCAACCTTCTGAGATATAGAGGAGACCATACTCAGCAGAAATGTACAACTATACAATGCCAGCCACTTAGTTATGGCATTTCATGTATACTCTACCTAGTAGTATCTTACACCCTGCTGTTATGTCCAGAATTGTCTCAGGAGCATCTTTACACCTTCACCTGGGGTCTTTTCTGGTGTGATAGACCCCAGCCTCTATGGATCTTGTGCTTAGAGCTTGTTCCTGTGCTGCCATGATTAGTGCTATCTTTCAGTCCAGCTTTCTCCACAAGTAGAATTTCACAGTGTCAGCCACTTCTATCTTCCCATGGTACTGTGGAGGGTCCTGACTTTCAGTCTATCCTTAGAGAGAGAGAGAGAAAGAGAGAAAAAAAAATAAAGACAATTTGATATAAAAGTGCATTAAAAATTTTCATTAGGGTATGGTTTAATCAAATGATAACATTTTGAAGTGTTGATGGTCATATTCAATGTTTTGTATGTACTTGTTTTTCATTTTATGTCTTCCTTAAATCTCGGTACTTTTTAGTAGAACTATTTAGATATGTGAAAGACATGCAGAGTAATTAAGTTGGATTCATAGGTGTTACTTTTCCTAATATGACTTCTTTGGTCTTTTCACAGGTTCATCAATGCTCGTCGACGTATCCTTCAGCCTATGTTAGATGCCAGTAATCCTGACCCGGCTCCTAAAGCGAAGAAGATGAAGTCCCAGCATCGTCCAACACAGCGCTTTTGGCCCGACTCTATTGTGGCTGGTGTATTGCAGACGCACAGATCTCAGACAGGAAGCAACTCAGACAGTATGCCAACAGTTACATTTTCCAAGAAAAGCAAAGCAAAGCAAACAGCTTTCTTTGGGCATTAAATAATCCTTTACTTTTCATTTTTCTTTAATGTCTTCTTGATTTTTGTTTTGTAAAGCACTTTGAGTGCTCCAAGAGAATAGAAAAGTGCCATATAAGAACTATTTACCATTTACCAGCCATAGATGCTTACTTGTAATTTAAAGATCACAAATAGCTCTTTCTAGCTATACATGAACATTTAAAATTTTACATGTCATCTCTTAAAATATAGTTGAAATATAGTGTTTGGAAAAATATTTTTATACACAATCAATTATAGTAGTAGAAACAGTAAAAACAAACAGCAGAAACACAGCAGCCGTCAACTGTGGCTGTTATGGGATACAGTCTAAATTTAATGTCTGTGATTTTGCTTGCTTGACTATGATGTGTTTGTCCTACAGTGATCACTATAGCTATGATATGTACTTGAATTTGGAGGGAATATTGATAAACGGTAAAATTGTACACATTGTACAAAAAAATAAACAAACTAAAAGCGTGTCTGCTTGAATCCAAACCACTAGGTGGCACTATTACCACTCTTTTGTTTAATTTTTTTTAGACTATCAGTTTCTTTAAAAATGTGTCCTAAATCAATCAATAGCTCAGCCTGCACTCATGTGTACAAACAAGTCTCTTGGGAATAGTTTTCTTTTACTGCTACACGGTAGGTTGTAGACCTCAGTTACTTATGCAATTTGTTATCTCTTGTCACAGTACTGCAGCTGGTACGAGTATAGACAAGTAAAAGAAAGCTTCCCTACTGGAGTGCAAATATAGATAAAAGGCAGGGTAAGAATTAATTTCAGTGGCAGACAAAGTCTACGTAACGTTTTGCAAGGTAAAATTGATCAAACTGGTGTGTAGGATCCCATATGGAAAAGCAATAGAAAAAAACTTATAAAAGACTTGCATAAGATTTGGCCTACTTCATATAGTGAATCATATAAGGCTTATATGATTTACTCGTGAAAGTGGCCACTTTCTCATTACTTTCATATATTGTTTTAGTAAGTATCCAAAACATACAAGTTTCATTTATATAATTTTTCAAGGGATCTTATATCTGTTTTCACTCTTGTATGCTTTTCATACAAGTTTCACACAAGACAGATACAAACTTTATAAGATTTATATATATCTTTTCCATATGGGATGGGTTTTTTTCAGGTGGCTCCCAAAATTGAGTCTCTGGCCCTGTAGCCACTCTGAATATTGGCTAAGTGAAATTTCTAAATAATACTGAAGCATGCACAGACAAATAAAAAGGTCTATCTTCCTCTGCCTACATTATTATTTTTTAAATGTATCTGTCACATTATAACCCCTCTTCTCCCTACCCTCTTTCTGGCCTCGCTTCAGACCCACTGAGTATGGACAGTCTCCAGTCACTATCCTCAGATTCAGCCACCCTGGCCATGCAGCAAGCCATGCTTGGAGCCGATGACTCAATGGACGGCACTGAGGAAGAGGATGAAGAGGAGGAGGAAGAGGAGGAGGAAGGCATAGAGGAGGACGATGAGGAAGAGGATGGAGAGGAGGAAGATGACAGGGGGAGGCAGCTGTCCAGCCAGGGAGTGGGAAGGAGAGATCTTAGCATGGAGCACAGAGAGGAACTGGAGTAGTCTGTCAGGGGCAACTGACAGACTTTATGAACGCTGATCTCAGTTGTGAACTTAATACAGCCTCATTGAAACTCAAATAGTACGCCTCTAATGCTGAGTGACTCTAGAGAGCATTTACGCACGTATTAGTTCTTTACCACAGACTCTAATCAAACACAATGACCATCATGTTTATAGGAAAAATATTAGTTTAATGCTGAATTGTGTTATTGCATTTTAACACAGTATGTTCCTATGTAGTGAACTCATGAACTTTCTGGAGAGTAGCACATTTTTATAGCTCTGGTTATTTATGGAGAGGAATGACACAGGAACTAAAAGGTTTGAAATTGAGTACGTTTAAAAGCAGCATTTAAAGATGTTTGGTGCTTTTACAGGAACTGATTCGTATTTTTTTTTAAACAAACAATGAGGAAAAGCATTACATGGATTAAAGAACTGAAAATCTCGTTTGACTGTATGTTTTAGCAACTACTTAATTGAATGTAATATTTTGTCATCTGAAATTAGTTACTAAAAGGGCTGCAGCCGTTTTTATCAGTTTTTTTTTTTCATCTGAAAGTGCCCTTTATTTTCAATTGACAGACCACAGTTTCACTTTGCAGCTAATGTGTCATTTCACTTCCTAAAATAAGAGTGAGAAGACAAAATAAAGGAAAGGATGTGTGTGTAATACATTTCAAATATTTGTTGAAGTGACTGCTGGCTTCCACTCTGGGACATCATTCACACGTTTTAAATGACTCATAGGTTCTCAGGTTTAACAGCACTCTCATCTGACATGTTTCTTCCTCATGAGCAAAACACTTGACTTACTGCTGCCGCATGACTTTTGCAACACTCTTGGTTTATTTTCTCTCTTCCCATGAGCAAAAACAGCTGTACTAAACCAGTGTATACTGACTGCACATATAGTATGTATATTGGATTTTTCCTATGTTTGTATTCTGGTGTTGAGGGTTTGCATATTTATTCAATTTTTTGTGTGTAGCTTCAGACTTCATGTTGTCCATGACATTTTCTGGATAAGGGTGTTGAAAAAGCAGGTGGCCATGCACATATGTACCTAACTCCAACCACCAACTCTTTGAAAACTACTTGCGTATTTCTGTGACCTTGATCAGTTCTGTCAGAGATCAAGAGCGTGCCGGTCATACAGACTCAACACTGAGAGAAATCACGCAGAGATGCCTAGTGACTTTGGAAAAAAAATGTCATGTACTGACACTGACTTCTTTTTGATGGAAGACATTTTTGAGAAAAACATAAAAAAGGGAAGAGACTCAGTAGTAACCTATCTTTCCATTTTATGTGAAGGCTTTTAAAGAAGCTGTGAATCGATTTCAGCCCCCTGTTTTGTATTAAAACAAATGGAATCACTCATCTCTAATGTGAAGATGTCTAGAAAAAGAAAAAAACTGTTATATTGAATGTTCTGAGTGTTCATTGTGAAGTATGTTTCCTGTTATTCTTCTTTTTTTTTTTTAACTTTTTAAAAAGTTTTAAATGAATCTTCCAGAGCAAGCAACAGACTAGGGGAATATTTCTGTTTCATTTGTAAACTTTGTTGTTGTCATAATCTATTGTGTTTCAATAGATCACTTTTAATAATTAAACATGTAAAGGTACTGATTTTGACTCGTGGAAGTTCTGCATTTGTTTGAGCTGAGCAAACACATGCAGGGCTCTGACTTTTCATAGAGGGAGGCAGTTTGATTCATTAATATTTCGATACAATAACCTGTAAATCATTTTTACAAAAGAGAGTATAACATTTCTTCACCATCCTCACAATAATTTCTAGATTACAAATTTAGTAGTCTAATTATTGGTTAACTTCTCCCACTTGCCTGTCCTATCATGTATAGCCTTCCACCCACTCGTTATATCTCAAGCCTGTGATTTAACTCGCTGGAAAATGCCCACCCAAATGCTCGCCCACCTTCTCAGCCAGCTACCATAAACAAACCCACAATCTCCTGAATTGTGGCCTCTTTGAGTAAATCACTGTATTGCTTTTTTTTTTTTTTTTTGACATGGCTTATATATGTAATTGCCTTCCTGCATTGTTTTCAACCTCACCATAGAAGGTCAAACTCTAATTGCATCACTTAAATCTCTGTTATTGTTCACCTTTGTTACTCCACCTTTAGCCATATTTTATGGCACAAGAAATGTGAACTATAGCAGTCACATAGGACCTACTTAGCAGAGGTAACATGTAGTGAGATGATTAGCTACTTGACTTTTTTTTTTTTTTTTGAGGAAGCAATGGTCAAAATGCATGGGAGAGGAAATATGTGGGAGGGAAGACACAGCCATATTTACACAAGTGGTCTAATAAAAAAGTGCTTCAGACATTATAGCATTTGTTCAATAATTATTCTGCATGGAGTTCATGCGCAACACATTAGATGAGTACAATAGCCAGAGGTCTTTTCTGAACAGTGCAAATACCAATTTGAGAGCAAGTGGAATCAAATGTGAATGTAAGAATCTATCCATATAGTTTGTATGGATAGATTCATTTGAATTTATCATAGAATGGATGGATATAGCTACAGTAGAAGTATTGCCTATATGTATATGTGGTGGAAGCCTGTAACAGTCCATATATGCAAATCAATCATCCAATCTGGGTGTAATGGTAAATTGACTGATTCTTATATAGCACTTATATAGCACTTTTCTACTCTCTTGTAGTGGATTAGTATCTTGCCCAAGGATATTTAGCACGCAGACTTGAGCAGCTAGGAATTGAACCGCTAACCTTCCAATGAGTAAATTACATATTCTCCTTCTCCATGGATAAATGAACCAGCTGCTAAGTGTTGGGCCTTTGCTAACCAAAAGCCCAAAAGTCCTGATCCCTAAGGTTCCCCAGAAGGGACCTGTCTCAGCACAACATGGAAGCTCCTGTCAGCCATCATAGTGGCTAAGTTGAACTGGCACATGGGTCAATACTAATACAGAACACAGAAGAGAATTGGCAGAAATGCAAGAGGAGCAAAACATCAGCAACTGGTAGAGTGAGCAGTTGGTTGAGACTGTAAGACCAGACTGACCAACCTGTGCACTGCCTCAACTACAACTCAATGCACATACATGGATTCGGGAAAATTTAGAAGTATAGAAAATCAACAGGACTCTTAGAGTATCAGGATTTCAATTGGGTTGTGGCAAACAACACTAGAGGTGGACTTCAAGCCAATAACACAAGTCACCATCAAATGACAAGGAACAAGGAAGTGCTCTACCCCCACTGTTGTTCTGCATAGGCCTCCCTCTTCAGTAAGATCATTAATAAGAATGGCTTAGATACCGACTACAGAATGGTGCATTTGTTAGCCACCTCCCTTACATGGCATGGAATATCAGATGCCAGACCACCTTAACTGGCTCCTTTCAATGTGGAAGGAGTAGCAGCTCTACTTATAGCCCCTACCAGATGGCTGAATTCCCCCATCCACCCTTCAGGGAAAGCTCATTTCCACCTCTTGTATCCACAATCTCGTTCTTTTTGTCACTACCTAAAGCTGGTGACCATAGGTGACCAGGGCATAGATTTACTGGTAAGTCAAGAGCTTCACTTTTACCTTCAGCCCTCTCTTTACCATAATGGATAGGTCCAGCATCCACATCACTGCAGCTACAGCACCAATCCATCTAACAATCGCCCGGTCCCCTCTCCCCCCACTTGCAAACCCCAACAAACTCCTAGGGCAGCAACTTGTCCCTAACCTGGAGTGGGCACTCCACCCTTTTCCCACTGAGGACCATGGCCTCAGACTTGGAGGTGCCATCTCATTTCTACCGCTTCACACTCGGCTGTGAACGACTCCAGTGAGCTGGAGGCCACCACCTGATTTGTGCTTTTTGCAGATGATGTGGTTCTGTAGAGGTGAGATTCTGAGACCACCCAAGTTCATCAAATTGTGTCACCAATTCTTCATAATTTTTATGAACAAAGGGCAGTCCTGGCAGAGTCCAACACCCACCGGGAACAAGTGTGGCTAATTACTTCCTATGTGTACCAAGCTCTTGCAACAGTTGTATAAGGATCCAATGGCTCGGAGCAACCGCCCTGACAGACACCTGTCGGTACCAACCACCATACTCCCGAAGCATCTCTCACAGAATTCTCCAACCGACATGGTCGAATGCCTACCCCAAGTCCACAAAACACATGTTGACTAGTTGGGCAAACTCCCATTCATGCTCAAGTACCCTCAAGAGGGTAAAGAGCTGATGCAGTGTTTTGCACCTACCCTCCTGTATCTGAGGTTCAAATAACGGGCAGGGAGACTAAGGAGTGTGATCCCCTTGTAGTTGAAGCACACGCCTCTGGCCCCCCTTCGCGAAGAGGGGAACGACCAACCATAAGATACCGCCCTTGATCTCGACGCAACATTATAGAGGCGTGTCAACCTTGACAGGCTATAGCATCCAGCACCTTTAGGAACTCAGGGCAAACCTCATACACCAAAGAGTTATTTAACTTCTTCAGTGACCTCATCGCCGGTGATGGATGTGTTGTCCCCTTTGTCCCCAGACTTTGCTTTCCCTACAGAAGATGTGCCAGTGGGATCGAGGTCTTCAAAGTATTCCTTCCACTCCCTGACAATATCCTCAGTTGAAGTAAGCAACGGTCCACCTGTACCATACATTGTGCAGGTAAAACACCGCTTTCCCCTCCTGAGTCACCTGAGGGTTTGCCAGAAACTCATCGACACAGTCCTACAGTCTTTTTCCATAGACTCTTTAAACTCCTCCCACACCCAAGTTTTTGCGTCAGCCACTGCTCAAGCCACTTTCCGCTTGGCCTGTTGGTACCAACCAACTTTTGACCACGACTCAGAGTAAAAATGGTCCATTCATACTCAATGTCCCCATTCTCCCATGAAATGCAGTCTTAGCTCTGCTAAAGGTGGGAGTTGAAGATCTCACAGACCAAGGCCTCTACCAGACATTCCCAGTGCACCCTCAATATACATTTTGGTGAGCTAGGTCTGTCCAGCATCCTTCTCCACCACCTGATCCAACTCAGCCCCTTTCTTCACCGAGTATCCAGAACATACAGCCACCAGAACCATTCCTGAATGTACATGCAGGAGTCTCTAGGAGACTGGTCCCAGAATTATTCCACATCCCAGTCGCTACCCTCAGTAGCCAGGATCAGCCTGCCACGGTCTTCCCCCTTGGCTGCCGCCTGGCACACACTGTACTCGACCCCTACAGGATTACAGGAGCATGGGCCCATGTCCCTTCTTCTTGCGCCAGCCTGGGCCCCATTGCCTAAAGGGACCCAGGCACTCGCCCTTGGGCACCCTTCCAAGGCCCAGCTCCAGGGCAGAGCCCTAGTAACTCTATTCAGGTAGGATGAACTGTTCCCTAGACTTTTTACTCATAGGCGTCTTCTGATTTGCTTTTTGTCTGCTCCCTCACCCAGGACCAATTTGCCATGGGAAACCCCCTAACAATATAACACTTTGGATCCCTGGAACACACAAAGCCCTCCAGATAAGGTAGCGATTCACAGAGGGGGTATGTTTTATGCCTTTTGGGACAACACCAGTTAAATGTCCAATATTTTAAAGTGACACATATGGATAATTTGGAGACATTTTTTACAACTTGTGAAACGTGTAAATTAACTTCATATCAACATCACTTATTTGCTTATGAGTCTCAGTTACAGTGTTATGAAAAAGTATTTGCCACCTTCTTAATTTCTTAGCTTTCTTTGATATCTTTCACACTTAAATGTTTTAGATCATCAACAGCTACATAGAATCTATCTGATAAAGTGAAACAGGCTAAGAGATCTCAAAGAGGAACACATTGTACCGTGATCTAAAGAAACTCAAAACCAGATAAGAAACAAAGCTAGTAAATCCAATCAGGCTTGAAAGGGTTACAAAGCCGGTTTTAAAGTTTTGGGGTTCCAGCAAAATGTAATGAATACAATTATCCACAAATGAAACAAAAAACAAAAAACTTGGAATAGTGCTGGACCTTCTTTTTTTTTTCTTTTTTTTTTTTTTTGCCTGTCCCGTTTGGCTCTTTTGCATCAGAATTATTGTCTAAAGGCGAGGAAAGATGCCCAACGGATTTACTTTACCAAACTGACCATCCCAGCCTTGCCGTAATGGTCCATTTGATTCACCTTTTATTGTTTATTTTATTTTCATTTGCTGAATACAGGACAGACTTGACTGGGGGAAAGAAGGGGAGAAAGAAAGAGGGAAAGAAAAACAGCTGAGAAGAGGGACAGGGAAGAAGGGCAAAAAACAAAAACCAACAGAATAAGCAGAGAAAAAAAAATGCATATATCGATCACCTGGATCACCTGTTGAGAAAGAAAAAAGAAAACAAGCGGAAGAAAACGAGAGTAATAGAATAAACAACATCACAATGATATATGGGAATATGACAGTAAATACTAAATATTAAACATTATTGTGCAGCACGTAAGATCGACAGCACACAGTGTGCTTTGAGGTAGGAGCCAAAAAGGGTGTAGTTTGTGGGTGTGATCACCCGTGTGTACACCTGTGAGCATGGACGCGCTTGTTTTTTTGTTTTTTTTAAAAGGTTCCTTCATGTAATGATCTGCTAGAGGGTGTGGGGGGCCACTGCCCCGTCCTCCAGGGCATGAAGCAGGTATGGAGGAAAACTCCAGGAAAACTCCAGACATCCAGAGGCCCCCAGAACACAAGAGACCAAGGAAGACCAACAGAGGGGCAGCCGCGCCACTGTCCCAGAAAGAGCTGAGGAGAGTCCCAGATGAGGGCTCACTCAGCAGCCGCGGAGCAGAAGCCAGGGGGGGTTCCAGTGACGTGCCTGTGAGCTCCGCCGGCAGCCAGCTGTGCCTGAGTGACCGAGCCCCAGGCCGAGAGGCCGGGGGCACCCCACCTCCGGAGTGGCCCGAGCAAGCCCCAGGCTCCAGGGCCCGATAAGCGGCCGCCAAGGAGTGAGCCGGTGTGTACCTGGACGCCCATCCGCAGACACAAAGAACCACCAACGCACCGATGTCTGAGGGAGTCCGCCACTGGCAGGGGAAGTGGTGGTGGGGGGAGATAGGCCTCCAAACCTTGGAGGGCCTGATATGTCCCCAGAGAGGTGGCGTCTGATACCCAACCTGACATATAGACACAGACATACAGGCACACACAGACACAAACATCCATTCCCACCCTCATGCTCTCATATGCACTTACTCCACACTCAACCAACGTGGAGACCGACATAAAGAGACGCTGTACACACGATCACACTCCCCAAGCGTACTCTACGAACCGGGTCTAGGTACCCTTGCCCCTGGAGGGGGGAACTGCACCCAGACCCAGGTGGTGTGACCCTTTTCCCTGCGGTGGGGAGAAGCAGACCGCCCTGACTCCGCAGCAGCAGGGAGGCCCTACATTCCAGACCCCAGTCGGACAGCCAACTCCTCCTAGCCCCACCGCTCCAGCAGGCCGCAGAGAACGGGGGTGTGAGAAGACTCCAAACCTCCCTCTGCCCGCTCATATGTAGTGTTGATGCATGTGTGTTCTAAGGTGCATTTAAAACCCAGGAGGGCATGGAGCTACCTGCCAGAGAGCAGCAGGTAAGCGCATAGCCCCTCCTGATAGCCCTCAATGTCTACGTGTATTTAAAATTGGGTGGGCAACGACGCCAGGGGTGAGGTGTACACCCTGATGGTAATTTGGATTCCGTGTAGCATGCCCACCCCCAAGATGCTATATGTATGTGTAATGAGAGTGTGAGTAATGTGAATGTCTAAGTTGTGGGATAAAAGTGAGGCAGAGGCAGCCAGAAGGGGACAGAGGGGGGGATGCCTCCTCTGCACCCTGGTGACACACCCCTACTCCAAGGCCCTGCATGTGTGGGTGGTTGTGGTGGAGTGGGAAGAGGGAGGCAGCTGGAGATGGAGAGGGAAAGAAGGGAGGGGCAAGTGACCCCTCCCTGGGGCCAGCTCCCCCGCTGACCCCAGTAGGCACCCCCATACTCCGCGACCCGCCAGGGAAAGGGTGGACCTTCTGCCGAGTAGCTGGCATACCAAAATTACTGCATGAACACTCTGAAAACCAGGAGCTGACCAAAGAACCCAGAACAACTTCTAAAGAATTGCAGGCCTCACTTGAATGATTGTTGAATCATGATCCAACAATCAAAAGAAACCATGTAAAAATGTCATCCATGGGAGAGTTCCAAGGACAAAACCACTGATGACCAAAAACAACATCTTGATTATTCACAAGATTTTGGGACAATATTCTGTGAAAATGTCAAGACATGAAGCTGAACTTCTTGGAAGATGTGCGTCCTGTTATATCTGGTGTAAAACTAATTTCAGATGACCTCTAATTTTCTCCTTATAAATCTTAGAAATATGTTATCTGATTAGGATATGTCATTCAGTGTGCATACTAAATATGTAGGGCTGCTTTATCCTATTTGCACAATACCTCTAAAATTACAATTACCTTGTCTGAAAAACTAGTTCATGTATTTATTATTTGTAGGCTACTGACAAAAACAACAACAACTACTACTAGCTTCTCTTCAGTGCCTCCCCATTAAATTCAGAATCAAATATAAAATCCTTCTCCTCAGGCCCCATCTTATCTTAAAGCCCCTACAGCACTGTATCACCCCAGTAGAGCACTCAGACTGTAGGCTTAGTTGTGGTCCCTAGGATATTTAAAAGTAGAATGGAAGGCAGAGCCTTCAGCTTTCAGCCCCCTCTTCAGTGGAACTAGGTCCCAGCTTGGATTTGGATTTGTCCTTTTTGACAGAACCTATAGTTAGGTGACCCTGAAGCCACCCTTAGTTAGCTGCAATAGAGTTAGGCTGCTGGGGGCTTCCCATGATGCACTAAACGTTTCTCCTCTTCTGAACTCTTTTCACTCACCACATGTTAGCATTAATTTCTGGCTGTCTTCCATAGTATGTTTATTGTCTTTCTCCCTTCATCACCGTCATCACTGGTCACAGCAGATGGCTGCTTCTCCCTGAGCCTGGTTCTGCCAGAGGTTTCTTCCTATTAAAAGGGAATTTTTGCTTCCCACTGTTGCCAAAGTGCTTGATCATATCACATTGAGGTGACTATTGTTGTGATGTATATGAATAAAATTGAATTGAACTGAAAATTGAATTATTGAAGAACTTAGTTTAAATAAAGTATGAAATAATAAAAAAAGATTTTCAGTTATAATAGAGTTTTAACCCATACCAACCTTCATTGCTGAATTCTAGCAGTGGGCTTGCATGAAAGAACAAACATTTAAATCTTAGCACATGCTTAAGGAATTCAAACATGTGACCAAAGCTGCTTTGTGTGTGGTTGTGGGAATTTTGTGTCAGAATTGAGAACCACTTGAGCAAATCATCTATAGTAAAATAAAAGCAAAAGCAAAAATAAAGTAAAATAAAAGCTTTCTTACATTTAGAGTACAAAACCCTGTCACAGTGTTCTTGTCACTTCCATGGAGTCAAATAGAAGTTTTGCACAATGTACAGCATGTACAGCCTGCCAGGGACAGAAACAAGCCATCTGGTGTGTTATTTGCAACAGTATCTTAGCAGTAGCTCTTGGGCTGAAGTGCAGTAAAAAATAGAATCTGAATGATAGAGGCTGAAAAAGCCACTGGTGATGGTTCACTTGTTTGAAGTGGTCTACAGCCAGTGTAGAAATACACACACACACACACACACACACACACACACACACACACACACACACACACACACACACACACACACACACACACACACACCGGCTGTAAGACCTGCTGTTGAGAACTGGAGGTCTGCTTTAGTCAGTGCCATTTGGGAGAATACATGCTTCCAGATGTCCTCTCTGTAATTACAGTTAGACTCAGTAAATGAGAGGTTGGATCTTGGGCTGGTCCAGGCTGAGACCCTCCCTGACTATTTAAGCTGCTTTCCAGCACTGTGCAGATTTTTATGGAAATTCTAGTCTCTGCAACCACATTTTCAAATAACATCAGCAGAGAAAGCAGAAAGACTTGAGGTAAGGTGGTAACAGCTTTCATCAGATGTCTTTGGATAATATACTTTGTTTAATGTTAATTCCATTTCTGATTTGTTACTCTAGAGGATTTCTTTTATTACTAAAGATTTATCAAAATTATTGCTGTATTTTGTCACATGTAGTGAAGAACAGCAGTGAACATAAGATTAAGGAAAGCAGTCATATATGAGGTAAAGAACAAACATCCAAACAAAAAAAAAGTCCTCTTTTTTTCTTGCTTAGGTGTTCAAAATGTCAATCGCCCAGGCAGCGGCCAAGGCCATGCTATCTGATGCCCTGCTGCGGGATGACTCTGGGATACACCGTATCAGCCACCTGGAACTGGAGCTTCCTCTTGACAAGGTCATCAAGTTTGTGTCTGTGGGCCTTCCGCTGATGCTGGTGTGCATGGCATTTGCCCGTGAAATCTCCCTGGGTGAGCAACTGTTTTTTTTAATACTATGTCAGGACATTTGTTTTGTATTCCATTTGCTTTTGCCCTTAATTATACCCTCATGAATATTATAGGTCTTTTTTTCTCCATGCTCTTATTGGATTTTGTGGTCCTTGTTTTAGCAATGTTAATAGTCTTCCTTGTACACTAATCTTGTACTTTTTGTTCCTAAATGTCTTTTTAATCATTTGCATTTAGCTGAATTCATGATAAGGATGAGTCTCATACTTAGCGAAATAGACCTAATATTTCTAATATTACTAATATTTCTGCTGCTCTTCAAACTACCCCCCCCCCCCCCTTAATACGGTTCTTAACTTTTTTAATCTCTACAGATTTGCAGGTTTGATAAAACACAGTTTTATCCCACATTCCCTCTTACAATAAATATACAAGGAAATTTAATATAAAGAACTGTAAAACAAAGATATTAATTACTCAGTCATGGAAGAGGAAAGATTTAAACATCTGTCATAAAAGGAGGATTGTAACGGCTGACTCCATTAAGACCCCCTCAAAGCCTCAACAGTACATGTTATGCAACATTGACAAGACATCATGAAATTACTGAAAACAAGAAATAACAAAGGGTTTAAAACTCCATTCAGCACTTTATTGTTTTTGCTGCCATTTCTTCTGCTGTCAAAGGGGAAAATAAAAAAGATATATAATTTAAGTGGAACAAGCACACAGATACTATATCCCCGGCCATTCATAACAAAAAGAGCACAGCTGACAATCATAACTATACTTGGCAGGTTCACAAGTGTATTGCTGCAGAGACTGACTGCCTTGACCTTGAACTAAACGTCTTCTCTACAGAGCCGGTGTGCAATCAGCCTGATGTGCCTGATACTAATTGAAACAGGGGATGATTGAGAGGAGTGTTCACTAACGGTGGCAAGCTGTAATTACCAGCCAAAGTTTTTCTCTAGCAGCTCCCCTCTATTTAAGTCAAATGAGAGGATGTGTTGATTAACCAGAGGAGGGGATGGGGAGTGTGTGTGTAGGACATGACATGGTCCTGAGATTCACAGCTCATCTGCTGCATCTTGGCTGCTTATCTGCTGGCTTGTCAGTTTCACAACAGTGCCTGAGTGTACTGTTGTCTGGAGCCTGGTTTACTTGCACCTGTGCTCTTAGCCAAGAAGCCTTGTTTAAAGCACAAATGTGGAGGCGATCTCCCAATATTAAGTGAGGATTGAAAGGAGGTGATAGAAGCAGGGACAGAACTTTTTTCAACTCCCTCACTTTGTCAAATGGCTTGCACAGGTAGGGAACTGAAGGGGAAAATATTGTTACAAGACTTCATGAGAAGGCATGCTCTGTTGTTTTTGTTTATATATTTTTTATTTAGGAATTATTTAGCAATATGTAACAAGCTGCATGAAACCATAATTGGCATGGTTAGTACATAATAATAATAATTATAATAATGCTTTCACAGCATGTCTTTTATCCAGTCTTCCTTCTCTCTCCCCAACCGGTCGTGGCAGATGGCTGCTTCACCCTGAGCTTGGTTCTGCCGGAGGTTTATTCCTGTTAAAAGGGAGTTTGTCTTTCCCACTGTCGCCAAAGTGCTTGCTCATACCTGGTTGAATGATTGTTGGGTTTTTCTCTGTATGCATTATTGTAGGGTCTGCCTTACAATATAAAGTATCTTGAGGTGACTGCTGTTGTGATTTGGCGCTGTATAAATAACACTGTATTGAACTGAATTGAAAAACTCCTGGGTTCTAATCCACCATGTGGCTGTGTGGAGCATGTTCTCCCCATGTCTGCTTGGGTTCTTAATTTTAGCACTTAACTAGGACTGAATAATTACAAAAATATGCACACCCATGAGATAAGTGGGCCATGCACTATATCGTGAGGTGGAGTGGTGAGAGAAATTATATCCTGGCAGTAGAGTAGTGGCAGCATATTTGTACTTATATTGAGCTGGCCAAATGTGGAGGGTGCAAGGATAAAACAGACTGTTTCTCTTGCAAAGCTGCAAGTAGGTGGGGCACACTTTGATGTCTTCTAACTCTAGCTCTCTGTTTAAGGGTGGAGCACCCTTGAGAAATGACAGATGGGTGTGGGTGGACAATATGTGGTAATATAAAGGTGAACTAAATATAAGGTGGGTGAGAATAAATTTGGAACACAGTCACCCAGAGTTTTTCTTTTTCTTTTAAATGCCATGTTGCCACTTGGAAACATATGATTTCTACAGAGATCTATTCCAGTGAAAGGGAAAGGGCATGCAGCACCTCAGATGTACAGCATGTGTCTAGCATTGGACTTTTAGGATGGAAAACTCTGTGTGTGTGTGTGTGTGTGTGTGTGTGTGTGTGTGTGTGTGTGTGTGTGTGTGTGTGTGTGTGTGTGTGAGACAGAGATTGCTACTGTGCAGTGGCTTACAGGCATATTGACAAAACAGAATCAACTGATGTTGCATGAAGTAATTTTCCACATTTTCACATCAGGTTATTGATCAATATTTGTATATTCTGCAGGGCCTCAGATCAGCTGTTTTCCTCCCAGTAACTTCACTGTGAAGCAGGCCAGCTATATAGACACATACTGCTGGGACTCTCTCATGCATCATGAGTTTGACAGTGATGGGAACTTCGAGGAGCGCTCCCTCTGGGTACACAAAGTGAGTTCAAAGATTCTGATCAAGCACTCTTGAATGTTATTCCTGCCTAGAGTGGATGATAAACTGCTGAAACCCCTGCAAAATTTCAGTCAAAAATGTCAGTGTACCACATTTCTGAGTTAAGGATTGATTTAGTTTAGTTTTTTCTAAAAACCCTTTACAAATCATTCATGCTTCTTCATTTGTAATACTGACTTATTAATAAAAGATCAGTAGTGAGACTGGCTGTTTTTTTGTTTCATCTATACGATTGGGTGTTTCTTCTCCATTTATTCCTAATTTCTGTTGTCATTGTCTGTCCAGATGTTCCCTTACTCTCTTCTGGCCATGGCCGTGCTGATGTACCTCCCAGCTCTACTCTGGCGCCAGCTTGTCATGCCCACACTGGGATCAGACCTGCTATTCATAATTGATGAACTAGACAAGTCCTACAACCGCTCAGTCCGAATGGCCCAAAACATTCTGGATATGCGCCAGAACACTAAGAACCCGCTGACGTTTCAGGCTGAGTTGCAGCGGTAAGGGACTTATGATTGTTAGTTTGTAAACACAAGTGTTCATACGCTTTGAGTAGCTTCAGCGTATGAATATTGATTCACTCACATGTCTAGTTGTATAAATCTCCAAGGACTCATGTGATAAAACTAGGTCATTGCAGCAGCAGTAAAAAGTATCTATCATTCAGAGGATACAAAAGTGATGCTATTCTGTCTCTTGATAAACTAGGAAAGCTAAGAGCAATCGCTTCCTCTCCCACAGCAACTACCCTTGTTATACCCTTAAGCAAAGCGCTTAGCTACCAACAGTCTCAGTACTGTTGGTATTGTGGTCAGGAACTCTTAGGAGCCAAAAGTAGAACATTGTGGTTGTGTTGGGTGGCTCCCAGCTGTGTGTATTTGTAGCAGTACGACTATGGTTATAATGCTGAGTTTGTTCTTGTGTCATTGCAGGGCCAAAAAGAAGCGGTACTTTGAGTACCCCCTTCTGGAGAGACACATGCAGTGCAAACAAAACTCGTACTTTCTTGTTAGCATGCTTTTCTTGCGGGGCTTCCTCCTCCTGATCTTCATGACTGCTGCCTGCCTGTACCTGGCCTACTTCCATCTGTCTGCCTTCCTGCAGGATGAGTTTAGCTGCTTTGTACGCACAGGGATGCTGCGAGATCAGAACTGGATCCCTGAATTGGTTCAGTGTAAAATGATTGGCCAGTTAGTCTTTCAGGTGATAAGTGTTGCTAATGGTGCCATCTATATCCTATTGGCACCTATCGTCCTCTTCAGCCTCCTTCGACTCTTTGTTTGGGATACCACCTTCATTTCTATCTATGAGGTACTCCCAGCGCTGGACCTCATCAACAGACGACGGCTAGGTTGCCCACTGAACGACCTCAATGTCCTCTTGCTCTTCTTACGTGCCAATATAGCTCACTTGAAGTCCTATGGGCAGGTGAGGGCTTTGTGTTCTCTGGCACCCCCACAGGTGGGAAACACCACAGGACAACAAGGTTTACATGCAATGCTGACCCAAGAGGAAATAGAGGAGCGTGAAGAGGCAGCAAAGGAGCTTGCTGAGGAAGTTGGGGAGGCCAGGGAGGAAGGGAAACTCAACTTAGTGGACATCATGACTATTCTGGGAGCAGCACAGGGAAGAGTGGTGAACTGCAATGAGAAGAGGCCTCTGGTGGAGGAGAACATGAGTCTCGGTACCGTAACACTTATCTACACACTCAAACGCCTTCTGCTAGTGGCTATTTTTGTCTACGTCATTTGGGATGTACAGAAAATCATTAAGTGACCTACAGACACAGGTTCTAAAAAGGGAATAACAAATGTTTTACATATATAGTAGGGTGGCTTTCACAGTGCTCATTGCATAGAAATGAAGGTCATGTTCAACAGGACTTTAAGGAAGCAGTTTGATAAGCAGTGGCAACTAAAGAATCCAAGTCACAATATTTTTTCTGTGTGGTTTTAAACTGCACTGGTTTTTGTCTTCCTGTATGTAACCACAGCAGAGCACCTACGTTTCTAAAAGAGTCTTTTCAAAACACTGGCTTATGCTTACATCAATAGATACGTTGATAGATAGGTAGTTATAGAGTTGTGGTACTTCCTAGTCCTAACTGCCCTCTCCGTCTCTTTACAGAGCCAAACCACCAGGGGTACCATGAGTTGAAGGAGACTGCACCATTTAGTCATTACTAGGCCTCCTATGGACTTAATCAATATGATAACATGGGGGAATAAGAAAGGGAAGGGGTGGGCTGAAAACAAAACAAAACAAAAACATTTTTTGAGTTATAATGAAAAAGGTTCTGGCTGTAAATGTCAATGGAGCAGGATTTGTCAGTTTTCTACAATATCTGCCACTGAATTTCTTTGTGTCTCTCAGTATAGGCGACTAAATTACTAAAGGACAGTGTGCAAGAGAACACTCTTTGACAACATGACATTTGTCAGAAATCAGAATTCCATAAATATACAGTCCATACTGTACACTCCTGATTTCCATCAAGACACAAAAGAACATATTCAGTGGCAGCTATGGGTGCTATTCATTTTCCGCAACTTCCATTGCATAATTTTATACAAGGTGAGGGCATTGAATATTTTATTTGTTGTATTCCTGTCTTTTATCCTTTGTTTTCTGTGAATTACAGACACTTGTATTCTATATATTTCCAAATAAATAAATACTGTTTTTATTTAGTTGTGTGTTTTTTTAATCAGAATGAAACCACACGAAGTCGCAGTTTTGTATTTTACATTTATCGAAGAGCTTCTACTCTACTACATCAAAGTCATACTGAGCTCTTTATTAAAGGCTGACTGAGAGCCACTCATTTTAAAAGTGATTTTATTTGTATATCACACAATTCTGTTCTTTCTTAATGCACAAATAACAGAGATTTGTAAGTAACAGTAAACACACACAAATTAATTACATTGAGGTCAAAGCCAATTCATATGAAATGGAAATCGTAACGTATAAAATTACCAAAATGTAATTAGATTCTAGACTTTACATTATTTATTATTGCACCAGTTCTTACAGGCATCACACAATACTCGTATACTTGTGTTATGTTCTTAGGTAAATTGAACATTCCAAGAAACGTGGCCCCCCTCTCCAACACCACCCAAGAAAGAGCCAAAACTGTAGCAATCTCTCTCTTTTGAAATGCTATTTAGTCAATTATTTATCTCTAAAGGTCCCTAAGCTTCCCTATCAAACAAAAGTCAACCAAAAAACAATTTGCTTTTCTAATGTTTTTCTACTTTGAAAAACAGGAGAAAAGTGAGTTCAACAGAAAAAGCTTCTCACTCCTACAAGACTGCTGCAGTAGACAATAAATATATACATTGAAAGGGTTACAAATGACCTATTTCACAAAGCTATTTACAGTTATTTACAATGGAATACTCATATTTTGTATTTTAAATACGCTGGTACATGTATTCCTTTACTCCCCAACACTGATCAAGACACACCCATGTCCCACCTGAGATAGAGGAGAGAGAGGAATCACACACACATATATGACCCAGATGTTCCTGGGTCATAACAACTTCTTTAGAATGAGATGGTGGAGTAATTGTACAAAACAACTTTCAGTGTTTCAACAAAGCAAGTAGTTTACCCAGAGTTGTCTTTGAGTATCATTATCTGTGTGCTTCTGAGCAACCAAAAGACCCACAAGAAGAGTTGTGTCACCTTGACCAACTGTTCTATAAGACAAACCCAGAATTGCTGCTGAGGTGAATTTTCCACAGATTAAAGAATGCAATTATTTTGATATAGTCAAAGACAAAAGCAGGGAGGTTGTTGGGCGGATAATGGAGACCATGGGTTCAAAGGAATGCAATGCAGATCTGAGACTTATAATGAACAAGCTCCCACTTTGGAAGTCCAATTATAAACAGTGTGTTTCAGGATTTGGGACGACTGCAGAATGTAATGTTTTTCTTTCTGTTCTTTGAAGCAGAAAGTCATGGACCACAGAGCACTTTCAGTCAAGACACTTTTCAGCTTTCATATATTCTGGCTGGATAGGCTTTCTGACTTTAAATAAAATATTCCACTTGTACTGGATACCAGGTTTCTGTATGCTAATTCCACAGGTCTCGTTTAACCATTGCACTTCATAGCACTTATCTTCCTCTAAGAGATCTAGAAACGCTTATTCATGCCTTCATCACCTCTAGACTGGACTACGGCAATTCTCTCTATTTGGGCCTCCAACACTCATCTCTCCATCGCTTGCAGTTAGTCCAAAATGCTGCTGCACGTCTTTTAACAGGTGTTAGAATGTATGAACACATCACTCCAGTTTTAGCAAATTTACACTGGCTCCCTGTAAAATATCGTATTGATTTTAAGATTCTTTTACTTACTTTTAAAGTTTTAAATAATATGGCGCCTGTTATTTAAACGAACTCCTCAACATGTATGACCCCAAAAGAGCACAGAGATCTTCTAGCCAGATGCTCTTAGCACAACTAAGGTCTCGATTGAAGCATAGGGGAGATCAGGCCTTCGCAGTAGCAGCACCCAGACTCTGGAATAATCTGCCAGAGGAGATTCGTACTTCAGAGTCTATTCAGTCTTTTAAATCGCGTGTTAAAACTCACTTTTTTACTTTGGCTTTTAATTCGAGTTCAGTATGAGTACTATCAGGCCTGTTTTATGTTTTTATTGTTAATTCACTGTCTTCTTATTTATCTCTATTAGTTTCTAATTTATCTATATTTCCATTGTTTTCTCTTGTTTTTAACCAATTGTGAAGTACTTTGGTCAACTCTGTTGTTTTTAAATGTGTTATACAAATAAATTTTGAATTGAATAGCATTTTTGCTGCTATAGATTTCTGTATGTTTTATTATGCTTAAAACAGTTATTAATATTTTCATCCTGTGTTGAGCAAACTGCAATGAAATTTCATTTACTAAATGACAGTAAAAGTAATTTAGTATATTTCTGTCTGTGTAGAAAAGCAGCTCTCTGATTCAGGCCACTCGAGGGCACCATTGAGTCATACTGAAATGATGCTGAAATAATGCTGCTAAAATATTATATATATATATTACAATTAAAATCTGAATCTAGAATGAAACCTGATAATATAGAATGAATGAACTTCATGTTTGGGGGTTAGGTTTTTCTGAATTCTCTGCCTCTACAAAATGGCATCAGCTGAACTATTTCAGTACTTTGTAGAGTTTGACAACTGTTCAAACTGCATATGGTACAAATAATTTGGAGTCTTTACCTTGAACATCATATTTTTATTTAGCAACATTTCTAATGCTAATGAATAATGTTCAACAAAATGTTTCTGGGAGAAGATTATGCACAATTCTTGAGGGAATTTATCAATCACTGATGGAGATGTCAACTGAGGTAACACTTCAAGCAGAAGCTGAAGCACATGATATGGGGTCATTACACCATTTTACATCTCAAAGAGGAAGGCCAAGGAAGGAAGGAAGGAGGCCAGGGATTGGTCAGTACCACGGTCCAGGATTACACAACAGAGATCCATGACCAGGGCTGGACTGGGACAAAAAATCGTCCCGGGCATTTTGACTAGAGACCAGCCCATCAGGTATTATAGGAAAAGCCATAATGCCTTTGAATGAAAACAAACGCTGTTGTGACAGTGACGTTCACTGTCTTGTTGGGATATATGTATGATTTCTATACATTTTACACCAGATGACCACTTTGGTTGTAAGATTCGGATAATTATTTGATTTGATTTGATTTGATATACCTTTATTAGTCCCACACGGGGAAATTTCATAAGGCTGCCGACCTATTGCACGCAATGGCGGCGCCATCTTACCCTCCGACCATACATACAAGACACAAAACATCACATGGGGAAGACAGGTCAGAGAGGTATAACAATAGAAAATGCACCACATGAGGAAAGATAAGGAGAAAAAAATAACTCCCCTCAGACTGAGCTCCAACAGGGAGATCAGTTTGAGAACAGAAAAAAAAAGCTTTATTAAAAGCTAGACATTTTAAACGAGAATAAGAAGGAAAAGCATTTCTTTGTGCTCCCTTTCCCTGGAAATGCCCTACCTGCACCCCTGGGATAATTTTGGTAGACCCGCCCCTGCACAGTTACCAGCTGTCAGTTATGTAGAAAAGAATCCTGTCTCTCAGAAACAGTTCATAACTTGCCTTTGGCCAATCCACCACCTTTCATTGTTTTTACTGTTACAAAAAAACCCCCAAAAAACCCATCAGCCCATAAAAACAAAAAATCACCATCGGTCCACCGGGCAAAAGTCCAGCTGTGTCCATGAATACATCAGGAAGATGGCCCAACCGACTGCGTGCTCATTGAATACCTCAGACAGTAGAAACCCAAAAAAGAGGAGGAAGACGAGGAATCATCATGGAAGGATCGGCCCCTGCAACCGGTAACCTAACCTGTAATATTTCAAACTGTTACTGTTTGATTACTTACTACTATACTGTACCCTCAATTTTACAATAAATTAGTACACACCACAGCCAATTAGAAGAAGTCTTCCAAACAGGAAAGGAGCCAAATAGTCAGTAGTTCTCATTGAACCCTCTCAGATTGAAGAGCCATTCATGTTCAGAAGGCGGTGTAAATCTTCATTTTGCATTTAACTCAGGTTTCCTTTCAAACCTGCTTCCCTTCTTCCAAGAGACTAATCTGTGTCTTTTTTTCTTCATTGAGTTAGTCAAGTGTCATTTAATTTCTTTGTATAGCTGCTAACATACAGTCCTTCTTCCCCACAAAAAGAACAGTTGCTGCTGCACTGCTTTTAATACAATGTGACAGCACAATGTGCTAAATTAGATTTTATGAACTGATTATACATTGAACTATGTAGTGTTGACTGAGCTATTAGAGATTCATTTCTCAAAATCTTTAACGGTTTGGTGACATAGCCACAATTTCTACATTTTATTCTACTGAAGGTCTTTAAGACTGCAATAATATGTAATGTAATAAGCTATGCAATGATCTAAAACAGCAATAGGCTGAATAAACTTGATAAGCTATATCCAGAACAAGATGAATAATGTTATTGTTTACTTGGCTCATAATATATATTCTGCAGTTTTTATTATTTCTTCTTACCAGTCTATGCCAACAAAGAGTAACTTTGAAGCCAAGTACAGCTGTCAGCAGGAGATTTAAAAAAATAATGTCTATGAAACTGGAACTTTTCAACAACTTAATTGCCCAGAGGTATACACTTTCTGTCTAAACGTACACGGTTATTGGATGGTGAATCACAAGCAGAAGACTGATCTGAAGCAGGTTTCTCACAAATGATCATTACCTTTGGTCAACCCTGAAGGCTGTTAATATCTTTTCTGCCCATGTGAAGGACACTTTGGTTCTCAAAAACAATTTACTTTTCATTGAAAAAGATGCAGTGACAAGATCAAGGACATAATTAATGCAAGGTTAAAAGTGGCATGCTGAATCTTCAATCCTTTTCACTTTTATTGTTCCATTGGATTAAAAAAAAGCTATTCTACTATGAACCAGAGAGAGTACTACTCGAAGCACAATGTGGTTTTTTTTCTGTCCTTGGTTTGTCCTCGCAGGATATATTGCAGAACTGGGCTGTCAGTATGACAAAATAGCTGTATGACATGCCAATATCTACTAATTTCTGCATGTTCACAGGAATGTACAGCATTTACATTACTACAGATACTGTGGCAATCCGTCTGTCAGTCTCCAACTTTCTTTTTATTCGGCAAGTAAAAAAACTACCATATTCATGAAAGACACACTACAGGACTATATTACCAGCCTTAAAATACAAAATAAAAATTAAATAAAATACAGCAACAGAAATACTTTTTGTTTTCTAAAAAAAAGTTAAAATTCCATATTTATCAATTCATTTGCTGATATAAAGCCACATGTCTCAATAACAGCATTTCATGTTTTCTCCTTTTAAAAATACAACAGTTTAGTTGTTTGTAAATTCCTTACAAACCACAAACCTCTAAGCAGGCTACTATTGAATAAATTTATATTAACATACATGATTTTATGTATAAATGAGATGTCATTTACAGAACACCAAGCCTCCCTAACTCGAGCCATTTCTTTACTCCAGACTCTTGACACTGACAAGCTGCTTATCTCAAGTGTCAAAGTCAAGTACAGCTGTCAGCAGGTAAGGATGTAGGATGACACAAAAATGGGGTGTGGGGGAGGGCTTACATTGTATTTCAGTCACTACTGTCAGCCCCTGACACTGATAGTATCCTGAAAAATGGAGATATATGTCTTCTCTACTCCAGTGTTCAGAAGCAGAGCACAACATACTGCATCTTTTTGGCAGATATAGTCAGTCATTTACATATTTTAAAATAATAAGCAGCTTGCTTGAAAAAAATAATAAACTTCAATCTTTTAACTGCAAGTGTCATAACAAGACGCTGTCAGTGTATACATGTTGCAGACTACAAAGACAAATTTAATGAAAGACAAACCTTTGTTCAAGACAAAGGAGTACAGCAGAAAACAAAGTGCGTGAGAATATATACAGAAACACCATAAACACAGGGAAGCACAACAAGGAACACAAACTGATCAAGGGGTTAAATAGATACAAGAGGCAATCAAGGGATGGGAACCACCAAGGTCAGAGACACAACTTAAATAAATCTATGATAACGAGAATAAATATTCAACAACAGAACCTGAAAATCCAAACTCAAAATGCAGGGTTGAAAACCATCTGCATATTGCTACCGGTAATGCTCTGGGGATTTCTTTTCTATGTTTAGTTTTATGGTTTAATGAATACTTTATCTTGTTCATTGTGTTTATTTTTAAGTCTTAAGTGAGACATGCAGATAAAGAACTGAAGGACTCAACAGCTTTTGGACTCTGATAACATATTCTTTGGCTTGGAAATCAACTCTACTCCTTTATTTGCATAACTGGAGTTATGGATGTCTCTAAATGGCAGTACTTACACCCAGATCACTACCAAAATCTAGTAATCAGTCCCATCTGTCCAGCAGATTTCATTGGATGTCTGTTCTTATGCTGTTGATATTTCCTGCCAAAAGACAGACCAGTTATATATAACTTATGCAATAGCAGTGCAGCTTATATGATTCCATCCCTTACACAAACAATATTGATTCTAATTATGTAACCATACACTTAAATCCTTACTGCTTTAACTTTAACTGCCAGTATGTCTAAATGTAATATAAAAAGTCTGGTGATGTGATCAAAATAGATGATAAAATGAATTTGAGAAGTGGCTGTTGAAAATAAATTTTTCTAGTGCATGCATAAGTGCCAAATTTCACAGAATCAGTATAGATTAATATTGGCAATTAATAATGTAAACACTCCATGCACACAAAATAAAATGTTCCTAAGCCTCAAAAACATCCAGTAGAATAAACCACAGCAGTACTCAGATGACACCTGTTCAGCCTTCATGTGCCTATGATGTAGATGCTCACGCTGAGTGTGGTACTTTTTTACCCAGCCCTTGACAAATCACAGAATATGTTTGATGTGCTCTGTTTGAAGACAAATGATTTTCAAAGGTCTAAACTCATTTGCATGAATAGAGCACTTAGAAACAGTTTGACCTCTGAATTGTAGCTGCAAATTCAATTAGCTGTGGTGTCCAGTGGTATCAGTAGACAAGCGCAAAACCAAATTAATCAAGGAGCACAGAGAGCACAGTGGAGTTGCTGAAAGCGCAGGTTTCTGTGATTGCCCAATTATGTAAAACTAGTCAAGCAAAGTTTAATCTGTTAGTGTATTTCAATAATACAAGCTTGAGTCCTCTACTAGAGGCCTGGGATCTTGAGGGCCCTGTGCAGTGTCATTTTTGTTCCTAGGACTGCATTCCTCTGGACAAAGATGTCATTCCAGGAATCTGCTGGAGCTGCTTGGCCAATTTGGGCGTCAGTGTCCTGAGTGCTTCGATTACCACAGGGACCACTGTTGCCTTCAGCCTCTACATCTTCTATAGCTCCCCTCTCAGCCGTTGGTATTTCTCAAGCTGCTTGTGTTCCTTCTTCCTGATGTTGCTGTCACTTTGTATAGCTACATCTATCACTATGTCCTTACTTCTCTGGTTTATTCACCATTACTATGGCTGGCTATTTTAGCCATCACCAATTTGTCTCTGTGTATCTCAAAGTCTCACATGATCTTAGCTTGGTTATTCTCAACAACCCTAGGGGGTGTATTGCATTTTGACCTTGAGACTTCCAGGCATATTTGGAAAAGATGTTCCTGATACTATGCCAGCCACTTGGTTATGGCATCATGTGTATGGCATACACATGATGCCATGTCCTGGTTACTAGAATATTTCAGCCTGTTAATATCAGCTTTTTCTCATTGTTGCCTGAATCTTGCCCAGTGTGGCACACCCCAGCCACTACTGATTCTCTGCTTAGAGCTTGTTCCTGTGCTGCCATTATTAGTGCCTTTGTGCTGTCTTTCAGTCCAGTTTTGTCTAGCCACTGGAAGAATTACTTAATATCAGTCACGTCCTCTATCTCCTGGTGGTACAGGCCCATACTTGGCCGGTACAGGCAAATCGTTCAATACTCGAGAATCACTTTACTGACTCGTGAATCATGATTTACAGGCCCAACTGACTCACTGACTCATCCCTGTTGCTATTAGCAAACTAATTTCATTAGTAGAAACATATCTAGCTTATAATTAAAAATGTGTGAAAAAAAAAGCTCACATCAAGACAATAGCTTCTCAGTTCACAGTAGCGTCGCTCTGCTAACATGCTACCAGCACATTTGAGTTACTCACCCCCATCCTTCCTGTGCTGAATCGTAGCATGAACAAATCACGCAGGACTCACTCACACTTGAGTGAAGTTGTCCCCCCCACCTTCTTCAAATCCAACAAAAGTGGTATCAAATGTTTGTGCTACGTTTGTGCTAGTTTGTGCTGCAAAATTATTTGTTTGTGCTACTATCATTTTAAAGATATTAATAAAAAATTCTAGAGGTCATCAGCGATCAACCAGCCCCCCCACATTAATGGAATCAAACAAAACTGGTATCATTCAACTGTCCTATGTATGTGCTGGTTTGTGCTGCTAAAATTGTCGTTTGTGCTGCTATCATTTCAAAAATATTAATAAAATAATGTCTTGATGCGTGCTCAATCACCCAGGTAAGTAAATTCCAAAAGGTTGATTCTGTTCATCTGGACATTTTCAGTGGGAGAGTCACTCATCCATGTGACTTCTTCAGTCGCAGCTGACTGCGGGTTTCTCCAACCTTATAAACAGTACATTTGCATAGTGAAGGAAACTAGCACCACTGAATGAACAATGGGTTGGGGGGTTAGTTCCATGATTGTTAGTATGCAAATTCTTATGACCATTGATCAACGACTACTAATCAAAGACAAAGATTCTTGAATGGCCATGAGTACCATTCACAGAGAGTTGGGGAATGGTTGCAATCACAGCATTGTAAGATGGCGAAAGATGTACCCTTGGGCCCCCCTTCTCGATTCAGAGATGGTCAGCATCCTGACAGCCTGATGGACGAAGCTGTCTCTCAGTCTGCGGGTTCTGTTCTGGAGGCTCTTCAGTATCCTTCCTGATGGCAGCAAACTGAAGAAGCCGTTGAAGGGATGAGTGGAGTCACCTGTAATGGAGAGGACCTTCTGGATGAGGCAGGCGCAGTAGATCTCCTGGGGAGGGAGGCAAGAGAGGTCCCCAAAATCCTCTCCGCTGCTCTCACTACCCGTTGTCATTTTTTTCCTGCAGGACGCAGGAGTCATACCACACAGTGATGCAGTTGGTGAGGATACTCTCAATGGTGCCTCTGTAGAAGGTGCTCATAATGGGGGTTGAATCTCTTGCACTTCTCAGTTTGCAGAGGAAGTAGAGTCGCTGTTGGTCTTCTCCACATTCAGGGACAGGTTGTTGTAGCTGCACCAGTCTGCGTAGCACAAATGTTTGATACCACTTTTGTTGGATTTGAAGAAGGTGGGGGGCCAACTTCACTCACATCTCACTCACCCCCTCCCTTCCTGTGCTGAATCGTAGTGTAAGCGAATCACTCACTCACTCACCCCCTCCCTCCTGGCTCACAGCTGCTTCTTCTTCTTCTTGGTTGGCAACCAATGTTAAGGAGCATTACCGCCCCCTGGCAAACAGGTCAGTGGACATTTAGATGAGAAAATGTATATTTGACACATTTGAGGAAAATGCTAATAAAATAAAATAAAAATAAAATAAATGTTCCCTTTAGAAATCTTTTTTTTTTTGTTCTTTTTTGCTCTATAAAAATAGTTGTTTTTCTTTTTCAATCACTCATCTTAGCAGTAGGATTTACATGAAAAGAGAAACAAATTAAGTTTGAGTGAAAATGTAAATTTTTTTGCACTCTCTGGTCAACTGACTCAGTGACTCAAAAAACCCGATTCACTTTGATGAGTAACTCATTCAAACTCGATTCAGTAAAAAGAATCAAATTTACCATCACTAGTAGCCATCTTCCTGATGTACTCATGGAACTTGGTTGCTTCATCCTGGTAGTGGTTCTGACACTCACTAGTCCTTGGCCTCCCTCCTTTTGCTTAGTGTACAGTCATAGGGAGCTTTCTTGAGGTTTCTACATCCTTCTTTGGCCAGCTTATTATGCCAGGGCTTAGGTGTTAATTGCCTGGATCTTGTTCTTCCCATTCAGCTGACTCCTCTGGACTTGCCTCAATCTCTCCAGGTGTTTGTTTGTTGTGGCTTTCCTAGGGCCCTCTTGTGGTTCCCATTTGCTTGTAGGAGTCCAAGGTACTATGCTCAGTGTCTGCAGTGTTACCTTCTGGTAGTGCAATCCCCTCAGTTCTGACTACATTTCCTCTCCTAGATACCACTGAGCTACAATTAACAGTCCAAATGACACTCTGATGTTGTTGCTATAGATCCTTGTAATAGTTCATGTTTGGTAGAAATAATCCTTCTGACCTCCAAATATTTAATTATCATTTGAAATTACAGAGAGCTTGTTTTTGTGCTGAAGGTGAATAGTCATATGAAGTGATTTTTATTTTGTATATTTTTAGCTTTGTTGCGCCCCTAGTTTAGGCGTGTAGGGACACACACAAGGTTGGAGGAGAGAGAAGCAAGTACCCGCCCTGGTTCCCAAACCAAACAGCCGAAAACCAGTTATGAGTAAAAAGGTGATTTTATTTAATGTCAGGAAGCATAGCTCCAGGGTGAACCCAGGCCAAAATAATAAACAAAACCAACTAAGTCCCGCCAGAGAAAACTAACTAAACCCTAAGATAAAAAACAAAACAAAGAAATGACAATATTATCCCTCGCTTCCTAGCCCAGAAACAGGAGAAAAAAGTTCAAAAGAAAAGGCCGCTCACCCCTTCAGCTTCAGCCTATGTATGCATAAGCACTGAGTTTGTACACCAGTGGCGGCTCTCACAGAGCATGCTTACACAGATACAAAGTAACCCAAAAAGTTAGAAACCAGGGCCAGGTTCGCGTCTGCTGTCAAAACTGCTCGCTCGCTTCTCTCTCTCTCTCTCCCGGCAGCTGCCAGAGCAGCTTTTTGAACGCAGTCATGTGCTCCATGGTCCAATCAGCAGCCCACTACTCTTCATTAGGGGAAGGACCTGCAGAGAATCTTAAGACACAGTAAAGAGACAGAAACACAGCAGCTCCCACAGACTTCTTATAGCCACAGGCCATAACAGCTTATAGACTGAATGACAACCTAATGTTTTGATGAAAAATGACCTAATGAAAAACTTAATGAAAAATTATATAAATGAAACTTGTATGTTTTGGATACTTACTAAAACAATATATGAAAGTGGCCACTTTCATGAGTAAATCACATAAGTCTTATATGATTCAGTATATGAAGTAGGCCATATCTGATCTATTTCTTTTCCATATGGGACATGAAAACACACAGACAAAACATACATGACACAGAAGACCAGGACAGATTTACACCAGGGGACATGAAGAGACTCATAACTACGGAGACATGAAAGGACCTAAACTATACTGCAACTCAAGGGAATTAATACCAAAACTTAACATCATCTCATAAATAATACAAAAATACAAAAAAACCTCATTTACCCTTAACTTAAAATCACACATGAATAGAGCAAAATGTAAACATAAGAAAAATCATCAGACTGCCCACAATATTTGACTGCTAAGTTATTCATTTAAAGTATAAATAAAACAAAACTTGAAAGGCAAATCCATGGCTGGCAAGTCGATTTGGATGTTAGTTGCTTGGATGCAACATAAAGTACGACCACATGGTTCTTGCAATCTGCTAGTTATTGTTTTGCACTGTTGGCAGAACTTGTTTTTCTCTACTTCTCAGTCTACTTTGTCCTTTACGTCAGTCTCAGCTGTCTTTGTGCTTTGCAAGGACATTAACAGAGACCTCGTCACCTCTTCCCTCTCACTAAATATGATGGAAACAGAGCTCACTTGCTATCAAGGCCTTAAATATCTTATTAAAGGCAGTGTCTATCACCTCTTTAAAGCATGTAATGTGCTTTCAGATTTCATGTTCAATGTTATATAACATCACTCACTGGGTCATCAGCATGTTTATCTGCAACCCTGTTGCATGCGATCGCTGCCCTTAAAATGCAAAACATTTAGGCAAGCTAAACTTTCCTGAAAATGTAAGACACCCATGATGACATGTCTCAAACTTGATCATTGGCACCATTTTGCATTTCTTCTATGCCAAATGGATTGACAGTGTGTGTGTCCTATCATCAGCACATTAGCCCTTCAGCCTTTACAATGAATTTTGAACAGAACATGAAAAATAAAACGAATGCATGTTATCAATAAAATCATATTAATCCCCTAGTGTGAAACCAAAAACAATAACTCATAATTATGTTTCTACCCATTCAGTAATTCCTCAAACTTTAACATCATATTTTGTTATATGACCCCAGAGAAGCTGAGAATTCTGGGTGGCAATATGAAGTGCCCCCCCCCCCCCAAAAAAAAAAAGTCAAAGAAAAAGCTGCTAATCTTGTTGCCAATATCCTTAGCTTGGAGAAAAGTCAGTTCCATCACTTAGCCAGTTGTCAGATATTTTAAAATTCATCCAAGTTGACGGCCCACTTAAACGTTCAGCAGACAAAGAGATTGTCCACATTCCTCTCATTTGAAATTGTGGTCCATTTAAACTCAGTGTGGGGCCGTAGAATCATTTTTTACTTGTAAATATTGTGCTAAGTGGTATGACATGGTAGTTAAACACAATGGAAGCCAAGATGATTGCAGGCTAGAAATCTAACTGACTGTGTTTGCCTTTGTGTGCTCTTTGTAAATCCACAAAAGGCTGAACAGGGAAATGACAGAGGCTTTTATGAATCTGATGCACTGATTGTGGGGCTCGTGCATATAAATGTTCTGAACCGAAAGGCTTAGACCATCTCATAAATGAGAATGATGTAATTACATTTTTTTCCAGCCGTATAAAGACTGAAATCACTTTTGTTGTCAAGAAGCGCTGTGTGGCAGGCAGGAGTTGGACTCAAAATGCAGGCACTCTGACTCGAGGGATGGACTTAAAAGCTTTATTTGCTGGTCACAGGAAAACAAGCATACAAAGTAAACTAAACTTGGGAATAACAAACTAAACACACAGGGAGATCCACACAGCATGAGGGACGACGCGACACAGACTCAGAGAAACACAGGGGGTGTGTCCCAATTCAGGGTCTGCACGCGTGAAGTACGCGCACTACGCACAGTGCGTACTATAAGTACGAGAAGTGCGGAAGTGTGAGGCTTGTGAAATTGGACGGTCTAGCCTTCGTTGCGCTGTTCAGGTTGCCTAGCAACCATGATACTAACCGCGAGAAACGTTTCATACTGTCATGAGTCGCTGTGTGGCAGGCAGGAGTTGGACCCAAAATGCAGGCACTCAGGCATGAGGTTTAAACACAAAAACTCAGCTTTATTTGCTGGCAGGGGAAAGTCATAAAAAAAAAGAAACTAAACTAAACTGGAAACTCATAAACAAAACTCACAGTGAGCCACAGGGAGATCCACACAGCATGAGGGACAACACGACACGGACACAGAGAAACACAAGGCTTAAATACACAGAGGGAGCAATCAGGGAATGAGTAACAGGAGGGAAACACAGCTGGGGCAAATCAGGCCTAACGAGACAAAGGAAGCACAACCAGACGCATTTACATGAGACACGGACTTTCAAAGTAAAACAGGAAACATAACACAGACTGAACTTAGACACACAGACAGGCACTACAGAGGGAACAGAGACGTGGGACCAGGGCAGACACAGACACTGACAGGACACGGGGATATAGCCGACAGGGGAGACAGCAACTAAGGATAACACAGAGACATAAACCAAAAGACAGAACTCTAACAAAGAAACCAAAGACTAGAAATTATAAATAATATAATAAACTCAAAAACCCTGGGTCAACGACCCAGGCATCCTAACACATACAGCTTTGTGTGACAGAAATGAAGAAAAATGTTTTGTTGGTCATTCATTTTTGTCATTACATCACTTTGATTAGTTGAGTATCTGAGGCTGAGACCACAGGACTGTAAGACATGATTGTTGGGCTTCATTTCTGTACTGAACAGTCATTTCAAGATTAGTTAGTAAATAACAATTAGCTAATGTTGTTCATGAGACTGAAATCATCTCACTGTGGTAATGTAAATATAATATGGCCAATATTATATGTATTGTCAGATTATTATGATATATATATATATATATATATTAGGGGTGCAACGATATTCGTATCGATATTGAACCGTTCGATACAGTGCTTTCGGTTCGGTACGCATATGTATCGAACAATACAACATTTGTAATTTATTTTATCAATTTTCCTTCTGACGATGCTGTCTGTGTTGAGCGCTCAGTGAATCTGTGTTCGACTACTCCGCCTAGGCTGCACTGTCGAGCGCAGATCCACTGAGCGCTCAACACAGACAGCATAGTCAGAAGGAAGAGCGCAGGGCAAGCTAGCGAGACAGAAGTTAAGCTCTACTTGCAACATTCAGATCTGGCGTTTGGAATTATTTTGGTTTTCATGTGACGTATGACCCTGAAGGTAAGCGAGTCATGGACTAAAGTAAAACAGTATGTTGGATGTGCCATGCAATGCTCAATTACATTGGTGTGAACTAGTGTGTTAGCGCAGTTAGCTCGTTAACGTGTTTGCCGTCTAGCCCCATGCACGGAGCGATCGGCGGTAGCTCGTTAACGGAGATTTGCCGTGTTGTGGCGTTAAGGTCATTTCAACGAGATTAACCTGAAAGCACTAGTGGGAACACAACGAATATGACTGCACATTTACGCCGACATCATCCTAGTGCAAAGACAAGTGGAAGCAGACAAAAAAAAGCAAGCATGCTACTAACTTTAGCCGAGTCATTTAGACAGCTGTTAGCACATGATTCTCCTTATGCTGCTGAGAATATAGCCCAGAAGAAGCGGATAGTATAGCTTTTATTTTGGAAAGAGCCATTTCTCTGTAATAAACTCTCTTTTCCAAAGATGAGTGATTCCTCAATCAGATACAGGGCTTGCAATATCGCTAGCCCGACGTCCCGGAGCTAGCGATTTTTTCAGTCGGGCTACCAAAATCTATCTCTTCCCTGCCCGTCGGGCTATTGTAGGAAAAATATATGTCAATGCTTTTGCATTCTTTCAGAAATGTAGCTGGGTAATTATGTCATTGGCATCGGTGAGCCACTGTCAATATGTGACATATTGAAATCGCGTTTGAATTTGCGCTTGTTTTTTTGCTTTCACTTTGCAATCGTGCGAACTGTGTATAGAGAGCGACAGCACTGATCTGTGAGTGATGATAATTTGTGCACCAATTCCTCTGACATAGTCTTATCAATCGTTAGCTTACTATGCAAACATGACAAGTGAAATCTCCCGCAGCAAGCTTAAACATGTGAGAGGTTGATCGCGCAGAGAATCGCTGAGCTTATGTGAGTGAGCGTGTAAAAGCATTTCAGTTCTGCTGAGCCAAATAAGACAGGTCAGGGTGAAGAAGTGACAGCCAAAGAAAAGCTTACTACAAAACGGAGAAGTTATGACAAATCAGACTATAAGGCAAAAAGAAAGTGCAGCTTTATGGTTTCATGGACAAAATAATTTCTGTGGCTGCAATATGATGAGCTAAATAACCAGGGCTGCACATAAGTGGTCTGCAGGTGCGCATTCGCTGTCAAAATAAAAAACACGCACAAGGGTTAGGGTTAAATTTAAAAACTGTACTTTTGAGTTAAAATATATATTTATAATTTTAATAAATGACAAATTAAAAATGCATGAACATTTTTTTGTATCGAAAAAATATCGAACCGTGACACCAAAGTATCGAACCGAACCGAACCGTGAATTTTGTGTATCGTTGCACCCCTAATATATATATATATATATATATATATATATATATATATATATATATATATATATATATATACACATATATACATAACAGCAGTGAGCTTGAACTCTGGGTCAAAGATTCAAGTTGCAGTTATTTATATTTCCTATCACCTTAAATCTTCACTCAAAGACAAGTACCTTTGACAGTGTATATATAGATGCATTATACATAAGAGACAAACATTGTTCGTTTAATATGTTGGCATTACTAAATTTGGCTCAATGCTTACATATATGTGTAAAAAGCAAATGTACGAGCTGTGAAAACTGTTTCTGATAGAATGAAGAGTAGACTGATTTACTAAATATTCCTTTATTGGGTGAGAAAATCATACCATGTCATAACTGCTTTAAGTCATACAGAATATTAATTAAACAGGCGGACTTCTGCTAAATGGGTCAAACTGGGCAGAAAGTATACAAACACATAACATCCTTATAGAATATGATGTAACACTATAGATCAACTTACCTCAGAATATATAAAGCATATAAACAATTACGCAATATGATGCAACAAACACAGCAGATCTACTAATCCAAAATACTCAAAGCTTCATAGAACAATTGAAACAAACATTTATTTATAGGTCCATTCTGCTGCTGATACATACTTTAGGTTTCTGAATATTAAACTTGTTTCTGCCTTTCATAGTGTGTAACCTGAAGGCCCTGAGTACTTTCTCCCACACTGAAAACACTGGAATGATAAAATTATTTGAACATTACCTAATAAGACTGATTCAGGACAGACAATTAGTTATGTTAAAATGTTTTCTAGCAGTCCTTCACAAACAGGGAACAGTCTGTCTATTCTCTCCATCTGTCAGCTGCTGCTGGCTCTTCCTTCTCCTCTTCCTCACACACTGCTGAGTTTGTCCTGGTGGATCATCAGGGGTGCAAAGCCTCACGGATGATGTGCAGCAGTGGGTCCCTCAGTCTGTCCTCACTCTGGACACTTGCAGTTGTCACACATGGAAATCAAATGTGTGATAAGCTGCAGGATTCAGACACAAGTGTAACTTATAAATACATGTTCATACTTTTATTCCACAATCAGAGAGAAAGAAAAAGAGAGAGAATGCAGGACAGACAGACAGGTGACAGTCTCAGGTGTATACACTGCTACAAAACAGCACAAGAGAAGGAGGATTTAGTGTTTGTGTTATTACGAGTGCTAAACAAGAAGAGTCCCCAGATGGTACGTGGACACATGTGTGACTCCTGTGATTAAAGCATCTTTCTTTCAGCTTAACGAGTGAACCGTTAGCTTGTTCAAACACACGTTAAAGTCCGTTTAAGCTCGACACCACCTAGCTAACATTAACAGTGCAGTGAATCCTGCTTGTGCCGTGATATTCAGGACTGCAAACCGAGCAGCGTCACTGACTTTCAGCTTGTTGTGTTTGTGGATATATGACTGACTTTAAATATCCATAAAATCATCACATTCTCTGTAAGATTAGGGTCAACTATAAATATATATTAGGGGTGCAACAATACTCGTATCGATATTGAACCGTTCAATGCAGTGCTTTCGGTTCGGTACGCATATGTATCAAACAATACAAAATTTTTAATTTGTTTTATCAACTTTTCTTCTGACGATGCTGTCTGTGTTGAGCGCTCAGTGGATCTGCACTCGACAGTACAGCCTAGGCGTAGTCGAACGCAGATTCACTGAGCGCAGGGCAAGCTAGCAAGACAGAAGTTAAGCTCTCCTTGCAACATGGCAATTTGAACCTCCCCCACCCTCATTCAGATCTGGCGTTTGGAACTATTTTGGTAAACATGTGACGTATGACCCTGAAGGTAAGCATGTCATGGACAAAAGTAAAACAGTATGTTGGATGTGCCACGCAATGCTCAGTTACATGGGTGGGAACTAGTGCGTTAGCGCAGTTAGCTCGTTAATGTGTTGACACCGTCCACGGGGTGATTCGCGGTAGCTCGTTAACGGAGATTTGATGTGTTGTGGCGTTAACATCATTTCAACAAGATTAACGCTGACAGCACTAGTGGGAACACAATGAATATGACTGCACATTTACTCCGACATCATCCTAGTGCAAAGACAAGTGGAAGCAGACAAAAACAACAAGCACACATGCTACAAACTTTACCCGAGTCATTTAGACAGCCGTTAGCACATGATTCTCCTTATGGGGACCTGATATGTTTAATATGCTGCTGAGTATATAGCCCAGAAGAAGCGTATAGTATAGCTTTTATTTTGGAAAGAGACATTTCTCTGTAATAAACTCTCTTTTCCAAAGATGAGTGCTTTGTCAATCAGATAGATTTATTTTTGTTGTTTCAGCAACATTAAATTTAAAAACTGTACTCATGAGTTAAAATTTATATTTTAATAAATGACAAATTAAAAAGGCATGAACATTTTTTTTTATATCGAAAAAATATCGAACCGTGACACCAAAGTATCGAACCATGAATTTTGTGTATCATTGCACCCCATATATATATATATATGAATATATATATATATATATATATATATATATATATATATATATTAGGGGTGGGGGAAAAAATTGATACTGTGTAGTATCGTGATATTTTGTTTGCTAATAATGTATCGATACAGGGACAGCAGAAATCGATATTTTGTTACAAACAATTTTTTCGTGGACTGGAACTGACTTCAGAGCATGTTGATCAGCTTCTTTTTCTGAGCAAGAATCCTGACATTCCTTCACTGTCCAAATGTGTTTAACTTTTTTTTTGGCAGCAATAAACATGACAGTTTACTTATTTTAATTTAAGACATGTTTTATTTTAATTAAGTTTAAAACTTTTTTTATTTAATGTAAAATTATATTTTGTTTTAATTTACTTTCAAATTCTTCAGTTGCTGAATGGGCTGCATAGTTTTCAGAAATTGCATAGTTCAGAATAGCTATAATTGTACCAGATGGTTGCATTCAGTTAAGTTGGACTAGACTGTAATACAAACTGTTCAGTTTGTCAACAATAAAACTGACTGAAATGAGAGAAAGACTGAGTGTGAGACTTTGATATTAGATAAAATTAATATTGATAAAGTTTACCTTTATGTACAGAATCTGAATATTGCAAAATATTTAAAAAAATTGCAATAATATCGTATCGTGCGTTAAGTATTGTGATAATATCGTATCGTGAGTTGTATGGTGATTCCCACCTCTAATGTATATATATATATATATATATATATATATATATATATATATATATTGAAGTAGAGGTTTTAAAACCAAGTTAACGCTTAAAGTACAAACATCACTAATGTCACATAACTTTGCCGACATGTGGCCAATAGTAATGTTTTAATGTTCTTCATTATTAAACATTCGCACATAAATAAGTGACATGATATTCAGTACTTACTTTTGACAGTTCACACTTCTGACAGTTCACTCTTCGGCCGCTCCCTTCTGCCGTCTGCCGTATTTTGCCGCAAAATTATCCACACTCACCACCGTGCTATGAATTGTGTGATATATGGGACCACGAAGCGTGCATCGGACTGTCACTACCCGATCCGTACCCCGCATGCGCAAATCTTACGTCACTTCCTCTCTTTGCCAACATTGCGACACTCAATATATTTGAATGATACGGTTAGCGCCCGGTTAGCTCCTAACATTTCTCAACAGCTCTGCCTCCTTTTCGACTACGGGGACATTTAAACAATGGATACCTCCGTATACAAACAAATTCATGCTTTTCTCTTCAACAGAGAGCGTTCCCCAATTGAACAACAGCGCCGTAAAATAAGGAGAATGGCGCCTAATTACAGAGTTAATAATACAGTCTTTGTAATATGTCACGTGAAGATTCATCAGCCAGATGAAGTGTTTACTGACAATTGACAGTGATAGCGGACATCATCATCACTATTCCAATCAATCCTCTCCACACAGACAAGCATAAACACACTGGACTATCACTAAATCAAATTTAACACATGTTTGTAGTGACGCTAATTCAGTTTACAATCCGGTCGTAAAGTCTGACATCACTAGCCGTGTCTGGACCTAAACGCCGCTGCAGGTCCATATATCAAACGATCACTATGGCATTACTGAGAGTTGAAAAACTGTCTAAAGTCTTTCATCTTTAATAAAATGATCAGCGTTCTGCTCTACCAGGTGTAACAATTGAGTTTAACATCCAGGCATCCATGAAAACGGAATTTATGATATTTAACGGAGTTAGAAGTTAGCAGGAAGTTAGCTCGCTAGCTTCTATCTAAATACAATATAGCATGTCCTGGCTCCGGGGTTTTGGAAACAAATTAAAACGTACAGCTCTGTTATCACTTCCAGCATAAATGAAGACAGAAAACTAAACAGCAGTGACGTTTGTAGGGTTACTGAAGTTTGGCTAGCTGGTATATAATGATGTGCTACGTGACCGCTAGTGACACAGCTATGTTAGCATAATATAAACAAGCTAACTTTTTTTCCACTCGATAAAAGTTAACGTGAGTGTTCTTGGTGGTCAGGAACAAATGTAATCGCATGGCAGGATGCTGTAAAAGGACCAAACTTCAGCCAGGAGAACAACTGAAATAATCCATCCACAATACGAGGTTAGTCATTCATATACTGCTGCATGGGCTGGGCTGTAGTTGCATCCTAAGGTTTTAAAAACTGAGCTTAAATAAATGATTAGCGGTAATAAAAGCCGAGGGAGGTCAACAGTGATCACTGACTGTTTTAGGAGCTTTTTGAGATCAAATAGAAGAAAATACATAACATTAAACATGTTAACAACACAAAAGCCATGTTAAACGCAGACTACTTTAGGCCCGGAAGTAGGATTCGTCACGTCATCACTTAACGACCGGATAGGGTTCATTCACTCGGTCAGTAGGTGGGAGTATCCTTGTACACTGGGGAGTAAACTGCCATTGAACGAACAGAAGAAGAAGAAAACCCCTGCACATGCGCAGTAAGGATCGGGAGTCCTGATCCGTAACTATCTTTTTATTTTTCGTTTTTGTCTACATTATATTGAAATGTTTCATTATTGGAAACATTTTAAGAGATACTTGTTATTCTTAACATCTTAACAGATACTCTGACCCGTAACTATCGTAAAACGCTTCGACCGGAAGTAGACACCTTTTGCGCATGCGGGGTACCGATCGGGTTTCCGGTACCGATCGGGTAGTGACACGGACCACGCTTGATATTTGGGGAAATCGACGGCGCATTTGGAGTACGCATTTGAAGTACGCATTTGAAGTACACTTTGAATTGGGACAGCCGTCGTTGCATGGCGGTGACGTAATCGCACTCAAAATGCGTACTTCAAGCATGCAGTCTCTTAATTGGGACACAGCCACAGAAGGAGAGCACAGCTGGGGGAAATCAGAACTGACCTTCAATGTAAAACAGGAAATACACAGAGACACAGACCAAAGGGGGAAAGAAAAGCACAGAGAAGCATGAGGGGGAAGCACAGACATGAGGGGCTGGGAAAACATGGAATGAAACACAAGGAGGGGAAGCCCAATAAACTAAACAACTTAGGACCAATAAAATAACTCCAAGAATAACAAATGAACTTAACATGAAACAGGAACACAGGAAAAACTAAGAACGCTGGGTCGAATGACCCAGGATCCTGACATTTATTCTGTTTTTAGAACAGCTTACAAAGTCATAGAGATCTCATGAATGAACACAGGTTTAGATTTGAGTTCAACCATGAAATTCAATAGGACCTACATCAATTCTTTTTATTTACATGTTTCATGGGATAGGCTTTAAATCTCTCACATTAAATGTGAGGCAACACATTTTTGTGTGATTAAAAGGAGAAATACACTCTTTTAGTACGGAAAGGAACAGCTAAAAATATTTTTTTTAATACTACTACTACTACTATTAATAATAATAATAATAAGACTAGCCTGCAAACTAGTGAATACTAACAGTTTTCTCTCTTTTTTTGAGACACCAATTTGGCTTTGGCTTTGATATGGTTTCAAATTAAATGGTCAATGGACTGTTTTTTATATAGCGCCTTTCTACACTGAGGACTCAAAGTGCTTCACACAACATGCCTCATTCGTCCATTCACAAGCACTTTTTTCTATGCCCTTTCTAATCCTGTCTAACTCTCCACCATTTGACCCTAAAACTGAAGAAGCTTCTCGGATGAGAGATGAAACATCTTCAAGCAACTTAAAGAAGTCCAGACACTTTTTTCCCCAAGCTCCTTAGAATGCTGTCTAACATTCTCTTGTATTCATACTCCAATAGATGCAGTGGAGATGCATTTTGCCCAAGGATATTTGGCATATAGACAGGAGCAGACGGGTTCGAACTACCCACTTTCCAGTAAGTAGGTGAACTGCGCTACCACCTGAGCTGCAGCCAGGTGAAATTAAACTGTTACTGTTTTCTCCATATAACCCACATTTTCTCTTTCACAATAAAAATAAACACTCTCTCTTTGACATTGCACTTTACGTGGTAAAGGCCTACAAGTCTCAACAAGCCCACCAAGCCCAAGCATCCCTTTTAGAAGGACAAGTGCCTTTCCCTCCAAAATGACCTATTTGACAGTTTTCTAATTTGACGAAATCAAATAGATATGTGAATTTGACAGTGTCCTTAAAAAAATTCTTTCTTTAGTTCATTAATAGGGGGGGACTGTTGACCATGAACGACTGGGTGAAAAATCTTGTTGACTTTATTAAGTTGGAAAGAACAAATAGCAGCTTTTCTCTGTGAGATTTTCCACTATTGTAGTCAGATTATGGAATCACCCCAGGCATTTTGATATGTAGGGACATGCTGCCCAAACAAATTGCACTTCTTTTGTGGCTTTAATCAATTTCTCTGATTGTTCTCTCTCTGATTGTTTGATAGCTTTCTCATAAAGAATGCCTGTGCATCAATCAAAGCACACATTTTCTAGTCAGCTTGAAAAGAAAATAAGAATTGTAAAAATTCTCCAGGAGCCTGGAAGAGACTGGAGCATTCCCTCAAGCTTCACTCATGACCCTGTTGGATAACGGCATGGATGGTCACCCCTCTGAGGATATCCCTGCCTCACAGACGCAGAATTACTGTTGGCTGGACTGGTAACAGGTGGACTAACTATATGTATGTATGGATTGCATTTATATAGCGCTTTTCGGGGCCCTAAAAGGGCTTTAAAATTCCACTATTCATTCACTCTCACATTCATACACTGGTGGAGGCAAACCACAGTTGTAGCCACAGCTCAGGCAGACTGACAGAAGCGAGGCTGCCATATTGCGCCATCGGCCCCTCTGGCCATCACCAGTAGGCGGTAGGTGAAGTGCCCAAGGACACAACGACCGAGACTGTCCGAGCTGGAGCTCGAACCGGCAACCTTCCGGTTACAAGACGAACACCTAACTCTTTGAGCCACAATCGCCCTTACTATCATATGGACAGACTAATGTTAACTGAGGGTTGACATCATACAAGGTGTATGTGTTATGATTGTTCTGTTTGTAAGGGATGCTTATTTTTTCTGTCTCGCTCCAAGTACCACAATGGGGAGTTCATGTACCACTGGCAGTTTGAGAACCATGACCTTATATCATTAGACTTCATTCTGAACAGGACACCTTCATTACATTTTCCTAATTGTCTATATGATTTACTGTTTGGTTAATTTCATTACACAAGGAGGAGAAGAACACGGAGAGAAGACCAGGGAACGAGATGAGGAGAGGTAGACAGAGCAGCATTCCAGTCAGCAATCCAAAGGAGTTCAAGATATGGCTCTTGATTTAGGGGATAAGACTACTGGTCCTAAACAGTTGAAACTGTCCCAGTACCCTCTCACTCAATTTGGAACACAAAAAAGATCCTTCCAAGAAAACTGGTTCAAAAGCTTTAAATGGTTAGAATATTCTTCCCAAAAAAATGCTGCTTTCTGCTTTGCTTGTCGAGTCTTTGGCAAAAGTCTTAGGTATGACACATTAGTGAATGATGGAGTCAGTAACTGGCAAAAAGCACTGAGCAAGTTTCAAAAACATAAAGCCACCCAGTCACACAAGGACAGTGTAGTTTGTTGGAACAGCTACAAAGCAAGTCTGTCACAAGGCAATATTGTTGAACAGATAGAGGCAGCAAGTGCCACTGAAGTAAGTGAAAGAAGGGAGTACCTGGAACGTATTGTGGCAGTGACCTGCTTTCTGGGGAAGCAAGAAATATCATTTTGAGGTCATGACGAAACAGAAGAGAGTGACAATAAAGGGAATTTCCGCGAGTGCATTAAACTTTTGGAAGTTTTATGCACTCCCCCCCCATCAAACACCACATACATCTCTTGTAGTAGTCAGAATGAGATGATTGAATGTTGTTCACAAGAAGTAACTGCAGCTATTGTTTGTGAGATGAAGGAATCACAGATGTATGCCATTATGGCTGATGAGGCTAGAGATGGAAGGATGGAACAGTTGGCACTCTGTTTGAGGTATGTGTCTGTGGAAGGTGTAGTTAAAGAGAGGTTCCTAGCCCTGACAGAAATGCCAACGTTTGATGCTGCATCGATAAATACTGCTATTGAGAATCAGCTGCAAGAGAAGGGAATTGAGCGGCTGAAATGTGTGGCACAGACCTATGATGGAGCAGCTGTCATGAGCGGAACAGTTGGAGGTGTGCAAACACAAACCCATTTTCAAAAGAAGCACCCTGAGGCCATATATGTTCATTGCTATGCACATGAGTTAAATCTCATCCTATGTCACACATGCAGAGCTGTTACCGAAACCATATAGTTCTTTAACATGCTTGAAAGTCTCCATTCCTTCTTTAGTGCTTCTCTTGTAAACCATCATAAGTTCATGGACACTCAAGAAATTAGGATTGGAGCAAAGTGAACTTGCGCAGTTGTCAAACACAGGCTGGGCATGCCAGGTTCGTTCAGTAACGGCTGTGCTTAACAATTTCCCTGCCATCATTGAGTGCCTCTCCTCTATCAACACACCTATTGCAGTGGGATTGAAGGCAAAACTCAGTAAATTCTTCTCAGTGTATTTGCTGATTGTTTTAAAGGATCCACTGTCTCTAACTGAATGTTTACACAGATACCTACAGAAGGAGACCATAGATATTGCCCAGGCACAGACATACAAAGATGCGGTGGTTGAGACACTGAAGCAGAAGCGCAGTGATGCCACTGCTATAGATCTTCATGCAAGAACAAAGGCTATGTGTGAGGCAAACCAGATAGCTGTTTTGGAGCAGTCTTCTGGACAGAGGCAGGAAAAAAAAGAGAATGGATGGATTTGTTGTTGAGTCAACCTGTGGGGCAGGCAGTGAAGTCTGTGGCTCTTCTGTGTCAGAAGAGCTTAAAAGGAAATTGTTGTTTCCTTGTCTGGATGGAATGATCTCTGAACTTGAGAAGCGTTTTTCTGGTATTAGTCAGGAATTGCTTAATGGGATTCAGGCGTGTAGTCCAACCTCAAACCACTTCTTGCCTGAGCCTCATTTGTCAGCCCTGGCACTGCATTACCATATTGAACTTCAGTCAGAGGAAGTCATGGTTGCCAAAAACTTCTTGAAGCTCAAGAGTGAGGCTGGTGCCATTCCAGATATGTTAACAGTGTTTAATCTTCTGGATAATCAGATCTTCCCCACACTGAAAACGGTTATTCAGGTTGCCCTGACAATCCAAGTTAGCAGCTGTAGCTGTGAGAGGTCATTTAGTGTCTTGCGTCGGCTCCATACCTGGCTGAGAAGGACCATGGGTCAAAGCAAACTCCAGCACCTGGCTGTGATGTCAGTTGAGAAAGAGATGCTTGAGAGAGTTGACCACCCAAAAGTGATTGACAGATTTGCCAACCTCAAGGTGAGGCGACATAGGTTAAAATAAAGAAAAAAATCTGCACAGCCATAGGAGTATCTGCAGTAAAGAGCTTTTCATACATTGCACCATAGGCAAAGTTGCCTCCATTTTTTTTTTTAATTAACATTTTGTACATTTGTACATTTCAAGGACTGTTCTATTTTTGGAGTGACTTTTTTTTTAAATATATATCTGTGTTATATTATACATACACATTAAAAGTGAATCTCTGTTCAAAAAATGCCCTCAGTTTACTTTTTACTTAATATGAGCATCACTCATTATTCTCCTCCAGTAATTAAGGTTTGGATATGTATTTTTTTTTTTATTCCAATCCATTCTTCTTTTGCAGCATTTAAACAATCTTTATTAGATTTGATTTGATGGTTTTGTTACAAACTTTTCAAAAAGGTGTTTTGCTTTTCTTTCACAAATATGGGGATTAACCCTAGAACACTATCACTGGGTGATTTACACCCGAGAAAATACATTTACATGATTTCTCTCTCCTGCAGCTGTTTGCGTGTCGAGGAGCCTGTGCCATCACCAGGGAAGTCTCAAATGTCCCAGGAATGGGTGGACCAAAGACCAGCTTTCCAGAGTCATTATTTTGTTTTAGGAGTTTTATTTTTCATTTTGTTAGACATAGCACAGTTGAAAGTAAAAGAAGACCACTCTAATTTGTCATGTGTTGTCATATTTTGATATATTTGATTACTTTTCATTGGTTATATTATATCGGGTAAAAATCACCCGGCATTAGTGATCGTGTTACTATTTATAGCGATAGTGTTCTAGGGTTAAATTGTGTTAAAATGTACAAAACAGTGATGTCATGTTTTGTGACGAGGACCCAGGCACAGAGAGACTTGATGAATCTAAGAGTCGTATGATTTAATAAAGAAATTTGCAGACTTGTACAGAGATGGTAAAATTATGATGACCGATAACGGAGATGAACAGACGACGAGGACAGGGAGGAACAGGGGTTTAAATGCACCAAGGAGACAATCAGAGAGAACTCGGGACAACTGGAGACATTTAGGGATGCAGGGATTTTACGAGTAAAGTTTATCTTGCCTGGCTGGGCAGCTCTCTGGGTGCTCAGCACCCCCAAAGCTCTGATCCTAGAATCGCCCCTGGCTAGAAATGTGTTTTGGAGTTTGTACATGCTTTGGAGTTTGTACGTGCTTTGTCTCTAGGGGCCACCGTATATGTTTATATATAAACATATATAAATAAAACCGCAGGGTTTTTTTTACATTAGTAATTCCTTTTGTGCATAATTTGATATTGTTGTTAATAATACATTAATTAAAGCAACAAAACAACCCGAAGAGCTGGTTGGGAGCTGAAAGAGGCGGCTCTTTTTAGTGAGCCGAGCCAAAAGAGCCGGTTCTCTAAAAAGATACGGAAATCCCATCACTGCGAACTGAAGAGTAGAAGAGGACACGGACAGGTGCTGCTAGGGCGAGACAGACGTTTCTCACAGAGTCCTTTAGTGCTGCAGGCAGGCAACGTGTTCAAACACAACTTCAGGTTTTTTACTTCTATATAATAATTCTGCATTATTAAGCAATAAGAACAAGTAGCCTAATGTCCTGTAATCATTATTGAAGCACAGAATGTAATCATTATGTAGCTATAATTTGAAATACAATAAAACATTAGGTTTTGTACAACGTATCGGATCAGTATCGTTGATACCACCCTGAATTTTACTTGGTATCGGATCGGAAAGGAAATCAGTGGTATCGCACATCACTACTGAGGAGGTCGGAGGATCACCTAATATTATAAGTTATGGATTCTTGAGGGCTGCCCACCATTCAAAACCATTAGAACTCGGAATTTTACAATTTTAAAGTGGTTTGATATATTTGTTTCTGACAGTTTTCTGAATTCCCACAACGATGGCTACTGAGATATCATTTGGTCATAGCTGAAGGTGTATAAAGTAATAAATGTGATTTTTTTAACATCTCATGGTGCACGTTTGATCGCAAATTTCCTCATGGAAATATCCACAGAGGTTATGTCAGATGAATGGTGGGACTGCACACCAAACACTCAAATGTCAAATGGCAGACTGTTTTCACTCCGAGATATGCTTGCCCTTGATTGTCCTTCATTGCCACCCACTGTACTGCTGTCAGTGAATAACAACATGGCTAGAAAAACATGACATGATGTGACAGAAAATGTTTCAGCTGTGGCTCTGTTATATAATTCATAGGAATTTCTAAACTTTGATATTTGCACTAAACATGGCTCCACAGATATCTGCATTTTACTTTCATAAATTTTAAAAGTGTTGCTTTAATGTTAGATAATTATTCATAGTTCATTCCCTTTCAGAGAATGAAATTGTTAATTAAGAGTCTCTCTTCCCTATTATCAGTTCTGAGTTTTGCTCAAGCTTGTACCCTCGCTGTTTACTGTTACTATTTAATGTGAAAGATATTTTGGTGAAATGTGAACACACAGAACTCTTAAACATTTGCTAAGAGTGAGCTACAAATGTTACTGGTATAGTGCTGTTACTTTGGAACAGTTACATAAATAATAGCCACTCTATACAAATAGAGATGTCCTTGTATTCTGCCTGTGTAGTTTAAACCAATATATATTTCAAAACAAGGATCAATGAGTATGGAGATACAAAAACTTTGCTGCAGCCAACATTTATTATGCACTGTTAGTTTGTGCAGTTAGTTTATTCCTCAAGAGCACTAGTATGGAGAACCAGAAGAGACACGCACATCAAAACAAAGAATTTTGTGCTTCAATAATAAATTGTGCAATAAAATATGCATTAGTATATTCAATTATGAATTGATTTTTTAATCCTTTTACTTACATACACATTACTTACATATTTATTATTTAATAATCTAAAATTTATAATAAGTATAATAATAAATTGAAAAAACAAATCATACCACAGACACAGCCACTTAAACTGGCCACCTCATCAGTGAAAGGACCATCATGGATTCCCGGCTGATGAGCGGATGTAACGATATCCCCTACCTGTGACAGCCGTGAGTAGTAACACCCCTAAGCAACATTTAGGAAAACCATTAGTAAAGTCTTGTGTATCCACCAGGTGGAGCAGTGTGCAGGTACGTCAACAATATATTTATACCTTTTAAATTTGTTCAGGGATTCTATAATTATGAATCTCCTGTATGCTTTTTAAAACTCTCCTTCCCTGATAATGAAACAACTTTTACAGACAGGTAAGAGAGTGCAGACTGTCATTAGCATCACAGGGGATTCCTTTGTCACACATTAGGTGATTGTTCAAACAGCTCTCCGACCCCCCACAGAAGGCAAACAACAAGGAAAATGTAGTATCCTCTGTATGCCGGCTGTGATTTTGACATATGTACCTTATTTTCTGCACTATAAGGCACACTTAATATACTTTAATTTTCTCAAAAATCGACAGTGCACCTTATAATCTGGCGTGCCTTATGTATGAATTCTGGTTGTGCTTACTGACTTCGAACCAATTTTATATGGTACACCGCGCTCAGAAATCTGTCAAAAATGTTTTACTACGACTCTGGTAAGCTATGAAGATGCACCGCTTGATGGATTTTCAGATCATTATGGCTACAGTGGTCAGGAGTCTCGCGGAGTGACCTGGGTCCAAAACTCCATCTTCTTCAGGTCCCAAAGTCAAGCAAACACTGCAGCATCACTGAGAGATAAAAACTGTCTAAATTCTTTCATGTTTAATAAAATGATCAGCATTGTTGCTTTACCAGGTGTAAAAATTAAGTTTAACATCCAGGCATCAATGAAAACAGAATTTATTACATTTAATGGAGTTAGAAGTTAGCAGGAAGCTAGCTCGCTAGTTTCCATCTAAACATGATATAGCATGTTATGACTGAGGGATTTCTGAAAAAATCCAAACGTACAGCTCTGCTATCACTTCCAACATAAACGATGACAGAAAACTAAACCGCAGTTATGTTTGTAAGGTTATTGAAGTTGGGCTAGCTGGTATATAATTATGTACTATGTGATCGCTAGCGATAGCATAAACACAGTGAAGCTGGAGGATGAACGCTAACTTTTTTCCACTTGATAGAAGTTACATGAGGGCTCCTGATGGTTAGGGACAAATGCAATCGCATGGCAGGATGCTGTAAATGGACCAAACTTCAGTCAGGAGAACAACTGAAATAATCCATACGAGGTTAGTCATTAATATACTGCAACAACACCGGAATAGAGCAGCTGTGAGAGAATTCAACATTAATGAAGCAATGTATGGAAGTGGAGGAAGCAAGAAGAATGAGTTGAGTAAAGTTTGACTCATCTGACTGTTTTGTTTCGCTTGCGTGCGCCTTATGTATGAAAACAGACCTGTTCATCAACAGTGCGTCTTATACCGTGCACCTTATGGTCCGAAAAATACGGTAAACGGTATTTACAAAATACTGTTATAAAAACAACCATTTTCCTTGTGTTTTTTCCAGAACTTTATGACTAAGTTCAAATGAGAGATTTTTCCTTTTTTTTATTTTAGTGCTTGTTATTGAGCTGCCATGCTTCATTTGCATATCGTCACCTTTTAATGATTAATAGGAGACTTCTACAGACAAGCAGCAGCCCCCCATCTCTGCCTGTCTGTAAAATTATCTCACTGAATGCCATTGATGTGTTTTGTCCTTTAATAAAATGAATCACAAGAGATTTTTACATTTTACATACTACTTTTTTAAAAGCAGGCAGTCACAATATGTTACCAAAACTGTTGCTAATGCATCTGCAAACTTTGTAACAACATCTTGAATTTATAACCGAGCTTTCACTTCACTACAGACAGCCCTGGTGGAGGCCCTGATTCTTTCCCCCCCAGACCCAAAATTGCCCTTTTCCTTGATACGAATACCAGCAGTATTGGATCAGGTAGTGTTGGCTCAGATGACACCAAGTGGGGAGTTTTCTTACCACAGTTGGGCTTTAAACAAGGCAGAACACCGCTACTTTGTCACTATGCGGGAGCTGTTTGCAGTGGTCTGTGCCGTACAGCTCTTTAGGTACTACCTAAAGGGGCTCCTCTTCATAGTCACAACTGACTATGCTGCCTTGCAGTGACTCGTGCCTTTTAAAGATCCAGCACACTGGATCAAGGAGCTATAGGCTTATGATTTTTGGGTTGTACACAGACCTGGGATGGACTATTTCACAAAATAGCCAGAGCCATATAGCCTGTATTAAATTGGGTTCTTTTGAATTCTTTTGGCGACAGAGAAAGACTGGACTCAGAGTGGTCAAAGCTCAAAAAATGATCTTTACTGTACATTTCCGGAAACGGAGAACTGTAGACACGAGCACGTACCACCAGTTCTGAAAACATTTACAAGCTAAAATACGTATATATAGTTCTGCTATACGTCACACACCGTTTCGATCAAAACAATTCCTTCTGGTCTGACTAATGTGTATGTGTGTTACTTAGTTCCGCCTTTTCTGTCTGGTTTCCTGTATTTTATTAATATGCCTCTGCAGCTCTGCACTAAACTTCTTGTTCTCTGCACAAGACGTGGAGTCTCCTGTCAGTACCTTTGGCACACATTCTAACTCACAGGGGCGTTTTCCTACACTGGCCTAAACAATATAAACAGAAAATAAGCATTAAGAATATATATTTATTTTGTAACACCTGCCTGACGAGGATGCCGAGACCGTAGTGGATGCCCTGGTGGAGGGGATGTTCTGTAGATGCTGGAAGTAATTTAAACAGACCAATCTCGTGTGTTTGCAGAAAGTAGCCACCCTTTTCTTTGTTGCCAGTGCTGCAAACCCTTGGCCTTCTCTCAATGAGCTTCATGATTTAGTCACCTGAAATGGTTTTCACTTCACATCTGTGCCTTGTCAGGGCTCATTTGTCGAATTTCTTGCCATCTTAATGAGGCTGGGACCATCAGTTGTGTTGTGCAGAAGTCATGTTGGTACACAACTAGCAGCCGTATTTGACATCTGTTAGAATTCATATTATGGCAAGAACCAATCAGCTAAGTAAAGAGAAACAAGAGTCCATCATTACTTTAACAACTGAAGGTCAGTCTGTCTGGAAAATTGCTGAAATTTTGAATGTGTCCCCAAGTGCAGTCGCATCAACCATCAACTGCTCCAAAGGAATTAGCTGTTTTCTGTTCTGCAGTTGCCCTCTAGTGGTTGTTTTATGTATGTTATTCTGCAAGATTTAGCATTATTTTTTGTTGTGGAAGAGAGATATATTTTAAATCTAATCTGAATGGGTATACAACCTACACTATTCTAGGTTGATTTAGCTCATATACCATCGTCGTGTACTTCCTGTTTTACTTTGTAGGTAGGGTCTGTGCCTTATGTCAGTGCATTCAGCTTTGTGCTCTTCCTGTCTCGTCAGTGTAATCAGCGTCAGCTGTGTCTCCCAGCTGTTTCCTCTTAGCTCTGTTCATCTCTTGCATTTAGTGTCTGCTTCTTCCCCTGCTCATTGTCGCGTCGTACCCTCACTTTCACTGTATGTTCTGTTTGCCAGCCTGCCTGCCTGTTTAGTTTGTTCTGTATTCTCAGTTTAGTTAGTTTTAAAAGTTTTAAAGCTGAGGATTCCGAGTTACGTTTGCCTCCCGTGAGTCCTGCATTTTGGGTCCTCTCTTCCTGCCTGCCTGCAGACAGTCATGACAGAGACATTTTTATTGGTTTTATTTCTGGTTTTCGCAACAGCTTCACACTTTATCCTTATTAAATCATCTGACTCTGCACATCGGTCTTTTCCTTGGATTTTTATTAAGAGAATGTTTAGCTGTCTGTAATAGCTGATTCTATGTTCATGAGGCCAACACTTAGTGAAGACAGAACAAGCGCTACAGAAAGGGAGAACAAGAGTCACCTCTGCTGCCGAGGATAAACTGATCCGAGTCACCAGCCTCAGAAATCGCAAGTGAACATCACATCAGATTAGAGTCCAGATAAGGCACACAGTTCCAGTTAGTGATGTGTCGGCCGCGAACGAAACAGCTCTTAGAGCCGACTCTTTGAAGTGAACAACGCGAGCCAGCTCCCAGGGTTTTTTTTTTCTCTCACCCTCTCTCTCGCACTTTTTTTCCGCTTCACTCCGTATGCAAGCTTTGTGCTTGCGCTGGGAAGAGGGGGGAGGGGCCGGTAGTTACACTCAAAGTAGCACAGGAACAGAGCGGGAGGGAAAGAGAGAGAAAGAGAGCCAGGGGCAACAACCTCACATTAGAAAGGTATAGTAATCATCCACAACAATTTTCAGTTGCGGATGATAAAGGATTCAGAAAGTTTATTCATCAGGCCCATATGACAGAGAATATGCATCTTCTTTTTGTTTTCATATTATAATTTATATTTAATTGTGTTGTGGTTTGCAGTGTTTTGTGTTGTTTCACTTTAAATTTGCTTAAAAGGAAAAAGCTGAAAATTTAAATAGTTAAAAGTTGAAATGTGAATAGTTGGTTTTTGTATTATATGACGTATTTATTACATTTTATGTGGAGTGAACGAATAAAAGTATATTTAAGGTGGCCCCTGGAGACAAAGTACGTACAAACTCCAAAACACGTATAAACTCCGAAGCACCTACAAACTCCAAAACACGTACAAAACACAACAGAAGTGCTCCAGAATGCTAGGGGCAGTGTTGAACTTTTGTTACCTAGTGGCTACGCAAGCCAGGAAGTATCAACGACCGGATTTGGTGTGTGGTAGTAACAGGTAAATGAACAGTAATCAGTAATTAGTTACTGATTACTTTTTTCAAGTAACTTGACCAACACTGATCACAGGTGGTTCTTAGTTTTCATTATACTTCCGAGATCCAACTAATCTAAAATTGGAGAAATTAGGAACGTAAACAACAAACAAAATTTTGGGTGTTAGGCAGATGATCTGTAGCAGGGTCAGTTTCACTTCTTGTAAGAACCTTCATTCTCCCTCAACTTATTGAGCATTCTAGGATCTAACAACTATTTCTTTAAACAATTCTACGCCTGTTTCGAGGTTAGCCAGGCGGCTAATGCTAACTACCACCTGACAACTGAGGACAGTGACGTCATCAGCGAGAGACTGGTGATCGGCATCGCAGAGCACGATGTCTGAGCGACACTGAGGAGAGTGAATGCAACAAAAGCGGCTGGGCCTGACGGCATCACCGGTCGTCTGCTGCGCTGCTGTGCTGACCAGCTAGCAGGTCTGCACACTTCCATCTACAACGAGTCCCTGGCGAAGTCTGTGGTCCCCACATGCTTCAAAAGATCCACCATCATCCCTGTGCCCAAGAACAACAAGCCCTCATTCCTGAACGACTACCGGCCAGTTGCACTGACCTCGGTAGTAATGAAGGCGTTCGAGAGGCTGCTGAAGAACATCATCTTCTCTTCCATCCCAGACACCACAGGTCCGCTCCAGCTTGCCTACCGACCCAACTGATGTACAGAGGATGCCATAGCCTATGTCCTGCACACCACCCTTAGCCACGTGGACAAGAAACAGGGTAACTATGTGTGACTGCTATTTGTTGATTACAGTTCAGAGTTTAAACAATAGTGCCCAGCAGACTGTTCACAAAACTGAGAGATCTAGGACTCAACAGCCGTCTGTGTGCTACTCCCTCTACACTTCAGACTGTGTGGCCACCCATGGCTTCAACACCATTGTGAAGTTTGCTGATGACACAGTGGTGTTGGGCACCATCTCCAACAACGATGAGGCGGCCTACATTGATGAAATGAAGAATCTAGCATCATGGTGCCAGGATAACCACCTCCAGCTGAACGTTGGCAAGACCAAGGAGCTAGTGGTGGACTTCAGAAGGAGTCACCACAGGGACTACAAGCCCATTATCATCAATGGAGCTCCAGTGAAGAGTGTGCAGTCCTTCAAGTATCTCAGTGTCCACATCTCCTCAGACCTGATATGGTCTGCCTACATTCAGATACAGTCCAAAAAGGCTAGGCAGAGCCTGCACCACCTCCGACAACTGAGGACACACAGAACATCACATCCTGGTTTGGGAACAGCTGTGTTAAGGACCAAAAAGCTCTTCAGAGAGTGATCCGTACAGCAGAATGCAACTCAGTTGTCTCAAATATTACATTTAAGTTACATTTCAATTCAATTCAAGGTATTTGTTTCTTTTTTTATATAATTCTATACCTCTGTGACATTCTCGCAGACAAATATTAACAATCAGTGACCACTACAACTGTCTGAAAGCTTTAGTTAGTTGTATTTAAGGGCAATAGCCCATATCCCAAACATAAATTCATGGTCAAAAGTTCATTGCACTCTGAAATGAAAACAAATAAGCAAAAGAAATTATGGAATCAATTTATAGAGCAAAATGTATTCTTCACTTTTGACTTTTTGGTTTTAGGAAATGCTTATACTGTGGCTCTCCTGATCACTTTAGTGTCTTTTGCCTGGTTGACCAAAAGGCTCCGGTAAATTCGATACGAGCGGGCCGATCTCTGTGCTATAGACCTCTTTCCAGGCGCACCTCTACCTTCCAGCAGGCTACAATCTGTCCCGGCTGGAGAGGGAGTCTATGGAAAAAAAAAAATTTGTCCTCATTCTTGGTAGGTACTGTTTTTTTCTTTGTGTCTATGAAAGACTATAACCGATCCTGAAGTTTATTCTTTTTCATGTTCGGAGTAGAACAAAGGGCCATGCTCCAACTGATATTTAACCAGCATTTTGCTTCTCTTCACCAGCAAACACCTTGAAAGACTATGGTGAAATGATCAATGAAAAACAGGTATTATGTCAGCAGAATAAAAATTACAACTCAAATAAAACGTACACACAAAGTAAAGGCACAAACATACCGTGTGCGCCTTTCTACTGAACATTCATGAGCAATTGCAGTCCATATTGTCCATATTGTCACCTTGCACACAAGCCAGGCTTCTCTTCCTGGCTTGTCTTCAGACTCTGGCGACATGTGCGCTTAATGGACATCCACCCAAAGCATGCGCTAGTTTCCCTAGAATACCAACCACCTTTTTTCCCCAGAAATGGAGATTGAGCTGGCAATTTCCTCAGTGCAACAGTACTTGCAGTAAATCTCAATGAGTCTGGACATGGGCCAGGGAGGCCCTGCTCAGGACAACCGTGACCACCACAGGACACCCACTCCGAGGTAACAACCAGGGCAAAAGGTATGGCCAGCAGCTAAAGACATTCCACTTAAGTCACTCTCACTCAAGCTCCCCCTCTGTTACATTGGACCATATGACACTGACACGTTCATCTCTGAATGTTTGTAAAGCATTCCCACGTTAAGCTTAACAACCAATATATGGAGCAACTGCCTCTTCTCTCTCTCTCCTGCTGCTGCTTCAATTATGAAACTGCTTAATGATCAGCTGATTGGCTTTTCTGTCGCGAGTCCGTCTCTCTTGTTTGTTTTTGGCCCACTTTGCACCAGAAAGAGGAAACCAGTGGCTGAATAACAGCAGCACGTTTGACCTTGATAAGCTGTTGTTAGAATTTATTTAATATTACTTTCTACACCAGGATTCTTTTCTACGTAGCTGACGGCTGGTAACTGTGCAGGGGCGGATCTAGCAAAGTTTAGCCAAGGGGGCCGATAGGGCATTAACAGGGAAAAGGGGGCACAAAGGCATACTTTTCTTTCTTATTCTCATTTAAAATGTCCAGCTTTTAATAAATAATTATCTGAATCTTACACCCAAAGTTTTAATCTGATGTAAAATGTATAGAAGTCCATTACTGTATATAGTAACTGTTAAGTCTAATATACCCTAGTAAGCTATAGTACTTTTTCCTTTGGGAAGGTACCATCTGTGCAGTCTGCAATTTTGTTGAAGAAAGATGTTGAATCTATTTGATTATTCTTGAAAAATAATTTAATTCTGTGCATTTTTTTTTCACACTGCATCAAATTAAAGTTGATTACTTCGATTAAGCATCATGAGGTGGTGGGGGGGTGGTTCCCTATTTTTTTTTTTTGCTGGGAGTTTGCAACCCTATTAGTTGGGTTGCTTAATATTTCTGCTAAGTACTCTTTAAAATACCAGAATAGGGAGGATGGTGCAGGTTTAAGTTTATTAGATTGATCAGTGTTGCTGAACTATGAAATATTTTGGGTGCAGTGTATTTTTTACATACAGGTATAACAGAATAGCTTCAGTGTTGTTGTTTATTTAAACTTGAGTATGAACTTATACAAAATGCAGCAAGATATTAAAAAACAGTTTTATTGATTAAAAAACACACTATATCGGATTCATATCGGTATCGGCAGATATCCAAATTTATGGTATCGGTATCGGACATAAAAAAGTGGTATCGTGCCATCTCTAGTTGTTACCACAGATGTTTCATTTCTATGCTGATGTCAGCTTTATTGTGCAACCGACACAATAAAGTCTCTATTCCTTGTTGACTGGAACAAGGCCAAGGCAGACTCTCCTATTTGAAACTGTGTTGTTTATGTGTATAGCAATTTACCTTCAACACTCACCTCTTAATGCCTCTTAACCCTTTGCACCATGAGGTTAGTGTATCAACTCTATTATGAGTATACATTGCAATTAATATTTAGAAGAAACTTCATCATGCTGTGATTCAAGGAAATTTAGAAACAAATGAGAAACAAAGTAATTGAGCTCTCTCTTCTTAGTCTAGACAAGGTTATAAAGCCATTTCTAAAGGTGTGGGACTCCAGCAAACCACAGTGAGAGCCATTTTCCACAAATGGTGAAAACATGGAACAGTGCTGAACCTTCTCAGGAGTGGCCAGCCAACCAAATTTACCCCAAGTACCCACCGACAACTCATCCAAGAGGTCACAAAAGACCACAGAACAACATCCAAAATACTGCAGGCCTTGCGTCAATTAACATCATAGTTCCTGTCTCCACCACAAGAAATAGAACGGACAAAAATTGCCTGCATGGCAGAGTTCCAAAACGAAAACCACTGCTAAAAAAAGGAACATGAAGGCTCGTCTCAGTTTTGGCAGAGGACATCTTAATGATAACAAAGACTTTTGGGAAAATACTCTGACTGACGAGACAAAAGTTTAATTTTTCGGAAGTTGTGTGTCCCATTACATCTGCAGTAAAAGTAACACAGCATTTTAAAAAGGGAACATCATACCAACAGTGACATGCTGTGATAAATGGAACCATGATTTCTGCTGTCTACCAGTTTTTCAGGGTTTTGTTTTACCACTTAATAATAAATACTTTCACTTAGAAACTCCATTTTGTGTTTACTTTTTATCTTTGTCTACTTTTGTGAAGTGCACATTAGCTTACTAATAATGGTAGCTAGCTAGTACTTCTGGGATGCATGATATTTTAATAAGCTAAGGGATACTCACATTGCTGTATACTCAGTGCCTATTCTGCTGCTTACTGTTATTACATGCCATCTGTCACAATTTGGGCATTATTACATCAGTAACAATCACAATTGATTGTTAGTGGCTGGAGATATTTTATATAAATAGGTCACATCCCAACAGTCTCTGCTAATTAGACCATTGTTGTGCAAAGGAGCAGTTATGCGTATTATTAACAAACCATTACAGTGAGTGCCTTTCATCCATCATAAAAGCCTGGTCTAATTGGGTTTGTAGTCTTTTATTTATTTGATGGGCCAGGACAGTCATTTTTCACTTCAAAGAAAATTGATTCTATTAGCATGTTTGTGTCAATGTGCTGCTGTGTTAATCTGGAACTGTATCCTTGTTTGCCCACTGATAGTGAGGCATGGGGCTTTGATATCGCAGATAAGTTAATCTTCCATTTAATGCAACTGCAGGTTGATACACCGTTCAGTTTTTTTCACTACAATTATTACAGAACCCTAAAGGTTTGGGTGAAGTTTATGCACCACGCACTCTCCCCCTGCTGCTGCTGCTGCTTTGCTCAGTGTTGACTTCTGTCTTTAATCTACTCGTGCATGTACATGTTACTTGTGTATTATGCTGTGCCTGTGCCCATCAGCTTAAATATCCAATAAAAAAGACATATGACCTTTTTACCTGAGCAGTTCCATCCTCAAATGAAGTGTAAATTGATTTCAAGCTAAATAATACAGTGTTCAATTATCTGGAGGAGTTATGGGATATAATTGGATCACTTTTAGAAAACAAATCTTGTGGATAATGTGTTTAGTGATCTCAGCTGTAAGGCATTAATGAACTGCTCCCCTTTGTACCTTCAGTGCAAGTTGAAACCTTGGAAAATAATTAACGGTTTCCACACAGCAGAACTCCAATTTGTAGTCATAGGATTTATGACAAGCAGCACACCTGCTCTTCAGATAATGAAACAGGGCAGTCTTATTTTAAATTAGCTATGATAGGTCATAACTAATGACAGGTCACTCACTACTAATGTCAATATCCAATCAGAACTAAGTAGGACAAACAGCTGACAGAAAAATAATGTATGAGTAATACATCTTGCCTTGGCATGAGTCAGACAAAATCAGTGGCTTGAAAGGCAAAACAGAGACTGACAAGACCAAATAAAAGAAGAATGATATTTTTACAAACACAGCAACACATAGAAGGGAAAATATAATGTAAATGTAAATATAATGTAACACTGTAAAAGTGTTGGTGTTACCTCAGTTCAATTCAATTTTATTTATATAGCACGAAATGACAACAACAGTCGCCTCAAGGTGCTTTGTAATATAAGGTAGACCCTACAATAATACATAAACAGAAAAACCCAACAATCATATGACCCCCTATGAGCAAGCGCTTTGACCACAGTGAGAAGCAAAAAAAACCCCTTTAACAGGAAGAAACCTCCAGAACTAGGCTCAGGGAGATGCAGCCATCTGCCACGACCGGTTGAGAAGAGAGAAGGAAGACAATAACAAGTATGATTCAATGCAGAGAGGTTTATTAACACATAGTGAGCGAGAAAGGTTACTGAAGAAGAAATACTCAATACATCATGGGAATCCCCCAGCAGCCTAGACCTATTGCAGCATAACTAAGGGAGGATTCAGGGTTACCTGATCCAGCACTAACTATATGCTTTAGGAAAGAAAAGTTTGAAGCCTAATCTTAAAAGTAGAGATAGCCTCTGTCTCCTGAATCCAAACTGAAAACTGGTTCCACAGAAGAGGGGCCTGAAAACTGAAGGCTTTGCCTCCCATTGTACTCTAGGAACAACAAGTAAGCCTGCAGTGAGAGAGTTAAGTGCTCTAATGGAGTGATATGGTACTATAAAGTCATTAAGATAAGATGGGGCCTGATTATTTAAGACACACATATTCCTTGTATTGATTTTGTGAGGACCTCCTCTTAGGCGATGTACAGTCTTACAGACCAACTGGCGACCTGTCTATATATATGTACCCCCCTCAGGAGAAATTGCCAGTGGCATGTGTGTGGATTTCTTCTTTTATGCAAATTTGACCTTACCTTACAAATACAGCGACTTAGAATTGCCACTCCCAGCTGGTTGACAGTATGAGTATGATTGCTGGGTTTTTTTCAGTTGCCAGCCACTGGGAGTCCTCTCTCCTTCCCCTGGGGTGTATCTACTTTCCACTATAAACAGACCACTTTCACTTAATTGCAGAGTGTTACCAAGAGAAGGCACTTTCTTCACAAAAAAATTATTTAGCTACCTATACAAGCACCTAAATGGAGGTTCTTTAAGTGGTGGTGTTTTCTCAGTAATTGGTAAAGGCTGGTAGAACTTCATTTTTCATTTATTGCTTGTAGCTTGTAACTTGCTCAAACTTCCATTTTGAATTATGAGTATGGCCTAATTTTTTTCTGTTAGGTTAGAAAGTTACTTCATATTTTTTATTAATCCTTTAAGTTTCTTTAAATGTTGAGCAAGTCTTGAGTCACACATTATTTCTCTATGTTTCGCATTGGAGAGGTCAGATTTTCACCTAATGTCATTTTTTAAAGTGTTCTCCATGCTGTATCAAGCTCTTTCACAGTTGTTCCTTGGACATAATTTGCTTTTAAAATCATTTTCAGTCCAGTTCTTGTACCTGAACGGGAATGTTTTTTTTATTTTCTCTCTCAAACGCTGTTCAGTAACACTTTCTATTACAGCTAATCTGCTAATAGTGGTGTAACAAGGTGGAAACAGAAATTTGCAAGTTATTATCACTCACTTAATGCACAGACATTATCTTCTAATTGCTGGAAAGTTATCACATTGTTAACTCTACTATTAGTAATTGGTTTTACCTGATGGGCATACCTTGTTTCCACATTACCTTGTGCTTTTGACCCTTTTTTATCCAATTAAATGGATTTCAGTATAATATTACTCATTACTAATTACAGTGTAATTACACCTTACTAATATTACTCAGTTGTTGCCAGGATTATATTGCTTGGATATTACCTGGTTAGTTTTTGGTAATTGAGTAATAATAACTTGCAATTTTCTAAATTATTATCTTATTGTTTCCACCATGTTACCCCACCATTACCACATTATTACTGAGGTGTACTAGCAAGTGTTCTAACCTTGCAACCATACATGATAGTGTATTAGATATTGATAACTTAAAGGTTGTTGACTAGCTTCCTTGGCAGTGGTGGTCTGGGGTGGCTTGGGCCACTTCAATGTGGGATGGGGCTCTACTGGGTGCCAGGAGGTTCATAGATGCCTGGGGTTCTAGAGCTGAGTTGTTACCTTCTGATAGGGTGGTTGACCTCTGGTGGGGCCAGCGGTCTGTTGCTCTGAGTGTCATGGTCTGGGTGAGTGGTTGTGGGGTTTTTTCCAGTGTCAGAGACTCTACCTCTGGGTGGTGTGCACATGCAGTTCACACTTGATGATGATCCACCGGCAGTATTTAAGACCAGCACTCACAACTAGTCTTCAGCGGTTTGTCTGCTAACAATGTTAGTGCTTGGCTATCTTGTTGTCTCTTACAGCAAATTCTTGTGATATAGACTCATTAGAAGACTGTCTGTTTTCTGTGCTTGCATCTGCTTTTGGGTCCACTTTTCTCAGTGTCAAATGCCGTAGAGGCCTTGACACTGAGACTCTTTCAATGGGACCTCCCTCCTTCTCCTGCTGGGTTAGAGATGCATTTGGTGTCAAAATGTTGGGCTTCGGGTTCCACGGTACTCTTGGGGACTGCAGATGGCTCAGATCTCCTGGGTCTTTCTCCGTCTGCCTCTGGCTCCTGGGGCGTTACACAAACACACACACAAAACAAGCTGTTTGATTCCAGTTACTGTATGGTTTTGTTTTCTGTTTTTTTTTCTTGCAGTAACACAGAGTAACAGAGTTAAATCTATGTCAGCTTTTGAGAGTAGGGCTTCATAGTGTAAATTAGCCTTTAAAGTTACAGTCCCCTTTAATTATCAAATCTGGGAAATCATAAAATAATTATACTTAGTGTGTCTGCTAAACCACAGCACCGACTTACTTTCTTTTTAACAGCTCACTTTTTTTGACATCTTTGGTCAAAATTAAGTCAAGATTAAGGAAAAATGTTATGAATCTAAAAAAAAGGTTAAGAATATGATAATGTGAGGTTAGTAATAAGCAAGGATAAGATAAGATAAACCTTTGTTAGTCCCACACGTGGAAAATCTTGTGCTCATGGCAGTAAGTACAAGTTTAAGAGCAGTAAAAGTTAGGAAAAACATAAAAGAGTAGGATAAGATGTAGAATAGCATACTATGCAACAAGAATAAAATACTATATACAATAGTAGTACTATACAAAAGTACTATACAAAATATAATATCAAATATTGGTGAATTGGTGAAATATTAATACATTAATAGAACTCAATCAGTAATAATGACCCAGGATACAAAGGATATATAACTTCATTTTGCTGATAATACTTTGTGGAATGTACGAGGCACAGGTACACGCACACGCAGGTTGTTATTGCCAAGTTCCACATTTATTCACACGTTTCACAGGTTTATGCTTTTCACATAGACTGACAGCTCGTTCCCAGCTGACGTGTGTCGTTTTTTCATCCCGCCACCGCTCTCCGTCTCACTATAAAACAGGGGAGGGAAAACCATCGTCAGTCCATAATCACCATCAGCTGTTCTTACCGGCGTCTCCCGTACTGCCCCGTTGAGCCCACTGCACCACTCCTCCCCTGCAGCCGCGCCCGGGGCCCCGCCTCCGCCACACACCCCCACCGCCCGACTGAGGCCGGGGAGCCGTCCGGCCGAGCCAACTCCCCCCCCCCCGCGAGTGAGAGAGGAAATCGGCCACCGCCATCTGCGCCCCCGGCCTATGGACCACCTTGAACTTAAACGGCTGCAGAGCCAGATACCACCGGGTGATCCGGGCGTTGGCATCCTGGTTGGTGGAGCCACTGCAGCGGGGCGTGGTCCGAACAGAGGGTGAAAGAGCGCCCCAGGAGGTAATAGCGAAGGGAGTCGACCGCCCACCGGATAGCCAAGCACTCCTTCTCCACGGTACTGTACCGTCTCTCGTGCTCCGCCAGCTTCCGGCTGATGTAAAGGACGGGACGGTCAGCCCCCCTCACCTGCTGGGACAAAACGGCCCCCAGCCCCCTGTCCGAGGCGTCGGTCTGCAGGACAAAAGGGAGGGAGAAGTTAGGCGTGTGAAGCAGTGGCTCCCCACAGAGAGCCTTTTTCACCTGCACAAACGCCGCCTGGCACGGCCCCGTCCACTGGACCAGATCCGGGGCACCCTTTCGAGTGAGATCGGTCAGGGGGCTGGTCAGCTGCGCAAACCCCGGCACAAAGCGGCGATAGTAACCCGCCAGCCCCAGGAACCGTCTCACCTCCTTTTTCGTCCCGGGGCACGGGCAGGATGCGATGGCCGCCGTCTTCTCCACCTGTGGACGCACCTGCCCGCCCCCCAGGTGGTACCCCAGATACTGCACCTCCCTCCGTCCAACCGCGCACTTCTTCGGGTTGGCCGTGAGCCCTGCCCCCCTCAGGGACTCCAGGACCGCAGCCACCCGCTGCACATGCTCCGCCCAGGTGTCGCTGTGGATGATCACGTCATCCAAGTAGGCAGCAGCATACGCAGCGTGCGGGCGCAGCACCCGGTCCATGAGGCGCTGGAAGGTGGCAGGGGCCCTGAACAAGCCGAACGGAAGCGTAACGAATTGGTACAAACCGAACGGAGTGGAGAAGGCCGTTTTCTCCTTGGACTCGGCAGACAAGGGAATCTGCCAGTAGCCCTTGGTTAAATCCAGTGTCGTGAAAAAACGGGCCGTGCCCAGCCGATCCAGGAGCTCGTCGACCCGGGGCATGGGATAAGCATCAAAACGTGACACTTCATTCACCTTGCGATAGTCGACACAGAACCGTATAGACCCATCCTTCTTCACCACCAGAACGATGGGGCTACACCAGGCACTGTGCGACTCTTCTATCACTCCCATTCTCAGCATTTCAGCCAATTCCCTCTGCACGATTTGCCGTTTATGCTCAGGAAGCCTGTAGGGCTGTGAACGCACCGTCACGCCAGGCTGCGTTACAAAATTATGCTCAATGAGAGACGTCCGGCCGGGCAGGGGGGAGAACACGTCAGCAAAACGCTGTTGTAACGCGACAACGTCCACTCTCTGGGCCTGTGTGAGATGGTCATCACAAGGGAGGGAGGCGGGGATGATGGAATTTGGCACCTCCGGCCCCAACTCATCTCTCTCCTTAACCAGGCTTATCAGAGAAGCGGTTTCAACCTCTCTCCACGCTTTAAGGAGATTGAGGTGATAAATCTGTGTGGCCCCTCCCCTGTCCGACCGAGCGACCTCATAGTCAACGTCCCCGACTCGCCGTGTGACCACAAAGGGTCCTTGCCACTTGGCGAGCAACTTCGAGCTGGAAGAAGGGAGTAATACAAGCACTTTGTCTCCCGGTGAAAATTGCCTGAGTCTAGCCCCTCTGTCATACAGGCGTTGCTGACGCTGCTGAGCCTGGAGCAAATTCTCCCGTGACAACCTCCCCAAAGTGTGGAGTTTCGCTCTCAGGTCCAACACGTACTGAATCTCATTCTTGGCGGGGCTCGGACCGTCCTCCCAGCTTTCTTTAATCAGGTCGAGCACCCCACGTGGCCTCCTGCCGAACAGCAGTTCAAAGGGAGAAAAACCCGTGGAGGCCTGGGGCACCTCCCGCACTGCGAATAACAGAGGGTCCAGCCAGTGATCCCAATTGCGTTCATCCTCGTTAATGAACTTACGAATCATGGACTTCAAAGTCTTATTCAGCCACTCCACCAGCCCGTCCGTCTGAGGGTGGTAGACGCTGGTCCGAATAGATTTAATGCCCAGTAATTCGTACAGTTCCCGCAGTGTACGAGACATAAACGATGTGCCCTGGTCAGTCAGTATCTCTTTCGGGATTCCAACTCGGGAGATGACCTGAAACAGTGCCTGCGCCACACTCTTTGCAGAGATGGTGCGCAGCGGGACTGCTTCCGGGTACCGCGTTGCATAATCCACCAGGACTAACACAAAGCGGTAGCCGCGTGCACTCCGGTGAAACGGCCCGATGAGGTCCATGCCAATGCGCTCAAATGGGACCTCTATGAGTGGAAGCGGACGCAAAGGCGCTTTCGGTATGGCCGGCAGGTTAACGAGCTGGCACTCCGGGCAGGACGCGCACCAGCGGTGCACATCCGCTCGGATGCCCGGCCAATAGAACCGGGCCGTTATTCGCTCCAGAGTTTTTTCGTAGCCCATATGCCCTGCCATGGGGTTATAATGAGCCGCCTGGAAAATCGTTTCCCGACGGCCCTGCGGCACTAACAACTGTGCGAGTGTCTCCTCCGTCCGAGTGTCACGACTCACTCGATACAACCGGTCATTCAGTAGAATGACGCGCGGGTAGGTCCGTGCGGCCTCAGGGCGCACCACGTGACCATCTATCGCCATGACCTGGTCGAAGGCTGAGCGTAGGGTGTCATCACGAGACTGCTCCAGTGGGAAATCACCAATGGGGGGAACCACCAGAGCCGGCGGGGCCTCCCGTGAAGGACCCGCTGGCTCTCCCTCCCCGGAGTCAGCGCCGTACGACCCCTCGTCACCACTGAACGCCGCGCAAACGCTACACACTGCCCCTGGTCGTGATCGCACCCCCGCGTACTGATCTAACAGGCGATGAAACCCCGGCCAATTCGTGCCCAGAATCAGGGGGTGCGACAGGCGCGGGCTAACCGCCGCCGTTACTCTATGCGTTTTGCCCCTATATTTTAACAGCAGCGGCACTACGGGATACCTGTGAACATCACCATGAACACACCTCACCTCCACCCATTCCGCCTCCAACAATGCCCCGGGGCGAACCAAGCCTTGGTGGACGAGCGTCTGCGTGCAGCCCGTGTCCACCAATGCATGGCGTATACCCCCTCGAGTCCTTACCGGAATGCTGTATGTCCCTGGGCCGGGAGAGGGCGCTGGGGTACCGGCAACACGGAACACCTGCCCCACTTCCATAAGTGGACAGTCCCTCCTCAGGTGTCCCAGTTGCCCGCACTTCCAGCACTCCTGCCCCGGCGTCTGTGCGGCTCTCCGTGGCTCAGGGGCGGTACCGCTCGTCTTGGCTTCCCGGGACGGCACAAACGTAGCAAAGGGATTCGTGGGGCTCAGCGCCGGCGCCCGCTCTGCCTGCCCTGGCGCAGGTACCCGGCGCCTCGGGGCCGGTACTGGGGCCTGTCTACTCAGCCTCTGGCCGCCGTCCCCGGGCTCCCCTGCTCTCGCGGCAAGGTGGTCCTCCGCCAACGTCACCGCCACCTCCAGACTCGCGGGCCGGTGGCACCGGACCCATCTCGCCGTTTCCGCCGGCAGCCCCTCCACGAACTGCTCCAGCACCACCTTGTCCATCAGCAGCGTCTCGCCCTCCGACGGTCCCGGCTGCAGCCAGCGCACCGCTGCATCGCGTAGCTGTCGGGCCCAGGCGAACGGTCGATCTGCCGCGGCCAGCCGGCAGGCTCGGAACCGCCGGCGATGATCTTCGGCAGTGAGCCCCAGCCGGTCCACCACCGCTCGGCTCACGTCCTGGAAACAGCTCCTCGAAGCCGGCGGCAGACTCAGGGCCGCCGTTTGGGCCTCCCCAGACAGCAGGGGGAGCAGCCGCGGAGCCCACTCCTCCTGCGGCCATTGGCAAGCCTCTGCCGTGGCACGGAAAGTTTCCAAGAAAACCTGGGGGTCGTCCCCCTCCCCCATCCGGGGCACCGCCACCAACAGTGGTGGGGGCTGCGGCTTGGCAGCGGCCCCGACCAACCGCTCCAGTACTTGCATCTGCCGGTCCGTCCGTTCCTGCAGCGCAGCCAGGTGGGCCCGCTGGTCCGCCGCCTGTTCTCTGCTCATCTTCACCATCTCCGCCAGCATCTGCGCCAGATACTGCAGAGGCTGGGCGGGTGGCGCGGCCTGTGGGTCGGACATCCCCACGCCGGCCTTGTCCTGGGCTTCGGCACCACTTGTGGAATATACGAGGCACAAGTACACGCACACGCAGGTTGTTATTGCCAAGTTCCACATTTATTCACACGTTTCACAGGTTTATGCTTTTCACATAGACTGACAGCTCGTTCCCAGCTGACGTGTGTCATTTTTTCATCCCGCCACCGCTCTCCGTCTCACTATAAAACAGGGGAGGGAAAACCATCGTCAGTCCATAATCACCATCAGCTGTTCTTACCGGCGTCTCCCGTACCGCCCCGTTGAGCCCACTGCACCACTCCTCCCCTGCAGCCGCGCCCGGGGCCCCGCCTCCGCCACATACTTAATGCTATAATATTATTTAATGAGCTCCAGTTTAACCAGTTTAACTAGTAAATGAAAACTATTCTGCTTGTGTCACACTGATTTAAAATCTACTGCTGTTTCATTACATGCAGTCCCTCTCCCTGTAGTAAGTGCTAGAAGGGGATATTGTAAAAATGGTAAGATTCATTGCCTATGGGGTAAAATCATATTCATCCATCCATCCATTCACTTCCGCTTATCCTTTTCAGGGTCGCGGGTAGCGCTGGAGCCTATCCCAGCTGTCATAGGGCGAGAGGCGGGGTACACCCTGGACAGGTCGCCAGTCTGTCGCAGGGCAAACACATAGAGACAGACAACCATTCGCACTCACATTCACTCCCGCATTCACACCTAGTGGAAATTTAGATTTTTCAATCAACCTATCCCCACAAATCATATTCTCATTCTATTAAACACCCACCTGATTTCAGTGACTCCATCCTAAATGCACTATACAGGCATTTATGTCAGCACTCTTTTGAGCAGGAAGGTCAATTAGATGGCACTGTGAATGGTGTCACCATCACTTTTTGATGCACTAGCAGCAGTAGTTCTTTTTCTTTTTTCACATTCAATCAATCATTTTGTCTTTACTTTAAATCCAATATCACCTCGAAAGCGTGAAAAAGACACACATTTTGAAGTTGAAGTGATAGTAGAGGGAGACATGAAAGTAATCACGGGAAAGTGTTTAAACAGATATTATTAACAGATTTACATGTACCGTATTTCCCGGACTACAAAGCGCACCTGAATATTAGCCGCACAAGCTAAAATCAGGGGAAAATCCTGTTTTGTACATACATTAGCCGCACCTGACTAAAAGCCGCAGGTGTTTCAATGTTGACTTATCATATGTAAGAGAATATGCACAAAGGGAATTGTCAGGAAAGAGATGGTTGTTTGGAGACACACCCCTTTTATTAATATTTTGAAAAACAAGTTATGGGTACATATTTGCATAACTTTTTAGGTATATGTACAAGTAGCGGTAATTAAAAGTACGAAACGTGTACTGTGCTTCCTAAATGAGTAACAAATGTAGTACATAACAATAACCTACAGCACACCAGAAAAATAGATTCTGACTACCTTTTAGGCTCAGGTGCAGTGACACAGCTTCAACAAGAAGAAAAGTCAGTCATTCACCACCATCTTCCTGCACACTAAAACCACCAAAGTCCTCTTCTCCAGTGTCGGATACGAACAGGCTCAGGCTGGCTTCGTCATCCACTCTCAGCTTCTTTCCTTCGTTGTCACTTACAAAACCCAACAAATCCTCGTTGTCAGTGTCAGAGTCGAACACCCTTAGAAGGGCCGTGGCGGTGTCCTCTCCATCATGCAGCAGTCCAGCCCTTCGAAATCCGTTGGTGATCATGGATGTTTTCACACTTTTCCACGCTGTCAGATTCCACCGGTGAAGTTGAGCATAACTTGCTTTTCGCAATTTTATCGCCGCTCGTCATCCACGACTCCCGCTGAACGCATAGCGCTACTTTGAAGTTTGTTTTTCGCGCTACTTGTACGGCACTATGTTGCCTGGCGGATGGACACGTGACCAACGTACCACTCTTGAACCCCGATACTGTGTGTCTGATCACATGCCCTTCCGCCAGGCAACGTAGTGCCGTACAACAGCGGAACAAACAAAACAAATCGTCTTACGATATGACAAAAATCATAGACAATCCATAGAAAAGCCGCACCTGACTAAAAGCCGCAGGGTTCAAAGCTGGTGCAAAAAGTAGCGGCTTATAGCCCGACAATTACGGTATATACATATAAACCGCCCAGCTTTATCATTTCTGCTGATTAGGGACCCTGGAATGTACGTTTTTGTTCACTACCAACCTTTTGGCTTTAAACATATTATTTCCTCCTGGTGGTAATGCAGCTGCATGCAGCAACACAGCTTCATGTTTTGGGGAGGCAAAGCGTGAAATGCAAATGGCAGACCGGTGTTACATATTTTGCCGCTATGCTGGGTTTCATCATAACTTTGGGTCGAGGGGACACAGACAAGATGTGATTCTGTGGTCTTGGAGACTTGGCAGTGACACCAATGACATGTAGATCGGGAGACCAAAAACTACTACAGATCTTCCCGCTCTCTGTTAGTCAATTTGTATTTTTGCCAAAAGTCCTTTGTTTTTTGCAGCATTTATGTTCAGGTTTGTGCAGTTTTTCTCACTGGTCAAGAAAAAAAAATACAAAATCCTGTTTATAGAAAAATAGAAAAGGTCTTTTGGAATATGGGGGAAAGATTTAGGTTTACTGCTGGGGCAGTGCCAGCATCCTCCTCTGTCTTCCAGGGCTCAGAGTTATGTATGCCTTTCCTACAAAACTGCTCAAAGAAGTCCTGCCATTAATTAATTCTTCGATCTTAAATATGATCAACCTATCTCTAATAATCGGCTATGTACCACAGGCCTTCAAGCTAGCTGTAGTTAAACCTTTACTCAAAAAGCATCTCTAGACCCAGCAGTCTTAGCTAATTATAGGCCAATCTCCAACCTTCCTTTCATATCAAAAATCCTTGAAAGAGTAGTTGTCAAACAGCTAACAGATCATCTGCAGAGGAATGGCTTATTTGAAGAGTTTCAGTCAGGTTTCAGAGCTCATCACAGCACAGAAACAGCTTTAGTGAAGGTTACAAATGATCTTCTTATGGCCTCTGACAGTGGACTCATCTCTGTGCTTGTCCTGCTAGACCTTAGTGCAGCATTCGATACTGTTGACCATAATATCCTATTAGAGCGATTAGAACATGCTGCAGGTATTACAGGTACTGCACTGCAGTGGTTTGTATCATATCTATCTAATAGACTCCAATTTGTACATGTAAATGGAGAGTCCTCTTCACACACTGAGGTTAATTATGGAGTTCCACAGGGTTCAGTGCTAGGACCAATTCTGTTTACATTATACATGCTTCCCTTAGGCAGTATCATTAGAAGACATAGCATACATTTTCACTGCTATGCAGATGACACCCAGCTCTATCTGTCCATGAAGCCAGATGACACACACCAATTAGTTAAACTGCAGGAATGTCTTAAAGACATAAAGACCTGGATGGCCGCTAACTTTCTGCTTCTTAATTCAGATAAAACTGAGGTTATTGTACTCGGCCCTGAAAAGCTTAGAAATATGGTATCTAACCAGATTCTTACTCTGGATGGCATTACCTTGGCCTCCAGTAACGCTGTGAGGAACCTTGGAGTCATTTTTGACCAGGATATGTCCTTCAACACACATATTAAACAAATATGTAAGACTGCGTTCTTCCATTTGCGCAACATCTCTAAAATTAGAAATATCCTGTCTCAGAGTGACGCTGAAAAACTAGTTCATGCTTTTATTACTTCCAGGCTGGATGACTGTAATTCATTATTATCAGGATGTCCAAAAAAGCTCACTGAAAAGCCTTCAGCTGATCCAAAATGCTGCAGCAAGAGTCCTGACAGGGACTAGAAAGAGAGAGCAGATTTCTCCTGTTTTGGCTTCCCTTCATTGGCTTCCTGTTAAATCCAGAATTGAATTCAAAATCCTGCTCCTCACATACAAGGTCTTAAATAATCAGGCCCCATCTTATCTTAATGACCTTGTAGTACCATATCACCCTATTAGAGCACTTCGCTCTCGCTCTGCAGGCCTACTTGTTGTTCCTAGAGTATTTAAAAGTAGAATGGGAGGCAGAGCCTTCAGTTTTCAGGCCCCTCTTCTGTGGAACCAGCTTCCAGTTTGGATTTGGGAGACAGACACTATCTCTACTTTCAAGATTAGGCTTAAAACTTTCCTTTTTGCTAAAGCATATAGTTAGGGCTGGACCAGGTGACCCTGAATCCTCCCTTAGATATGCTGCAATAGACGTAGGCTGCCGGGGAATTCCCATGATGCATTGAGTTTTTCCTTTCCAGTCACCTTTCTCCCTCACTATGTATTAATAGACCTCTCTGCATTGAATCATATCTGTTATTAATCTCTGTCTCTCTTCCACAGCATGTCTTTATCCTGTCTTCCTTCTCTCACCCCAACCGGTCGCAGCAGATGGCCCCGCCCCTCCCTGAGCCTGGTTCTGCTGGAGGTTTCTTCCTGTTAAAAGGGAGTTTTTCCTTCCCACTGTCGCCAAAGTGCTTGCTCATAGGGGGTCATATGATTGTTGGGTTTTTCTCTGTATCTATGAAGCGCCTTGAGGCGACTTTTGTTGTGATTTGGCGCTATATAAATAAAATTGAATTGAATTGATTTGGTGCCAGAGCCAGCAGAGGGTTCACTTTATAGACCCATCTATATACTTTCATATTTCCATCTTTTACATACATGGATTGTATGGTTAAAATTGATGTCTGGTAGTTAGATATAAGTTATACCTTAGAGTTAATGCTATGTGTAGTTACTGCAATCAAATGTTTTGCTAATTAATTGCTTCAGTCTGCATTTTTGCGAGGAAAGTGTAGTATCATAAAATTATAAATATGATATAGTCTGTGCTCATTAGCTAGATTTTTCAATCCATTTCATTTTGCAAGCCTGAATCATAGAGAAAATAAAGATTATTCTGAGATGTATTTACATATTTACCATCAGTTCTTCTGCATTTTCATAAAGATATAAAGATATAGGCCAGGATGTGATTGGACAAAATTCTTAATTGTCATATTAGAAATGTTAGGCAAAAAACAAAGTATTGCACTAATATGGATTAATCTGCTATCTCCTTTCCTCTCTTTCAAATCTTTGATTTCTCCACTTCAGATGATTGTCCCCCAGACTCCCATTTTTTGGCCAAAATGGAGAATGATTTGGGCAATTTGCACACTACCATCTGTGCAGTGTGGGTCAAACAATAGCCTTTTCTGTAAAAAGCAAACATTTTCATGACCTTGAAGATCACTGCAACTCTTTAACAACTGTCTACAGAAAAATCTTACATACAGTAGTTTTGTTCCTGTCTAAGCTGCGGTTGCAGCAAATGTGGAGAGGAGATTATAATATACTAAGATTCTTTCGAGGAGATAAAGCATCACTGGTAGTTCTACCATATTAAGTGAAGATTAGGCCGAAAAAATGTTTTTATTGTCTTTAAAATTGTGTAAATTAAGACGATTTCATATTGACAATAACACAACAACAGAAAATATATTTAATTTATAACTACTGTACACATGCTATTTTGCAGATAGCTGGTAGTTAATGAGCTGCAACAGGTGTTGATTAAACTTGAATGTTCTGACTGTCACTGTAGACACTGGATCAGTAAAGCAGCACTCCGCCTAGATAAGTCACTCCTCAACATATGTGCTGATAGCCTCTCATTGTGTTCATTGATTTAAATGCTTACATTTTCCAGTTTTCTCCAAAGCAAAATATTATGAAATTACTCAAACTAAAAAGCCAATCAACACAACCTTGAGGTGACTGTAAGAAGTTGGTGTCATAATCAGTGATGGGAGTAACAGCATTAAAAGTAACGGCGTTACTGTTTTCAGTAACGAGTAATTTAACTAATTACTATTTCTGTCGTTACAACGCCGTTACCGTTCTTATATCAGTTGCACGGAAGTAGCTGTAGGTAATCTGGGTGCTACAGCTTTAAGCAGCTGCACACGCTCCTGCTGGCAGCAATCACTTTCTGGCCGATGATCACTTTTTGGCACAACACCACTGAGCAAGAATAAAGTAGTCGTGGTAAGCCAATCACATGACCACTTCAAGATGACAAAGCAACAAGGTGATATATACCAGTTTTTAAATTGTGTTGATAGGCCATGTAAAACCAGAGCCATGATAAAAAATTATGCGTTTTTTCCTCAATAGTTTCGTCACGTTCACTGTCTAAGGACAGCGCTAGGAAGCACTCTCTGCTTATGACCAACCCCCCCCCCAAAAAAACCCAGCTCTTTAATGTTTGTTGAAAAATGCAACATGTTGACCAATCAAAAATGATATGCCAACATGACATTTGGTTGTTTAGGAAGAGGGGGAAGTTTTAGGAGTGATGGCAAGAGCAAGAGAGAGAAAGAAAGACAGCAGAAAAAGAGAGAGAGCGAGTTTTGAGATGTGAGAGATTAGTTTAGTGTGTTTGGAGTGTGTAGTTAATGTGTTGTCTTTTGTAGTTAGTGTGTAGTGTTGTGGATAGTTTTGTGTTGTGTGTCAGAACAATGAGGCGACTGCTGTCTCCAGGTAGAAACAGGAGTGATACACCTGCTGCTGTCAGACCTGCAGGTATCAGGCTGTGATGTTCTCCTTTATAGTGGACAGAAATTAATTTTTGGAGTGGCACAAATAATATGTGTGGCATCCTACTGAATGCAGAACAGCTGATTGTTTTGTAAATAGTTTGAGATGGCTATTTTTAAAAAAAAGGGGGTAAATGGTAAATTTAAAAGGTGTATAGTGCAGTAAAAATAATTACACAGTGAAGGCTTTTGTTATTGGCCCTTGAAACCCATTTATTAATACTTGACATTATTTTGTTGTATGTAAGTCCAAGAAGGTGGTGATTTAATTCAAAGAAAGTTTCACTAACACTGGCAGCAGCTAACAGTAATAACAACAGTAGCACTTACTCAAGATTTACGATATCAACAACTCACCCTAGCATCACTGTCATTGAGTAAATAGACATGGACACATATTGACAGCTAAGGTAAACAGCAGACAACAGCCTACACCCGCTACAGATTATCAGAGCCACAATTGTTTGTCCTACAACAACCGCCATAGCAAGGATTATGCTATAAATTGGCATTCATACCACTTTGGATGAAGCAGCTCTCACTTCTAGAAATCTGACCAAATTTATTAAACCTCAAAAAATGTAGACCACAAATCACCAAAAACAATTTAAACATACAAAAAAAATCCCCCATAAAACTCAGTTCATTTTTATGTATACAGCACCAAATCACAACAACAGTTGCCTTGAGGCACTTTATATTGCCGAGGAAAGACCCTACAATAATACAAAGAATGGAAAGAAAGAACAATATAGTATCCACAACAGCACCAAAGAGTAAAACAGAATTATTAAGTGATCAACAAACTGATTTACTCTGCCTTACAGAAACCTGGTTACAACAGGATGATTATGTTAGTTTAAAGGGAAAGAGGGAGAGTACCCAGTCTGTTGCAGGGCTAATACAGAAAGACAAACATTCACAGTCACATTCACACCTGTTGCAAATTTAGATCCACGAATTAACCTAACCCCACTAACTGCATGTCATGGGGAGAACATGCGAACTCTACATATAATTAGCACAAACGTAGCTACTCTGTGTTAACAGAAAACGAGTAAAAACTAAGAAAAGAGTTAATATAGAAGGAAAAGTAATTCTGCAGTACTGCATCTGACAATTCAAAAGGGTTCCATTTGAAATTGAGCTTTTTAATTATCTTATAGGCTTGACAGGCTGCCTCTCTCTCCAACAATAATACCCCTCAATAAATGATAATCCTGCACACTTAATTATCCAATATCCAGCTGCCTTATTAAAACTTATAATATCCACTATAATGTTAGCACAAGTGCTTATTCTAATGTAGCTCCTCCTTTAAGATATTGCTGATAAGGACACAATTTGTTTTGGTATATTCTCTCCTAATTATCTATGAAATCATATTAAGATTAGCAATTGCATTCCATAACAGACAAATATTTTTAGCAGAGCATTAAGCTGTCAGTACAATAATAATAATAGCCACGATTTCTGCATAGAATGAATTGGTTAGGAAAATCATCAAGAAGTGGAGTGCACAGTTTTAAATTCAACAAAACATTAATAGAACCCAGGAGTCCAATTACTCAGTCATATAGGTAATGTTATGAGTGTGATGTGTATTGAATGAAAACACCAACAATTTTGGGATGGCGTCACTGTTTTTGTGCTGGACTAAAAGATTGAGTGTAAGCTAAATGGTAAATAGGCTGGTCCTTACATAGTGTTTTTCTACTCTACCAGAGGACTCAAAGCACTTTCTTCAATCTAACATTCACACTCTGATGAATGCTTGAAAGAGCAACTTGGGGTGAATATTTTGCCTGAAGATATCTGGCACCAGACTGCAGTAGCCAAAGTTGCACAACCAACCTTTTGATTAGTAGATAATCTGCCCTATCTCCTGATCTATGGCAAGGCGGGTACTTGAGGAAGCCAACAGAACAAGGCATCTAAGCTAAAAGCCTTCCACCACTTGTCACTGTGTAAAACTTCTGCCCATAATAATTTTGAACAGAATTGGTGACAAAAGGAATCCCTCTTGAAGTCCACAACCCACCACAAATGAGTCCAACCAAATTCTCCCCTCTGTCTCTCTTCTTCTTCTTCTTCGTATTATGGGCGGGTGGAAAACAACTGCATGGTGCATTACCACCACCACTGGTATGGCGTGTGGACAGAAATCACGCTCAAACAAAACAAACAAACAAAAAAAACAAAAACAAAAAACACTTCATATCCTCCCAAACAACCTTCTCTCAAAAACTGAAACAATGCCTGATAACATTTATCCCCAGACTCCTTCTGTAGTAACCCTACAAGATCAAGTTTCATATCAATGCTATTGAGATTTCGGACCAACCATCTCCTCTCTACCGTATATTTCTGACACTTCAAAATAACATGCTCCAAAGTTTCATCCGCTCCACAATAATCACATTTCCCTGAGGCATGCTTCCCTATCAAGAACAGTGTGGAATTCAAACCCGTATGCCCAAATCTCAGTCTTGACACCACCACCTCCTCTCGCCTACTCCTTCTTGTGGATCTCCTCACTCCCACCCCCCTTTGAATTTTATATAACCACCTTCCCCTCCTGTCTTCGTCCCACTGTTTCTGCCATCTACCCCTCATTTCTTGCTTAATAATACTCTTTACTTCCTCCTGACCAAAATTCACCGCCAGATCAACTATCTCATGATTAGTGGCTGCCTTTGCTAACCTGTCTGCTGCTTCATTCCCCCTTACCCCATAGTGAGCCGAGACCCATACAAACACTACCGATAGATCCATCATATGTATCCTGTAAAGAGTTTGCTGAACCTCTAATAAAATATCTGACCTACCTTTCGAATGACCATTCTGTAGACTAACCAAGGCTGCACTGGAATCTGAACAAATAATTGTGTTCAGTGGCCTCAAATCTTCCACCCACTGCACTGCTAATAGAATCGCTATCATTTCTCCTGTAAACACAGACAATCCATTATTAATCCTCTTCCCAATTTTTACCATAAAGTCCGGAATTACTAGTGATGTGACGTTCTGTATCGAGGCTTCAAAGCTTGTGTCGAGTAATTGAGGGGGCGTTTCCGCGATGCGCGTATCGAGGCTTGCTTCATTTATGGGAGGAGCTGAAAATGATGACGTCCGAAGCCTCGCTGCCCGGCTGTACCACGTGACTGGTTCATGAAGTGGTTCGAACTTTGCCGCGGGCTATGACAGCGATATAAACCCCTCAGACTTCATTCAAAAATGTGGGTGTTTGATGGAGAGTTGCGGTTAGTGAGAGTTTGGAGACAGTTTGGAGGTTTATGAGAGTGAGGAGAGAAAGTCAGGAGAGAATGGAGCCGGCTAAGAAGAGGAGGATGTCCTCCCCTGTGTGGGAACATTTTGATCTTATTCCTCCCAACAATGTATGTAAATTTCTACAGAAGATGTATTTTCATAATACTGATGGTGCAATACAATTTATGTTAAGCTGTCTTGACGTTTGTACAAGGTGAAGTGTTTGCTATGTGCCAGGGAGCTGGGATATAACAACAACACCTCATCCATGCTTAGGCACTACAGAGCTTTGCATGAGAATAAGGGGAACACCGATTGTGAAGCAAGACCAGGTGAGCCATCAAATGCAATGATAATATAGCATGCAGTAATGTTACTAAATGATATAACAATATTATACAGCTGTTATAAGTTACGTGTGTGATATTTATATTTGTGCTTTGTCTTTATTGTCTTTCCTCAGGAGAACAATCTCAAATAGATGAAGACCTGGTTAGCATGGTGATTGTCCTCCACAATGCTAAATGGCTGGGAGTCCTCAAAGGATTTAAAAGATTTGTTAAATCATTAAATCCTAGCTATGTTCTCCCCACTAAAAAGGTCATAAAAGCAGTGAAAATTTAGTTTTTACAGAATAAAATGTGAACAGGCAGGACTGAGGCTCAAAGCCTCAGTGTGTAGCTGTCCATACCTCAACGTTACAAAAGCACAACTACTGTCCACACCCCAACCACACCTCACCTCACAGTAAATGATCATTTCCATTTTAAGCATTTCCAAATGATCATTTTCCATACTGCCAGTATAAATATACACAGTATACTGCCATCACTACAATATACATGTTTTACACACTCCTTTTGTTGTTGACATTTACAGGCTGTGTGCAAAAGGCCACACTCTTCAAATTCATGCCAACTAATATTTTTACGTCCAGTAGATGTCCTACTAGAGCAAATGAAGCTTCAAGAAGCTTTGCGCTGGGATGAACCAATTGGATGAAAAGCTTCAGTGCTTCATGAAGCTTCATCTGCCCATCACTAGGAATTACCACTGCCACCCCAACTTGACTAGCTGGATTCTTTGAAGCATCCGTACCTGCACATACCCATAATACTGATCTATGAAACCCTGAACTATATTAGAGTCTAGACCGCCTGCCCCGTCCTTACTCTTCTGGCGCAACAAAGAAAAATCTACAGCTGCTTCAGGAAGTATCCATGGAGGGATTGCAAGCCTCGGCACTTGCCGACATATGTCTAAGTGGTCCAATTCTCTCCTCTCTCTCCCCAGGACAGCTGCTTTTGATTAGCCTCGTTTGCCACCTGGGCCCAGTCAGCAATCACCTCTGAGGCTATATTAGCTGGGGATGAGCTGTGAGCAGTGTGGTTTTTTCCCCTCTGTGGCACTACATGGTTTTCTGCTAGGTTTTGGACAGACAACTTCCTTGCGAGTAGTGAGTAGATGGGCTTGTGGGCCCTGGAAGTGTCTCCCTGTGGTGAGAAGTAAAATATGAAGTGGGAAGTGCCTCCCTTATTTGTTTGGTAGTTTTTCCTTTGTTGCTGTGATTATTTCCTTTGTTCCTTTGGCGTTATTGGTAGAACTGCATTGCCGGCTCTTTAAGTTAAGGTCATTTGTAATAAGGATACATTCTTTGTAATAAAACTATATTATTATAGAACAACTCTGTGTGTTTTCCTTTTCATTCTTTTTCCGGACCCATTTGTTACTGGTCCCCACACTCACACCCGTAGACCTCTTCGTGGGGACGTAACAGAATCACTTAGAGGCTGAAGGTTTTGTTCTTCCCACTCCTCTTTTTTTTTTTTTTTTCCTTCTTCAGCTACTGACAGCACTGTAGCAGAACGGGACAACGAGTCCAGAGTGTGGAGAATGAATCCGAGCAAAAGACAAACCGTGAAATCTAGATCACAGCAGCCAAATCCAAGAGTTTCAGGCCACAGAAAGCTGAGGAGGTGAATCTGCAGACTGAGGTGAAGCAGTGTGGAAGCTTGTTGATGGGCTACAGATGTGGATGAGATTATAATGTTTTACTGTTTGACTTTTACAAAAAATAATTTAAAATGTGTTTATGTTTTTGTAGCTAGCTGTGAGGTCACTTTTAACATGCAGGCAATCGGCTGCTTAATCTTATTCCATAGTGAACACACTGCTTTACACTATCGTTATTTTAGCTTTCAATTTTTAACTTTTCATAATGTTCTTCTGTAATAATTACATTTCTAAATGCTTTAGCTGTGTTAGCTAGACCTGTTGTACCCTTTGTATTCTAATGTGCATTTTAACTTTACAATCTGTAATGAAATGATCTAAATCACCAATAAACTAATGAGACTAATAAATATTATCTTAAATACTTGAAGAAATTATTTATGACTTGTATACCTTTACAGCTGTTGTTGCAGCAGCTCTTGGAAGTTTGGAATTCTGGAGATCCTAGTGTTAAGCCCCAGATTGTACTTAATGGGTTATTTTTTTTCTCTTTACTTAATCCAAGTTCCTCATACCTCATTATTTTCCAGCTGAAGACTTTAACATGATTTTTTCTGCTCTTATGCTCCACTGTGGTTGCACCGATTCTAGCCTGGACACATTGCAATAGACATAACACACAATTTTCCTCAGTTCTGCAGACATCCAGAAGGTATAATTTTACAGGAGACAGCCTTTACATTTTGCATTTATATTACACTTTTAACTCTGTTCCAGTGATCCAAAATTCACTGACAAGCGAAAACAGCAATGCTGCTTCTACTGTTTCTCTGCTTCCATCTTTCTGCTCCTCTCATATATTTCTTTTCTTTTCACCAGTATCTGCTTCTCAGTTTACTCTGATACCTTTAGACTTGTCTTTTTCAGACCATCAAACTTGTTTTTGTTACTGTGCCATGCTCTTGTACTGCTGAGGCTTTATTGCAAGTGTAAAAAGGAACCAAGTCACTGAGAAATATGTACTAATTTCTGTCATTCCCTATTTTTGCTTGATTCTTTGTTTGAATTTATATTACATCTGAAGTAATATCTGTTTATGTGTGTATGTGTGTGTGTGTGTGTGTGTGTGTGTACAGGTGTACTTAGATTTGTGTGTATCTCGTTGTCTCTGTCTGGATGTTAAAGATGTCGAGACGTGTATGTATACTACCATTTTACCTGTGGACTGTCTTTTTCTCCTTCAAGCTTAGGTCTGCTACCAGTTCAGTTCAATTTCATTTTATTTATATAGCACCAAATCACAACAGTTGCATTACGGCACTTCATATTGTAAGGTAAAGAACTTGCAATAATAAAGGAAAACAGAGAACACCATAACAATCAGATGACCACCTATGAGTAAGCACTTTGGCAACAGTGGGATGGAAAATCTCCCTTTTAACCGGAAGACACCTCCAGCAGAACTAGCCGTGGGAGCAGTGGCTATCTCTTGTAACTGATAAAGCGGATAAAGGACAAGACAGAAACATGCCGTGAAAGAGAGCCAGAGACAACTAATAATTAAATGCAGAACAATATATAAACACATGAGTAAAAACAGGGACTTCACCCTCCACATCTTCTTGAGTGCCTCTCTCAGCCCTTGGTACTTCTTGAGCTTCTCATGTTCCTCCATCCTGATGTTGCTTTTCATTTGGTATAGCCACATCTTGTTCTGCTTGTTCCTCCTCCTTCCTGATGTACTGGTGGATGTTTGTTGTCTCATCCTGGACTGTGGTACTGCCACTCACTAGTCCCCAGCCTCATTCTTTTCGCTTAACATACAGCCTCAGGGTGCTGGACTTGCAGTGAAACCCTCCATGTTTGGTCAGGAGCTTCCTTGTCTTGATGTCAGTGGCTTCTATCTCCTCCTTTGTCAGGTTATTATCCCAGCAGGGGACCTGAGCAAGGGCTGGGTGTAGGTGTTGAAAGCTTGGATTTTGTTCTTACCATTCACTCCTCAGGACTTGCCAGACCCTCTGCAAGTACTTAGTGGTTGCAGCTTTCCTAGTGGCCTCTTCGTGGTTCCCATTTGCCTGTGGGATTCTCAGGTTGTAGCTGTCCCCGATGTCTGCAATCCCTTCAGTTCTGACTACCTTCCATCTCTTTGTTATCATCTGACTACGCTTTTCCAGTCTGAACAACATTCCAATGTCATTGCTGCATATCCTCGTTGTGGCGATCAGTGAACCAATGTCCCGTTCACTCTTGGCATACAGCTTGATGTCTTCCATGTAGAGGAGGTGGGTGCCATTCCATAGTCAATATCCGTAGCCAATCTGGTTAATGATTTGACTAAGGTGGTTTAGGCCTATGCAGAACAGCAATGGGGACAGAGCATCTCCTTGAAAGATCCCACACTTGATGGCAATCTGTTCTATAGGCTTGAAGCTGGCCTCTAATGTTGTATGCCACATCCCCAGTTCCTGAGTTCCTGATGAAGGGTCTTAGGGTCCTGTTGATTTTGTACAGTTACAGGCATTTCAGGATTTGTGTGTGGGGCATCAAGTCATAGGCCTTGCAGTCAATCCAGGCAGTGCACAGCTTGGTCAGCCTGGTCTTGCAGTCTCCAGAGACTGCTCTGTCTATCAGCAGCTGGTGTTTCGCTCCTCTGATATTCTTGCAAATACCTTCCTATGCCCCACTCATGTTTTGAGCCATATGCCTATTCATCTTAGTCGCTATGATGCCTAACAGGAGTTTCAATGTGGTACTGAGGCAGGTTATCGGCAGGTAGCTGGATAGGGGTCCTTGGGGATCAGGATTGTCCGGCCTTCAGTTAGCGATTCTGGGTGTCTCTCATTGACTAGCAGCTGGTTCATTTGTACTGCTAGGTGCTCATGGAGTGTCAACTTGACATAACACCGTTGGGAACAAAGACTTAGAGCAAAGACTGCAAGCCAGGCCTTCTAATCCACACTTATTCATCTCATGCACTTCTAGAAGAATGGTCAAAAATTCTCATCGACACCCCTAAACTTTGTGGAAGGCCCTTCCAGAAGAGCTGAACCTGGAAAGAATAGCTGAAGAATCTTGAACTTTTGCTACAGTGTTTGTAAACTATAATGCATGTCTGGACAGAGTGATCCAGGTTTATATTGTATGCTCTTCAAAGGCACACTAAAGAATGCACAGTTACTGCTTAGCCATTTATGTAAAAATTACCAGCGCTTAATGCATGAAAAAAAAAAAAAAAACAGTTCTACATTTTATAGATGTGAGAAACGTTTATTTGAAATGTGGCATAAATTAATGCATAAAGATGCAATAATGCTTTATTCTCATTTTCTTATGCTCTTACAGTTGAGAATGGCATAAAACAACTGGAGAGTTGAATGAGAGGAGGTGCTGATGTAGCAAAGTTTGAATCGTAATCATCACCTTTATTAATGTGGTATGAAAATCATTCTGCTGTAGTAATGTTTCATAAAAGATGATGGATGCCTCAGTGCTGCCCTAGAAACATTTGTTTACTTCAGACAGCTGCATTCAGCTGCAAAATTGGATCCAATTGATCTGTAGTGCTGTATTTAGATGGTTGCCTAATTGTCCTGTCTAATTTGCCATTGATAGCCTCATACTAATGCAAAGGAAAATTGCTCTTGTTGTCTTGCAACCTTCATGAACAATTAAAACTGGAGATGGAACAAATACAGACAATACATGACATTCTCAAATGCAGTTTATATTGCCAGCCAGAACATAATTGAAATTTATAGATAATAACTTATAATTAATGCAGTAATATTCTGACTGACTGTACTGACCTCAAAAATTGTGTTATTTCAGTGTAAAACATGTTTTATGTTCTGTGATATTACCAAGTTTTTGCACAAGTAAATGAGAATAATTCATTTTTTAACAGACTAATTAAAGTAGTATATTTAGAATGTAAATGTAGACGTCTTTTGGAAATAAAATAGTCTTTTTGCTAATGGCATAAGCAATTATTTTTGTTCTTGCAATGACATGCCATGGTTCCTGACCTTAACTGGACTAATTTTTTTATGGGCAGAATTTCTAGGCTAGCCCAGTGGTAGAAGGCTTTTACTTGGGTGGTCTCAGAATCTCATCTCTGCTTTTCGCAGATGAGGTGCTTGTGTTGACTTCATCAGGCGATGGCCTCGAGCTTGCACTGGAAGGGTTTGCAGCCGAGTTTGAAGAGGTGGGAATGAGAATCAGCACCTCCAAATCTGGGCCATGGTACTGTTAAGTATCTTAACAAGGGTCTTGTTCACGAGTGACTGGAGAATGGACTGGGAGGATTGGTGCTGTGGCTGCAGTGAAGCTCTCAATTTACTGGTGGATTTATGTCCCTAACCTCACCTATGGTCACGAACTGTGGGTAGTGACCGAAAGAACGAGACTGCAGATACAAGCGGTGGAAATGATCTCCCTCTAGCTTCTTCTTTAGAGATAGGGTGAGGGGTTTGGTCATCTGGGAGAGGTTCAGAGTAAGGCATGTCCCACCGGGGCACACCCAGGACACGCTGAAGGGATTATATCTCTCGGCCGGCCTGGGAATGGTTTGGTGTTGCTCGGAAAGGCTAGGGAGAGGGAGGTCTGGGCTTCTCTGTTACCCATATGGAAAAGAAATAGTAAAAAAGACTTGCATAAGATGTGGCCTACTTCATATAGTGAATCATATAAGGCTTATATGATTTACTCATGAAAGTGGCCACTTTCTCATCACTTTCATATATTGTTTTAGTAAGTATCCAAAACATACAAGTTTCATTTATAGACTTTTTCAAGGGATCTTATATCTGTTTTCACTCTTTTATGCTTTTCATACAAGTTTCACACAAGACAGATACAAACTTTATAAGATTTATATAAATCTTTTCCATATGGGTAGGCTGCTGCCCCCACGACCAGGCCCTGAATAAGTGGAAGAAGATGGGTGGATGGATGGATGGACTTTTTATTCTATCCTTTTTTTTTATCCTGATTCAAGCCAAAGGGATTATACATGCTTTTCCCATGGTGCTTTACTTCCTGTTCCTGCCCACAGCACAAAACTACTGATTTATAAACAGTGGCGTACAAGTGCAAGAGCTGTGATTTCCCATGCTTACGTGAGGAGTTTTCCAAATTGACTTGTTCCAGATGTTCCTGTCATCTGCCTGATAGTCATGCCAGCAAGGGTTCAGAATGTGGAGTCATCACATCGTTCATGTAGACTTTAGATCATGGAATGGCTTAGCAGGAAATTGGAATATGTTTTTATACCACACCTTATATAGTATATATTCTTAAATATTTGTATACATAAGTAAAAGATAAAGTAAAAAGGATTCATATGTATTTTAGCATCATAAGCCCATCTTAAACATCAACAACAAGTTAATATTTATTATCATAAATTTTGCACAAAAAAGTAAGAAAATGTGCATTTGATCAATTATTTCTTTTTGTAACATTGCTTAATGGCAATAAATCTGGGAAAGGCTCTGGTAAAGGTTGGAAAGGCTCTTTATTTTCACTTACATGGGTCAATCCCATAGATACATCAGCTCGAAACATCAGTTCCTGAGATATGGTGACCAAGAAACCCAAGGCTTAGTCAGCTTCTACAAAGCAAAATGGGTCAAAATCCCTCCTGAGATGTGCGCAAGCCTAATGTTTTGTGTCATGTGCATTCCTAACTTTTATGTGTTTTTTTTTCTAAATTTGTGAATTATATTGTGTCTCTTTCCGTTAAAATGAAACTATCATAAAAATTAGAGAAGGTTAGAGACTTTTCTTTGTAAGTGATCATACTTAGAAATTCAGCACAGATTAAATAATTACAGCATTTCCCCCACTACAGGTAATGATTAACAGTTTTAACATCAAAATCATCTCATGCTACTCAATGCATGTCTCTGGCCACATCAATAGACACTTCCTTGGTTCCTTCCCAAATTTCTCGCCCTCCAAGTAGTCACACTGTCCAGGAATTTCCTTAATTTATCTCAATTTGCTTTCCCCCATCTTTTCTTATTGCCTACCCTATATGCCCTCAGCCTCCTGATAAAAGATTTGGATTTTCCTTGGTTTACTGCACCGGCTAATTCCCTCTGTGACCATTACATTAAACTCCAGGTTTATTTATTGGTGACGCTCAAATCTACTAAATAAAGAGATGAAAGAGGACTTAGATATAGGAGGTAAAAAATAAAAGCAAAGTAGGTGGGGGGTGAGGAAATGAAATGAGCCAGCCAGTTTGTGTTTGTGTAAAAGACACAAATTAGTTAATATAATATAATATAATATAATATAATATAATATAATATAATATAATATAATATAATGCTTTTTACAACTACATGAATGAATGAAAAAATAATGTTTCAAGTTAATTAGCAATAATTCTAATTTGGTTGGTCTTGGTTAAGTTTTAGAAAAACATCATTTATGAAAAAATATTGCTGTGCTGTCATGGTCACTAGGATTAGGATCACTGATCAACAATTCCAAACAAATAGTAAATGGACCAGTTCTCATGTTGCACTTTTCTAGTCTAGAATTCAAAGCACTTCATGCAGCATGTTTCATTCACCCAGTCAGTTTTTTTCTTCATTGAAGTGCTTTGATAAACATATTGGGAACAACTTGGAATTCAGGTTCAATTCAAGGATACTTTGGGATGCAAACTGGAGCAACCAGGGGTCGAATCACAAACCTTCCAATTAGTAGACAGCCCACTCTACCTCAACCACAGCCACCCAAAAATACACATCAAAACTGGTTTTGGAATCAGTGAAGCAGGCTACACCAAGCAGTAGTCTGCTCCAGGAAAATATGCAAACTCTACCAAGTTCTCCTAGACCACTGGAACTATATTTAACTAAATATTAGTAGAGGTGGATAGATAGATTTATACAGACATTTTGAATGGAACACAACTGTACCTTGTTTTTGCTAAATGATGATACTAAGTCTATTGCCATCCATTCAACTGTGTTGCTGTGAGCTGTGTGAATTTCACAGACAATGACTTAAATGGGTGGGGTTTTCAGTGAAGAAACAGTTAGATGACAATATTAACTATGTGACAGGAGGCCTGAACTTCACCACCCAAAGAATAAGTGTATCTGATATTATGAAGAAGGCTTTGACTCAAAATATGCTAATTTATTTCTCCAGATAATCAGCTTCTGGAACCAAATGAGCTTCCCAATGAAAAGACAGAGATAATAATCTATTAGACTAATTGTGAAGACCTAGACATCCCCTGTAGTCAGTTCTGACTCGATATCTGACAGATTAAATTCCGCAGGCATTCTCTATTGAACCAAAGATAATCTCTCCTCTAATTGCATCACTTGATGTTTGATATCCCCAGTAGGAAACCAGCTAATTTGCACAGTGGTCACTTTTGTATGTTTATTTTGCAGCACTTTGTTCTTACTTGGGCTTAAGATCAAGAAAGATGTCACTTGCACTACAGCAGATGGGCAACAGTTTGATGCCATGCCAGGAAAAAAAGCAAAACTGTTCTCAGACCATTTCATATTACTTGGGGCTAGTAATGTCTTTAAATTGGTGCTGATGTACCACAACTGCCATATCCAAAAAACAAAAAAACCCAATCAGTTTCTGAATAAAATTAACACTCCTCTGAAGAAGTCACTTGGATGAGTGACGAAACGTTTCTCCCACAAAATGCGACGTCCAGATGAACAGAATCAACTTTTGGAGATTAACACTCCTCTGTTGACAACAGGTCAAAAATATATTTTTGATTACCAAAATCAAAAGCAAGTATATGTATTATGTACTTTACTTTTACTTTAACTGTAGCAGTTTTGCAGTAAAAATGCATTGTGTGCAATTAGCTAAACCATTGTAATAATAATGTATACTTTATTAATCCCCGTAGGGAAATAAGTCCTCTGCATTTAACCCATTCACTCAGTGAAGCAGTGGGCAGCCACCAATCCAGCGCCTGGGAAGCAGCGTGTAGGGACTGTACCTCCCTCAGGGGTACCTTAGGGTAGCCGTTCAGTGAATTCGAACCCCAGACCTTCCGATCATGGGGCGACTACTCTAACTACTGACCTATCCCTGCCCTCTTGTTGTTGTGATCCTACTGTTTTACATAGATGCTGTTGCAATGGGTGACATTGCTCTTGCATTAGCACCTAGTATAGAACTCTCCATACATAACTTCATCCATAACTCCTTACTACTTCTAGATTTAAAGCATAATAAAATCCATAAGTGAATATGAATATTTACATGTGACAGGTTATAGCAGGCCTCTCTTTTATTGTTGGCTTGTAAATATAGTCAGTGAACACTAAATATAATGCAATGAAAGTTTAGAGATTTTAACAAAATCAGGAAAAAAAATCCAAGGTATCAAAGGTTTACAATAACACTATAGACTCTGGGTTATCAGGTTGACTATGGTCCAGATCCTGGCTCAGATGCCATTTTGGACTTATTAGAGTCTGACAGACCTCTCCTATTTTAATTTGCACACATTTTCTCATATTTTTGGCTGGGTTATTCCAGTCTACATAGTTCTTTCCCTGCACATTTGAAACACCCCAACCAATCACGTGCATTCTAACTCATCCCAAGTGAACAGTAGGGTTAAAGCTGCTGTTTGTCATAAACCTGGCAGTTTTGCCCAAGGGATGGACTCAAACACAGACTCTGGTGAACTATTTACAGAGACTTTATTCAACCGGGGAACCAAACAAACACAAGGAGGGAGACTTAGGGGGAAGGAAATAACTGAGGTGACAAGACGGCGACTGACACTGGATTTACGGAGAGGAGTGTGGCGACAAGGGAAGGAGGGACAAGGGGGGTTCTGCAAGGAGACGGAGAAACAGCTATTGTCTCGTGGTTAGGAGCAACTGACTGAAGGGAGTTTGCTGGTGAGGTTTGTTCTCCTTAATTTGCAGATCCAGTTTTAGAGAGTCCTAAGGAGGGTAGGTCAGTGGAAGTCAGCTCACAGTCCAAGAATGTGGGGTGTAGTGGCAGGTTGGAGGGCAGGCAACCAGGTAGGAGAAGGAGCCAGAGATCACCAGGGCAGGTAAGTTCACTCCTGATGGTTTGATTTATGGATACGTCAACCCTAGGGAGGATAAGGTTACTCAAGGAAAAGGCAATTATTTTAACTACAAGAAAGAGTGATCTAATTACCGCCAGATGGCACACAAGAGACTAGCAAGGCATGGCAGACTGCTCTGGGTTTAAGAAGCCCTCCGGCTGATTGCATGTACACGAGGTCCTGGTGAGACATAGGAGGGTCCACCCTAAAGGGGTGGACAGGAGACCGACAGCCACAAAACACAAACACCGTGGACACTCCCATGGACCAGAAAACGGAAAGTGAAACTATCCCTTTTCTTTTTTTTTTAAATTGAGCACTTTATTTGAAGACAACTTTCTCAAAAGGTCTTCATTTTCAAAAGTAAAAGAATCTGTTTTATAATGATATCGTTATTATTTAATTTGACAATTCAAGTTTATATTTACTTGAGACCCTGTTGCTGAATACATACAGAGATCAATAAAACTATTAGGCTACTTCAAAATATACAGCTGAAAAAAATTTAAGAACTTAGGGATAAAACACTTGGGAATCACATCAGAGTTCAATGGGTGAAAAAAAATCATACTGAATATCTATACTGATATGGACTGTGTACTGGGTTAGGAACATAAGGATGCTACATCGGTTGATGAAAATGAAAATGATCAACCAACAGAGGGCTGAGTTCAAAAACACTCAAAAATGATCAAAAACAATTCAGCTCAAAACTATTATTGCAGCAGCAGATTTTCTCTAACTTGAACTCCTTAAATTGTAATTAAATACCCCTGGTCTCAGGGGCACTCGATCACGACATGCAAATCTAAAAATAGACATAAATTAATACTTTCCAAACTAAAGCAGTCTTTCGCCTTCATAAAACTCATTACCTGTCAAATAACATTTGCATCCATCCTTTACATAACTGAAATTTTGTGACTGCATTCAGTTATTGTCATTGAAAGCAGTCCTTGTTTCAAAGCTCTACAAGTACGTAAGGCAAGCTACCACTGGTTTCATTTTCACTGCTCTGAAATCACTTATGGCCAACGATTGGTATGTAAACACAGCTAGCTTTACCAAGTAAATGAGCTTCAGTGATTTAGAATAGTAACAGATGTAACAGACACTTTCCTTTCTCTAGCCACCTTGATCAACATGTGTGATGTATATAGGACAAAAGATGAAAAAGTTGTCAATAATGTATTTCGTACATTAGCAAGGAACGGTGGGATGATAATGATGGAGAGGGGATGGCAGTTATCAACTAGTGATGGGTTCGCGAACGAAATGGCTCTTAGAGCCGGATCTTTGAAGTGAACGATGCGAGCCGGCTCCTTATTGGGAGCCGTGGGTTTGTTTGTTTTTTTCTCCTGCCCTCTCTTTCCCTTTTTTTCACTTCACGCTGCAAGTCACCCTTATGTTTGCGCTGAGCAGAGATGGCAAACAGGGCCTTGGGGCGGTAGTTACACTCACAACAGCAGTAGCACACAACAAGAGCAGGAGGGAGAGGGAAAGAAAGAGAGCTAGGGGCAACAACAAGAGACAACATCAATCTTATTGACAAAACAAAGGCAGAGTGTAGAGTCTACAAGAAAAGGATATCATATAGAGCTGGCTCCACAAACAACATGCACAGGCACCTAAGAACTGTCCACCCATCAGTGCAATGGGAAGATAAAACGCAGTCAGTTGAGTGTGATATTAATATTTCTAAATGCCAACCTTTACCTTAATTAAAGATCTGGGCGTTCTTTTTTCCCCCATATTTTAATTTATATTTTATTGTGTTGTGGTTTGCAGTGTTTTGTGTTGTTTCACTTTAAATTTGTTTAAAAGGAAAAAGCTGAAAATTTAAGTAGTTAAAAGTTGAAATGTAAATAGTTGGTTTCTGTATTTTATAATGTATTTATTACATTTTATGTGGAGTGAATAAATAAAAGTATATTCACAGTGGCCCCTAGAGACAAAGCACATACAAACATACACATACACGTACAAACTCCAAAACACAACGGAAGTGCTCCAGGATGCTAGGGGCCGTGTTGAGCTTTTGTTACCTAGTGGCTACACAAGCCAGGAAGTACCAACAATCGGATTGGGTGTGTGGTAGTAGCAGGTAAATGAAGTTTTTTTTTTTTTTAAATTATTTGAATATATATATATATATATATATATATGAGTGTTTGTGTATTAATACAAAAACAATAGACATATGAATTCGATTGTGTAATTTAAGTGATCTAGGTAGCTCTGTTTTGGAAGTTCAGTTTATGCTAGAAATGTGTTTTGGAGTTTGTACGTGTTTCGTCTCTAGGGGCCCCCATAAATATTTATATATAAACATACATAAAGGAAACCACGTTTTTTTACATTACTAATTCCTTTTGTACATAATTTTATATTGTTGTTGATAATTAATTAATTAAAGCAACAAAACAACCTGAAGAGCCTGTTGGTAGCCGAAAGAGCCGGCTCTTTTTAGTGATCCGAGCCGAGCCGGTTCTCCAAAAAGAGCCGGAAATCCCATTACTACTATCAACAGGTCCAATCTAATGAAACAGACAAATTGATTTCAGATTAGCAGCTATGAGAATATCAGAACGTAATCGAATTAACAAGCTGTTTTGCCAAAACTCCACGTTCATTTTTTCATTAATATTTTGAATTCGCCTTGTAGATATTGACAGTTAACCCTGTCACATGCTGCTCAAGCCTTTTAATTCATCTGCCTTTTTAAAAATTATTAAAATTGTAATATTGTTATTATTATTTTAGAGCGAGGCTGTCCCCTAAGGACAGCCACTAAAAACATATCCTTTATATTTTATGATGCTAGATGTTATGCTGAATAGTGTTTCAAATGAGCTCTATCATAAACACATGCAGCAGCATATTAATCCCTATAACAGTGATGCAGAATGATTATCTTTACTTTTGATATTTCTTTTGCACAATTTTCCATTAGCATAGTTTTATGTGTGGTGAGTTGTGTTTTATTGCTTCTTCTTATTGCTTCAAAGGGAATGGTTAAAAAAATTCCACACCACTTATAGCAAATCAGGCAAAACAATGGTATGAGTCTGGAGAATTTTTCTGTCATAAGAACTGCACAGTCATGAAGACATCTAAAATTTGATTTTTGTCACACTGGTTCAATAGCATCTACATTGTTGTATATTATACATATTACTTGAAGGTTACTACTGGAGGTAATTTAATTAATTTAGTAATTATGGCAGATAGCTGAATAATTGTAGGAAGTTCAAATTTGGATAGAGAAGATGACAGTTGAGTAGGAGAAAAAATGCAGATAGAACAACTGACCATATCACAAGAAGAGGGCAATTGTTGATGAAGATTCACAATCTTGGTATAAAAAAAGTCCATAAATTTGTTACAGGCTGCAGCAGAGTGTGTATGTGTAGCTAAGGTATCTGGAGGTTTAACAATATTGTGTAATGTAGAAAACAAAGTGCAACTGTTTCCTTCAATTTTCTTCGATTCAATAATCGAAGTGTAGTAAACAGATTTAGCATGACAAATAGCGTCTTTATAATGTTGTGTATGACTGAGAAACATGTCCTTTTGAATAGTAAGTCCCGTTTTCCTGAAGAGACGTTCCAGGCAGCCAAGGTAACTAAGAGGTTGATAAGTCCTTTGTTTTAATGAGGTACCAGGTTGTGGTGGGGCGTGGCCTGCGGTGCAGTGCGGACGCACCTGCACGGCATCTGCAATCACGCCCTGCCGTGTTAAAACACGGGGACTCAGGGGTTGGTGTGGGGTTGTGGTGGTGTGATGCAAATGTTAAATAAAGATGGCTCAAATGTCCATATATTAGTGGTAAATGGACTGGTTCTTATATAGCGCTTTTCTACTCTTCTGAGCACTCAAAGCGCTTTACACAACTTGTGCATTCACACCCATTCACACAAGCACATTGTTCTAAGTGCTTTCTAAGAAGCATTCACACACATTCATACTCTGATGGATGCATCGGAGAGCAATTTGGGGTTAATATCTTGCCCAAGGATATTTGGCATGCAGACTAGGGGAAGCCAGGAATCGAACCACCAACCTTCCGATCAGTAGATGACCTGCGCTACCGCCTGAGCTACAGCCGATTAGACATAGAAAGTCCACTTTATGACCATCAAGAAGATCATAGACAAGAGGTCCCTTGCAGGAGATGGATCGGACATTTAACAATCCAACGGAGACAGGATAGTTGCCGCTAGCTTCGCAAGCCGACCTGGCAAGGCAAGCAAGCACACTATGTCCAAAAACAGCCCAGCGGCTACCAGCTGATGCTGACAGCTGATGCCTAATATATTTTTGAGCAGGAGCGCCCCCCACCAAAGTTGGCCACAGGCAGTCTTGACTTGACAGATCTTGTATAGTGGTTGTCATGAGTTGCTGGATTGGATGTGGGAGCTAATGTAGTAGACTTAAATCTAGGGTCATTTTCATTCTGGCTTAGTCTTGTATGAAACGACAGAAGAATGAAAAGGGAGGGAAATGCATGTCATGTCTTTGCTTGTATATTGTCCCCTCTAACATTCACTTGTCTTTAAGATTTGATGTTAACTTATCAACTATTGGGGCAATGCCACGTGATGTGTCCAAATACACTAGTCCAGATAAAGAGAATCAGAATCAGAATCGTGTTTATTGGCCAAGTATATGTGCAGACACATACAAGGAATTTGGTTCCGGTAGATGGTGGCTCTCAAGCACAGCAATGTAAAACACACACACACACACACACACACACACACACACACACACACACACACACACACACGTGTCTATATATACACATTACACATACATACACATACATACACAACGCTGTGTAAACCAACTAATCTAAACTTATATACATAAAATACAGAAATGAAATGACGTGGAATGAATACTACAGAATGTACATAAGGTGCAGTTGCAGTCTGGCAGTGGGAGCAGTGTGACAGGTCAACTGTTTAGAAGGGAGATGGCGAGGGGAAAGAAACTGTTCCTATGTCGGGTGGTCCTGGTCTGCAGGCTTCTGTACCGTCTGCCAGAGGGCAGCAGATCAAAAAGTCTGTGACCAGGGTGTGAGGGGTCTGTGATGATTTTCCCTGCCCATTTCCTGGTTCTTGAGAGGTGCAGATCCTGGATGGAGGGCAGGGGGCAACAATGATCCTTTCTGCTGCCCGTACAGTCTGCTGCAGTCTGCCCCTGTCCTGTTTAGTGGCTGCACCATACCAGACTGTGATGGAGGAGCACAGGACAGACTCAATGACCGCAGTGTAGAACTGGATCAGCAGCTCCTGTGGGAGACTGTACTTCCCCAGTTGTCTCAGGAAGTGCATCCTCTGCTGGGTCTTTTTGAGGATGGAGTTGATGTTGGTCTCCCACTTCAGGTCCTGGGAGATGGTGGTACCCAGGAACTTGAAGGTCTTCACAGTCGTCACAGGGCTGACTGATATGGTGAGGGGAAGCAGAGTTGAGGGATGTCTCCTGAAGTCCACTGTCATCTCTACAGTTTTAAGAGCCATCAGATTTGGCTGCATCAGGTCACAAAGTTCTCTTAGGTTCTGGGGTCTTGTTTGACACCCTAGGAAAACGTTCAAGTCTCTCAAGGAGTGACTTCTAAATAGCCTCTGGAATGCTATAACGTTCTGTAGCCGTGTCCAAACTTGCCATTGGCCCTCTGCTGAATTGTTGAGATGGATAGAGTGTATACGTTTGGTGTTTTTGGACAACTCTTCTCCTAGCCACCGGGTGAGCACATCTAACTTTTCTCTAGGCTTTAAACTTAACCCTTCAATAGCATTACAAAAGAAAGCTCTCCATGCCCAGTAGTTCTCTGCTCTGTCTGTAAGCTTTGTTAGACCATCTGCAACTAAGTTGCTTTTTGCCAGAAATTTAGCAAGATTATCAAAGACACTGTTCCAATTGTTGTATGTTTCTAATTGTAAAAAATGTTTGCACATGTCAGCTCACACATGATATTTTGTGTCTTGCTTACAGTTTAACGATTCATTCTTTCATTAAATCCATATCATGCATCAAATGGAATAAATCTTGCAGAAAGGAACAACGGTGTGTTTTTTTCTTTGCAAGATGATGGTTATTTACCTGCCTAGTTAAATGTGAGGGATTAAATGTGTGTGGATTTGAAAATGGTAATTGCACATGTACCTACACAAGGGTTGTTTTACTCAATGTGGTCCTCCGATTGAACTTTATTTATGGAGAGAACGTGATCTGACCTTGAAACAACCAAACTTACTATAGAGCTTCAAAATACACAAACTGTAGCATTGAGCTGTAGAACAATAGCCATAGCCATAGAACAATGATAGAAGCTTGTAGATGAAGACTGGGGGAAGGGCAATATGGACGATAGATGACCTCCGCAGAGCCACATACTTCCAACAAATCTTAAATTCATAAAATTATATAGAGAAATACATCGCTTATGGAGCATATCTTGAAGGGTCATTTTTGTCTGGCTGTGCTTTTGTATGCATTATGGCCCCTCATTCAAATAAATGTCACATCACTTGAAATATAACATCAAATTTCTTGAAGATACTGCATCCAAGATTACCCAAGATTACCCACTCCCAGATTACCTTTTGCATGTGGAGGCAGCTTTGTTTTTTATGTATTAAATAGCAGTCCTTTATTATCTTTTATCCTTTTTTGTAAATATCTCATCTTATCTTATTATCTTTATCTTTTAATCTACTCTGATTATTTCATAAAAAGAAAAAAGAACTGGGGATAGAAGATTCAAAGTGAGGAAATACAAACCCCACAGAGCTACAACTGAGTGCTGTTGATCGGCAGAGGTATCAGCCAATTATGGATGAGCAGAGGCTGCTGTCCCCCCCCCCCCCTTCACCCAGTCTTGTAGAGTAGTGATCCTTGTATGCGCTGTAGTATGAGGAAGAGGGGGAGAGCGATCATTGCTTGAAGAACCAGCCTCTCTCTTTCTCTCTCTCTCACTGCCTCCCTGCATGAGGGAGCCAACTAGTATTTGCAGTGAATCTTCAGTACAACCTGCAAATGGGGATGAAAGGCTATTCGGACTGACAGTCAAAGAAAAGGCAGAAGGGAAAAAAAGCAAAGTGGGCAGCTTTCTGAAAGCTTTGTTGTCGGAAGATACAAAAAGAGTGTCTACATAAGAACCAAAGAGATCAGAATCAACGCTGTTTGGGAAGCATGTATAATTCGGTATGCTTCATCATCCTGTCATGGGTGTTTGCTGCGCTTGTGTTCCCAGGTAAGGCACCTTCTTTTTCTCCAGTTTTCTGTATGTCTTTGTTTACATGCTGCTGTTTTTTTTATGTGGCTTTCCTATTCCTGTCAACACACAGGTGTCCACTGTTCAGTCATAGCCCCTTTCTCTTTTGCTTTCTTACTCATCTTTGTCAATAAATTCTGTCAGTAAAACTTTTTGTAAGGTTTTTTTATGTGGAAGTCTAAAGATTAGAAATTTAGAAAAAAAAATCCTGCATTCCTCCAAGAATACTCATGCACAAAGAGCGAAAAAGTTCCTTCCACCACAGACACTTATGATGCTTTACACGTATAAGACTGAGTTGAACAGAGAATTTTTTTACACTCACCAATAAAATTATATATATTTGTTCAGCTGAAATAATTAGTACATCCAAAGAATGTATGCAGACGTCAATATTTTTGATGTTTGGAGATGTTTGGAGTGGAGCTTCAGTATTATTAGACTGCAGAAGTTGTTGTTGTCTTAGAGTGTCTTAAATAGCTGCATGGGTATTAGGCAAACATTTAGTTTTTTAGTGCGTTGACACATGACACTTTCCTGTCAGCGAACCCTGGACATGGTCCCACTGACTGAACTTCCTTGTGATGTCAGGAAACGTGATGTAGTAAAATTATGTTAAATCAGCCTGACATCTCAAAATGCAAATATGCTCCCAAAGCACCTGTAGTGAGAGAAATGTTTTCCCCCCTCAAAGGGATTATGTGAACTGGATTATGCGAGGTATTTGACAGGGGAAATATGTGATATGTGACTAAGTGCATTTGCATTTTATTAACAAAAAAAATCATTTTAGGTTCTACAACATTTTAAAGAAACTTCTCTCTAGCATCAGAATGCATTTCTTTAAATAGAAGAATCACATTACAGTTATTCATCAAATATTATTGTCCCTAGCTTTACATTAGCTTTTAAAAAAGATTTAAAAATTTTTTTTAAACCATAGCTGAATGAAATCTGTATCTCTGTTTGTCCAGCCTCTTTGCATCCTTGTTTCCGATGCTGCCTCCCCAGCACACTGCAGAATAAAAAAGCGGATTTGCCACCACAGACCACAGAACATCTGCAGTAAATTGCTGCAGATGTCAAGAGATCTTAAATGGTAGATGCAAATAGCATGAGAAAAGGTTTATGTCAGAATGTTATTTGAGATAAAAGGGCAGAGATTTCTTTCACTGTGATATGTTTTAATCAATATTTATTTTTAGATTTCATCTGACAGGCACTGCTCGCCTCACTCGCCCTGATGTTAATTGAATTATTGTGTATGTGGAAATACTGTAATACATAAACAAACAAGCAACAACAAAAACAACGACAAAAAAGTGTCTGTGTGTGTGTGTGTTAAAAAGATACAAATATAAATATAAAAAAAATACATCATTGCTGATATGATATAGCAGTACTGGATAGTGCATAAAAAACAACAACAAAAAACTCATCCCACATACGCCCCCCACCATACTTCTTTCCCCACTTTATTCATCCAGAGCTGGGTTTTGCTGAATATACATGTCTTTTTAAAGTATTGCCCTGGTTCAATTTCATATGTATTCTCTACATACCTGTATCAGAATCAGCTATTTGACTGTCAGTATTGATAGAGACAGCTATGTTGAATTTGAAAAGTGTTGTGTTGTTGTGTTTTGGTCAGAAAATTGTTTACAGAATTTATGGTATGTGTGTGTGTGTCACTGTGACTGTGTGAGAGAGGATAGTGTTACATTATTAATATGCCTTGCTGAAAAACTCATTCTGTTGCTGGCTTTGTTTACTTTTTTTTTTTGGCTGAAACTATCTGGAACGTCACTCTTTGAACCTGTGATGACTTTATCTTTGCATTTAGATAACAGAGGGAAAGGTCACTGTACTTTATGAGCTCAGATGAGCTGATGAAATTTCAAAAAGTTCATCTGCATCAGCAAATTTAATTGATATTGATATATATGAAAAAACATTAAAGTTGAACAGAGTTAGTGTTTGAATTCTCATTTTCAATATGCAAGAATCAAGTTATTTTTAGCCAGTGACAGGATGGCTGTTCACTAGAACTGTGACCCTCTTGTTTCCATTTTTTTTTCTTCTTTCTCAGCGTGGGAAAAGTGTAATCATTAGGACTTAATAAGCAAGTAGCTTGCAGATACCACTTAATTTTTCAAGAACCACTGACAAGTATGTGTTTTCTGACGCCTTTTAATACAAAAAAACATAGACCAGGGGTGTCAAACTCAATTGGGTTCACATACCACATACAGCCTAATTAGATGTCAGAGGAGTACAGTCATTATGTAATTAGATATAAATAATAATAAGCCCATGTTTATTCCTTTGTTTTTATGCAAAGGAGTACAAGTACATTACAAAAAACTTCATATTTAATCAAATATCCTTTTAGAAAACATATCGAAACATTTAACAACCTCAGATTTCTTAAGACAGCTGTTTGCACAAATAGAAACAAAATTTTAAGTCAAAGGCATTTGCAACTGAAAAATATAGTATTGCACTTTAAATTTTATTGCATTGCATGAACAATAGGATTCCATCAAACCAAACTCTTTTGCAGTGAAGCTGTTGACTTACATTAAATTGAATATTTCCTAACTGTTTCTACAACAAGAATTCATTTTCACAGAACTATTTTCGGTGTAATCGGAGTCTAAACCAACATTTACAAGGAGTTAGTCATTTCTAGGCTACTTTGTTTTTGCTCCTGAAACTTAGCATCTTTTGGTCTGCACAAGTGCATCAGTATCAGTCATCTAACTGTTTATGTGTGAGCCTTGAGTGCAATTTTGTTTTATTGATATTCATCACTGTGAAAACTTGTTCACAATGGTAGGTTGTCCATGCAAAAACATTTTGTAGCCAGGGCTGTTAATTTAGGGTATGCTGGCAAGAGATATTGATAAAATGTGTCCAAATCTACCGAGGAAAACGTTTCTTCAAATCTGCGTCACTTTCCAAATCAGTTATCTGTAGTTGGATGTCAACAGGCACATCAGAAGCTTTGAGTGTGAAGGGTGAGCGAAAAACTGCAAATTCTGTCTCGAATTCACCAAAGATCTAAAACCGTTTCTCAAACTCACACAGCAATCCTGAAATCTCTTCTTTATACTATTTCATGTCATCATTAATTCCTTTTGCACATACCTTTCTTAGGCAAGGGAAATGTGCAGGGTCACCACTTGACAGCTGTGTCTCCCACAAAGTCAGTGTGGCGCGGCGTGGTAGGCGATGCCACTGCAGGGTAGGTGAACGCACCTGCCGGGCATCCACAATCACGTCTCCCCGGGACAAAAGACTAACTGGGGTTCTATCATGTTGTTGTTGCTGTTGTCTTTGGTGTATGGCTGGCAGCTGGAATGCTGCAGCTGAGTTGTGTGAACAAGCAACCATGCTGCAAAGCATGAACGTGCACCCGGGTCTACTGTGGGTTTGTTACAGTCACCTTCAGTTTGAATGTCATGTATGCTCTCATAAACTGTGTGACAACTTTTTTGCGGCCTTGGAACATTTTGTTCAGAATATTCATGTGCTCTGTAATATCCATCAGAAATGCAAGATCCTCCAGCCATTCCTGACGCTGTAATTCCATCACTTGTTTTCCTTTTTTTCTCCATGAATTCTCCAATTTCCTCCAACTTTTATGAACTTTTACTTTCAAAATTTATCCAGCAGACTGGCCCACGGGCTGTATGTTTGGACACCTCTGCCACAGACCGACCAGAATTTCCTAAAAAATGTCACAAGAAGCAGCTTGATCAACTAATTTTTAATTTAATATAGCTCTATTAAGAAACACATTTGCTTTTAACTCAATGTGATTAACTGTGTAGATCAGTGACCCAGCATTTTGAGTCATTTTTGTATTTTAATTCCTATTTTGCTGTATTAGAGAAATGTTAATTTCTAGTGTTTACTGTTAGCATGTCTTAGTTATGTTTTAGGTTATCCCATCATGCGTGTTTGCTTGTTTATGTGTCACTCCCTGTTTCCTGTGTAGGTCTGACTTGTCCTCTGTGTATGTCTCTTAAGTTATGCTCGTGTCTCCCTCTGTCTCGTCTCCCTTGTGATTTACATAATCTTCCATGTCTACCCTGCTTCATGTACTTTCTCCCCAGCCCGTCATGTGTGTCTCCTCCCGTTGTCTTCCAAGTCCATCTAGTTTCCCTGAGTGTTCTTTCTTCCCGTTCCCTGTGTCATGTTGTGTGAATTAGTCTGTGTCTTGGTATTTCCTGTTATACTTTGACAGTGTCCCGTCCTCTGTTCAGTCTGTGTAGTTTTGCTTCCTCTGTGTTGTCAGGTCAACTCATTCCAGCTTTGTTCGGCGTGTGTGTCCACTCTCCCTAATTACTCTTGCTTATATTGTTTCTGTTTTCTGCTGTCCTTTGTCAGGTGTTGTATTATCCCAGTGTCTTCCGCGTAATGGTCTACTTCCCTCGTCTTGGTTTCCTTGCATTTTGTGTGTTTGTTTTGCTTTAGTTTTCCCAATTTAGTCAATTAGTCTAGTCTTGGTTTCACATTTTGAAAGTTATTGCGCGTCTCCCTCTTCTAAGTCCCTGTTAGTAAATTAATTAACTGATCACCATATATTGATTTTATGTCTTACAAAAACGTGGTTACAGCAGGATGACTATGTTAGTTTCAATGAATCAACACCCAGAGACCCAAAAGATTTCTGTTGTTGTTATATATATTTGTTTGTATATTTATGTCACTGTCTGGTTTCTTTTGGTCTGATATAGTGCTCAGCTCAGATAAAATAATCATTGTGCGTGATTTAAACATCCATGTAGGTACCGAAAATGAAAACCTCAACACAAATTTAATATATTATTAGACTCAATTGGCTTCTCTCAAAATGTAAAATAATTAACTCCTAAAGCTGTTTTTGTGGTTTAAATTACATATAATAGACTCTAATTTGTTCTTGATAATGGCTAGGCCCCTTCACACAGTAAGGTTAATTATGGAGTTCCACAGGGTTCATAGCAAAGACCAAGTCTGTCTAGACTATACATGCTTCCCTTAAGGATATGTCATTTATCATGCATATTAAACAAATATGTGGGACTGCTTTCTTCCATTTTGCAATATCTCTAAGATTAGAAACATCTGCCTCGGAGTGAGGCTGAAAAATTAGTTTAAGCATTTATTACTTCTTGGATGGACTACTATAATTTATTATGTCCTAAAACTTTATTTGACCCTAACCCTACTGACAGGGACAACAAAGAGAGATTTTGGAGACAGACACCCGCTCAACCTTTAAGATTAAGCTTAAAGCTTTCCTTTTTTACAAAGCACATAGCTTGGGCTGGATCCGGTGACCCTGAAGCCTCCCTCAGTTACACTGCAATAGTCCTGTCTTCCCCCCTCACCCCAAACAGTCATTGCAAGAACGTTTTCTTTAGTCAACATTAGTTTTCTATGTTACAACTGCACATTTTTAATTCTTTTTAGTTTATTAAGTTGCCTTATGATGAACCAATATAATTGTTGCCTTTAAATAAATATATTGTATATTATATTATTATATCAGAACCACTGTTTGCATTACATGTTTAGGTTGTAGTTTGACATTAATTATAATTAGTTCAATTAGTACTGTTGATTATATAAAAAATATTAATTACAAGCACCTTTGAAACAGTACTTTGTTAACCAAGTATCTGTATTTTGTGAGTGTTGCAGATTTACAAATGTGAACACACAGAACATGTGGCTAGTTCTCTGAGAGACTCTCTCCATTCCGTTACGTATTGCATATGTACGCAGTGTTGCCAACTTAGCGACTTTGTCGCTATATTTAGCGAGTTTTCAGACCCCTTAGTGCGTATCGCTTTTACTCTCAACAAGCAGCGGGTGCTGTAACGCAGTCAGTTCTTCTTTTACTGTTATGCTGTTTTGTGGATCACAAGGTTTAAAACTACTTATAAACACACACATAAAGTAACTCCACCAGAGTGCCTATTTCGGGTCACTTTTGCCAGTCCAAGCCCAGGTAAAGGAGCAGGGTTGGAATTGTGACATTAAAAAAACAATAATTGCTAAAAGAAATTTAATTTGTAGTTCTAAATAAACTCTAAATGCATTTAGGACGTTTTTTACTCAATTTATGTCTCTTCCACGATGTTATTTCTCTCTCCAACAACATAGGTTACAATTAGATTAGCATGACAAATTATGCAAATTAGGTGATGACGTCATTTAGCGACTTCTAGCAACTTTTAGGACAACCAATAGCGATTTTCCTTACTGAGGAGTTGGCAACACTGTATGTACGGGGAATGTACATCCAGTAAAGGTCAATCAATGACCATGTTGTCACATCAAAAATGGCCCCTTGACAATGCCAAACGGGGTGGAGTGGGCACGCACTCCAGAGGAAAGGGGAGCCCTGTAGAGGGATTAACTTGCTGAATGGCCTTTAAAACCCAGTGGGACAACCAAGACCAAGACAGGGGTCTTCCCTGGATCCCAGAGTTGAAGACAATAAACAGCTGGTCTTTCCTCCTAATCAGCCTGATGTATGCCGCCAAGGCACAACTGGGGCACAGGGGTGCCTGCCACTGAGCCACCTCCCAGTCCAAGCCCTTAAGGGAAGCCGATCGTAGCTCAACTGACTGGGATAGGTGGAACTGGGACAGGGCTTTTGGCAGAGGAGCTGCGTTGGGCCGGAAGACCATCCCTTTCCTGTCTGTCAACAATCCCTGTGGATTGCAGAATACAGAAACTACAGGATATCATGCACTGTAGCCTTATGGGTTTCAACCCCTGGACCGTGCACCAGGAAGTAAACAGTCCCCAGCCCTATTGGATGGTGGGCGAGACTCCTGCATTGTACAGGCGACTGGGGCAGGCAGCCCTAATGCGTGGAGCTTCTCCCTCTCAGGGATAAGGCCATCAGCTGGAGCTCTGCAGGGAAGGGGTGGAACAGTGACTCACTCAGAGATAGACAGTAACGTGTTACTGTAAACCCTTTACTTTTTTCAAGTAACGAGTAATGTAAGGGATTACTATAGCAAAAAAAGTAGTTCGATTACTATTGCTTTCCCATAAGCAAGCTGCGTTACTGCGTCAATAAAATGTCGTGATTTTGTTTGTGAGAGTGTCTCATGACAATGACATAAGAATGTGCAATTTCGTGGCAGCAACAGACGTGTGTAGATCAACAATGGATAATAATAACAATAATATGGAGTGTGGGAGAGAGTACGACTATCAGGGTCTGGGAAACACAAAGCCTTCACACTCGCGCCGCTCCTCGTCCACACAAACTCCACATCAAGCATCTCCTCTAACGCTCAGGAGTCCAGAGTCACGGTACAAGATAGTTGCAGGAAACCTATTCAAAGAAACGAGGGTTACAATGAGAAACGACTGAATTCTGCAGAGCCGGGCAATACTAACTGGAGTTGCTCAATATTCCAGCGACGAGTTGCTCAGCGCCCCTGCCTTAAGAAGAGCCAGCAAAAAAATGCAGAATCGCAGGTGATCAGCTGCAGGTGCTGGGGCCAAGGGTGGGAGCTCAATCTGAGCCAGGCAGAGAGACAGGAGAGAAGGAGAGCAAATCGAGCTGGAGAAGGGAGAGAAAAGACAGAGCAAAAACAAAAACATTTGTGGCCACACTGGGCCAGGCACAAGGACCATAACAGTTTTAGTCTGTAAAAAGTGACAAAAACATTAGTGTCTGCTGTACACTCTACGTGGGAAGAAAACTTCTTTCTACAGCAAAAAATGAAACTTCAAATCTGAGCAGGCTGAAAGGTTTATTGCTTTATTACGTATCCAGGGAGGTCCCTCTGTCCAAAAGCAGCGGGATGGCTGAAAATCAGGGCATGTGGGGCCAGAGGGGCCACCAGGCCTTCTGGCCTTCTCGGTCTGTGTGTTTACTCCCTGGAGGCAAAGAGACCGTCCTCGCCCTCTGGAAGTAGGGCCAGATCTTGTCGACCACTTGCTACCCTGAGCTCAGAGCCATTTCCGTGCCAGGGCCCTCAACATGTCATGTTGAGAGGGGCTTAACGGAAGCGGAGCAAGGTCACCCCTGTCCCACTGCCACATGCCTGTCCTGTAAAAGAGAGGCAAGGGCCTGGGCAGCACCGCGACCGTGCTGTCCATCCCGATGATAACATGGATCCCCTGAAGTCGAGGCAGAAGCTGGTCCACAAGGTCCATAGGGTCTTGTGGACTGGGTTCTGGGCATTCCGCTAGATCAATTTGTTGGAACTGCAGGCATCCTACCCTACTGGGGAGGTGTTTGTGGAAATTAACTAGTTACTGGACTTATTCAACAGGTCCTGTTCTAGATTGGACAGGTCCCTCCACCAACTAAGAGCCCAGTGGAGCCCTCGGAAGACCACCACTGTAGCCTGTGAGGAACAGACCCAGGTTCAGTAGAGGATGTTGAATTGTTTTATGTGCAGGAGCGCCAGTGGGACCACCTGCATTGTGGTGGCCATGCAGCTCATGAGGTGTAGGCACAATCCCCAGCTGACCCGAGAGCGGAGTCCAAACTGGCCTAGTCATGGCCTGAGAACCTGTCGTCATTCTGCAGTGAGGGACACAGAGACCGTAATGGAGTCCAGGGACTTACCCAGAAAGGTCATGACTTGCGAAGGATGCAGCTTGCACTTCCTGGGATTTGTGCGCAGGCCTAGAGCCGGATCATGAGATACTAGCAGTGATCAGGGGTTTAAAATCCAGGGGTCTGCCAAGACAGGCTCTCCACCACATGGGTTAGTCTTCAGCAGATTAGTCTAAACTAAATCCAAAATCCAAAACTTTTACCCTACGTGTGTGAATTTCTCATATTGGGATTTGCTTCCACAAGAAATCATATTCCTCACCTTGGGTCAGTAGCGGTTTTAGATACAGTCGACACGGGCGGTTGCCCGGGGCGGCATCGTGGTGGGGGGCGGCATCACGGGTATTGGCAAAAAAAAAAAAAAAAATGATTGTACTCATGCTGCCCCGACGTCAGCCAGTGCATATTGGGAATGGCATAGGCACCGATTGGTTTTCTATTGCCCATTTAGTGGGAGTAGGGGCACCCTTCGTTTGCGAGGTGCGCCTGCTGCTTGCGGTGCAGAGAGGAGGGGGCGGGGCGGCGGGGGATTCTCTGACCGGCCGGAGCAGCATCTAATAACCAACTCGCAAAATAAAACAAAATAAAAACAAACCAACAAACACGAAAACACCAGACATTATAATACAGACTTATAATTTGCACCAATGTTTTTTTGAAGTTCTATACACGAAAAGTGAGCGCAAGAGCCCTCGGTGCGCGCGCCTGCTTGCTGCTGAAGTCAAAGTAAACTTTATTGTCATCTCCGCTACAGTCCAGTATATAGAGAGACGAGACGACGATTCTCCAGTTACAACAGTGCAAGTAAACAAACAATATATATATGAAGAGTAAGAAAATAAATATACACTTTAGGACTCGGGGTAAAGGGATCAATAACAATTTAAAATTTACAGTTTGATGATTTAAAGTCTCACACACAACCTGTCGAAAGGGGAGGGGGGCCCTGCTGCTTCCAAATAGAGCACATTTCATTCATAATGTTGTAAATCCAAGTCCATTATGTATTCATGATTTGAATCCTGGGTTGTGTGAAATCTCAGAAATGCACCCTAGACAAAGTGAATCTGTGAACTAAGGTGTAGGTGTGTTAGGTTATGTGGTGATCCTGGGGTTGAGGGATGGGTGTTCATACTGGAGTGAAAAATTAAAACCAACGGAAGATGGACAAGAAAAGTTCAAAGCCATCAGGTCCTCAGTTTAGAAAAAAGAGAAAAGAAGAGGAAGAGAAACGACACTCAACCTGCTGGGGCAGCAGGTTGAGGGTTGCAGATGTTAACAGACTCAATAAACTGATCTGCAAGGCCAGTAATGTTGTGGGGATGGAGCTGGACTCCCTTAGAGTGGTGTCTGAGAGGAGGATGTTGTCCAAGATAAGGACAATGCTGGATAATACCTCCCACCCACTCTATGACGTGCTGGCTATTTACAGGAGCACGTTCAGTGAGAGACTGAGATTACTAAAAGCACCACTGAATGACACATGAAATCATTCCTCTCCTTGGCCATCTCCCTGTACATCTCCTCCGTCTAATACACTCTAAACACGTGTTTACACTACTACGATAGTTACACCCTTTTGCACATGCTCTACTGTAAAATAATACATTTTACATAAAGTTCACAAGTTAGCAGCGGTCCCCGCAAAAAAAAGGTTGTCTGACAATATTTTCACGGACCGGCCTTTAAGGTGTCGCAGATAAATACAACAAAATAAAACCAGTACTGTTACCAAAAAAGAAGAAGATTTATTCATAACACACGGGAAAAGACCCAGGGAAACTGAGTTAATGATGAAAATGATTAAAAAAAATTAAGACTGAAAACCATAAATTTCATACCTGAAATTTCAACTGTTGTGGCCTAGTACCAAATGAGTCACGGACCAGTACGGGTCCGTGGCCTGTGGACCGCTGGGTTAGTGATAAATGTCAATCATGTATATTTCACCTGTGTAAGATTCTCATCTCTGTAATATTCTTGATATTTATAATTGAGCGATTTGTTTATATTAGTGCTATTTCTTAAATTTGTAAACTTTGTAATATATTGTATTATTTAATTAGTTTAGTGTGTTATTGTCTTGGAGCAACTGTAACCCACATAATTTCCTTGGGGATTATTAAAGTATTAGTAGTCTGTATTAGTAGTATATGGTGGAAAAACAGTCTTGCAGTGCCTCTAAGGACCCTTCTGGCCACACACTCACCTGCTTACAAAGTGGTTTGGTGACTTTGACCAGGGGCCTGCATGCTGGCATTAGCATAACAGTGATGTGATCACAGGCACCAAAGTAGGGGGGGGGCTTTGTAATTTCTTCTCTGGGTAGTGAAAACATTATCCAGCATGTTGTTTCCCCCGTATAGGAAATTTAATATGTTTGTGTAGTTTAGGAAGCACAGTCTTTGGGTCTGCATGACTGAAATTGCCCGCCAGGACAAGGAACGCATCTGAGTGGGCCGTCTGCTGCTCACTGACATGCTGATACAGTTCATTCAGTCCCTCACTCCTGAAGAAGTCACTTGGATGAGTGATAAAACATTTCTCCCAATGAAAACACTACGTCCAGATGAACAGAATCAACTTTTGGGGCCTCACTCCTGTTGTTGTTATTGGAGCAAGGAAGGATAGGACAGCAACAAACAGTATGGCTGAAAATTCCCGGGGTAGGTAGAACGGTCTGCACTTTATGATCATAAGTTCCAGGAGTGGTGAACAGTGTTTGCAAGCCACAACAGCATCGTGACACCAGGCAGCGTTGATGTAAACACAGAGTCCCCCTCCACAAGTCTTAGCCCCTTCGGTGAGAGCTCTGTCTGCCTGGAAGCATGCTAACGAGTTGAATGGCAGTGTCGGGAATGTTATTGTTAAGCCATACATGTGATATATACATATCACATTCGATAAGTGTTTATGCTCAACATAATTCTAAAGAGGTGCCATCTCCAACCAGACCTTTCTCAACAAGGCATTCCAGTCCAAATAGCAACTTCTCTTTGGATGTTCAGATATTAGTACCTTTTTGAATAAACTCTAGAGCGTGCTCTGTCACCTGATTTGATGATGAAGACCATATTTCACCATTTTTTGATGTGATTGCCTTGATATGAATAGTAGTTCCTACATTAATTCATTTAGTTCATAATCAGAATCATCACATTCTGAATTGACCTCAAGATGTTCTTCATCTTCAGACACAACTTTAATCACAAAGGAGAAGGATGGTTTCAGAGCCTCTGGGGCTGTCAACTGTTAACTTCTGCTGCTCATTTTGTAAAATTCTGACAGGCGAGTATATAATATGAAGCTGTCAATTGCGATGTTGTTAGAACTCCCTTGCAGAGAATCTTCATATGTTTTGCTCCTTTACTGCTGAGTGTTCACGCAGTGTGGGTGGAGTTTACAGAAGTGACATTTCAGTGACTCTTTAAACTATTTGTGTTTCTTTCGCAGTTTTACAGCATCCTCAAAAGTACTGTAGATCATGCCTACAGACGTCGTGACCTAACAGGGTAATTACTCCAGATAAACACTGGCCAGAGTGTTTAAGGTAACTTAGGGTAACTAGTTTCAAATATCACAACATATTTAAATGACACCTCTGTTTTCTTTTTTAATTTTTGATTTATTGACTTGATATTATTCACATGCATTTAAAATGTTTTCATGTGAACAATACTAGAAACCTAGGAACACGTGGCATAGATATGTTAAGTGCAAAGTGACATAAACACTAAAATAGAGTTTGGTTGAAACACAATTGCAGTTTACTTGTATGAAAACACAATTTATTACAGAGAGGAGTCCTGTCAATGCTGCTAGAATCCCCCCCCAAAGAAAAACATCTTCCATGCTACTTACATGGTGTTAGCTTTATACTCACTTCTCCTTCAAATTCTTGAACACAACTGTGCTATTTCACGAGGAGCTACAGTGGGGCAAAAAAGTATTTAGTCAGCCACCGATTGTGCAAGTTCCCCCACCTAAAATGATGACAGAGGTTTAATTTGCACCAGAGGTACACTTCAACTGTGAGAGACAGAATGTGAAAAAAAAATCCATGAATCCACATGGTAGGATTTGTAAAGAATTTATTCGCAAATCAGGGTGGAAAATAAGTATTTGGTCAATAACAAAAATACAACTCAATACTTTGTAACATAACCTTTGTTGGCAATAACAGAGGTCAAACGTTTACTATAGGTCTTTACCAGGTTTGCACACACAGTAGCTGGTATTTTGGCCCATTCCTCCATGCAGATCTTCTCGAGAGCAGTGATGTTTTGGGGCTGTCGCCGAGCAACACGGACTTTCAACTCCCGCCACAGATTTTCTATGGGGTTGAGGTCTGGAGACTGGCTAGGCCACTCCAGGACTTTCAAATGCTTCTTACGGAGCCACTCCTTTCTTGCCCGGGCGGTGTATTTTGGATCATTGTCATGTTGGAAGACCCAGCCTCGTTTCATCTTCAAAGTTCTCACTGATGGAAGGAGGTTTTGGCTCAAAATCTCACGATACATGGCCCCATTCATTCGGTCCTTAACACGGATCAGTCGTCCTGTCCCCTTGGCAGAAAAACAGCCCCATAGCATGATGTTTCCACCCCCATGCTTCACAGTAGGTATGGTGTTCTTGGGATGCAACTCAGTATTCTTCTTCCTCCAAACACGACGAGTTGAGTTTATACCAAAAAGTTCTACTTTGGTATCATCTGACCACATGACATTCTCCCAATCCTCTGCTGTATCATCCATGTGCTCTCTGGCAAACTTCAGACGGGCCTGGACATGCACTGGCTTCAGCAGCGGAACACGTCTGGCACTGCGGGATTTGATTCCCTGCCGTTGTAGTGTGTTACTGATGGTGACCTTTGTTACTTTGGTCCCAGCTCTCTGCAGGTCATTCACCAGGTCCCCCCGTGTGGTTCTGGGATCTTTGCTCACCGTTCTCATGATCATTTTGACCCCACGGGATGAGATCTTGCGTGGAGCCCCAGATCGAGGGAGATTATCAGTGGTCTTGTATGTCTTCCATTTTCTGATGATTGCTCCCACAGTTGATTTTTTCACACCAAGCTGCTTGCCTATTGTAGATTCACTCTTCCCAGTCTGGTGCAGGTCTACAATACTTTTCCTGGTGTCCTTCGAAAGCTCTTTGGTCTTGGCCATGGCGGAGTTTGGAGTCTGACTGTTTGAGGCTGTGGACAGGTGTCTTTTATACAGATGATGAGTTCAAACAGGTGCCATTCATACAGGTAACGAGTGGGGGACAGAAAAGCTTCTTACAGAAGACGTTACAGGTCTGTGAGAGCCAGAGATTTTCCTTGTTTGAGGTGACCAAATACTTATTTTCCACCCTAATTTACGAATAAATTCTTTACAAATCCTACCATGTGAATTCATGGATTTTTTTTTCACATTCTGTCTCTCACAGTTGAAGTGTACCTCTGGTGCAAATTACTGACCTCTGTCATCATTTTAAGTGGGGGAACTTGCACAATTGGTGGCTGACTAAATACTTTTTTGCCCCACTGTACATATCTTAATTATAAAACAAATTTGTAAAGTTGAAAAAAAATGGACAGCATTTTGCTAACTGCCCTACAGAAACACAGCCAAAGCGGGCAGAATTCCACCCAACTGCCCATTTCTGCCAGACCTGACCTATACAGCTGAATGCAATCTCTTCAGACAACAGATTAATCAGATTCAAAAAAATAAAGATCTCATTAAAATAATCTGGAAGTTTTTTTCAGTATTTGATGAAGACACTATCTAGGCTTTTCAGACAGAACTCTGCTTTTGCTTTTTGGGTGAAACAACATCCAGTGCATGGAGGCAGTGAAACAATAACATGACCTTACAGTGACTCCATTCAGAAACTAATTACTTGCAGTTTACTAGAGTGAATGCCTTTGACGGACATACAGAGATCCTTTTGTAAAAAGCAGCACACTATTTTGTTGTTACGCAGGTCCAACACTAACTGGCACACATACAGCATTATAACTGGGGGCTTGGTGTCAAATTTGCAGCCCATGAGTCACATCTGGCTGAAATGATATTGATGACTTAAAGCCGACTGAAGAAATGATAAAATTAGGAGCTGGCTAATGTGATACCCATTTTCCGTTGTGGAGGACGAAAGGCCAGGCCATGCATAAAAATAAGGCTTTCATGAAAAACTGAATTGCTTGCTTACTTGGTAGCAGACGAACTTCTGTTCATCTGTTGTAAGCCAAGAGGGCAAGAAAGCAAAGTGGAGAAGAACTCAAAGTTGAAAAGGTTTATTGCAAAACAACAAGTAAACACAGATGAGCATGTCAGGCGAGGGAATTCCTGGTGCCTGTTTGCATTATGGGAACAGGAGGCTTTAGAGCTTTTATTTCTCTCTCTCAAAGGAATACGTTTGAGGTGAGTGTGGCAGCTCACTTAGTTAATTCAGTATTCTTACTGAATTACCTAGAGTGGGACTATTGGTTTGTTTGACACAAACCAATAGTCCAATAGTGACACAAACCACTGGTTTGTTTGACACAAATCAATAGTCGACACAGTCGTAGAAAGTTTGGCAGGTGGGTGAGTTGAAGTGGTGAATTCTCTATTAATGGATTACTGAGGGAATGGACCATCTTGGTGGCAAGAGGTCGGTCATACCTACCTACATAATCCAAATTAGATTTGGACAGAGTGGCAGGGGCAGATCTAGAGGGGTGGCATGGGGTGGCTTCTGCCACCCTAGTTTTGCATATGGCAGTGTTGTTTATTAAAATAGGATAGCATTAACACTTTGAGCCCAGCAACCCCCGTGGAAAGGGGAAGAGATCCTCCTGGACCCTCTTTGAACAAGACTCAGTGGTCCATCTGCATCTAAAGGACAAAGGTCACTCCTTCGAGGACACCAGTGTTCACATTTTGGACAGAGAAGACAGATGGTTTGAAAGAGGAGTGAAAAGAAGCCATTCACTGTGAATGACCCTCTTTGAACAGAGGAGGTGGCTCACGACACCAACTGTTTGCCATCTATAATCCAGTTTTGAGATCCCTTTCCCAGACGCCTTAATGCCTTCTGACCTCAGGAAATCACATGATAGGGTGGGGGTAGGGTTTCACAATGAGTTCACCCGAAACCTTGGCTGATTGTGACCTACACCTGTTTTCACATATTGCCTCGTGTGATTAGGGTAGAGGATCATTAGAGGGTCCATTGTCCCTCTTGGTGGGACACTCCCATAAGGCTTAAATCTGGGACTCTCCACCATTTGACCGTCGAAGTGAGGAAGCTTCTTGGATGCGAGGTTGAACTTCTTCAAGCAACTTAAAGAAGTCTAGACACCTTTCGTTTCCAAGCTCCTTAGAAAATGCTTTTTTTTTTTTACGTTTTGGGAGTGCCAGCAACAAAAGCCATTGAGCGAGAGTTACACTCGAAGTAGCACAGGAATAGAGCTGGAGGGAAAGCGAGAGAAGGAGAGCCAGGGACAACAGCGTCACATTATATTAATCATTATAGTAATCATCCACAACTATTTTCAGTTGCGGATGATAAACGATTCAGAAAGTTTATTCATGCAGGCCTATATGACAGAGAATGTGCATCTTCTTTTTGTTTTCATATTATAATTTATATTTAATTGTGTTGTGGTTTGCAGTGTTTTGTGTTGTTTCACTTTAAATTTGCTTAAAAGGAAAAAGCTGAAAATTTAAATAGTTAAAAGTTGGTTTTTGTATTATATGATTTATTACATTTTATGTGGAGTGAATAAATAAAAGTATATTTACGGTGGCCCCTAGAGACAAAGTACGTACAAACTCCAAAACATGTAAAAACTCCGAAGCGCCTACAAACTCCAAAACATGTTCAAAACACAACAGAAGTGCTCCAGGATGCTAGGCCCAGTGTTGAGCTTTTGTTACCTAGTGGCTACACAAGCCAGGAAGTACCAACGACCAGATTTGGTGTGTGGTAGCAACAGGTAAATGAACGTTTTTTTTTTTTAATTTTTAAAAATATATATGAGTGCTTGTAATACACGTATGCTTTCAATTGTGTAATTTAAGTGATCTAGGTAGCTCTGTTTTGGAAGTTCAGTTAACGCTAGAAATGTGTTTTGGAGTTTGTACGTGCTTTGTCTCTAGGGGCCACCGTATATATTTATATATAAACATATATAAATAAAACCATGTTTTTTTTTTTACATTAGTAATTCCTTTTGTGCATAATTTTATGTTGTTTTTAATAATAAATTAATTAAAGCAACAAAACAAACTGAAGAGCTGGTTGGGAGCCGAAAGAGCCGGCTCTTTTTAGTGAGCCGGAATTCCCATCACTAATGGTTGTGTCAGTGAGGGTACTAATGTAGGGTACTAATGCATGTCACAAAGGCAGACTGCAGTGTAAACACTGTCTGTCGGTGGAAAACAGGAGGAATAACACATGTTGTCCCTGTGGTATGCTCAGTCTTTGGCTGGACAAACATTTTTTGTTTAGTGGCATAAATAATTTGTGGAGCATCTTATTGTGACTCCTGATTGTTCTCTCATTTTATTTATACTAGTATTTTTAAATTGTTGTATATATTTAAAAAACAAACAAACAAAACGCCAGATGCATTGACTGCATTTTTAGATAAATAATTGTATAAAACTTCATTGTGTGCATAGGTTTTCAAAACTTACAATTTATCTTTGCATTTCAAGTTATGAAAATAATCTACTAAACATTTCTGTGGTTTTTACAGTAAAAATATAACTACTAATATGATTATATATATTTTTGTGTGATTTCAGGTCACTTGTGTTAATACAGTATGTCAGTGAAAATAAAAGTAAATTCAGATATGTGAGGTTGAGCTGAAAAGAAGGATACCAAGCAAGGGAAGTGAAAACAAAAACATTTGAAGGTGAAATACAAATGTAAAATCAAAAATAGTAAAAAATGGCCCATCATATTTGGGGCCTCAGAGGGTTAACCCAACAAATCATGAAAAATTAGGTTACATTTTTATTCATGACAGTGCCAATTCCTGACTTTTTGTGTAAATTTAAGCATGATACAATTAAATTTTTTCGAACAAAAAAAGCATGATATGTAAGTTAGACTCGTGTTTGCAAATGAAATGCCCCATGTTGTGCAGCTTTCTGGATTTTATACTTATTGGTAGTGGTGGGCGGATCAATCCAAATATCGATAGTATCTATCCCAAGTCGGGATCGGTATTGGATCGATACTAGCCTGGTTAGATCGATTCTTTACTTTGAGTTCTGCTTGTTTGCTATGCTGTGTTTTCGGCAAAAACGAAACAGCCAGGTCGCTGGACTCGCTGCTCCTGTGTCAGCGGAGAGCAAGCACACTTTGCTCCCCCCCACCCCCCCTCTTATGTTTCGGTGTTGCGCCGACACGTCACGTGACTTAGACACTTTAAGGGTTATTAAGTTGTTTACATATTAATTATATTTTTACCAATTGTTTTTGTTGTTGAGAATTTTAATTGTAATTTTTGTATTATAGTTTATCAACAGTATTTGTTTTAATTTGTTTACTGGTTTGCGTGCACTTAAGATTAACAAAAAAAAAAAAAAAAAACATCGCCACCACGGCATTTTCATGCTTCGCCGCATCATTTATTCTTACAATAATCACACGGTTGCTGTAACTACATTCAACGGCTGCAGCTTTCCCGCTCTCCCAGCTCACCACCACCAAACCTGCAGCGGCATCGCAGAACACGCCCTGCCACATACCCCCATCGCCCGCTTCACCCCACCCCGCGAGCAGGCGAGGGAATCGGCCTGGACCATCGGCGCTAGTGATGGGACTTCCGGCTCTTTTTAGAGATCCGGCTCTTTCGGTTCGGCTCACTAAAAAGAGCCGGCTCTTTCGGCTCCGAACCGGCTCTTCAGGTTGTTTTGTTGCTTTAATCAATTTATTATTAACAATAATATAAAATTATGCACAAAAGGAATTACTAACGTAAAAAAAAAGTGGTTTTATTTATATATATTTACATATAAATATATGCGGTGGCCCCTAGAGACAAAACACGTACAAACTCCAAAACACATTTCTAGCATGAACTGAACTTCCAAAACAGCTACTAGATCACTTAAATGACACAATTGAAAGCATATGTGTAATGTTTGTGTATTTATACACAGGCACTCATATATATTCAAATAATTTAAAAAAACGTTCATTTAACTGTTACTACCACACACCAAATCCGGTCGTTGGTACTTGCTGGCTTGTGTAGCCACAAGATAACAAAAGCTCAACACTGCCCCTAGCATCCTGGAGCACTTCTGTTGTCTTTTGTACGTGTTTTGAGCTTTTATGTGCTTCTGAGTTTTTACGTGCTTCAGAGTTCGTATGTGATTTGAAGTTTGTATGTGCTTTGTCTGTAGGGGCCACCGTAAATATACTTTTATGTATTCACTCCACATAAAATGTAATAAATAAATCATATAATACAAAAACCAACTATTCATATTTCAACTTTTAACTATTTAAATTTTCAGCTTTTTCCTTTTACAAATTTAAAGTGAAACAACACAAAACACTGCAAACCACAACACAATTAAATATAAATTATAATATGAAAACAAAAAGAAGATGCATATCGTCTGTCATATGGGCCTGATGAATAAACTTTCTGAATCCTTTATCATCTGCAACCAAAAATAGTTGTGGATGATTACTATACCTTTCTAATGTGACGTTGTTGTCCCTGGCTCTCTTTCTCTCTCTCTCCCTCTGGCTCTGTTCCTGTGTGTAACTACCGCCCCTCCCCCCTCTGCCCAGCGTAAAGCACAAGGCTTGCGTGCAGAGTGAAGCGGAAAAAAAGTTAGAGAGAGAGGGTGAGAGAAAGGAAAAAAAACCAAAAAAACCCCCATGTGACAGCTCGCGATAAGGAGCCGGCTCGCGTCGTTCACGTCAAAGAGCCGGCTCTAAGAGCCATTTCGTTCGCGAACGACCCATCACTAATCCGCGCCCCATGCCCCGGCCCAGTCACACCACCTGGTGGAGGCACAGGCAACCATTCTGGCGGTCCGCCCCAGCGGAAGCCCAGGAGCTGGCCTGATGGCCACCCATATGGCAAGCAGCGGCGGCGCAGCAGGAGTGGAAGTGAGCTGGGGCTCACAGGCAGCTGGGCAGACGACCATGCAGCCTGCGTGCTGAAGCGGACAGCATGCCGCCCTCAGACAGCATGCCGCCTTCAGGCAGGACCCCCGCGCACCTCGACCTCGATCTCGGGGTGAGCCTCTGGGTGATCCACCCTTACAGTGATCACCCGGTTGCTGTAACAGTAGCCTACATTCAACGGCTGCAGCCCTCCTGCTGCCAGCTGTACACATCAACACCAAAAACAACAACAGCACAAGCAGCGTACAGGTTTTAAGCCGGTGAGGCATGATTGTAGATGCAGTGAAGGTGAGTCCATCTCATCTGCAGCAGCATCACAGACCACGGCCCTCCACAATAATAAAGGATTTTTTATTTAATTTTAAATAAATTATTTCTCCTTGGCTAAATTCATGTGTTATGTAACTGAAATGTTTAATTATGTGGGCTGCAAAAAATAATTAATTTTCTATATTTATATAGTCTATAACATTAATATTTATATAGCCTATAACTATATTTATGTGAAACATTTATACTTACTACATTTGAATCATTTCACCATATATAACACCTGCGTATGTCTTTTTAAAAAAGGCTTTGATTTTACCACCCCATCTGATTTCCATGTCACCCTAAGAAAATTTTCCTAGATCCGCTCCTGCAGAGTGGAACACCAAAATAGCAACAGACCAGTGCAGTACTATGACAGCGACTGCTTAGCTTTGATGGCAAATCTCTTGTGTTGGAGAGTGGACTAGATATGTACCTTCCAACTTTAAAAAATGGTTTAGATTTTTAAAAACGTTTTATTTTCAGACATATTTCAGCTGACATTTTCAGATTTCTGCTTTAAACTATCAAAACTATTCGTCATTGATAAAGAGTCAGAGCTCTTGAATCATATCTATCTGATTGATTCCAGTCAGTTTTTGCATGTAAATGGGGAGTAACAGTTAGTCATTGAGTTCCACAGTGTTCTCTGCTAGGACAAATACTTAGATTGGAGTTAATCTAATTATATTATTACTATATACTCATGTATAATGTAAATAAAGCACAGTCATGGATAACCCCTAATCTCCTACTTCTGAATTCAGATAAAACAGATATTTTACTCAGTTCTAAAGATCTTAGAAGATGGCACTACCTTGCCCCCAAGTAAGACAGGAATTTTGAAGTAGCTTTTAATCAGGATATGTTCTTCAGCAGGCACATTTGAGAAGTGATAACCAAAAAAATCACCAAGTCTTTAATCCTCATTATTCTCAGCTATTCTTTAACCAACAACCACATTATCTCAAGCACCAAAATAATATTGTGTAGTTCCCCTCATATTTTGAGAACAACTGTGACCCACTGGGCCCTGGACACTGGACCTGTGGGTGTTCTCTGCTCTCTGGCTCTGAAATGTTGGGAGCTTTGGGTCCTGTAGTATGCACGGCAAACCCAATGCGGACCAGTTTTGTTCCAGCACATCCTGCAGATATGCAACTGGATGCAAATCTGAGCACTTTTAAGCTGGGTCTTGTTGTGTTTTTAAAGTAATTCCTTTGCATTCAGATCGCGCGAACAGGTGTGGGATTACAGCTCTGGGTAGCTCCCCAACTGGGTCTAGACTGGGTCTAGAGAGTATTTTAAATTCAGGGAATTTAAAATAGAAAGTAGCTCGTCCACAGAAGGACTGGTAGCTCCCCTTACGATAAGGGTTCAGACGCGCGAACAGGTGTGAAATGTGTGTGTTTAGTTAGTTAGTTTGTTTGCTTGTTTTAATCAATTTTAAATCATGCTTTTTATTTGTTTTTGTTTCTAATGTCTCTGTAAAGCACTTTGAATCACCTTGTTGTTGAATTGTGCTATACAAATAAATTTGCCTTGCATTATGTGTCAAAGTAACATCCACATAAATAACTCCCTTAAAACTCTATTGTCACACACAAATGTTACTTACTTCATCTGTCACTGGTTTTAAATGTTGAACCTATTTCTAGATATCTCAATTTCTTCTTGTTTTCTCTGTCCACATTTAATCGAATGTCTCTATTAGTGATGGGATTTCCAGCTCTTTTTAGAGAACCTTTTTAGAGAAATTAATTAAAGCAACAAAACAACCTGAAGAGCCGGTTCGGAACCGAAAGAGCCGGCTCTTTTAAGATAAGATAAGATAAGATAACTCTTTATTGTCATTGCACAGTCATACATAGTACAGTAGTACAATGAAATTGGAAAACTGTCCTACGTCGGCACTACATATAACACAACACGACACGATATGACACATCACAACGCAACAAACAACACAACACAGTATATTAACTTAGTATAAAAAAGAAGAATAAGTGTATGTGTATTGCACACTGTTAATATTGCACATTAATTATTATTGCGCCTTGTTATAAATATAAATATTATTATTGTTATTGTTTTAAACATTGTTACCTCCCCCCTAAAAAAGTCCAGGGAGGTAGCCAGTCAGGTCAGCTATTTACATTGATCAGGGCTATTGCCCTGTTGTAAAAGCTGTCCTTGAGTCTGTTTGTTCGGGACCTCAGCAGCCTGAACCTCCTGCCAGACGGCAGCAGCTTAAACACCCGGTGTCCTGGGTGTGTGCAGTCCCGTAGGATGCTGCGTGCCCTCTTATGACAGCGAGTGCTGTACAGGTCCTTCAGGGAGGGAAGAGGATGTCCAATGATTTTTTGGGCCATATTGATGACCCTCTGGAGTGCCTTTCTGTGTGCTGTGGTGCAGCTGGAGAACCACACACCGATGCAGTACGTCAGCACACTTTCAATGGAGCAGCGGTAGAAGACGGTCAGCAGCTCCTTCTTCAGGTCCATTTTTCTGAGGATTCTCAGAAAGTGGAGACGCTGTTGGGCCTTCTTTAAGACCGCAGAGATGTTAGAGCTCCATTGGAGGTCTGTGTCTATGTGCACACCCAGAAACTTGAAACTCAATTTTCAATTTTCAAAGAGTTTTATTGTTCAAAACCAAAAATTACATCTGTTCATTCATAAGGGAATAAAAACAAATAAACAACCAAGACTCTGGAATCAAAACCCAAGATGGGGAAACCCACAAAGGGAAAAAACAAACAAACACAAAAGGTCATGTAAAACAAACACACTAATACTCTCACATTTTCCTACATACAAATATTCAAATACTTCCTTGGTACTTTCCACATCTTTCTTTTGTCTTCTTCATTATCTCCAACTGAGATTCTCATAATGTAATCCTTTAACAAACAACTCATACTATTGATTACGACTCTTTCAGATATTTCATATTTTTTAAATACACAAATGTTTCTCGCTCTCCACAGAGCATCTTTAACACAATTCACCATTATCCACCAACACATTTCCCTTTTTTCCCCGGTTTTTTCCAAAATCCCATACATTATAAGTTCATATGTCAACTCTTCTTTACTTAAATCTTTCAACCACTGTCTTAATAGGCCCCACACTTTTTGTGCAAAAAAACATTCCCAAAATAAATGTTTAACCGTTTCGTCACCCCCACACCTCTTTCTTGGGCATTGTGCACTCCTCGTGCACTCCCTTTTTTTCAAAAAAGCTCTTGTCGGCAAACATTCTTGAACGGCTTGCCACGCTAAGTCTTTATGAGGATTTAGCAGGCATTTGTTATTTACGTTACCCCAAGCCATTTTAGTGTGAGTTTCACGCAATTTTCCTATCGGTGACATGCTACCTGTTGGAAACAATGTCTCCTCTATAGTTGCGCGCGTTATCTCCTGAAGGGTTATCCTAGTCTGGAGGCGTTTCAGCAAACTAAACACTACCTTGTAGATTACAGGATATTGTTCAGAGAAGGGCACGAAACTTGAAACTGGAGAGCCTTTCCACACACTCCTCGTTGATGCTGACAGGCTGCAGCTCGGACTTCCTCCTTCTAAAGTCAACTACCAGTTCTTTTGTCTTGGTGGTATTGAGGTCCAGGTTGTTATCTACACACCAATCTGACAGCCTCTGAACTTCAGCTCTGTATGCTGTCTCATCTCCCCCTGAGATGAGCCCCACCACGGTGGTATCATCTGCAAACTTGATGACTGTGTTGTCTGGGTGGGAACTAACACAGTCATGTGTGTACAGAGTGTACAGTAGGGGACTCAGTACACAGCCTTGTGGAGAGCCGGTGTTGAGGCTGAGGGCTGAGGAAAGATGAGGCCCCACTCTAACTCTCTGTACACGGTCTGAGAGGAAGTCTCTGATCCAGCGGCAGGTGGTAGAAGGATTTGGCTCTGAACCGGCTCTTCAGGTTGTTTTGTTGCTTTAATTAATTTATTATTAACAACAATATAAAATTATGCACAAAAGGAATTACTAATGTAAAAAATGGTGGTTTTATTTATATATGTTTATATATAAATATATATAGTGGCCCCTAGAGACAAAACACGTACAAACTCCAAAACACATTTCTAGCGTTAACTGAACTTCAAAACAGAGCTACCTAGATCACTTAAATTACGCGATTGAAAGCATATGTGTATTGTTTGTGTATTTATACACAAGCACTCATATATATTCAAATAATTAAAAAAAAATGTTCATTTACCTGTTACTACCACACACCAAATCCGGTCCTTGGTACTTGCTGGCTTGTGTAGCCTCTAGGTAACAAAAGCTCAACACTGGGCCTAGCATTCTGGAGCACTTCTGTTGTGTTTTGTACTTGCTTGTGACTTTGTACGTGTTTTGGAGTTTTTACGTGCTTCTCTAGGGGCCATCGTAAATATACTTTTATTTATTCACTCCACATAAAATGTAATAAATAAATCGTATAATACAAAAACCAACTATTCACAGTTCAACTTTTAACTATTTAAATTTTCAGCTTTTTCCTTTTAAACACATTTAAAATGAAACAACACAAAACGCTGCAAACCACAACACAATTAAATATAAATTAAAATATGAAAACAAAAAGAAGATGCACATTCTCTGTCATATGGGCCCTCATGAATAAACTTTCGGAATCGTTTATCATCCGCAACTGAAAATAGTTGTGGATGATTACTATACCTTTCTAATGTGAGGTTGTTGTCCCTGGCTCTCTTTCTATCTCTCTCCCTCCCGCTCTGTTCCTGTGCTACTGAGTTTAACTACCGCCCCTCTGCCCAGCGCAAAGCACAAGGCTCGCATGCGGAGTGAAGCGGGGAAAAAAGTGCGAGAGAGAGGGTGAGAGAAAGATAAAAAAAAAACCACCACGGCTCGCGATAAGGAGCCGGCTCGTGTCGTTCACGTTAAAGATCCGGCTCTAAGAGCCATTTCGTTCGCGACCGACAAATCACTAGTTTCTATATATCTTTATCTATATGGATAATCTATATAACTAGATACATTATCCATAGCTATATTTGAATTACATCACTGTGATTGTGTACTTATAAATGGTCTTTGAGTAGGCTGTATAACTTCGAAGTAAATTAAAACTAAATGTCTTTACGACTTCTCTTTCAGAGACATTTTAAAGGTCAGGAAATATGTATATTTCTTATTTAACTCAAAGTCTGCCCTGTTCATTTGCATTTTCTATAAAAGAAGTAGCATAATATGATGTACAAATACTGCAGGGATACTGCTACACAGTCAAAGCAGAGCATGTTTTGTTTTTTTTCATGTGCACAGCTTTATGAGAGACTCCAAAAGGTCAAGAACATCAAACTTTTCAGAGCTGAACAGAAATGTGAAAAGGATAAAGGATAAAGATTTGCTTCAGGAAGTTACCACATAAAGGAAAACTGACAATAGAAACAAGAAAAAGAAGTCAAAAAAACAGGTGTCAGCTGGAGTTCAGTTACACACTGTTGGTGTCATACAAAATATTAAAGTACTATATGTAAAACTGGAGGCACCACCTTGACTTTGTAGCCTTCAAATAGCCTTAGTCATTTGAAATAAATTGTGGTGGTTTTAACATTGATACTCAAACCTCTACAAGCACCAATGTCAGAGAGATATAAAAATATCCAATATCTATCTTTCATAAACAGTATTCATATTGAATCAGGAACACCATCTACAAAGCTGTATAAAAAAATTACCCACAGCAATGCTTCTGTTCAGATGCACAAAAGCTAGAGAGGTGACGAGGTGAAAAAGTCAGTTACATCAGCAGTGAGCAGTACAAACACTATGCGCCAGAGCTTCATTACTGAGAACCCCTTTTTAACACAAATCATGAAACAGCTCTAAAGGTATGTTTTAAGGGAGAGCAGGAAGGATGGACAGGGATATTACCCAGTCATCTAACTGAAGTATTAAAAATTATGATGAAATAAGAATTTTACCACTATACATAAATTTGCTTACAGGGTAGTTATTAATTGTTATCTTTTTAAGAAAAGAATATATACCCAAAGTTAATTAAGAAATCCAGTAATGTTATTATGGAGATAGAGAGGAAAATGGACAGAGAACAGTCTCAACAACACCAAAATGAATTTTTTACATGAGAGAATACTGTAAATTTCCACTTACAAAGTTGGTCTGGTTGTTTGCTTTACTCTATCTTTTCAGTTATTGCAATCGAAATCATTGTATTTCAGTAATATTTAGAAAACCTTTTTTTCATGCCATAAAATCTGAAAAAAGGGTGAGCAAGATAGTGGTGCATGAGGATGCAGTGGCTGTAAGCTGTCTGTTTAACAAAATATTCCAGCCGTCTCACAACCTACTGCTGGATTTTGCAAGACCACTGTGCTCTGCCTGGAGTGCTGTCATGTCTGGGAGACTGCGGCACTGGAGAAGAGAGCGTGTGGGTCCAGGTCTGGCTTACCTCAGAATCAGAGAAACTTTAGTAATCCCAGAGGGAAATGTGCAAATATACATTGGGGGGGACGTGAGGTAAGGAAACAGGAGTGCAGTAAAGCGTGTTTAGTCCGGTTCAGTATGTGTAGGTCTGACCCAAGTGGATTAAAGAGTCTGATGACAGTAGGAAGGAACGGCCTCCTGTGTTGTTTCCTTAGACAGCAAGATTGAAGGAATCTTTTGTGGAAACTGCTCTTCAGATTGCCCAGTGTATTGTGGAGGGGGTGGGAGTCATTGTCCATGAATACCAGCAGTCTTGCCAGCATTCTGTCACTGACCACCTCCTCCAGGGCGGCAAGTTTCATGCCAACAACAGACTTGGCCTTCCTGATAAGTTTATCCAGTCTGGTTGCATTCTTTGCTTTGATGCTGGCACTCCAGAATGGCACAGCAAAGAAGATGATGCTCGCTAAAGACTGATAAAACTTATGAAGCAGGCTGCTGTGTTTGCTGAAGGACCTGAGCCTCTAAAGGAATTGAAGCAGGCCCAGACCCTTTTTATAGACAGCGTCTTTGTTGGTAAATCACTTCAACTTGTCATCCAACTGGACTCCCAACTAGCTGTAGGATGCGACTATTTTCACATTAGTCCCACCAATGCAGATATGGGAGGGCAGGGATTTGTTCCTGCCAAAATCCAACACCAATAACTCCTTTGTTTTTTGCCATATTCAGCTGCGGGTGCTTGCTAGGCTAGTGAATGTGACTGTAGCTCAGGTAGTAGAGTGGGTCACCTACTAACCAGAAGGTTGTTGCTTCGATCCCAGTCTGTTGCAGTCTGCATGCCAAATATCCTTGGGCAAGATATTAACCCCAGGTTGCTCTCCAATGCATCCATCGGAGTGTGAATGTGTATGAATGTTAGTTAGGTAGCACTAAAAACCTAGCAAAGTGCTTGTGTGAATGGGTGTGATTGGGTGAATGAATTAGTTGTATAAAGCGCTTTGAGTGCTCAGAGTAGAAAAGTGCTATATAAGAACCAGTCCATTTACCATTTTCAAATCCCTGTTACCAAGAATCTTCCTTACAAACATGTGATCCATCATTCACAAATCAAATGCACAAATAACATGCTGATGGTCAAAAACAAGTGCATTTGTGACTGCACTGTGACTGTGTTTGATGTATGGTGTATAGCTGTATTTGTGCTCTGTGAGCAGGACAGTCATCTTGTGTTTGATCATATCAGGAGCACTGAATGGCCATTATTCACTGTCTGCCATTATTCATTGATGAAACAACAATTTCCGGGAGCCAACTCCACCACCTCCCCCTACATCACCAAGACAGCTCTGATCTTTTGCTAACAGCAGACCCCTGAGCCGAATGTGAAACCTGCTGGTTTCTTATAAAGTTCACAACAACAATGTCATCAAAGGGCACTAATAGCTACACAAATACAGTCATTATCTCACATGACTGGTAAAACTCTCTACAGGATGATTTAACCAGTTTAATCTGAAATTATTTACAGAAACTCAGCCATATTTTTCATGTGTAACCTCAGTGCAGCTACAGTGAAAGTACGCATGATTCACAGGACCCTCTGTTCTCATTTTAGTTCCATCAGCTGGCCCTATTTTCTCTTTCAGCTGTCATATCTCATTTGGTATATCTTGCCCTTAGCAGTGCAGGCACTGTCCCCTTGACACAGTGTCACTGCTGTTGGTGCTTTTCTGACATCCTCCAAGCAATGATGAGGTCATAGTTGCTAAAGAGGAACATTTTTCCAGTGGGCAAAGTCAGAGAGGGTGACCCAGCTGATTGTAAGGCTTTGAAAAACATGCTCCTTGTTTTGGTGCATGTTCTAGCTCAGGCTTATTTTAGATATAGTACAGTCCAATTGATAATAATAATAAGTTTGACATGCACCAGCAAAGCACTTACAAAGTGGCATTAAAACTTTTTGAAAATATTTATGAATTATATACAGATAAGGATGCAATTATTAGCTCCCCTATGAAATTTAAAGTTTTGTCCAAATTTTCCCAAGTGTGTTATTTTTCTGAGCAAGGGAATTTAAACATAGCTTTTCTAAACATACTAGTTTTCCAGTATGCTTAGAATTCTGCAGTTTTTCTTGAATTCTTCAGAATTATTTCTAATTGCACACAATAACAAAAACAATTACCAGGGTCAATATTATTAACGCCCTGGAAAACAGACTTTTTCTTGATGCATAACACAAACCACTGCTATGCAATGATGTGCTTTACCTTAATAATGCTCAATGCTTGTAAAATCAAGCATCATTTGAAAAACAAGCTTGGCAGAAGCAAGAAGCAAATGATTTCAAAGACTCTGGAAAGAAAACTATTAAGCGATATGACTAAAGACCCCAGAACAACTGCCAAGACACTAGTTAATGACTTAGCCAAGTCAGGAACTGTAGTCTCATAGAAGATAATCACTAGAACCCTAGAATGGACTGTGAGGTGGCGAACCAAGAAAAACTACTTCTGCAGAAGAGACAACTTCAAGCCATGAGTATTTTAAGGACAACATGATGTACACTGAAAGTGTGTCCTTTGAGTTTTAATATATCTCTCCCTTCTTTTTTCAAACATAAGTTCTCATTTCATTTCATCTGACCAAAGATGTTGTTATACTCGACTGTGTATCTAAATCTCTTTTACAGTGGTGGTATTGCAGTTGTTAGAGTACAGGACACACATGTAGAGTACCTGTTCAATAAAGCCAATTTAACTTATTTTAACTGATTTGCTAAAAACAAAAGTGATTTCTGTTTCTCCTAATACACATTAGAATGATTTAATAAACACAGGTTGCAACAAATAACACAGTAGCTAATACATCAAATAATGTAATTATTATAGAAGACCTTTATGAAAATGTGTGGTATTAGTTGAGCTAAAATAAAGAAGGTAAAAAACACCCTACATGTATAATTAATTCTGGAACTGTGCAGAAGTTTTCTATGTCTTTTCCGAAACTTGCCGCCTCCATTCCTGACTGTTCCCTATTTCCCATGGTTGATGAATTTGCTAGCACCATTTTTTCCACATGCTCCTCCATCCTCAATACTGTTGCCCCTGTTAAAATGAAGCGCCCTAGATCCTTTTGTTTAATATTGTTTAATATTTTCAATTCACTGGTTAACCCCTGTCCTGATATGCCACTGTCGTGCTCTCCTACTCTCTGCGAACAATTTCTAACTCACTTTATTCATAAAGTTCTATATCTTAAGTCCTCACTCCCTTTAGTGTCAAGTTTTATTCCCACCTCTGCTTGTTCATCATCATTCCAAAAGTTTGGCCGGTGTCACTCCATACTCTCAAGCGACTTATCGACCAATCAAAGAATACCTCTCCTGCCTACGATATCCTTCCATCTCGTATAGCTATCTCTAATAAATTTATCCCTACTTGCAGGCTCTGTTCCTTTAGCCTTCAAACATGCTGTTGTCCAGCCTGTTCTTAAAAAAAGGAACCTTGATCATAACAATCTCGCAAAATATAGGCCGATTTCTAAGCTACCATTACTGTCCAAAATACTTGAGAGGATCATTCTTTCACAACTCCAGCCGTATTTGGATGCGAATGCCAATAATGATAAATTTTGGTCCGCTTTCAAACCCTGTTATAGTACTGAAACAGCGAGTCCTCAGTGACAGCCTTCTGATTGCTGACTCTGTACGCTCTTCAGTCCTGGTCCTACTAGAGCTATCCTCGGCCTTTGATATGGTAGATCATAACATCCTATTAGCGAGGCTTGAACACACAGTTGGCATTACAGGTGCCACCCTAGATTGGTTTAAATCATATCTTTCTAATAGGTCTTTCTCGATCAATTTTGGCCCTCATTTCTCCTCTGCTGCACCCGTCTCCTGTAGCATGCCTCAAGGATCTGTCCTTGGCCCCCTGCTCTTCTCACTGTACATGCTCCCCTTAGGCGCAATCTTTGAGAAGTACAACATTGCACATCATTGTTATGCTGACAACATACAGATCGATTTCGAGTTAACTGATGATCCTGCTATATCTTTGCACGGTTTTTGTGAGTGCAAAGACATAGCAGGATCAATGCGAGGTGAAAAATTGTCTCGCAGGTAACTCACTTATCCTAAATGACAGGAAAACTGAAATCATCGTGTTTGACAGTAGTATCCCCCGTGTCCAACTCCAAGATGCCTTTGGTTCCATTGATAGTTTCCTCTCCGACACTGTTAGTGACCTGGGTGTTTTTTTTAAATTCGACAAACAAGTGTCTGCTGTTGTCAAATCTTGCTTCTATCAATTGTGTCTTATTAGCAAAGCCAGACATTATGTCCCGCATAGAGACCTCGAAAAGCTTATCCACGCCTTTGTGACATCTAGGTTCAATTATTGCAACTCCCTTCACTTTGGTCTTGAATGCGGCTGCTCATCTCCTTACTGGTAGTGGGCGGCATGTCTCTATCACCCCTGTCCTTGCCGACCTGCATTGGCTTCCCGTTAAGTTTCGCATTCAATTCAAAATCCTGCTGCTCATCTTCCGATTTATTAACAATATAGCTCCAAGCTACCTCATTGAGCTACTTAGATTATACACCCCCGCTAGATTACTAAGATCATCTTCCCAGTCACTTTTGTCACAGACGAGATCCCGGCTGAAGACTAGAGGTGACCGAGCGTTTGCCTTGGCTGCACTCGATCTATGGAATAACCTCCCCATCGCTATCCGCGAGTCTTATTCCATTCAATTCTTCAAATCGCAGTTAAAAACCCACCTATTTAGCCACGCCTTTTTAACTAGTTAATGATTGTTTGTTAGTTAGTTTAATGCTTATTTCTATCTTTGGTCTATTCTTAACTACTTTTAATCATTTTTAAAAAATTTTACTGTTTTATCCTTTACATATATTGTTCTTTTATACTTTTATATGCATTTCTTTTGCTTCTGTGTTTTTAATGCCATTTAACCCTTTAAGACCTACCATATAACCAAGTCCGCCAGAGCTTATCTTTATATTTTTATATACTGTAGTGCCATTTTTGGGACCATTTCAAGTTGCTTTACATCAATACAACCGCTAGCCCAAACTTTATTAATATGTATGCATTAAATGCATAATAACAACACAAATTGCAAAAACGTGCAATAAACTACAAAAAAAATTTCAATTATTATTTTTTTTTTTACATATATGTCTAGTTAGAGAAATTTAAGAGGTTTATCCCTCAAAACTGTAAATACAAAAAGTTGCACAAAATAGTTCCCAAGAACAGGAAATTTATTTTGAGTGTCTTCATAGTTTTATTTTTGAGATACACCAATTTGTATATACTGCAGGAAAAACTAAAATAAATATTGTGATGCAAATTTGCAAAAAAACAGCATGTGCATCAAAATAAACTATTTCCAGCAGTGCAATTTGAGTTGTAAGCATCCTAGAAACTAGGGCTGGGTATCGTCACTGATTTCTAGAATCGATTCAATTCCGATTCACAAGGTCCCGAATCAATTCGATCCACGATTCGATTTAATTCGATTCGATTCGATTCGATTTGATTCAATTCGATTTGAATCTGGGAAATTTTGACAGTCAGAAATATTATAATTCAGATCAGTACATTTACATATTTTTGTATCTATAAAAAGGAAGCTGACACACGCAAGACTTTATCAAAGGTGTGAGCATCACAGCAGATGCCTTTGTGTCAAAGTAGCTGAGGATAAAACACAGAAAAACACGAAGGTGATTTTCCTGGCCTAGAATTTATAAAAATATTCTGCAGTACATCAAAAACGAAAGAAAACCATTAATCAGCATATGAACATTACCTCTGAAGTTACAGGGGTTTTATTAGAGACACGGCGTTTTGCATTTTGCATAATTTTAAAAAGTTTACATTTGTTCAGTATTGAACAGCAGAAATTAGGTTTTCTTTTCGGAAGTATATAAAACGAAAAAAAAAAACGTAGGCCGACAGCGCTGTAAACAACAGTAGACTTGTGCGTAACAAGCAAGCGAATAATGAAGTACAGAGAGAGAGAGAGAGAGAGAGAGAGCTGTGCATCATGGTGGAAGCAAAACAGTAAAAGTCAGAGTGAATACATGACGATGTTTATGTGAAGCGTAGTTTGGATCTTCTTTTGCTGCTGGTTCGGTCAATATTGTTTGGAGAGACATCAAACTAACAGTTTTAGAATCGGCGCATAAAGGGCGTGAACACAAAGCACGGACTCGCCGACAGATCAGAATCAGCGAGCTGTTGGCTTTCAGCCCCGACCGTGAGAAAGGCGACATCTCACTGATTCTGATCCGCGGGTCGCGCTGTGTGTTTAAGTCTTTGTGCAGAATCCATGTTCCTGCTCTCATTTACTGTCTTAGCTGTTTGGTGGTTGTTGAAAGTTTGTGAGATTTCACCTGAGATTCTGGCATTTCGGGCAAAATAAATTTATATTAAAAAATCGATTCAGGATTTTAATGAATCGATTTTACGTTATCCAAGCCAGAATCGATTTTAATCGATTATAAAAACCCACCCCTACTAGAAACTATACAGAAAAGCATAAAGTCAAACATGACTTTTAAAAATACCAGTGTTGGCTAATAAGACCCTGAAGGTAAAAACTACATTTTGGCGTCACTTCCGGTTTCGGGCAGGTAATGGCGGACATGCGATAGTTCGTGCTGACGTCTATTCCAAAGTAGGAAGTGTTATGAACAGCTGATCAGATCGGCAAAGCGTGTTTCTGGAATATTATGTTTTTGTTGCTGCAAGTGCTTTTTATGCAATTTTTGCAAAGCTATATGTGGAAAGAAACCGTGACCCAGGGCAAGCTGAATGCATAAGATGTAAGTACAACTCCTCCGGTTTCATATGCAAAACAAATTATTGCGCTAGCTTACGTGGTCGCAGTTCTACAGGGATTTAAAAATAGTTACGCAAAACAGAACGTGCCTGCTCCGACCGGTTTGAAAGGGTTCACGTGCTACCATGTTGGTACTTTGCCATAGCCTCCATCCTCCCTGTTACTTCATCTTACCCTCTTGTATGTTAAGCACTTTGGTACACCACTTGTTATTAAATGTGCTATATAAATAAAGTTTGTTGTTGTTGTTATTGTTATGTTTATTGGCTTAAAGTTATGTACTCTTTATGCAAATATCAGACTTCTCTTTGTGCATTCCTTTTCACTTTTTGAGTCACAATCAATCCATGATGTCACATTGTTATCATGTGGATATACATTCAATACACATCTGAACTTTAATGTTTGTTGCTCTTTGTAAGCTCTGTGATAAACTAGTAACTTGTTTAGGGTCTATCTTACTCATCCATCTTACTCATCCAGTTCTATGCCAGACAGGCTTCTGTGTCACATAACACAACAATCGCAAAAGGTTGAACCAATGTATACATGATATAATAAATAATATTACGCTCAAAGTAGCAGAATTATCCTAAACGTTGATCTTGTATACCTTATCCAAAATTAGTATAGCAATATTCCTGTTACAGACATTCACAAACTAGTCCTTTGGCTGCAGAAGCTGTGTTGCTTTTAGCTTGTAGTATATTTAAATTCTACAATTAGAAATACATGTGAACTACATATCCATCCAAATAACAGATAGGAATGGTAGGAAGGTAGGTAGGAATGTTGTGTATGCCAACGGCATACCCCTATCTGCTAATAAAATTAGAGGCCACATGCTTCTCTTGGAGGACACTGCATACTTTTATTATTACATGCCTGTGAGAAACTCTACTCTCAATAATACAAAGATTGTACCAAATGGAGAGAGCTTCACTTTTGACAAGTTTTTTATATCTGTTATTCAAAAATTTGTTATTACAGACCACAGTTGACCATAGAAGTGATATAGGAATAATTATTAACATTTAATTAATATAATAAGTTACACAATAAATTACAACAGAATACATAACACTTACTTTTTTTTAAGATCAGGACATTATTAAATATATATAGTTCGTGGTTTATCTTGTTATCGGTTATTAGCTTTGTTAGTAATATGTTAAGGTATGAATTGAGAGCTAAACAACTAAAAGGTTTACCAAATATCTATTAATCTTTAAACGTGGATTTGTTCAATGATCCAACCATATGTGTGTATTTGCCTCAGCTCATACAACTTCTCTTCTAGTCAGAAATATAGTCATTATTTGTTTAAAAACAAAACAGTCTGGAAAACCACAACAGTTATTTCTGTTGATTCATAACTTTAAGCAAAAAAGGAAGTAAGATTACTCAGTCTATATTTAGTCCACATATGTAGTATTATTCTCCTGGGGGGTAGATGGCTAATGCCCTTGTCTTGTGTGGTGAGCTCCTCTGAATGACTGATAGATCACAAGGGAAACATCAACTGTCAACTTGGGCTGTCACATTTGTCAGGAAGTCAGTTCATTAATCATCTAAGATGGCCAAGGGAGAGCAGTCTCCATTTGGCTGAGGTCTAAAACACCTGTGGCACTGGGCCAAGCTCTCTTCTGAGAACTGAAATCAAATCTGGAAGTGCTATATGTCAAAAACCTGCTTTTGAAGGGGCACATTAGAGAGGATGGATGTCCATCATCTTTCTTCAAAGCTGGTTGACATGAAACATTCAGAATAATATTCCAGGTAACGGAAGAATTGTATCTGTTTTGAAAGAAAAAATATTTCTGAGGTTGATAAAAACTGTTGAGATTGTGTTTAAATCCCAATTTCTTCAATACGTTTTGTGGGGAAAAAATTAAAAAAACTAAATTAAAAGAACAAAAAAAACACCCCTTAAAATATAATTAATAAAGGTATAGTCAAATAAATTAGAACTCATATTAATAGAAGTTTCAGGGTGAGAAAAAGTCTTTTTCATCTGTCTTAAAGACTACAGTGCCTCCCCACTGAGTCAATGACTATGTAAGCAACAGATGATGCAAATAATATGGGGAAAATCCCTTTTGAAAAAGTATGCAATGCCCCAATAGGCAAATGGAGACTGGAAACAAGTGTGACTGCTCATCACTGATTTTGTTACCTATTGAAATCCAGGCTCTGGCTGCTGGGCTGGGAGACTACTCCAGCCCAGAGTTCAGGGTGATGTTAACACTTAAGTGTTAACATCACCCTGAACTCTTTGCTAGCTTTGTGTTAGCATATGTATGCACAGATGCTTGTGAGCCCAAGTTGTGTTAGCAATATAATGCAGCTGTTTCTGGTAAAGGACACTGTACCTTTGTGCAAGAAAAATGACATTAATGTTTATATATCCTTTCCTAAAAAGTTGTACATGCCTCCACCACTGTCCTCCTCCCTGCACCCAAACTGTAATTGCTAATTGCGGTGCACAGGATGGAAAAAAAAAGAAAGAAAAAAAACACATTTCTATTTCTTTCTCTATGGCAGGCATGTACCTTTAGAAGCTTTGTAACACAAGTATCAACATAAGTGTAACACAAGTTAGTGAAGTACTCAAATTAGAGAATTAGATTACTTTAACACATTGCTTTGGAACACATTACACCCAACACTGCACAATGCTTTGAGGAACCACATGTAAGCCAGCATTCTGAAAACAAAGTGCTCTATTGGTGATATATGACACAAAGAGGTCTTTTAAGATGGGACCTGCGTCACAGTCTGCAGAGCAGACCGAGTGGGGTGAGTGAGGTAGACCCAAGAGCAGACACAGGTGAGGAGACGGTATTGAATCTCAAACTGAAGATGAGCCTTTATTTGGGCTGATAACCAGAGTACAAACAAATGACACAATCAGAGCAGAGGCGAGGACTAAACCAAAACCTAAACTGGGAAATACTAGAAATGTCTATGAGAAATGACTATGGGAAAATAACCATGACTATGACGACTATGAACAAGACTTTGTGCAGGTGCATGAAGAAACTCATGTAATACATGAATTAGCAAACATGAACATGACCTACACAAAATCCTGAAAAACACTTAACCTGTCATGAGGGATCGAACACAGACGACGTGACCCTGTACACAGGAAGACAGAGGACTTAAATACACACATGAGGTGATCTGGGGAAGTGGAGACACATGAGGAAACAGCTGACTAGAATGAACCAAATGACACCACAGTGGAAGTGAAACTAAGGCAATGGACGTCTTGATGCATGCATCGAGGTAAGTAAATCTCCAAAAGTTGATTCTGTTCATCTGGACATAGCATTTTGTGAAACTCATCCAAGTGACTTCTTCAATCTCAACTGACTGCAGGTTAAGGCAATGAACATTGAACGCAAGACCCCTTCAAAGTAAAACAGGAACCCTAAATAAGACGCAGATGTGACATGAGCTAGACAACATGAACTATTCAGACAGGAGACATGACAGATAAGACTCACTAACCTCTAAGGAAGGAGAATTAACACAGGGATGAGACAAAAAGGGAACCCGATACACTATGAAATATAACTGCAAACTAAGTATGACAGAATATAACTAGATAAACTGCAAAGAAACTAGAATACAGATGAATAGCAAAATATCATGAAACTCAGAAACACTGGGTCGCATGACCAAGGACCATGACAATCTGATCTCTATCTCTTAAATAGGACCTTTTGTGTTAAGTTGGGGTCGGCTTCATCCTCTGTGGCCCCTCTGCTTTGGGGTGTGCCACAGGGATCTATTCTTGGGTCGTTATTGTTTTCACTGTACCTTTTGCCTCTTGGCGCAATTTTCCGGAAACATAAAGTGCCATTCCATCTATACGCAGATGGCTGCCAGCTCTACTAACCTTTTAATCATTCTGATGTCATTCTGAGGTCGAGTCTCTCAACTCGACCTCTGCTTGACTGCCTTACTGATGTCAAAGCATGGATGGCAAAAAACCTTTTAAATTTTAATGATGGGAAGACAGAAGCAATTTTATTTGGCCCAAATTGTTCTTCTCATACTCCGGATGTTGATCTTGCAGCTTTGACTTCCCAACTAAAGAGTTCGATCACAAATCTCAGAGTTCAAATTGATTCTGCACTTACCTTTGATGACCATGTAAACGGGGTGGTAAAATCAGCATTTTATCACCTCAGACGTTTATCAAAGGTTAAGCCCCTTCTTTCCAAGCGTGACTTGGAAAGTGTTATTCATGCCTTTATTACCTCACGTTTAGATTATTGTAATTCTATTTTAATAGGGGTTGGGCAGGGCACTTTGTCACACTTGCAATTAGGCAAAATGCTGCGGCACGATTTTTAACTGGCAGAAGAAAATTTGATCACATCACTCCGATTTTTGGCCTCTTTACACTGGCTTCCAATTGAATTCAGGATCCATTTTAAAGTCCTTTTATTGGTTTTTAAATCTCTAAATGGTCTGGCACCTGTTTATTTGTCTGACTTGTTGAAGCCCCACGTCCCCAGTCGTTCCCTTCGGTCAGCTGAGCAGTTGCTGCTTTCGGTCCCAAAGTCACGGCTGAAACTTAGAGGAGACCGAGCGTTCTCTGTTGCAGCGCCAATGCTTTGGAATAACCTTCCTCTCCATATTAGACAGGCTACATCAGTGCCAGTTTTTAAGTCTTTATTAAAAACCTATTTTTATTCATTGGCTTTTAACTCTGTGGGTAACTGATGTATATATATATTTTTAATTTTGTTGCTATGTCTGGTTTTATTACTATGTGCATATTAGTATTGTACAGCACTTTGGTCTACCAAGTGTGTTTTTAAAGTGCTATATAAATAAATAAATGATGATGATGATGATGATGATTATTCAAGACCTTGTATGTAAGGAAAATGATTTTAAATTTGATTCTGGATTTAACAGGGAGCCAATGACTACAAGTCAATATCAGCTTGGGATTCTTGCTGCATCATCTTGGATAAACTGGAGAGTTTTCATGGAGCTTTTAGAGCAACCTGATCATAAATATTGAGTGTAGTAGAAGGGATGCTTCTCATTTTAGAGATATTGCACAAATGCATAGGGCTTATCTGAAATCCAAGGTTGGCTTGAATCAGTTCTTCAGGCAACCACAAATAGCAGCTAGCATCACACCTAGCATCAGCAGTAAAGCATCTGTAGCTTAGAACATTCAACACTTATAACACACTGTAAGGAACAACAAGGTAAGTAAAACCACACACCAGATTCTGATAGCTCCCGATTGGGTTTTTTTCTTCAAATGTTTCTGAGCTCAATTGGCTAGTAAAATACATTATCTAAACTTAACTTTTAGCTAACAAAAACATGTGACTCACCGGGATTTTTCAACACAAATAACTCAACAGATGTTAATCCTTTTGTGGTCAGAGTTCAGGGCCTAATAAAAGAGTAGCTTATTAGCATTTATATGTAATACAATTTGGTCTCATTAACTGGTTTGCAGCACTGCATACTGAGATATTTTTCCAATTGCGCTCTAACACACACTTGACCGCCATTAGACGGAAGATCGCACAGGAAGAGACAGGTAATGCTTCCTGCGCACAAGACGCAAGGTTGTAGTAACACAAGACTGCATCAAAGCGCCCCCTTGTACCAATAATAGGCTATAGCTTTAGATAATGAAAAGGGATTTTGTAGCCCTGTATTTCGCATGGGTTATACAAATATTCCGAAAGTTGCAAATCACATGATTAAATTGTTGGAAAAATCAATGTTTCGCCTTAAAGTGGAAGTGAACTACAGGCCCCAATTTCTGATGGCTCCAGGATAATGTAGCATGAAATGTTATTTGGATTTCAAGTGTTTATCAGGAAAGAGCTCCAAATAAAATGAAGGAGAAAAAAAACTCCATACAGCTAAGTAATAAAATGAGTAACTCCCAGTATTGATTTCCCTCTGCAACTAAATCCCAAATAATGAAGGGTAGCAGTCTCAGTAAGCACCATGTCTGTGTCGCTGTTTGCCTAAATGCAGGATCAGGATTTTTAAGTCATTGACTTACTTTTGACAGGATTATTCATCCAGAATTGCGGTGCGTTGCTGACCTACAGCAGACAAAAGCTTCTGGACATTTGAACTCATAACTCCAACAGTTTTATCACTGATCTCCGACTCGTCCCAGAGATCTCCAGAACACCGGAGGCTGCCCACTCTCCCCAGCTGGGCAGAAGTGCACGCAGACGGCGCCGAGAATGTAAACAAAGGCGAGGTAGGTGCGGAGGGCTACGGGCTAAGCTAAAGCTAACAGCACAACGGCTGCCTTTACCCAGCATTTTCCTTGCCAGTGTCCGTTCTCTGGTAAACAAAATGGATGAGATACGGCTCTCCATCACTAACAACAGACGGATTATGGACTTAAATGTCATGTTTTTCACTGAAACATGGTTGAACAACAGCTGCCCGGATATTGCTATTGAGTTAGCAGGACGCCACACACACCGAGCCGACAGGCTAGCAGATGACTCCGGCAAGACCAGAGGTGGAGGTTTGTGCATTTATATTAAAAATGCTTGGTGCATGAACTCCACTACTACTGAGAGTCACTGCTCACCTAATGCGGAGTTTTTCATGGTCAAATGCAGACCTTATTATCTCCCCAGAGAACTCACTTCTTTCATACTCACTGCAGTGTATATCCCCCGTGATGCTAGGTTGGCCATGAAAGAACTTTATGCAGCCATTAACAAACACCTGACTAAACACCTCGAGGCGGCTTTTAGTGTTGCTGACGACTTCAATCACACCAACTTAAAGACAGTCCCCAGATTCCACCAACATGTCTCCTGCCACACCAGAGGGGACAAGACTTTAGACCATGTTTATTCCAACCTGGCTGGAGCCTAGAAAGCAACACCCCTCCCCCACATTCGACAATCGGACCTTCTCTCCCTGTTCCTTACACCTCGGTACCTCACCACTCATCCAGCGTGTGAAACCTGCTGTGAGGACAATTAAAATGTGGCCAGAGGGGACAGATGCAGTGCTCCAGGACAGATTCAAAAACACAGACTGGAATACGTTCACCCACACAGACTTGGACCAGTACGCCTCATCTGTACTGGATTACATCTCCAAAACTACAGACAGTGTCACCGCCCAGGAACGGATCACCATGTACCCCAACCAGAAGCCTTGGATGAACCAGAATCTTCGACTCCTCCTGAAGGCTTGCAACACCACCTTCAGGTCAGGAGATGCACAGGCCTACAATACAGTCAGGGCTAAGCTAAAGAGGGGTATCAAAAAAGCCAAATACCATTACAAAAAGAAGGTAGAAGAATACTTCTCCAACTCCAACCCCCGACACATGTGGCAAAGACTCCAGACCATTACAGACTACAGGATGTCTCCTTCCTCAACAAGCTCAACAGCTTTGATGCTTGTTTTGAGCAAGGGAATCCAACAACTGCAACCAAAGCAGACGTGACTCCGGACCACCAACCACTGACTCTCTCCTCCACCGATTTAGGAGCGGTGCTGAGCAGGATTAATGTCCACAAGGCTGCATGTCCTGATGGCATCCTCGGGTGTGTTCTCAGAGCGTGTTCTGGGGAGCTTGCAGAAGTGCTGATAGACATATTCAACCTGTCCTTGACCCACGCTGTGGTACTGGCCTGCTTCAAATCCACCTCCATTGTCCCGATACCCAAAAACTCCAACCCACCAAGCGTCAATGACTACCGCCCAGTAGCCCTCACCTCCATCATTACAAAGTGCTTAGGGCGGCTGGTCCTAACACACTTCAAATCCTGTCTGTCTCCCACCCTGGACCCCCACCTATTCGCATACTATCAGAACAAGAGCACAGAGGATGCAGTCTCCATTGTGCTGCACTCTGTCCTCTCACAATAACAACACCTACGCCAGAATGCTGTTTATAGACTTCAGTTCAGTGTTCAATACAATCCTCCCCTCACAACTCACCAGGAAGCTGACAGACCTAGGCATCAGTTCCCTCATGTGTTACTGGACTTCCTGACCAACTGGCCCCAACATGTCTGGCTGGATAACCACTGCTCATCTACCATCACAATGAACACCGGTGTACTACAAGGCTGTGTGATTAGCCCTTTCCTCTACTCCTTCTTCACCCACAACTGCAGACCTGCCGATGGTTCCAACACCATCATGAAGTTTGCAGATGACACCATGGTGCTTGGCCTCAACAATGAGGCCACCTGCAGGGAGGAGGTGGATCGTCTGGCTGAGTGCGACACAAACAACCTGCTGCTCAACACCGAGAAGACCAAGGAGCTCATCGTGGACTACGACTGGAAAATAACTCAAAATGTTAGAAATATTCCAGTGTTAGAAAATCAGCACTGCTCAGTGTTAGCCATTGTTAATCTTCAAAACTGACTAGGTTACTTTTAAACATATAACACTGTCAAAAGTGTTAATTTAACACTCAACAGTGTTGTATTTAACATTCAGAGGTGTGGACCCATATAGACACTCTCTAGTGTTAATTTAACACTGGAGATTTTGCTGTGTAGGATTATGCAAGGCAGCTTACAGACTAATATTTCTACAGATATGTATTTTTCAAAGGTTGGGCTGTTTTATGCTTATATTAAATCTTGTGTCATCTTTACAGAGTGTGGTAGCGACAAAGTCCTTTAACGTTATTCATCTCTTTGGCTCAGTCTAACTCTGCAGTGAGTAATGCTTGAATATTGTGGAGAGAGGTTTGCTTGTAAGTGTGCATTCTTGCTAAAATAACTGACATTAACAGGTGTTGCGCTAATGAGTATTTTCTTGAATGTATTTATAAAGACATCCTATTTGACTTAATTGCTAGCTAGGGATGTGTATGCCCTTTGTGCAATCTAGTGAACAATGCCTGGGATAAAAGGGGTCAAAGTATTAGCGCGATCTATCTTTTTTTCTTTTTGTTTGTTTTTTAGCTAAATGTGATCAGTTATTCTTGCCTTTAGCTTTTATAACGAAAAGCTGTTACGTTTCCAACATACATAATTTAGGATAAATTAAACAGTTAAATAGTTTAGATTGACTATGGCTTCTTTTCTTTTTTTAAACCTTTTTCAACAAATGGTGTAGAGCAACACATAATCTCATACTCTCTTTGTTACAGACACAGTGATCTCTAAAGAGAGCAACTTAAGCCTACTTTCAAATAATAACTTATAAGATGCTTCATGTCATGTTTTAAAGTAGAAATACCTACAGCTTTTGTCATCAAAACCTAACTGGTGTTGTCTGTTAAAAGGCCTTTCATAAGTAGGTAAAATTCTACTATAAATCAATAAACTGTAATGATCCAAAATAACCCTATCACTTTTATAAACCAATATTTAATCAAAGCTACCGAACCTATGACCCAACAGAATTAGTCAAGCTGTGGAGTTAATTGAAAGACCCAGCACATCACCAACCCTGAGTCATGACTTTTTAACCAATATTTGGTCATATTAACCCAACCTACAACCCTTCGACTTCTACCCCAAAACTGAGTTATGAAAATAACCCAGCATTTTTTAGTGTGTAGATTTGCACAATAGAGCAAAAACAGTACATACAGTGTGCTTTAATACAGCAGCAGGTATGGTGGATGTTTTAAGTACAGACAAACTCTTTGCTCTTGATGGAGGCGGTCGCATCTTTTCCCTCTCCCTATCCCTTATCTTTCCTGCTTGGCTTCTCATGTCATTGTCTAGTCTCATGTAACTTTACCTCAGAGAGTCTCTCAGTCTTGTTCTCTAAAACCGAAATAATTCTTGTCCTTGATGTGTTTTGACTCTCTGCCCCTATCCCTCACACTCACCCCCCTCTCCATTCCAAATGCCTCCGATGCTTGCTATCCACCCGATGCAGACGGCGGGTCTGTCTAGAGCTGAAAACCCATATGGAAAAGATATATAGAAATCTTATAAAGTTTGTATCTGTCTTGTGTGAAACTTGTATGAAAAGGATACAAGAGTGAAAACAGATATAAGATCCCTTGAAAAATTCTATAAATAAAACTTGTAAGTTTTGGATACTTATTAAAACAATATATGAAAGTAATGAGAAAGTGGCCACTTTCATGAGTAAATCATATAAGTTTTTACTATTTCTTTTCCATATGGGAAGGGCTGCAGGACAAGATAGTTGCTCTCTATCTGGATCATTCCTTACCCCATACCCTCCCCTGTTGCATATCACGTTCTTTTATTCATGTGCTTTTTTGTGCTGAGGTGTTTTCTTTTAGTGTCCTCAAACTGGTCTCCCAGTAGGAGCCCAGCTTGAGTAGAGTTCTTTTTTTTCTCCTCTTGTCCCTGAAGCGCATACGTTCACATTTCTTTTTGGTGCAGCCACTGTCCTCTTTACAGTTTTAGCATATTCAGCTCTAGGTAGTTCTGACTGCCACACTTAACTGACTGCCAGCTATTCTGTATGCAGACTCATCACCATCTTTGATGAATCCAATGACCCTAATATCATCTTCACAATTTGGTCTTTTGAGTGCAGTGAATAGAGGTGTCGTTTCTGTTCTCTTTTAGCATATCTGCCATCTTTGGCTCTTATGTGTTCCTTATGATTTGGCACTATATAGCTGAACTGAATCAAACTGAATTGAATAATGCAGGGCTCGCAAAATCGCTAGCCCGTCGGGCTATCATGGGCAGGGCTGAGATAGATTTTGGTAGCCTGACCGGAGAAATCGCTAGCCCCAATGTCCCGGGGCTAGCGATTTTGCGAGCCCTGCAATGACACACTTGCTTTGACTAATGGAGCCTTTAGTCACTATAATTGCTAATTAAGCAGATTGGAACATCTACAATTTTTTTTAATAACTTGCTGTTTCTACACATATTTTAATGCTTTCTTTGAGCTGGAATCTGAATTCTTATGATCACATTTAGGCACATTCCCCAAATATGTTGTGCTCTGTTATTCCTTTCCCACTCCAAGCTGTTTCCAGTGAGACCAATGTAGGAATTATAAAGCGATACAAAGAGTAGAGCTAGAGATACTTGTGCTCCACATTCCGTTTCTGAAATTACTAGCAATGGTTGTGAACTCGTAGTCTAGGGCTACATCCTGCAAATCCTCTCTGCAAGTGACATCCGATTTCTTCCTGGGGCATTGAAAGCCACTTTAACCAAACCTGCTGAACTGTAAAGGAATTTAAATGAATGTATGACTCAAGCCTGCTTCAATTCTCTCCACCTCCCTTTTTTGTTGTTGGTTTTTTGCAGTGTGTGCATTAATATTCATAAGAAGAAACCATTTTCAATCACTATCAGGGAGTTCTTCTCCAACTGAAAAATTTAATATATGTAATGCCTGGAGTCAACAATGACACAGATTGAGTATTTTGGTCACAGAGCTGCAGCTGATTCTATGCAGAATGACTTCCATTCCTTATAAATTTATATAAATGGTATCTCACATGAGGAACCCATTTCCGTAGTGGAAATAAGTGGCTCACAATATAGGTTGTTTAATACAATAGCATTCAGCTGTCAAACTGAGTTCTGTGTGAATTCAATATGTCCCTGGTGCCAAAAGAAACATAAAACTTATCCAATCCCAGCTATTAAAAGACAGCAAAAGACAACAGAGTTATTCCCTACATAAATGTTGTGATTTAGCACTCTATCAATGAAACTGAATTGAATTGAACAAGTCATTCCCAATGGAGTTTGCATTTATTCCCTGCATCATTAAAGATATAGGATCTTATTTCTCTCTTCATTAGAGCAATTTGAGTTTTAATTTTTACTGATGCAACTGCAAATGGAATTCTGCTCAAGCAAAATTGAATCTCTGTACCTCTAGTGACGTGAAAGTGCCATTTTGTAGATATAGTGCAGACGTGACAGCTGTTATTTCACACTGTTAATGTTCAGGGAATTCATTAGTCAGCCGTGCACTCACTATTGCTGACCTAATACGCATGAAGAGCTGAGCTAGAAAGTAAAGCATCAAAACAGGTTTAGCACACTGTCAAAAGCAGCAGGCAGGTAAAACAGGGTAAGAGTGATGGATATGGAGAGGCAGCCTGAGGAGAGCAAAGGGCTTTTGAAAGAGTCTAACATTACTTTCTGCCTGGCACACTTGGAGGCAGGTTTGGAAAGCACAGTTCATTTCAAACTTGTATGCTAAGAAGGGTTTTTCTTTCAGTTACTTATTTTTTTGACTCCCCTCAGTAAAGGTGCTAAGCTGTTATTGCCTATTTAAATATGACTTGATTCACAACTGATCTTTCTGTGTGCTTTATTTGCCTGCAACATTCTGTAACACTGTATATTTAACCCCTACATAATATAAAATGAGCTAAGATCTTCTCTAAGTAAACCTAAAAAGTAAAATATTTACTTTTTAAAAAAGAACAAAATACAGTAATTCAGCATTAAAACAATATAGGTATTTTTTATTTTTATTTTTTAGCTATTTCTAGTTTTTTGTAGCTTTTTCATTTCAGGTGTGTAATATGTGTATAGGCTGGATACTCTTCCTGCATCACAGCTTTGGATCTTGAATCCCGGCTCTCCACAAGTGGATTAACTCATCTCACTCAGAAAAAAATGTCAGAAATAATAATAATAATAATAATAATAATAATAATAATAATAATTAAAAATTAAAAACATAAACATACCTCATAATATATTTTCACAACAGCAACAATAATCCAGGTCTTACTAAAGTGTGAGAATGCATCTCATTGCTATATCACGGATTATGCAAAATGTGGTTTTCGATGCTACTTATCCAAAATCTGTTCATATTTATCACCTCTTTCCAGGAGACCAGAAAATAAAGCTAATTTTCTACACTTTAAGATAATCATCTATAATACACTTAAGCAAACAGCAAGCATCCACAACCTCCATGTTGTTTGGACGCTTTCTCTATGGTGTCTCAAGTTCACAAGCACTATAGTTGTTCAATCAAAGACACTGAGTAAAAGACACATTGGAGCCTGAATATTAAATGGCATTGTCAGTGGGCTGCATTGGGAGCATTTGAAGTCATCTGATCCAGCCCTGAATATAAGCTTTATCAAAAAGGGCAGTTTTAAGCCTGATCTTAAAAGTAGAGAGGCTGTCTGTCAACCAAGTCCAAACTGGGAGCTGGTTCGTTCTACAGAAAAGGCTCCGCCTCCTCTTCTTCTTTAGGGATCACAAATAAGTCAGTGAATGAAGAACTTTGTTTGGTGAATATGGTACTGTGAGGTTTTTAAGATATGACAGGGCTGACTGTTCAAGACTTTGTATGTGAGGAGGATTTTAAAATTAATTCTGGATTTGTCTCAGCTAGCTGTAAACCTGGCTACAATGCTGAATAAAAACCTGGGGTTATTTTTGTTATGAATATTAAGATATCATAGCTTTATGGAGAGCTTATATAGAGCAACAAACAATTTTTTAAAGTCATATAAAGTTCTTTTAAATTAGTGAATCACCATTTTCTTTCTCTAGTTAATGGGTTATTTGATTCAAGGATTACATAGGTCAGTTACACAAGGAAGTCAAAACACCTGTGATTTATAGCTGTTTTTCAGAGGAGAAAAAAAAATCAACGTTTAGTTTCTATGCATTATGTCAGGACAAGGTCCAAAGTGTGATTAAAGCAGTTGGTGGGCTCATTTATATTTTGAGAGAAGCCAGGTGAGTCTGATAATATATTAAATGCAGTGTTGAGGGTGTTGTTTTCAGTGGTTTAATTAAAGTTAAGCTCATCCACTATAATAGAGCAGGCTGACAAAAGTCAAGTCATCACTTGACCCAGCTGTCTTAGCTAATTATAGGCAAACCTTAAACTTTGCTTTTATTTAAAAAATTCTTGGAACTGATCATCTGCAAAGGAATGGTTTATTGTATGCGTTTCAGACTGCATTATAGGACAGAAACAACATTAGTGAGCATTACAAATGATCTTCTCATGGCCTCTGACAGTAGACTCATCACTGTGTTTGCCCTCCTGACCTCAGTGAAGAGTTCAGTACTCTTAACCATAATATTTTATCACAGCAATTAGAGCACTGTGTAGGTATTAAAGGTATTGTGCTGCAGTTTGAAACATGTTTTTTGGTTTGAATCATATCTAATAGATTCCAATTTGTTCTTGTAAGTGGGGAGTCTTCTTTACACACTACTGCAATTCATTATTATCAAGATGATTTAAAAACTCACTGAAAAGCCGTCACTATATCCAAAATAAGGCACAAGAAACATGTTTCTCCCATATTGGCTTCTAATTGTCCCTTTCCTATTTAATCCACAATTGAATTTAAAATCCTTCTCATCACATACAAGATCTTATCTTAAAGACCTCATGGTACAGTATCACGCCAATAGAGCATGTTACTCTTAGACTGCTGGTTTACTTGTGATTCCCAGGGTATTTAAAAGTAGAATGGGAGGCAAAGCCTACGGCTTTCAGACCCCTTTTGTGTGCAGTCAGCTCCCAGTTATGATTGGGGAGACAGACACTATCTCTACTTTTAAGATTAGGTTTAAAACTTTCCTTTTGCTTTTTTGAGAAAGCATATAGTTAGGGCTGGATCAGGGGACCCTGAATCCTGCCTTAGTTATGCTGCAATAGGTGTAGACTGCTGAGGGCTTCCCATGATGGACTGAGTAAGTGGGAAAAAAAGTGAGTAAAGAAGAAATACTATGTGGGCATAAACAACTCTGCATTTAATTATTAGCTATTAATCTCTGGCTCTTTGCTGCGGCATGCCTTTCTCCTGTCAGCCTCACCCCCCCCCCCCCAGGCAGCCACGTCAAATGTTCTGGCTGAGGTTTCTGTCTGTCTTAGTATAAGAATACTACAGAATTACTGTATTTTTTCACTAGAATCCATCATGCATAAGGATAAGTAGCGATCAGATTATAACTACTATCATCACTTATGATAATGTAACTTTTAATTACTTTTGATTATTTTTTTGTGTAAAAGTACACATTAAGTGTATGAGTATACTTCCACAACTTCACACTACAATTAAAGACTGCGAGTTATTTTCTGAATTCAAAAGAAAAAAAAAAAACATTGTCAAATTTATGGCTTAATTTGACTATCAGTTTTCAGGAAATATTCACACTGACAAGCGCACTTGTCTGTCTTCATAATTACAAGGAAAATCAAGAGTCCATCAGCAATCAGCACTGATTGCTGTACAGAGTTATTGCCGCTCCTTGATGCAGCAGAGAAATTTACATTTTTGAGTGCACATAGATTGCTGGATTGCTTTATTTTACTTAGGCTGAAATCATCAGTGTCTAGCAAAAACAGCTGTGTTAGTGCAGGTGAGAAGATTTAGTCTTGCTTGTGGCAAATAATTTGTGTGGTTTATTTTAGTGCAAACTTAAAATCACTGTCAAGTGCATTACGTATATTAATTACAAGAAGAACAGTGCATGACTTACAAATTGTCCAACTTGTAACTTCAAATTGCTCTACCTCCTGAGAGCAATTTGGTCTACCTCCTGCTCAGCATGCCAAATAACCTTGGGTTGCTCTTTGAAGCATCCATCAAAATGGGAATGTGTGTGAATTTGAGATAGAAAGCACTTAAGCATAGAAAAAAGACCATGTATGAATGAGCGTGAATGGGTGAATAAGGGATGTTGTAAAAAGCGATTTGAGTGCTCAGGTAGAGTAGAAAAGTGCTCCAAAGAAGTGAGAAAAAAGGTATATTTCAGTTTAACTTTTTCTGTGATTTCCTGTCTCTTTGGAGCTAAAAGAGACCACCGAAACACATTAGAAATATCATTAGAATGACCAGAGTGTCCTCTTCTGAGCACATCTAAGTAGGGTAACTCAAATAAGTCAAAAGATATAGACTAAAGTATGGGGTATGGAGAAAAGTAAGGCTACTCACAATAATTTCTGTTGTGAACTCCAGTAGATTTTGTCAAGTCTGTGCCAGCAGACGATGAGGAGTGGAGAGAAAGAGACTGAACTGAACCAAAGGGGAAAAAAAAAGGCATCCACAATAAGAGAAAACAGTTCTGGAGGTATGGGAAAAACAAAACAGATCTTGAGGCCAGGAAAACTGTCCAAAAACTAAGCAGATCTGGGAGGCTGACCACAGGTCCAGTAGTGATGAACGAGATGTAGCAGCTCTGGGGGCTGGCTGCGGAACCAGCAGCAACGCCAAAACAGTTTTGAGGGCCAACAATGATGGCGAAGATCCTCAGCCAACACATTAAGAGGATGAAGACGGCTACAAAGAAGGGAACCTTCAGGACCCAGGCAGGGCATGCAGGATGTGGCTTGGTAGATGAAATAAGAGACACACACTAAGACGTGACTTGACACTGTGAGATGGAGACATGGCTGTAGACTTGTAGTCAAGACCGCCTAAACCAAGACCAAGACAATACCAAGACCAAGACCAAGACAGACCAAGTCAAGACCAAGACAAAGTCGAGCCGAGATTGAGACTGAGACAAAAAAGTCTTTAAACTGCAGCCAGATGCTGCTTCGTTTACGGGTGTCAGGCATATTTATGTGATTTTGCGATGCACTCGCACAGCCCTCCTCACCGCTGTCTAGTGTCTCACTCACTTACTGAGAGGACAGACGCACGCTCCACTTGACTGTCACGTCTCTCACCCTCTCTGTTTTTCACATAATGATATTATCCTATATCTTCGCATGTGATTGCCCACAATATAGAGGGATTGGAGCATAGCTGAGCCACTGTGTAAGAGCCGAGCAGTGAAAGGAAATTAAGTGAGGAGCCGGCTCTCGCTCAATGGGAGTCAACTCTGATTCACTACAAAGCACTCTCTAAGCACGGCTCTTGGAGCTGATGCTTTTGCGCATGACACATTATCGAATGTTATGTTGTGTGTTATGGATACTATTGACTCCAAATCTCCCGACCATTATGTCAATCTGAGACAGCAAGACCGAGACAGCGAGACCAAGACAAGACCGAGGGATCCGAGACCAAGACAAGACCAAGACCAAAGTCTGTCGAGACCAAGACAAGATCAAGACCACGTATAACTGGTCTCGAGATAACCAACTCTACATGACTGACTGGAGAGACAGAGGGAAGATGGATCACCTAAACAAGAGTAGCTAAATGAGAAACCTGGGACACAGGGAAGGCACGGAGACAGAAACCTAAAGTCTAGAAACTGTCATGTAATTAATATATCCTTATTTTCCTATTATATTGTTTTATGTACTTTAATAATGAAGGTTTGTAGAGCAAGGCAACTTTTGACTCATAAACTAAGTGCTTAGCCAGACTGAAAACAGGAAGTGTAGAGCTGTACAGTATATTAATAAATACAGGAAGCCAGACAGAAAAGAGGAACTTTGCCATATAAGCAATGGTTGTATTGAAACTGTGACGTGTAAAGTACCAAAATAATACCTATATGAGACACAATTTATGATTCTAATGTTAGAGATCCTGCAACTGGCGTTTTGGGCTGTGCAGGGGTCTCTCTCTTCCGGAAGATGATTGAATAAAAAGAAGTCCAAAGTTTTATGCCCTGGAGGCCAAGAGTTGTGTGTAGAGAAGAACATGACTTAGAAAAGGGCATTTATGGTCATATTTTGTCTAATTTGGGGAGAATTGTCCCATATGTGTTTATTTCTCTTATTTCTCTTCTCTTTAAGATTACATACGCAGTTACTGGGTGTTGTCTACTTCCTCTTTCTGATTCTGAACAGCATGTTTGATAAAATACTCTTATGAAGGCGTATTTTGAGTGATTCTAAGTGTGTGAATGTTGTGAGTACTGGATTTGAGTGATTCTGTGTGATTCGTACCAAATAATAAATAAGTAATAATAACACTACGTGGGTTCATAGCAGAGTGCGGGAAAAAGAGGAAGTCTGAGAGAAGAGAGTGTGTGTGGATGTGAACCACCAAGTCTGAATATAGCTTGTGAGCTGGTGAGAGACATTGCAGCATGAAAACAGAGGAATTAGAGACTGAATGTCTTAAAAAAGTAATAAAATGATATTAATTACATGTTTTAGTGTGTCAATACAGGTGGACTCTTCTCAACCTAAAAACATGAGTACAGCGGCAAAAGGATAAATTAACTGAATTGGGATGAGAAACAGGCCAGCCTTTGGCTTAACATTTTACAGCTTGACCTCTCATTCTGTCCTTATTCTGAGAAGAAGCTTAAAGGACAGTCAATCTCCTGATGAAGACAGAAGACAGACAGAACACCGTGGACTTGAAGAGTTAACAGCAGGCAAAAGACAGTGCAACTGACCTGTAGGTTTAGGTTTAGGATTGTCCACCACATCACAAGAAAAGAAAAAGATGGAAAGATAAATACATGAACTAACAATTACGTGAATAAATAGAAAACACACATACACAAACTGTTACATGTGAAATTATTTTTGGAAAGAATCAGAAGTGAGATAGTTTGAATCCACAGCTCAGTGTAAAGAGGCATGAATTAAACCTGATTATAAAATACACAAGCAGTGAAGAAGCAGCTTACACTCAATTAATATGACCACATAACATAAATGCAATGAAGAACACGCTTACACTTAGGAATGTGAATACATGACATAAATTGGTATTTCTGGCCGGAAAGAAGGAAGTGGGTCGTTTAAGTTTGTCACTTTTAGGTGCAAAGCAGACCTGGATCAATTTTCCACATGCAGCAGTCGGAAGAAAGTTATAGGTTAACATCACTGGAAACATTCAGGCCAAGTTTCTGGTTGAATTGTTCACAGCGCCATGTGTTACTAAACCTCGCCAGCGAGCTCTCACTTCTGGCTGAAGACAAGGAATGCAGTTCCAAAGAGCAATAACATGGATGAGGAAAAGAAATCTAAGCTCAAAAGGCTCTTTGCCCGAAAATCAAACTTGCAGCGTAACATCTCACACTCCATGTCCACACTGAGGACTCGACCTGAGAAGAATTCATCTCTGAGTGGCAGCCGCTCATCTGGTCTCAATGTCAACTCTCCTGATGTTAAGAAGAAATTCGAATTGGGACACAAACGAACCGGGGACTCTGACAGCAAGGTGTCTTTGGGTCCTTTCTCACTGATGGGCCGCTCCAAGCAGAGCAACAGCGACCTGAACAACCTGTGCATTAACGGCAGCCATGTGTACACAGAGGAGACAGAACCCAAGAGTGGATTCTGTCTCGGAGAGAGAACTGCCCGATACTGAACTGTTGAAGTGAGAGAGGACAACGGAGTGGGAGCAGGAGGTGAGAACACAGAGGAATACTGTTATTTAATGTGGGAAATCAAAATTGGGGTTAGCAAACCTTGGAAAGTGTTTAAGTGGGAAAATTGTGAAGGAGTCTGAAACACTGCAAAAAGAAACATATACAAAATCACACACACAAACAGAAAATGCATTAACCTTAGAAATACATGAGAGGTCATGTGGATTAGACAGTATCTTGAGCATGTGAGTCTGTTTATCATCTTGTCCAAGTCGCTTAGTGTGTAGTAGTTTTTAGAATAGCGAATTAGAAGTGCTCTTGTACAGATTGATCAAAACAAGTGATTACTGTAGAAAGAAATAAAATAATTCAATAAGGTGGTAATATTTAAACATGCATTTCTCTTGTCACGGCAACTTCTTGAGAGATAACTCAGTATGCAAATTAGTTGAATGACTGGGGACTGGAAAAGAAAAAAGAGGAACTTAGGTTTCCTATCTAATTGTATGCGTGAAGCTTGCACTGGAAGAGACACGGTGACTGTGTGGCTTTTAACAAGATTTTCTGTGTATTGAGCAGGTGAAATTATGTCAGTTGACCTCAGAGTCTCAGGATGCTGAAGAACCTGAGGCCACTGAAAGTGATTTAAGTCTGATTTCAGACTATGTAAGTATTAGTTAAGCCAAAAGTAGGGCAAAACTTTTGTGGCCCTGAAGCTCTCCCCCCGAAAGTTCTAATCCCAACAACATATGGATAGATTAATAAGCAAAATTTTCTGTGTTTAAGATTTTTGAGGTTGTTTTTGTGATGGGTTGATTCGGTCGGTTAGGTTTGGGTGTTCTTCTCATTTTAATAGAGGGAGTTTTATTAAACATGGACATGTCTAAGGCGGCCCATTATTTTTGTAACAGTGCACTTAGAAAACCTGTCAGGTGATATTGTTTTGTGTTTTGATGAGCTAATAATCAGCTCTCTTTTTCTCATTTTTGTTCTAAGCAGGCCTGAAAGATTTAATTAATAGTGCTGTAAAAATTTCCAGGAGAACAAATATAAGGTGACCTTTTCCAGATTACAACTGGCTGAGGAGAAGGCTACGTGTGGGAACCTGATCAGGTTGTAAGTCCCTGTCTAAAAGGATTGCAGTCAATCCAAGTCCAAGAGCATAAAGAACTCTTTTCCTAAAAAACAAAAAACAAAATAAAATAAAACAAATGAATGAGCTCATGTTGCTGACGGTGGAGAATCTGATTATTTGCGCGGGAGTCTCCACTATCAGCAATATCTCATGTGAATGCGTGGGAGTGAATGTGTGTGACTGGACCAAGGTTAGGCTGAATGAATGTGGACAACATTACCATGCCAGCAAGAGAAAGGGGATGCTTTGCTTTGCTTTGTTTTGCTTTTGCCATAAGCAGGAGGAGTGGAAGACTTAATTCTGGGGATGTTGGTTTTGGGTTGCAGATGTTTGCTTTGAGAAAATTTCTGTTTTATTGACTGGGGTTAGATTATGGTATTACATTATATTGTTGGGAAAATGCCAAATGCTAAAGGGGAAACATTTTTTGATATAACTCATGTTACCATTAACCAAAGAAACACATGACTGATAACTGTTCTGTTTTAAGTTTTCTTTCTTATAACACAGATTAGATCATAAGTGGGGAAAACTGAGTATGAAATGTGAAGTTCAGGTTAACACACAGGTTTTGTTTCTATGAAGTTCCAAGGATGCAGGCTCTGGATGGAGCCAGGAGTTCGAAAAGATTTGACATGATGATTAAATTGATTTCATCTCTTAAACACAGGTTTGCAGGCCCGGAGCAGATATACCTGAGAGGAGGATCGCTGAGGTGTTTTGAGAAATAATATGACTAACCTTTTTTCTTTTAATTTCCTAAGCCCTGGAGCATTTTCAGTTTGTGACACATAAGAGGTGTCAAAAGGGGGGATTTTAGGTTTAATTTGAAATAATGGTCTTTATGATCATTTTATGACTTGTTGGGTGTTTGATAATGTAGGTACGGTAAAACTTATGCATAAGTGATTGCTTATATGTTTAACCTTAACTGATTGAAAATCTCTTACTTGGGTTGGATGTATTTTAGTAGAATAAGCGTTTATAATCATTTTATACACACATTGCATATTTGGGCTCATTAAGAGTTGATGCTCAGTCTCAGTCTATTAAAGGTTTCAAGCTTTGTTTGGCGTGATGTCCAGACAATCTATTGTGTAAGTGACTTGGAGCATAGAAGGATAAACTGCTTACAAACACATGATTTAAACATAGGCCAGGCCAAAGGCCTGGAATTCATTTAGCTTTTAACTGCACAGCTTTTAACTTGCAGGGATGGCGTGGAGTGTAGTGAATGAATGCATAACATGCTTACATACACGAACATCACATAGATGTATTTTCTAGGGTAAAGGTGGAACACATCTTGCTTTATCTTTGCTTAGCAACTAGTGGGCTGTGCAGGGGTCTCTCTCTTCTGGAAGATGATTGAATAAAAAGAAATATAAATGTTTTAACACACTATGAGTCGGTTTTCTCTGTTCTATCATGGGGACAAGAGAATCGGGGTTAATAAAACTATAAATAAAACACAAGCAGAAAACAATAAAGAGAACCAAACCATTAATAACAATAAATCAAAGAATATTTACTTATTGACCTGTACTGTCACTGCTCTGGGGTTTACTTTTGTTTGTGGATTTATATACAAAAGAATTTAAGAGGATTTAACCCAATATTTTTTTACAAGCTATCTTGACGGATTTTACGTCCCTACACTGGCAGTAGGCTAAACTGTTTATACTAACTTTATACTAGACAGTATACAGTTGGTGTTAAGATGGAATTCAGTGAATTAATCTTACCACTGTTAGCTTGAATTCAAATGTGTGTTTGCTGAGCTGATAGAAAATGTATTTATTTGAAAATAACTCCTGCTTCAATAAAAGTTACTTCTTTTATACTCGCTCCTCTTCTGTAGCTCTAGCTTGATGCTGCACCAAAATAGTCCTGCCCACTTAAACTTCAGAGCATGGAGCTATAGATTATCCATATTTTTTGTCTCATTCATCAGTTTGTACATGATAAGCACTGGTGATATATTATACATCAAAAGGACTTTTATGTGCCATTGTTACCTTCATTTAGGCTCAGAGAAGTTTGACGTTTCAATGCACATGGAGGTTGGGAAAAAAAACTTCCCTCAAATGCATTAAACCTGGAGTAACAATCCTGTTTTGGATGTAAACTGTAAGGGAGTAGAAAGTACAGTATTTGTGAAAATTCTACTTAACCACAGCAATGAAATATTTGCATATTCTTACTTCCTGTCTCTACAAATCTCACTGAAGGGTTGAAAAATGCATGTGATCACCCCAGTTTATTTATGGGAGCTACTTTAGGGTATTGTGCATGCAGACTCACTATTATGACTTACTTCAGACATTGATTTAAATGAACCATTTTTTCCTCACAAATAGAAACAAAAACTTATTTACTTCAGAATTTGTAATAGGAATAATAATAATACACTACGCTGAGACAGATAACACAGTAACAACACGTGCTGAGATTATGTTTTATATTCCATTCAGTTGAGATTATTTAAATTCTTTTCATAAAGTGCCAATGAATACATCAATACATACATATAAATTAAATGGCAAGGCTGCAAGGCAATGGAAAGTAAAGGCTGTGCAAAACCTGCATAGCCTTCACTTTCCATTGATTGCTCATCACCACTCCACAAACCATAAAAGTGACTTAAAATATAACTCTCCTTCAGTTTACATCGGTGGCAGCATGTAATACCTTACATTTTCTTGAAAGGAGTGATTTGTCTTTCAATTTGATGGAGGGTACATGAGTCATTAGGCATCACTCAGTTGGGAAAGAGATGCTAACAAATGGAGTCATGCTTGCCAGTAAAACTCTATCTTGTGAATATATTTTTTTATTTTCAGTATACCTACAATTGCCATGAATGTTTTTGTAGGATTAGCAACAGTGTGGTAGATAGGTAATATTAGCCAAGAGGTTAGAAGACATATCACATGGCTGCTCTTTAAATGTGCAACATACACTTTTTTCATTACAAAACATTAATACCAACACTTTTTTTGTGACACATATAGTTGACATACCATAGAATACAAGGATAATGTAACAAAGTGGGGAACATAAAACACAACATAAAATACAACAGACAAGGTACATTATAACTAGTGTAGAGCTGTGGGTTTGTGTGTGTTTCATTATATAGATAGATACTGTTTTAGGGAGAAAAAATAGTTGTTTCTTATTTACTACAACAACAACAATAATAAAAACAATAACATAACATGACAGACTACGTAATACATTTTTAAAGTGTACATTTGGTAGAAAGCATCTGTTAAATAACATTTAATTATGAGGATGGATATGTAGATTTGTCCTAAGGTGCTAAAGAAAAAAAGAGAAGAAGAAGAGCCACTGGGACCAGCATAGAAGCAGAAAATGGTTGGCCAGTTCAACAATATTTTTCTTTTGTTATTATTTTCCGTTTAGTTTGAATTCTTTTGTCTCTCCTCTTCTTTTCATAGATTTTACTCTTAGATTTAGCGTGAGTGTGCCATACTTATTAGTGCCATTAGACTCGTGCTTTATATGCTTGACAGACACGTACTAAATAAAATATAAAATAAAGTATATAAAAAAGTTTTGTTTTCAATATTAAACCTAAATTTATACTGCATGCAGTCCAGATCTCTTTTAAAACTGTATTTAGTCCTAAATGTTGAGACAGTGTAGGGAAGCACATAGTGATGTTGAACCCCAGCCACAATCCTCCCTTTGTTGTAATGAACAGCTTCTACATACAGTATCACTTTCATGCTTGGATGGTAATTACCTTCTTTTCAACTCTAAAATTAATTATATAGTTATAAATTGGCAGTTTACCCACTGAGGCAATGCTTACACCTGTTTTAATATAATTCCCTGTCAAAAGGTGGATGGTGCCTCAAGCATCTGCCAGACTAATTTCATAACTTTGCCTTCCCTGAAGGTCAGACTGCCTACTGTCTGCCATGAAGATCAATGCGTAGAATCATCTGGTCATTGCTGGTTAGTCTCAAGTGTTTTCTTAGGACCTGCAATGTATTACTTGGATGACACTGGGAAAAAAAACACTGGGAGAAGCACTGCATGAAAACAGTTACAGGTCATCCAAATACAGATCATCCTTCAAAGACAGCTGCAAGACAGCTGAAACAATTTCCCGTACATTTTTTCTTAATTTGTTGTCAGACATATACATGTTGTTTCAGTCTTTTGGACAATATTTTTTCTTTTACTTTACTGTGGCATCAACTCTACACTAGCTTGCTATATGTAAAACTGGACTATATGTAAAACTCAAAAAAATACTGTTTATATATAATATTTCACTTAAAAAAAACTTGAATGTAAGACTGTGAAAGTAATTTATAAATGAACGAGCTTACATTACATTACATTTAAATATCAAAGTATGTTTACAGTTTTAGAATGTCTTCTATGCCTCTAAGAAGTTTTTCTTAGAGGCAAAGAAAATACAGAAGAAACACATGAAAATAACACACCTAGTCATTCAACATCTGCCAACCCTTGTTGTGCAGTGTCTAACATAGGGTGGTGGCCAGTGCTCTATATTTTGCTGTGGTCTTCTGGGGAGAAGGCATTTGCACAGCAGTCAGGGACAGAGTAGACAAACTTGTAAAGAGGGCCAGCAGATGGCAGAGAGAAGAATGCTCTTAAAGCTGGAATCAGTTATGATCCACCCCACACACCCACATCATGCCCTGCAAATTATCAGCAACAGCACCTTCAGTGAAAGACTGATTGCACCAAAGTGCAAGTCAGAACACCTCAGCAGTTTCTTTATAGCAGATGTTCTGAGGCTATCTACTTCACTTTTCAATTCAGTTCAATTCAATTCAATTTTATTTTTATAGTGCCTCAACAACAGTTGCCTCAAGATGCTTGAAACTATAAGGTAAATACCCTACAATAAGGAAGGAAACAGTGTAAACCCCAACAATCATATGACCCCCTATGAGCAATATCGGATTTAACAGGGAGCCAATGAAGAGAAGTCAATGAAGGTTAAAGATGCTATTTCTTTCGAGTCCCTGTCAGTACTCTTGAAGCAGCATTTTGGACTAACTGAAGGATTTTCAGGGAGTTTTTTTTTTATTTATTTTTTTTTAGGACATCCTGATAATAATGAATTACATTACATACATGCATGAGGTAATTTTTCTAGCATCACTCTGATACAGATTCTAATTTTGGAGATATTTCACAAATGGCAGAAAGCAGTCCTAAAGATTTGTTTAATATGTGCATTGAAGGACATATCCTGGTCAATAATGACTCCAATGTTCCTCACGGTGTTACTGGAGGCCAAGGTAATGCCATCCAGAGTAAGAATCTGGTTAGGTATGAGATTTCTAGGATTTTCAGGGGCATGTTTATCATAATTTAGAAGCAGAAAATTAGAGGTCATCCAGGACCGTCTGTCGTTAAGACATTCCTGCAATTTAACCCTTTAGAGCCGATCGGAGCGGACACGCTCCATTTTGCGTAACTATTTTAAAATCCCGGTAGCACTGCAACCACGTAAGCTAGCGCAAAAATTTTTTTTGCATATGAAACCGGAGGAGTTGTACTTACATCTTATGCCATCAGCTTGTCCTAGGTCACGGTTTCCTTCCACATAAAGCTTTGCAAAAACTGCATAAAAAGCACTTGCAGGAACAAAAACATAATATTCCAGAAACACGCTTTGCCGATCCGATCAGCTGTTCATAACACTTCCTACGTTGGAATAGACATCAGCGCGAACTTTTGCATTTCCGCCATTACCTGCCCGAAACCGGAAGTGACGTCATTTTCGCGGAAATGTAGTCTTTTTTACCATCAGGGCCTCAGGGCCTATACTGGTCTTTTTAAAAGTTATCTTTGACTTTATGACTTTCTGTGTCGTTTCTGGGATGCTTAGGACTCATATTGCACTGCTGGAAATAGTTTATTTTGATGCACATGCTGCTCTTTTGCAAATTTGCAGTATAATATTTATTTTCGTTTTTCCTGCAGTGTATAAAAATTGGTGTATTTCAAAAATAAAACTACGAAGACACTCAAAATAAATTTCCTGTGGTGGGAAACTATTTTGTGCAACTTTTTTGTATTTACAGTTTTGAGGGATAAGCCTCTTAAATTTCTCTAACTAGAAATATAAGTTAAAAAAGCAAAAACGATTTTCAATTTTTTTGTAGTTTATTGCACTTTTTTGCAATTTATGTAATTACTATGCACTTAATGAATACATATTATTAAAATCTGGGCTATAATGGTTGTATTGATGTATAGCAACTTGAAATGCTCCCAAAAATGGCTCCACAGCATGTAAAAATATAATATAAGCTCTGGCGGACTTGGTTCTATGGTAGGTCTTAAAGGGTTAAGTAATTGTTGTGTGCTATTTGGCTTCATGGATAGATGAAGTTGTGTGTCATCTGCATAGCAGTAAAAATTTATACTATGCCTTCTGATGATACTGTTTAACAGAAGCATGTAAACAGGATTGGTCCTGGCACTGAATCCTGTGGAACTCCCTAATTAGCCTTAGTGTGTGAAGAGGACTCTCCATTTACATGAAAAAATTGCAGTCTATTGGATAAATATGGACCACACCTATAAACACACTCCTTCCGGTTCGCATCTATATATGTTACCCAGTTCTACAAGCTGTTCCTTCTCGTGTGTGAATGTGTGTGTGAATGGGTGGATGACTGGATATGTAAAGCGCTTTGGGGTCCTTAGGGACTAGTAAAGCGCTATATAAATACAGGCCATTTACCATTTACCATTCTCGTTTACGTGCCCCCCTCTGCTTTTCAATTCTTTAAGTTCTGAACTTCTATTTAGTACATGGGGATCTGCCCGGCCTGGAAGCCGTCGCCAGTCCCCTTCGAGGCCTTGCCCAAAAGTCAGCTCAATTCATGTCCAAGCCATTCACCTTCATCTACTAAAATGCTGCCAAACCTCAAATGAGGATGTGGGCCCAGCGAGTGAATAGTTAATATTTTATTTGTGAAGGGGTTCATGAAGTCATTACTAGCGTTCAAGGAATTATTGGCTCAACAGAGCTCTGACTTTTTGTCAGCCCGGCTACAGTGCTGAAGCGAACCTAGGGTTGTTCTTATTTCTCTTCAATCAGTGATGAATAATAAGATGCTCTAGCTTTACGGAGGGCTTTCTTATAAAGCAGAAAACTATTTTTCCATGTTAAATGATGATGTTCTTAACTAGTGTGACACCCTTTCCTCTCTAGCTTCGGAATTATCTGTTTTAAGGTGCGCGCTACAGTATCCAGAGTTGTAGTTAGTGAAGAAGTAAAATTATTAACGATAATCCAACCTCTGTGGGTGTAGTTTTCAGGTAGCTACACTCTAAGAAATAAAATGTTGCATTTACTCCACCCAGTTATGTCAACCGGTTCCACATAACTGGGTTAGTGAAATATAAAATGTATGATACACTTAATTTGAACAACAAATTTTAAGTACATCTGTCAAGCTTTGGCTAATTAAATGCAAATCACAAGAATGGTGTTGTATTAACTAAATATCATAATGTTGATCTAACTAACATGTTGACTTAAATTGACAACACTAAATAAAATCTACTCAACCAAAACAAGCCCTACTTACTCTATAAAATAAGATGTTGCATTTACTCCACCCAGTTATGTCAACCGGTTCCACACAACTGGGTTAGTGAAATCTAAAATGTATGACACATTTAATTTGAACAACAAATTTTAAGTACATCTGATAAATTGACTAACCCTAAACGAGCTCTACTGAAACTATAGGATTAAATTACTTACTCTATTTAAAGTAAAGTGAATAAATCAAACACAATTTTATTCAGTTAACCCAACTTTAATAACACTTGGTGTAAAATGTGCTGAAGCAAACTTTGAGCTGTTCAAAATTCTAGATCAATGCCTTTTTCCTAAACAAAAATATCTTCACATATATGCAAGTGCATATTAAGTTCAAGAAGACATAATACAGAATGTTAAAATCAAGTTATTAAAACTGGAAAGTGTTGTGATTCCAACATTTTTAACATTAACATGACTTAATTTAAACTTGCTTCGGGTACAATGGAAAACTCACAATACAGTCCTATAAACAACAAGTAGAAATGATTTTAGTGGCATTTAGTGGCATTTTTGTCCATATTTAATCCATATTCCATATTTTCCAAAACTTAAAACGAAGTCCAAACTTAGGAGCAGTCTTGTTCAATGTAGCTGGATGGTGGTAAAAGTTCAACATGAACAAAGCATGCCAAAAAGTATGAGGCCTTGCAGAAGTTCTTGCGGAATTCAAACTGAACAGTTTATAAAGTGCAAGGAGATGGGTTTGAGAATCTTGTAACCAGTTCAGTGTCCTCTATAGTTCAGTGCAGGCCGTTTCACTCAAGCAGTTTGTTTTTCAGAACTTGCACCTTCATGGATAGGTTGTTCCCATCCAACTCCATCAGCACCTTCTGAAGAAATTCAAATGTGTATTTCAGGTGCTTTGGGTACCTCAGATTTAGACTGTAGATTAGTCCAAGCAGGAGGGCACACCCCTTTGCCACATCGCTAAGAGCTTTCAGCACAGTGTATCCTTCTATGATGACACCAATGTCCTCAGGTGTATCTGCAGAGTCTGCTCCTTCATGTCTGACAACACAGACTCCTAAAGTCAGCTGCTCCGTTTCTCTTCTTGCACTAAGATCCACATCCTTAAAATGAAAACAGGGGGGGGGGGGGGAAGCTAATTGCATATAGATACATATGAACAAATGAGCCCACCTTCAATTTACTATCCCAAATTAAAAGAAACAAACAAACAAACTGATCTTTCCCCTTTTCTAACTTACCAAGAATTCCTTGAACAGGTCATCTGGCTTTTTATTTAAGTAGACACAGATAGTTTTTAGGACGCATTCCCGTCGAACATCAATGCTGATATTCTGGTGGAGATAAGAACTCAATGTGAGACAAGATTTTGGTTCTTTTCCACCTCTTCCCAAACCAAAGTCAAAAATGTTAACAGATGAGTGATTAGCGATGAGTAATTAAACAATGTATACACATCTCACATTAGTGACATTCAGTGAGGTTAATGATTGGTTAGGCACTGACTCTTCTGAGTCAGATCAACAAATATATGAACACAAAACTAGAAGCTTTTCAATTTTGACAATACATGAAAGCTTTCACTTTTGCTTTAATCAATTCTAGACTGTTCAACAATATATTATTAATTGTACCCCTAAAAATGTTAAAATGAAATAGAAGATTAGAACTCGGCAATATGGATTCAAAATCCTATCACAATATTTTCTGGTATTTATTACGATAACAAGAGTTACAATAAAAGATAACAGTAACCACAATCACATCTGAGCCACTTTTGTTGCATCTACTGACAGACAGAACTAGCTGACCAACATAAAATGAAGGGGGGAACACACAAATTGTCACTTTGATAATCAATGGAACTGATACAAGGAGTTAAATGCATTACATATAGCTGTATTACACATAATGCTGCATTTTAATGACACAAGATAAATGCATGTCTTACACTTTAATCACTGATATTAACACTAAACCAGATATCAACACGGGGTAGAATTCCTTCAAACAATGTAGCAACTTATTTGATGCATGTTTCTAAAATACACTATACATATATTTCATTCTTCAAACGGATAGATCGCTGGCGCTCCTGGTGCTCATTACTGACACCAGGGAGCATGCGCGGTAGATGTTGGGAGTAATTTTAAAGCTGCAGTTCTTAGTAGGCAACTTGCAGCTTAACATGAATCGTAAAACATTTTGGGAAATTACACCGAAGTGGGCCCAATAATATTTGTTAAATGCCTGACTACTAACACCTGTGAGAGGCATACAAGCTAGAATGCTAAAAAAAAAATTACCAGATATCATTTGTTTTAAAATAAAACATACAGAGGTACTCCCGAAAATGTCGGATGTTTATCATTTAGTACACATTAACCAAATTTGTCATCCTTAAATGGTTGTACTTACCAAATAATCCTCAAATGGCAATGGATTTTATCCAGGCTTCTGAGCATGATGCAAGTTTCGGTTGAAAATGGCGGTTGTTCAAACTTCCACACTGCACATGTGCAAACTGAGAAGTATGGAGAGCCTGTTAGGACAATCCTCTTCAAATTAAAGTGCTGTTCATTTTAAATGAACTTTTTACGTTGGATTTAATGTACTGCATTTTGTTGTATTGAAATATTGTGTTATTAATTAAAATCAAAACAATATACTTGTGTTTAGAGTTAAAAATCAATTGGTGACATTAATTTTAACATAAAACGTTTACATAATGCTAGCAACATCAATGTATCATTTCTTAGAGTGTACTGTGCTCTGTGTTGGCAAAAGGCATTGAAGAAGATAACAATGGATGAATTTTATCCTTAAAATTTAGTTAAAACAGCTTCAGAAAGACATCTACTGTGATGAAATCTATTCCCCACTGCTGTGTAACCGATTATTGTATTTGCTTGTTGATTTATTTTGTTTCATTGTTTGAACAATATATATAAAAAAAAGAAAAATTGAAGTAGCATGAAGTTTTAATCAAAATGGCAAGAGGGTGTTATTATGTGCTGTTGAGCTCAAATTTTTATTTTGTAAAAATTTCATTTCATGCTACATAAAAATTGACACTGGAGCTGATATAAAAAAAGATGTTAATAGACTACATTCACACAGAGACATTATGGCTTAAAGAGTTCTGAAAATTGCATCAAATACAATCCTTCATAATGTGGATTATCAATACAGCAGCATTTAATAACTATGCTGTTCTAACAACCACACAAACTCCCTCTGACATTACATTTATTTAATTAAACCTTCTCTTATTGGCTTCGCTATTTATAAAAAAAGATAGAAATCATGAGCTTGCTGCATGGAACTGCCTCTCTTGCTGTTTGTGCCTCCTTATCGTGATCTCCTTCTTTACCATATTTGCTCATAAAGTTGTTGTTCATACACTTAGAATACTGGCTCTTTAGCATATGTGTCTGCAATTTGAAAGTATTTCTACCATTGAAAGCATTTTGCCAAGCTACTCAGATAAACATTGGTTTCTTTTTGTTTAGCTGTATACAGAGCTTTAAAATAGCTTGAGTAACACTGACATCTGCTGGGACAGCATGTTGCAACTGGCCAGAGAGGGGCCATGCTTAAAAACTCACAGGCTGTACACAAACACAGGCTTAGGGATTTAGTGTGCCTTCTCCTTGAGGTGATAATGGAATAAATTGAAATGGCTGAGTATTCAAATAATGAAAGTGAGATGGGTAATTAAAAGTCAGAGAGACATTTCCAAGACTTTTCTGTGATGCAGTGTGATGCATCATCAGTCAGCATGATGCTGTCTCTGGGAGGGATAAACATCAACACACTTGAAGCAGCTGCTGCTGCATTATAACAATAATGTCCTTAAAGTTTTAAAAACTACTCTGTGCAAAAATGAAGTGCAGCCCTGTTTACAAGAACTCTGTCTTGCCAGTTCCCAAACTTATTGCACTCTTTCTTTCTTTCCAGGTGAGAAATCTTTTTGTGTCTTCATTACTGCAGACAAGATTTGCCTCTAAGGGTACTGTAAGATCTGGTAACTATGTCTTGTTTGTGTGTGTGTCTTAAGAGACACAGACTGATTTTTATTCTGATTCATTCGGTCTCTCTTGATATTCATCATGCTTTTTTAAAATTCACTCACTTCTGCAAAGACTCTCAACTTGTGCTGACCTTAGTTGTTGCCCAGAGACGTAGAGAGAATGTATTTTTATTAATGATTTGGTTCTTCTTCTGTCAGTGAGTGTGTGTGCATATGTGCACTAACACTTCTGAGCTTTTGCATGTTTGGGTATTTGAGTGATCAGGTGCCATTAAAACCTAATTACATCCAAATTGCTGTTTGTAACTCCCTGAATGCCAATAACCCCGCCCTGACTAAAACAACTCCACTCCTAAGAAGCCATGACATGCCACTTGATTAGCTGAGGCTGAGCGATCACAGCTGAAGATCGACTTCACTGAGAATTGCTTAAAATGTTGGGCCAGTCCATAAAGAAGGAATACAACTCAGTGAGTGCAAGCTACAGAATGAATCATGCTGACTTCACTGTCAAGGCAAAGACCATGTCATACTATCTACCTTCGAACAAAGCACTTCTTTTTCCTTTTTCTTCCTTCTTACTGGTGCCAATATGAAGAGAAGCAGATGGATCCTGCCTCCCTCACCACGATGGCATTTTGATTTCAGTTTCCCATTTCCAGCTTATCACAGTTTGATAAGGTCACCTCATGCCATCACCTGCAATATCCAACTCCATTTACTCAAGCGCCACGAAACACCATTATCAATATGAAATATTGTCCAGACATGCTGTGGCTCTTTCAGCAGCAAAGCATCAGTGTTTACTGTTCAGAAATCAAGCCCTTGCCTCAGGTGCCAATGACTAGTTGTCTACCCTGGGGGAAGAAATCTCCAACAGGGATTACTAATCCCCTGCTTGTTTGTACTGTTGCTACAATTCAGCAAAACAAGATTATCATCGCTGCTCAAATTTGAACCCCCAGATGAAATGATAAATGCCAAGAAATATTTATTTTGTTAAATAAACTCCTACTTCATTCCAGTAGACTGTGCTTGTTTTAGTAATTTCATAGTAATAGCTTTTCTCTATGCAAACCTTCCAGACTGTCAACACTTGAATTGGAGTTTGCTTGCCAGCTGTGAGATATTATGACCCAGATTCTTTTTCTCTTCCTCCTTAATGAGGTGCTCAGTCATGTTGAGGCAGAAATTTTACATTTATTTGTATTTATGATAGCCTCGGAATATTTCTATGGTGTAGATTAGATGTCATATTTGAAAACAGATGGATATGTCATATACAGGACTTACAGTATGTGGGATGGAAAATGCAAATGAAAGGACTTAATCAACTGAAACACATTTTGTTAATTCCTTCAAATGAAATTCTTTTAAAATAGGTGTTACCATTCTTAGTAAGACACAGGATTGCGTTTTGCAAGTTCTCAAAAAAATTAAGAATGACAATTGAAATTCACTTAATGAAAATACTTTCCATTTTATATGCATGACAGTCTCTGAATTACTTGAGGCCACAGAAAAGTCCCCCAGGATGGCCTGCAAGGAATAAAGCAATTCTTCCAAGCCTGAAGAAGAGATCTTTAACATGCCTAACTATTATGTGCAAGCTAGCTTGCCTTGCTTCAGCAAATAAGGTGCAAATGCAGCCAACAAATCACTTTACAGGGAGTGCAGAATTATTAGGCAAATGAGTATTTTGTCCACATCATCCTCTTCATGCATGTTGTCTTACTCCAAGCTGTATAGGCTCGAAAGCCTACTACCAATTAAGCATATTAGGTGATGTGCATCTCTGTAATGAGAAGGGGTGTGGTCTAATGACATCAACACCCTATATCAGGTGTGCATAATTATTAGGCAACTTCCTTTGCTTTGGCAAAATGGGTCAAAAGAAGGACTTGACAGGCACAGAATAGTCAAAAATAGTGAGATATCTTGCAGAGGGATGCAGCAGTCTCAAAATTGCAAAGCTTCTGAAGCGTGATCATCGAACAATCAAGCATTTCATTCAAAATAGTCAACAGGGTCGCAAGAAGCGTGTGGAAAAACCAAGGCGCAAAATAACTGCCCATGAACTGAGAAAAGTCAAGCGTGCAGCTGCCAAGATGCCACTTGCCACCAGTTTGGCCATATTTCAGAGCTGCAACATCACTGGAGTGCCCAAAAGCACAAGGTGTGCAATACTCAGAGACATGGCCAAGGTAAGAAAGGCTGAAAGACGACCACCACTGAACAAGACACACAAGCTGAAACGTCAAGACTGGGCCAAGAAATATCTCAAGACTGATTTTTCTAAGGTTTTATGGACTGCTGAAATGAGAGTGAGTCTTGATGGGCCAGATGGATGGGCCCGTGGCTGGATTGGTAAAGGGCAGAGAGCTCCAGTCCGACTCAGACGCCAGCAAGGTGGAGGTGGAGTACTGGTTTGGGCTGGTATCATCAAAGATGAGCTTGTGGGGCCTTTTCGGGTTGAGGATGGAGTCAAGCTCAACTCCCAGTCCTACTGCCAGTTTCTGGAAGACACCTTCTTCAAGCAGTGGTACAGGAAGAAGTCTGCATCCTTCAAGAAAAACATGATTTTCATGCAGGACAATGCTCCATCACACGCGTCCAAGTACTCCACAGCGTGGCTGGCAAGAAAGGGTATAAAAGAAGAAAAACTAATGACATGGCCTCCTTGTTCACCTGATCTGATCCCCATTGAGAACCTGTGGTCCATCATCAAATGTGAGATTTACAAGGAGGGAAAACAGTACACCTCTCTGAACAGTGTCTGGGAGGCTGTGGTTGCTGCTGCACGCAATGTTGATGGTGAACAGATCAAAACACTGACAGAATCCATGGATGGCAGGCTTTTGAGTGTCCTTGCAAAGAAAGGTGGCTATATTGGTCGCTGATTTGTTTTTGTTTTGTTTTTGAATGTCAGAAATGTATATTTGTGAATGTGGAGATGTTATATTGGTTTCACTGGTAAAAATAAATAATTGAAATGGGTATATATTTGTTTTTTGTTAAGTTGCCTAATAATTATGCACAGTAATAGTCACCTGCACACACAGATATCCCCCTAAAATAGCTAAAACTAAAAACAAACTAAAAACTACTTCCAAAAACATTCAGCTTTGATATTAATGAGTTTTTTGGGTTCATTGAGAACATGGTTGTTGTTCAATAATAAAATTATTCCTCAAAAATACAACTTGCCTAATAATTCTGCACTCCCTGTAATTGATTCACTGATGGAATATTAGTTGATTATACTATACAGGTGAGAAACAGGTATATGGATACTTGTTTTAAACAATAGTTATGGTTATTGACACATAAACATGAAACACAAAACATCAATATTCATTTTTAAAGGAGTTTAATGCCCAACCTTGTTAAAAAACCTTGTTTGGCTGGCAGATTTTTCACATGACCGAAACCTTTGGCGATATGTCTCAGGAACAAGCTCATAAGCCCTTAAAATAGTGGATTTCACAATTTCATAATCCAGACTGTCATCAATGGATAAGCTTGCACAAACTTCCTGTGCTTTCCCCACCAATTCACACTGCAACAACAAGCCATTTTAAAGTAGTTGCGATGCGTTCAAAGGCATTAAAGTAAGAGTCAACCTCACTTTCTCTGAAAAGTGGCACTAAAGCAATTTGCTTGCTTGCATCAAACTGGTCAGAGGAGAATGAATCAGAAGCTTTACTCACAATTTTACTCACAGGGGTAGAGGTAACAATGCGTTGTCTGGAGGGATCCAGCTCCATAGCCCTTATGCGGAAATGTATAAGCTGAACTTCTTTGGCTTTCGCCTCAAGCTCCACCTCTTTCAGGCGAAGGGCGAGCCTGAGATCCTCCGTAACCAATTCTGCTAATTGTCCGGCTGGGCTAACGCTTGGGACCTGAATGGCAGCAGGAGCCTCCACCCCTGGCAAACCTCCAGTCGCATCAACTGGCCAAAGTTTCGACTTTGCAATTACCCCCTTTTCCAACAGCTGTGCTGTCAGACACTGCTTAATTTCTGCCTTTTTAGCATTCAAAGGCACACTAACATTAAACAAATTTGCCACCAACAACAAATCTGCCTTTGTGCATAGATCCAACTTATCCATGGTGGGTTGCTGTGCAAAATCATCCACGTCAAAAGTCATTGTGGCTAGCTTACCCCCAACACTACAAGAAAACTGCCAACCAAAAACTGTAGGCAGCCTACAAAACACAATGAGCAAAAAGAATGGCAAAAGAAAAGAGCGGACGAGCCCCCACTTTATGTTATGCCCCAGTCTAGGGGTACAGGAACGTAACATAAGAGTTAAAAAAGGAAGTGACCCCGCCCTGGGCCCCAAAACCATACACAGAAAAACCAATTTCTTAGTGAACGGCGGTTTATTTGTCTACACTGAAAATGAAGCTCCGGGGTGAACAAAGGCCAAAATAACAAACAAAACAAGCTAAGTCAGGTGAGGAGGTGCTATCTAAAACTCTATGTGAAACAAAAACCAAACAAAAGACAAACACTAAACCTACTCCCTAACAGAAATAAACAGGAGAAAACAGTACAAGGAAAAATAATAAGGCTATTTAAAATGTGGTATTTACAAGTGAAAACTAATGTACACACTATATACAAAGCTCGGTAAGTCACGAGAATCTCAAACATAAAAGTCACAGGTTTTGGAAGCCAGGGTCAGGTCTGCTGCTGCTGTCAGTGGCTGCCCTGGGACAACTGCTGGTGAGGGATTTTGAAAGCAACCACATGATCAGGGGACCAATCAGCAGCCATCAGTTTATCCAATCAGGGACCTGCAGAGACTTAAAGACACAGACAGAACAAGAAACAGCCACCAAGACACATTATGGCCAGGGTCGTAACACAACAAAAAACAAAGACCCAGGATTTTTTTTCCTGTTTCTATTGGCACCGTGTATATATAAAAAAACACCCAGCACGCCCCTGCGGGCGGTTTATCCTTCAAGCTCGGGTCCTCTACCAGAGGCCTGGGAGCTTGAGGGTCCTGCGCAGTATCTTAGCTGTTCCCAGGACTGTGCTCTTCTGGACAGAGATCTCCGATGTTATTCCCGGGATCTGCTGGAGCCACTCGCCTAGCTTGGGAGTCACCGCACCTAGTGCTCCGATTACCACGGGGACCACCATTACCTTCACCCTCCACATCCTCTCGAGCTCTTCTCTGAGCCCTTGGTATTTCTCCAGCTTCTCGTGTTCCTTCTTCCTGATATTGCTGTCATTCGGAACCGCTACATCGATCACTACGGCCGTCTTCTTCTGTTTGTCTACCACCACTATGTCCGGTTGGTTAGCCACCACCATTTTGTCCGTCTGTATCTGGAAGTCCCACAGGATCTTAGCTCGGTCATTCTCCACCACCCTTGGGGGCATCTCCCATTTTGACCTCGGGACTTCCAGGTTATACTCGGCACAGATGTTCCTGTACACTATGCCGGCCACTTGGTTATGGCGTTCCATGTATGCCTTGCCTGCTAGCATCTTGCACCCTGCTGTTATGTGCTGGATTGTCTCTGGGGCATCTTTACACAGCCTGCACCTGGGGTCTTGCCTGGTGTGATAGACCCCAGCCTCTATGGATCTTGTACTCAGAGCTTGTTCTTGTGCTGCCATGATTAGTGCCTCTGTGCTGTCTTTCAGTCCAGCTTTGTCCAGCCACTGGTAGGATTTCTGGATATCAGCCTCCTCTATCTGCCGGTGGTACATACCGTGCAGGGGCCTGTCCTTCCATGATGGTCCCTCGTCTCCCTCCTCTTTCTTGGGTTTCTGCTGCCTGAGGTATTCACTGAGCACGCTGTCAGTTGGGGCCATCTTCCCAATGTATTCTTGGATGTTCGTTGTCTCATCCTGGACTGTGGTGCTGACACTCACCAGTCCCCGGCCCCCTTCCTTCCGCTTAGCGTGTATATGTGTGTGTGTGTGTATATATATATATCAATCAGCTGGATAGCGTAGTGGTTAGACTACACGCCTTTGGAACACAGGATCGCAAGTTCGATTCCTGCCTGGGGCATCTGTATCCAGTAAGGGTCCTAAGGCTAGACCCCCTATGCTAAGCAAGCCTACCGCAGACATGAGCGAGACAGATAAATATGAAGGCATGCCGGCTCGGACGTCTCCCGGATCAACAAGGTCCGCGTCAGGTGTTGAGGAACCAGGGCACCCTGACGAAAAGTGGGCTACTGGAACAAGAAGGCATTGGTGGGCAAGAGACGAAAACAGGGCGTTGTTGGAATGCTACATGAATAGGATGAGGGACCTATGGATTCTTCGATACCCAACATCCACAATGACGGCGAAACAACTAGTAGTTCAGTGTTCCAACATTCGAAAGAAGGGACTGCTCTCACAGCTAGAGATTGACGAGGTACAACACAAATGCTACGGCAAGGAGGAGTCAGGACGCCAGGTCAGGGGGGAGATATCATCACCCCCACCCGAGAGTGGGTACATAGCCCCAAGTGCGATAGGAGAAGGATCGTTGAGTGTGAGAGGAACTGACCTGAAAAATAGGATCATGGCCAAGCTTGAAACCTGGATCCCCCGTAGCCGGTTACCAAGATTACGTGAAGTACCCTCAGAAGGTCTGCTAGATGATGTTAATGCAGCACTACGGACAATACCTACAACCACGATTACCGTCACTAACAAGCTGATCTACAATACGGCAGCAGTGATCAGTGAGATGCTTGGCTACAAGTTGAACAGCCACAAGGAGAAGAAGCCTCCTTCTCCATCCATGGAGAAGGAGGCTAGAGGGCAAGATCAAAGTAGCACGGAGGGAGGTTAGCCAACTAACGGAGTTGCAGAAAGATGCGAAAAAGAAGGTGCATAAGAAATACAGCAAGCTGTCCATACCTGAGGCCTTGGAAACTGCCAAGAAAAGACCTTGGCCAGCCGCTTGAGGAGGTACACCAGAGAGATAGAAGGCAGGAGAATAAACCAGCTGTTCTCCACAGAACCAGCCAAAGTGTACTCTCAGTGGCAAGGGAACAACAATAATAATAAGAGAACAGCACGACCAAGGCTGGAGACGGAGCAATACTGGAAGAGCATATGGGAGAAGGACGCAAGTAACGGCAATGCTCAGTGGCTAGTGGATCTGAGGGCGACCTCCCCGAACAGCGACCTCCCCGAACAGGGTCCAGTAACCATCACAGTGGCAGATATCCAAGAAAGGGTCTCCAGTATGAAGAGTTGGACAGCACCAGGGCCCGACATGGTTCACGCCTACTGGCTAAGAGCCTTCATCAGGAACTCAATGGTGATGTGGCGTACAACAATAGAGGCCAACTCCAAGCCCATAGCACAAGTCACCATCAAGTGCGGGATCTACCAAGGAGATGCTCTGTCCCCACTGCTGTTCTGCATAGGCCTGAACCCCCTCAGTGAGATAATTGACAAGACTGGCTACGGATACCGACTACGGAATGGAGCAGTTGTCAGCCACCTCCTCTACATGGATGACATCAAGCTGTATGCCAAGAGTGAACGAGACATCGATTCACTGATCCACACTACCAGGCTATACAGCAATGACATTGGAATGTCGTTCGGACTGTAGAAGTGTAATCGGATGGTAACAAAGAGAGGGAAGGTAGTCAGAACTGAGGGGATTGAACTACCAGAAGGCAACATTGCAGACATAGAGGACAGTTACAAGTACCTGGGGATCCCGCAGGCGAATGGGAACCATGAAGAGGCCGCTAGAAAAGCTGCAACCACCAAGTACTTGCAGAGGGTCAGGCAAGTCCTAAGGAGTCAGCTGAATGGTAAGAACAAGATCCGGGCTATCAACACGTATGCCCTGCCCATGATCAGGTACCCTGCTGGGGTAATAGGCTGGCCAAAGGAGGAGATAGAAGCCACTGACATAAAGACAAGAAAGCTCCTTACCATGCATGGAGGGTTTCACCCCAAGTCCAGCACCCTGAGGCTGTACGCTAAGCGGAAGGAAGGGGGCTGGGGACTGGTGAGTGTCAGCACCACAGTCCAGGATGAGACAACGAACATCCAAGAATACATTGGGAAGATGGCCCCAACTGACCGAGTGCTCAGTGAATACCTCAGGCAGCAGAAACCCAAGAAAGAGGAGGGAGACGAGGAACCATCATGGAAGGACAGGCCCCTGCACGGTATGTACCACCGGCAGATAGAGGAGGCTGATATCCAGAAATCCTACCAGTGGCTGGACAAAGCTGGACTGAAAGACAGCACAGAGGCACTAATCATGGCAGCACAAGAACAAGCTCTGAGTACAAGATCCATAGAGGCTGGGGTCTATCACACCAGGCAAGACCCCAGGTGCAGGCTGTGTAAAGATGCCCCAGAGACAATCCAGCACATAACAGCAGGGTGCAAGATGCTAGCAGGCAAGGCATACATGGAACGCCATAACCAAGTGGCCGGCATAGTGTACAGGAACATCTGTGCCGAGTATAACCTGGAAGTCCCGAGGTCAAAATGGGAGATGCCCCCAAGGGTGGTGGAGAATGACCGAGCTAAGATCCTGTGGGACTTCCAGATACAGACGGACAAAATGGTGGTGGCTAACCAACCGGACATAGTGGTGGTAGACAAACAGAAGAAGACGGCCGTAGTGATCGATGTAGCGGTTCCGAATGACAGCAATATCAGGAAGAAGGAACACGAGAAGCTGGAGAAATACCAAGGGCTCAGAGAAGAGCTCGAGAGGATGTGGAGGGTGAAGGTAATGGTGGTCCCCGTGGTAATCGGAGCACTAGGTGCGGTGACTCCCAAGCTAGGCGAGTGGCTCCAGCAGATCCTGGGAATAACATCGGAGATCTCTGTCCAGAAGAGCGCAGTCCTGGGAACAGCTAAGATACTGCGCAGGACCCTCAAGCTCCCAGGCCTCTGGTAGAGGACCCGAGCTTGAAGGATAAACCGCCCGCAGGGGCGTGCTGGGTGTATGTATATATATATATATATATATATAGTAATAATTCACATCAGCAGTAATGACACCCGATTATATCAAATGTTTAGCTATGTGTTCTTATACTAATACATTATACACTATCCTTCCAGATTAGAAGCCACAGCATGCATTTTCTTTGAGATGTATCATCTGGGTATTATCTGCACTTTCATGCATGATACCTAACTTTATCTATCCATGATACCAGGTGACATATAACAATTAGTTAAACTGCAGGAATGTCTTAAAATCATAAAGATCTCGATGACCTCTAATTTCCTGCTTCTAAATTCAGATAAAACCGAGGTTATTAAACTTAACTTTGCCTCTAGTAATGATGCAAGGAATTATAGGAGTCATTTCTGGTCAGAATGTGCTGTTCAATGCGCACAGTAACCAAATATGTAGGAGTGCTTACTTGGAATTTAATTTTAGTTCAATTTTATTTATATAGCAATAACAAAAGAAGTGGCATCAATATCTCTAAGGCTGGACAATGTTACCTCCTTATTATCAGGCTGTTCTAAAAACTCAATGAAAAGTTTTCATTTGACTCAAATTGCTGCAGCAAGAGTGCTAACAGGAACAAGGAGCATATTTCTTCTTATTGGCTGCTCTTCACTCTCTCCCCATTAAACAAATTTAAAATCATCTTCACATACAACGTCTTTAATTATCAGACTCAATCATATTTTACGTTTTTTAATATATTTTATATTAAAAAAGTCATTTATGTATTTTGTGGACGTCTGGGAAATGACAAGCTATGTATAAGGACGCTGAATCAGTAAAATCCTTTAAAAGATAACACATGGTTTGTATAGCACTATTTGTGAATGAAATGCAGCTCAGAGTTCCCTATAATAAAATAAATGATATGGACAAAATGCTTTACATGAAAACAGACAAAGCAGAGAAGAGTCAAGTCTTTATTAATATAATGGCTCATAGGAAAAAGCACTAGACAACTTTAAAGTTACTTGTCACAATAAATCTGTGAGACGACTGCTAATTTCCATAATACATCACTGCACATTTGAACACAGAAAGATCCTTCCAACAAATACACCCATGTATTCATCAACTGAATAAATAGATCTCTAAGGTCACTTTTCATGCACCTCATAATTAAAGCATTATTTGGAGCTTGCTATAGGAATATAGCCAACAGTGTTTGGTGGCATTACAAAAAAGGTAAGGAGAGTAAATGAGAATTATCCAAACAGTCTACTATGAATTATAAACTGCTTCTATGTGTTTCTGTCAGCCAGGCTTCAGCATTTGTTTAAATATCCCAAATCCTTTACTGTGTGCTGCTTCTGCAGTCTTCAAGCTATAATTATCCAAGGAGGTGATATACAGGGAAGTCGTTTCCTGCAGGATTTCATATCTACAAGGCAAATATCAAGCCAATTCATTTTATACACAAAAATGACTCATCAATTCCTGCTGTCACTGGAAGAGCCTGTTGAATTTTAGGCACGGTGAATGGATTATTTTTCTATGTTCTCCACTGCAGGATATATCTGATATGGAGATACACCCCTGCCTGGGACATGTGCCTTAACCCAAAGCCTGGTAACCTGTGAGGATGCGATAAAACATACATTTTTTAGCAGATACACTGAAAAAAAGAGAGTAGGTTTAACAGCAGCTCCTGAGATGGTATGCCAAGTAAATTTAACATGTGAGTCATCCGTTACAGCAGCTTGGAAATGACTCACTGGAGCAAAAAGATGTGTGATGAAAAAAAACTGTTTATCCTTCAATTCCAACCGCAAGACTGTAGTCGAGACAGAAAGACAGATTTGTAGTATGTCAAAAAAAATGTTTGTATGAAATTAAATCCACATATCTTATTAGAGCATATATGGAGCCTATCTATATCCCCCCAACTCTGAAAGTCAACAGCCTGAAGGTTATGATTATGAAACACTCATCTGCACTGAGTACATGTGCCACTGGGGGGCAAAGTAGCACTATCAACATTTAGCAGCAGTGACCCATTTTTCCAAAATGCTGGACTGGTTTCATACATTTGCTGCTGCTCCTTTGAATTGAAAATATGTATGTGCGCATAAACATATAATACATTTCCATATCAAATGGCAGTGCTGAATGCTGTGTCACTGCAGCAGAGGCCAAGCATATTATTAACAAACTGTGGACATCAAATTAGGACCCTGCAATTGTCCTTTGTTGTCATTAGTAGAAACATGGAGAGCGGGGGATTGGGGGGTAGGGCAGTAGGTTCTAAGGGTTCAGACACGTTGTGATACGGCGACACGCCACCACAACGTGTTTTATCTTTCGGGCATCCAATATTGCAGTGAGGGCTTCTCTGCAGAATTAACAGGATTTAAGACTACAGCTATGTGGCCACAAATAATCCACCTCACTCCTTTGCATTTCAAAGAGATGCTGGATGAAGATTAGCATTTTACTTACACTGTTGGGGGAAGTAGCTAAAAATAATTGTCTTCCTGGGGGAAAATGTTCCTTGGTTTCAGGCCCTGTGTGGTTGTTGTCGTCTGGGTGTTCAGAAGTGCATCGGTGGAGAATATTTGAGCGCCTCCTCCTAGTCTACTGTCAAGTTATGTATGTCCAGTAATAACTGCATGTGTCCTTGGGTGAAGTGCTGATGAAGCCCCCAGCAAACCCTGGGAGGTTAAGCGAAATGGATTCCACTACTGCAAAGAAATCAGGATGACAAACCAGAAGAAAAGCAGCAGATAGGGTGTTCATTTTTTTCCACTGATACGGTATCTAGCCCATCCTGTTTCAGGAAAACATTGTTGTCCTTATCAGCATTTTCTAAGCAGTCAAGGCTGTGGAATCTTTTGTTTGTTTGTACTGAGAGAGTGGACTGGAAAAGCGTAGAAATCAGACTAAAAATATCAACATATTTCACAACAGACGCACAAAACGAATGAAAAATTTAAGAAGAAATAATCAATATAAAAATATATTTTAAACAACTTTCAACTGAGAAAAGAATGACAGTGGATTTCTACTTTCTCAGGTATTGCAATTTTTTTCCAAATTTTAATCTAAGCAGTTTGTGAGGTTTGGACATAAAAATATAATAGACAGACTTTTATCTGGATTATGTTAGGATTCAAAAAATTCTTCCCACTATTAAATAGTATATTTATGTTTAACTTTATTTATTTATATGTGTGTGCTGCATATCTGTCAGAATGTAAGGTTGGGCTATGACAGAAAGGTTTTTCAGGCAGTTATGTGAACATTTTTAGTGGGAAATCAGTCCATCACTGGTTCTGACAGATGCTATTTCTGACTGCTAAGTGCACACGGAAAGCGTGTTGCATTTCCATGACAACTGGCAATTGTGAGATGTCATCACCAGTCTTAGCAGAAAAATATCTGCACAGTGAACAGGCATTTAAATGTGGTGATTTTTCTTTCTTTGTTTGGGTTTTATGTTTCGAGATGTTTGCAATCATAATACAATACACACAAAATATTGAGTGTGTTGTATTCTATTGTACTAAGCCTAGATTGCAATAAGTCTTCTCTTCAATAGATCCAGCTGTTAATGTCTCCCTTTTCAAAACATATGATCACTGGCTAGGATTTTTTTTTTAAATGCTAAAATCTCTAGGTGCTTCAGCATCAGAATCAAAGATTTTAGGTCATCTCTATTTGATTTCTTGCTCCTCCAGTCCGCATACCATACAAGACAAATGCTCCCAGTGCGCATCATATAAACCACCCAATTGTGTCTTCTTAGTGGTCTGAAACAGCAGAAAGAAATTTTGTAAAGCACTTCATTTTGCTTTCTTTGTAATCATTATTGTTTTCAATAAGAGTAAGACCAATATTAATAAAAAAGATGACATGCAGCAGCTGCTTGTCATGTTTCTTTCAGCACCACAGAGGCATGGAGCAGCAAAGAGACAAAGAAAGAGAGTGAGAGAGAGTTTTATTTCAGATTTTGGTGATAGAAAATACCTTCAACAAAAAAAAAGGTATTTTATTTTCTGTTTTACAAAAGCCAAAGGCATCCGAACAACTGAGGGTAATGCACTGAGTGTGGAGAAGTACCTCATAAAAACCCTCTTCAAAGAAACTGAACAATCTCTTTAACAACTAGTTTGACAGTACTCAAATATGATTTAGTCTACAGCATTAGTGATGTGTCTGTTTCATGCTCTCCTCTCTTCTCATCCCAACTGATTGAGGCAGACAGCAGCCAACCTATAAAGACCTTACTATGAAGGTCTATTGATAACATATAGAATAATGGATAGAAATTAATTGGTGCCAAAATGTAATGCACAGTTATGTATAGAAATTAAATGTGATTATAATGTTATGGGACTTGTGGATCTTGTTGATTTTGTAGGGCACAAAAAGACCATGAGGCAAGTTTAGGATTTAACAGACAAGAAGTAAGATATTGGCATTAGTGCTGAAACCAACTGATAACTACAAAGGAATTTGACAATACCAATCTTTAGTGATGACTAGCTGTAGTCAGAGTTTCTCTGTGTAGACAATATCTGAAGCAACTGAGCACTAAAACTACAGTTCTTGTTACTTTATTTTCTCTTTTAATTTCCTGATTCTATTTTTGACATTTCATACACGTTATGCTTTTGATTAGCATAATCTTGCACATTAAAACAGAAAGGGAAACAATTTCGCTGATGAAGTGTGCAATCTGTATTAAAAGCTACTTTTCCAGAGTGCAGATATGAGCAGAGCAGGATTTTCTCATTTGTCTGTGACAGCAGCACAGCTAATGAAAAGACTGTGTGAGTTAAGCAACACTTGGACGACCACATTCATATTCATTAATGCAAAAATTGAATGTTAATACAAACACTGGGAGTGTAAACAAAGATCATTTACAAATTCAGTATACCAGCACTTGAAGATTACACACACATACACACACAGCCAAAAATAAATTATTGTGCAGCCTTTTAATAATATATTTCCAAATATTAGCAAGTGATTCATAATTTAGCTCAGTGGTAGGTAGAGACTCTGCCAAAAAATTTAACTTTTCACATGCACAGCAGGTTATAAAGAAGCAGCCATTATTAAAACGTGGGAGGTTTGTATATTTCCGTACTGCTGAGATAACTTGAGGGACTTCCTTAAGTCCTCGGCCTACTTTGCTTCTAGTCTGGGTGAGGTGAAGAGTAGGAGGAGGAGAAGAAGAAAAGCAGATGAGCTGCCAAGCAGATGGTATGTGGTAGTGTCTGATTCAAGCAACAAAATCTTTACTTGATACACAAAGCCCATGATCTCTGGAGCTGTTAAAGGTCTGCGATCTTTCATCCATGTTTTTGGAGTTCTTGTCAGCTCTAATGACATACTGCAAAGTACCAACAGGATCCAGGAGTAAAAAATATTTTTTAGTCAGTTACCGGCAAACATATTTTCCAAGGCAGAGCCAGCTTACGTGTTCAGACAGTCTAGATTGGGAAAAAATAGTCTCCAAAGTAAAGACTTTTGGATCTGAATTGTTCATTCTGCCACTTGCACATCACTGATAATAAGCTGGGATGTAAGTCATTTGATGCCTGGATCCCCACTGGTTTAAGCACTGGTTTAAGAAATATTGAGTGTACCAAAGATGATGTTATCTGGCTTCCATCACAGTCAGGTGCTCAGCTATCTACAGTGTTGCAGATGTACTGTATGGAGTGGGCAAAGGACCTTAAACGAAGGTCTGAAGCCTGAATTGCACCCAGATTTAGAAGATGAAAAATCTAAATGCTGCCCATCACATTTTAATAGTGATGGACAGACATCTTTAGAATATTTCCATATTAAAAATGAATGATATTATGTTGAATACGAAAGAAATCACATTATATTGTTCAACTAAATAAATTGAGATTGTTTTCATTAGTGGTTTTAAAATGCTAATGTTTCTGGGTCCCATGGAACTCCAGTCAAAAGCACCCCAAAGCTGAAGTATTTATTAAGTTTATAGTTGCCATGGATCCTAGGTCAGAGTAAAACAAGGGGTCTAGGGGCACTCTGTCAGTCATTTTAAAGAACAAAGAATCACATGTCAGTGTTGTATTCATTATCTGTATGAGTGGAAGTTACCAGAATGCTGGCAATCATGCCCTGGTTATCAGGAGAAAGGAGAACTGATGGTGCTATATTATTGTGCACACGACTATGACTAGGAGTGAGGAAAAACTTCACCTATTGACTGCTCAAAGCTCAGCTTGAAGATCTACTCGACAAAGGTGTTTCCTTTGCTTCAGTTTGCTCCCCCTGTCACATGCCAGTATACCTAGGTGTAGCATGAGGCAAGTACCTGTTATTACTGATTAGCTTTACCTGTTTCTAGTCATTTCTCACCCCCACGTTTCTTGCCAAAGAGTGCAGGCATGGCTGCTCTTTGTGACATATTATGCACATAATATTTATGGTTAGAATTTCTAGGGGGCATCCAAGGTGTGAAAGGTAGAGGGTTTGGTGGTTTCAGGATCTCTTTTTTGTGCAAATGTTATGGCTTCTGTTGGCTTCATCGAGTCATGACCTAAAGTGTGAAGTGGCCACGATTCTTAGCTGGAAAGCGGTGGAGTGGCCACTCCAGTTAAGGGAGGAGTTGCTGGCTGAAATGGAAAGGTTGATGTTTCTTGGGGTCTTGTTCATGATTGAATGGAGAGTTGAACTGGAGACTAATGGACTGGTGCTGTGTCGCAATAATGTGGACAGTAATGGTCTGCTGTGAAGAGAGACCTGACCTTGAAGCTGTCAGTTTTTAAGGTGATCTACTGTTTGACCCTCACCTGTGGGTAATCACTGAACCAATTATTATCGATACAAGCTTCCTTTAAAGTATATCTGGGTTCTCCCTTAGTGAGAGGGTGAGGAGGTTGGTCATCTGTGAAAGGCTCAGAGAGCCTACTCCTCCACACAAAAAGCAACTAGTTTAAGGGATGGGACTGACCAAGAAGGCACCAGTGCAGACCCAGGATACACCCAGAGATTTCTTTTCTTGGGCAGGCTGGTAGTGTGTTTAATACAGTTATTTTATTTTGTCAAAATTACCCTGAAATTTGGATCATGGCATTTAGTAAAATGGTTAAGAAGCATAAGAACAGCAAATCAACAAATGAAGTAGCAAGGATATGTTCATTTAATTAAATTGCTGGATACTATTGACTACTGTCTTAACTGTCAGTGGTTATTACCATGAATGTATTAAGGGCAATGGTTTCAAAATTATTATCGATTAGTTAAAAGGAGCCTGAGTTAGTGCGTGAGGTCGAGGGGTATCGGCTAGATATAGTCGGGCTCACCTCTACGCATGGCTTGGGCTCTGGAACCAGTCTCCTGGAGAGGGGCTGGACTCTGTCTCAGTCTGGAGTTGCCCCTGGTGAGAGGCGGCGGGCTGGGGTGGGTATTCTAATATCCCCTCGGCTTGCTGCCTGTACGTTGGGGTTCTTCCCGGTGGATGAGAGGGTTTGTTCCCTGCGCCTTAGGGTCGGGGAACGGGTCCTGACTGTCATCTGCGCTTATGCGCCGAGTGGCAGTTCAGAGTACCCAGCATTCTTAGAGTCCCTGGGTGGGGTGCTGGAAGGTGCTCCACCTGGAGACTCTGTTGTCCTGCTGGGAGACTTCAATGCTCACGTGGGTAATGACAGCGAGACCTGGAGGGGCGTGATTGGGAGGAACGGCCTCCCTGATCTGAACCCGAGTGGTGTTTTGTTATTGGACTTCTGTGCAAATCACAGTTTGGCCATAACGAACACCTTGTTCGAACATAAGAGTGTCCATAAGTGCACGTGGCACCAGGACGCTCTAGACCGCAGGTCGATGATCGATTTTGTAATCGTATCACCAGACCTGCAACCATATGTTCTGGACACTCGGGTAAAGAGAGGGGCTGAGCTGTCAACTGATCACCACCTGGTGGTGAGTTGGATCACGTGGCGGGGGAGGACGCTGGACAGACGCGGTGCACCTAAACGCGTAGTGAGGGTGTGCTGGGAATGCCTAGCAAAGGCCCCAGTCCGTGAGATCTTCAACGCACACCTCCGGCAGAGCTTCAACAGCATTCTGAGGGAGACTGGGGACATTGACTGGGGACATTGACCATGTTCAGCATCTCAATTGCCGAAGCTGCTGCATTGAGCTGCGGCCGCAAGGTGGTTGGTGCCTGTTGTGGTGATAATCCCCGAACCAAATGGTGGACACCAGAGGTGAAGGGAGCCACCAGGCTGAAGAAGGAGTCCTATCGGGCTTGGTTAGCCTGTGGGACTCCGGAGGCAGCCGACAGGTATCGACAAGCCAAGCGGAATGCGGCTTGGGCAGTGGCTGAAGCAAAAACTCGGGTGTGGGAGGAGTTCAGAGAATCCATGGAAAAAGACTTTCGGACTGCCTCAAAGAGATTCTGGCAAACCGTCAGGCGTCTCAGGAGGGGAAAGCGGTGCTATACCTGCACTGTGTACAGTGCTGGCGGAGCGCTGCTGACTTAGACTGAGAAAATTGTCGGGCGGTGGAAGGAATACTTCGAGGACCTTCTTAATCCCACTGACACGTCTTACGAGGAGGAAGCAGAGTCTGGGGATGACCCGCCAGTTTCCGGGAGCGAGGTCACTGAGGCAGTTAAACAACTCCTTGGTGGCAGAGCCCCTGGTGTGGATGAGGTCCGCCCTGAGTTCCTGAAGGCTCTGGACATTGTAGGACTGTCCTGGTTGACACGCCTCTACAATGTTGCGTGGAGATCAGGGGCAGTACCCCTGGACTGGCAGACCGGGGTGGTGGTCCCCATCTTTAAGAAGGGGGACCGGAGGGTGTGTTCCAACTACTGGGGGATCACACTCCTCAGCCTCCCTGGGAAAGTCTATGCCAGGGTGCGGGAAAGGAGAGTTTGTCCGCTAGTCGAACCTCAGATACAGGAGGAACAATGCGGTTTTCGTCCTGGTCGCGGAACACTGGATCAGCTCTTGATCCTCTCAAGGATACTTGAGGGCGCATGGGAGTTTGCCCAACCAGTCTACATGTGTTTTGTGGACTTGGAGAAGGCATTCTCGGGGTGTCCTGTGGGAGGTGCTACGGGAGGATGGGGTGTCTGGCCCATTGCTACGGGCCATTCGATCCCTATACAACCGTTGCAAGAGCTTGGTTCACATTGCCGGCAATAAGTCGGACTCGTTCCCGGTGGGTGATGGGCTCCACCAGGTCTGCCCTTTGTCACCGATTCTGTTCATAATTTTTATGGACAGGATTTCTAGGCGCAGCCAAGTGGCGGAGGGCTTTCACTTCGGTGGCCTCAGACTCTCATTTCTGCTTTTCGCGGATGATGTGGTTCTGTTAAATAAAATAAATAGATAAATAAAATTTTATTTATATAGCACCTTTCTAGACAGAATCACAAAGTGCTACACATAAGATAACAAATACTAAATGGGTAAAACAGACAATATAAAACAGGCAGAAATTTAACCAAAAACAGTTTAAAAAGGTGCATTTTGAGTTGTTTTTTAAAAGCAACTACCGAGTTCACAGTTCTTAATGTATGCTCCATTGCGGTTTATTTCACACCTTAAACATTTAGTAAACAATTAAGCAAATACAAGTAATCTGCAGGTAGTAATAAAATAAACTACTAACTCTTTTACCCTGCGTCTTCACGTACACTGGTGATTTTGAAAACGCAGCTGTTTCTATGTATTTGGACCTTTCGTCCACACGTAAACGGCGTTTGGAATCACCGAAAACGGAGATTTTTTAAAACTCCTTTTTTGGGTTTATGTGTGGACGAGGAATACAGAGTTCGTCACGCAACGTTAAAGGTATGTGCCTTTTTCCACGTCACGCTGTGCGCCACGTTATTGTTTACAGGAGATGAATTGCAGAATGGCAGATAGTCAGATTAACAGTATTTTGTCTCTATCTTCAGGTTTTACACGCTTACATTTACACACGCAGTTACTGTCCCTCTATTTAGAAAGGCAGAGGCGTCACAGTGTAATTATTTTACATGTAGTTGTTTTTTTTCCTGTGTAATAATATTCAACATTGCTATCGATACATTTTTCGATGTGCCTCTCTGTGCAAAATGGGTTTAAAAACATAAACAACTGTGGGATACTGTTTTTCCGTGATTTGAACCGGGGGAACAAATCGTGGCAGGATCAGCCTGATATTATTCGTATCCCACTGTAACTTTACTGTATAAAGGGCTAATATCTCCAAAATGTCAGGAGTAGTTATTTATTACAACAAGTGTTTGTGAACTAAAAATCAAGAATGGGGGATACTGTTTGTCCGTGATTTTAAGAGCCCAGCGCGTGCTCTCGACGCAGGGAAAACCAATTCTGCAGGGGAGACCTACCTTGGCACTTGTGCAGGTGAAGCCAAAGGGAAGATATGCTTCACCATATTTTCTAGTCTTTGGCTTAGAATGAAGTTGGTTTGGAAACATATTCAGCTATGCTTCATCTCCTGCTTTGCGTTTGTGTGGGCGCCCCGTGCTAGCAGTGTCCAAGCGTTGTTTTGTTTTTTCCCTTTTTATGCCGCACCCCCCCGGCAATGGCTCTGCGACACCCCTAGGGGGCAGGCCCCACACTTTGGGAAGGTCTGTCCTAGGGACATAGGGCTGTAGCAGATTGGAGATGTAAGGTGGTGCCAGTCCATGCAAGGCTCTAAATGTCAAGACCAGGACCTTAAAATGTACTCTAAATTCAACAGGAAGCCAGTGTAGCTGAAATAGCAGTGGTGTCACATGTGAGTACTTGGAGGATTTTTAGCTGCAACGTTTTGCACAACCTGCAGACGATCCAGAGAACCTTTGCTTAGACACTGTTGTGGAAGTTTTCCATTAAATAAAGCCTGCAGACGAGTGGTGAGCGGTAGCTAACATTCTTTAATCCAAACACACAAAGGCAGTACACAGCTGTTTCACACCTTAAGGTTCACACTCCCTTGCTACCTCCCAGAGTCCTCGAAGAGACAAAAGATTCTTCCTGCGGAGTGGTCTGCTTCCCCCAACTTCCTTACTACACCCCCACCATTTGTCTTACAGTATGGGTGTCAGACATGTTAAAATCCAGTGGCACCAAGGCATCATACAATAAAATAATGTCCATGTCCAAGCGTGAGGAAATAAATGCATGTATAACGATCTCCAGTTGTGGGCGAGATAAAATAGGGCTTAACTTAGCCACATTTCTTAAATGATAAAAACAAGACCGAACCAGAGATTTCACGTGCCCATCCAATGTGAGAGTCGAGTCAAAAGTGACACCTAAATTCCTGATAGAGGATTTAACATACACAGAGAGAGGACCAAGGGCTTTCACTATCTGGGATACAAATCTTTCTGGAGCACATATGAGGGCTTCAGTTTTCCCCTCGTTGAGTTGGAGGAAATTTACAGCCATCCAACATTTGATGGAATCTAAGCAGTCATTTAAAAGCTGAAGCTTAGATGAATCCTGGGGCTTAAAAGAGATGTACAACTGAATATCATCAGCATAACAGTGATAAGAAATGTCCTCAAAAGAGCCCACTATATGCTGGAGGGGGAGAAGATTGATTAAGAACAATAAAGGCCCCAAAACCCTGAGGGACACCACAAGTAAGTGAGGAAGAAGATGACCTAAAATCGGAGACCACCACAGAGAAAGATTGGTTACTTAGATATGAGGAGAACCACTCCAAGGCAGTACCCGATACCCCAACCCAATGTTTAAGCCTTTTGAGGAGGATGTGGTGGTCAACAGTGTCAAAAGCCGATGTTAGGTCCACCATAAGTAGGACCGAGCATTTTCCTGCATCATTATTCATCAAAATGTCACTTGAGACCCTAAGAAGGGCTGTTTCTGTAGACTGAGCTCTGAGAAAGCCGGACTGAAACTTATCGCAAATGTTATGTTTGTCCAGAGCCGCTAAAAATTGCTTAGCCACAACCTTTTCTAGAAGCTTAGCGATTAACGGTAAATTAGAGATTGGTCTGTAGCTGCTCCAAAGAGAGGGGTCTAGCTGAGGTTTTTTTAAAAGTGGGAGAAAAGCAGCATTTTTAAAATAAACTGGAACTATACCAGACGCCAGTGAAGAGTTGATTAGAGTGAGCACAGATGGACCAATAACCTGGAAGACATTTTTGAATAATGATGCAGGTACAATGTCAAGTGGACAAGAGGATGCTTTCACTGAATTAACCAGTTTTACCAGCTCAGGTAGTGAAACAGAAGAGAAAGTATCCAAAATGACAGGGCGCGATGAGGTGTAGATAGACATAACAGGTGCTGAATGAGAAAAATTCATTCTTATGTTATCAATCTTTGCAAGAAGAAAAGAAAGAAAACTAGAAAGAAAACTGTCACAGTCCTCATTAGATGAAATCGGGGCTGCGGGAAAAGCAGGAGTAACAATGCCACTAATGGTGTTAAATAACACCTTAGGATTAAGTCTGCTCTATGCAACCAAGAGTGAGAAATAGGCAGCCCTCACATCTCTGATAGCATTATTAAAAGAAGCTAAAAAGTTCTTTAGAGGAGATGAACATTTAGGTGAGTTTTTGTCACGGCTGCCGAGGCGAGCCGTGTGAAATAAATGAGGATCCAAGCGCAGGCAGTCGTAGAGGAGTGAAGGTGATTTATTGAACACAAAAGAATGTGAACAAACAGCAAACGGGGCTCGAACTAAACTAAACTGGGAAACGACTAAACTACAGAGCACAAACCTGAATGGAAAAACGAGCAGAGGGGGATGACGAGGAACAGCAGGGAGAAGACACGGTGGATACACAGACTGACACTGAGTAACACAGACGAACTGGCAACAGGCAGGAGAACACACAGGGCTTAAATACACACACCAGTAATCAGGGGATGAGAGACAGGAGGGCAACACAGCTGGGAGGAATCTGGGCTGATGGGACAGGGGAAACGTAAACTGAGCACACTCACATACGACACGGACCTTCACAATAAAACAGGAAACTCAGACACATGGAACCAGACAAGACATTGAACTAAACAGACAGATTCACAAACAGATGGGGTGACACCATAGACAGACACAGACGCAGACTCAGAGGCAGACCGAATAGAACACAGAACTTAAACAATCATCATCTAGAAAATGATAACAAACTAAAAGCGCTGGGTCACCAACCCAGGACCATGACAGTACCCCCCCCCTCAAGGGCTGGCTCCAGACAGCCCAGCAGAAACACAAAAACCGACCAAAACAAAACAGAAAAGGACCCAACCAGGGCGGGCGGAGGGGGCCCAGGACGGAGGGACAGAGTCCAAAAAGGCCCAGATGGTCAAGTTCAGGAGGCCGACCATGCGAATGGCAGCGGGGCAGGTCCGGATGCCGGCCACGCGGTAGGCAGTGGCGTGGAAACAGTTCTGGGGGCCGACCGTGCGGACGGCAACAGCGGCGTGGAAACAGTTCTGGGGGCCGACCGTGCGGACGGCAACAGCGGCGTGGAGACAAGTCCGGAGGCCGGCCACGCGGAAGGCAGTGGCGGCGTTCAGGAGGGCGTTCAGGAGGGCGTCCACGGCCCAACAAGCGGCCTGGCAGATGACCGACGATGTGGAGGTGGTAGTAGGGGACCTGAAGGCTGCGTGGCCCCTGCAGCCCCAGGCGAAGCGGAGGCTGGACCAGACGAGGCGGAAGCTGGAGCCGGGCTAGGTGAAGCAGCTGATGAGGAGGCTGAAGCAGAGGCCGGACCAGGCGATGCCGAAGCTGGAGCCGGGCCAGGCGAAGCAGCTGATGAGGAGGCTGAAGCAGAGGCCGGGCCAGGCGATGCCGAAGCTGGAGCCGGGCAGGCGAAGCAGCTGATGAGGAGGCTGAAGCAGAGGCCGGACCAGGCGATGCCGAAGCTGGAGCCGGGCTAGGTGAAGCAGCTGATGAGGAGGCTGAAGCAGAGGCCGGACCAGGCGATGCCGAAGCTGGAGCCGGGCTAGGTGAAGCAGCTGATGAGGAAGCTGGAGCCGGGCCAGGCGAGGATGAAGCAGTGGCTGGACCAGACGGCGAGGATGAAGCAGTGGCTGGACCAGACGGCGAGGATGAAGCAGTGGCTGGACCAAGCGAGGGTGATGAGACTGCAGCTGGTGATGAGACTGCAGCTGGTGGCTGGACGGGCTCCTCGGGCCCCCCAGCAAAAACAGTCTCAGAACCAGTGGACACTGGAGCCCCTGGCACACACAGAACAGAACCAGCAGGTGTGGAGACCTCTGGCAGGAACGCAACAGAACCAGCAGGCACACGGGCCTCTGGCAGGGACAGAACAGGACCAGCAGGCACACGGGCCTCTGGCAGGGACAGAACAGGACCAGCAGGCACACGGGCCTCTGGCAAACACATAGCGGCCTGCAGCTGCGCAGAGCATTGACCCTGCTCAGGCAGCGACAGCCGGGTGCAGTCCTCAGCTGGCTTCTTAAACTCCAGGGGTCCAGAGTCTGATGGGGGCTGAAAACCAGCCTCTGGGGAGGCCCTGGAGTGCATCTCAGTCTCAGAACTGGCCAGCCTTTGAGGAATGTTGACATTATCATTAGGTTTGACGCTCTGCTTAGAACAAACGGATGAAACACAGTTCCTTTTAGATTGATTTGACTGGGCTTGTTGTACCGGAGTAGCAAGTGACACAGGGTGCAGGGTTAGTGGCTGCTGAACAGGAGGCTGAACTGAGGGTGACTGAAACAATGGTTGGGATGACGGCGGTGGTGGAATTGGAGACTGAGCTTGAGGCCGGGCGGCTAACTGAGCTTGAGGCCGGGCGGCTAACTGAGCTTGAGGCCGGGCGGCTAACTGAGCTTGAGGCCGGGCGGCTAACTGAGCATCCGGTTGCAGTTCAAAAGAATAAACAGTCCTGGTATTATCAGAGCTGGTGTTGATTGTCTCTGGGATATATGCCACGGTTTTAGCAGACCCTGGGTTAGCTGACATGGGTTTAACAGGTTCAGAAGAACAACAGCCCTTTGCTTTCGCCGAAGTCTTAAAAATGCCAACCTGGGAGAGATCGGTTATCACGAAGGTAGGTAAGCTTTGTGAATTAGCTCCCACTGACACACCCCGAACAACCCCAGAAGAAAAAGTCTTACAGTTCAGATTGGAGCCGTTATCCTTTTTACTCACCACAGTCGGCCGCTCTGATATCCTGGGGTCCGACTGTGGCGAGGGGCGTCGACGGCGTGAGTGCCGTTTCCCATTTGAAGGCTGGACCGACGGGCCGGGCAGGACACTCTCCGTCGGGTCAGGGAGTGAAGCATGAGTTGCAGAGTGGGTGGTAGCAGGGGGGAGAAGATGAAGCTCGTTCAGAACGAAATTCTGTGTGAGCGGGTGAAGTGAGCTGAGCAACCAGGGGAGACCAGAAACTAAGCGCTGTAGCTGAACAGCTATGCCTTGGCGGAATTCTCTCCCCTCATGCTCGAGCCATAGGTTAATTAATCTGTCCACCGAGTAAATAATGTCCTCCCGGAGCTCCTCGGGCGGGTTGACTGCTGCTGGGTCCATAGTGGCCGGTTCGTACTGTCACGGCTGCCGAGGCGAGCCGTGTGAAATAAATGAGGATCCAAGCGCAGGCAGTCGTAGAGGAGTGAAGGTGATTTATTGAACACAAAAGAATGTGAACAAACAGCAAACGGGGCTCGAACTAAACTAAACTGGGAAACGACTAAACTACAGAGCACAAACCTGAATGGAAAAACGAGCAGAGGCAGACCGAATAGAACACAGAACTTAAACAATCATCATCTAGAAAATGATAACAAACTAAAAGCGCTGGGTCACCGACCCAGGACCATGACAGTTTTCCTCCACCTGTGCTCCACTTTACGACGTTTTAGACAACGAATACTGTCATTTAGCCAAGGAGGAGATTTGCAAGCAGAAACACTCCTCGTGTGGTTCTGTTGGCTTCATCGGGTGAAGGCCTCCAGCTCGCACTGGAACAGTTCGCAGCCGAGTGTGAAGCAGCGGGAATGAAGATCAGCACCTCCAAATCTGAGGCCATGGTTCTCAGCCGGAAAAGGGTGGAGTGCCCACTCTGGGTCGGGGATGAGTTCCTGCTCCAAGTGGAGTAGTTGTCTCGGGGTCTTGTTCGCGAGTGATAGGAGAAGGGGGTCGGAGATCGACGGACGGATTGGTGCTGCACCGGTCCGTCGTGGTGAAGAGAGAGCTGAGTGCAAATGCGAAGCTCTCAATTTACCGGTCGATCTCCCTTAGAGATAGGGTGAGAAGTTTATCTGGGAGGGGCTCAGAGTAGAGCCGCTGCTCCTCCACATCGAAAGGAGCCAGCTGAGGTGGTTCGGGCATCTGACAAAGATGCCTCCTGGGCAAGGTGTTACGGGCATGTCCCACCGGGAGGAGGCCCCGGTGCAAACCCAGGAGACGCTGGAGAGATTATATCTCTCAGCTGGCCTGGGAACGCCTTGGTGTTCCCCTGGATAAGCTAGAGGAAGTGGCTGGGGAGAGGGAGGTCTGGGCTTCTCTGCTTAGGCTGCTGCCCCCGCGACCCGGCCCCGGATAAAGCAGAAGAAGATGGATGGAAGCTTATTGACTTGTTGAGCCATTTCTCCTATGACAGTTTCTGCTGCCTTTGGGTATAGTCTGCAACAGACTGACACTGCACTGATGAGTAAGCTGCCACAATGTGTTTGAAAGCTTTTCTGTCTATAAATTATTACAAGTTTCACAGTCGTATATCTGTGATGAAAGCCTTATTAAAGCTTCCATCTGCTCACGTAAGTGAACATTTTTATATGAGTGTGGTCTGGTGGAGATTCATTTTCAGTATGAAAACACTGTGTGGTATCCATTTTTCGTTCATACTCATCCACAGAAATGTATTTTTTTTTAAACAGTCTTTTTCATTAAGAGTTTTCATCATTACTGAGTTCAGTGAACTTTTATCAGCCCGTTGAGGACTCTCCCATTTTCAAAATGTAGTGCTCTCACTTTGGTGAGTTGATTATTCCATCTCTGCTCTTCTGAGATGTTTATTTGTTTGATGAGATAAACGATTCCTCGCTGGTGACAGCCAGGTGATTTGCACCAACAGCATACTTAGGGTTCAAATGAAATGAAGATATCTGTTGTGCTGTGTGTAGTGATGAGGAACTGTCATGGTCCTGGCTCTGCTACCCAGTGTTTTGTACTTTTCTTTCAAGTTCTGTTTATTATTAAATATCTTTTGTATGTTAGGGCTTTCTTGTATTAATCCAGGGCTTTTGATTTTTTTACGTTGAGTTTGTTATTCATAGTAACACTGCATCTGTTACTTTCGCTGTGTACGTATAAGGAATACATATGCACTGCTTCGTTTTTTGACCCAGTTTGTCTAAATTTTTTGATGCATCATGTTGTTTGTTACACATCTGCCTTTTAGTTTTCCCTGTTTGTTTGTTTTTTGGACTTTGCCATTTGGAAATTGTAATTCACCAAAATGAATGTTTGTTTACTGTCTTTAAGTCTCTATTTTGAGTCCACGTTAGCCACTTATGACAATAACCAGCTAGTAATGTCATCCACCAACCCTTGCGACATTGAAACCAGTGTGCAAAGATATTTTGGCTCTGTGACTTTAGATGCTTGGTCTGCTAAATGTGTTATCTCAAAATAAAAGTCCATTGCACAAGCTGTATACAAGAAAATTCAAAACATGGAGCCGATCCATAACATTCACCTATTAGAAAAGCTGGTTCAAGCGTGTATTCACCTGTCAAAAGTGGGCTGAGGCATTTAAATCACCAGCCGTATGCAGAGGCAGATAATGTGGAAGTTCAGAGACTGCCGACCAAATTATTTCTGAGGATTAGCTTCCCGACTGTCATCTCAGCCTGGCATTCAGAGGCTTGCCGACTCCCCGGACAAGCAGCAACCTCTGACTTTCAAAGTGTTAGCCATAGCTCTCTTCTCTTACCCTCCCCTCCCAAAAACTGCTCCTTCTCTCAAATCAGCCTGCAGCAAAAAAACAACCACAAATCTACCTACGCTCACTATCAATATCATTAATTTTATTTCATTTTCACACTCACCACAATTAAAAGTCTTACTGTGGAAAGCTGCCGAGATAGGATGGAGCTATAGACAAAGAACTACGTTTACTTACTAAAGCAAGGGAAAAAGCATAGGGCAAAAGCAATATCCCCTGAGTTTATTTGTACAAACAGACAATATCATTCTCCGTTCTCTGGAGTGGGTACTAAGGCAGCAGCTACAATGCTGTGATTACAAAGCACAGTGAGTGTAAAAGTGTGCAGCCAATAAGCTTTTCTGGAAACCAGATTGCTCCCTCAAGCCAAATCTCTGTTGACCTGCAGCTGACATCCTGCAAGCCTGCTCTGTCTGTATCTGTGGGACTGGTACTGTAAAGCAAGATGAAAACTTCATAAGAATCACCCCATCTTGACCATTTGTTTATAATATATTGCTCCCTGATAGCTGCTTGGGGTATTTACTTCATGCACCAGTAGCAGTACATCAAATGCTCAGCCGAGCCCCAGTCTACAAAAGATGCCTTCTACCTGAGCAGGAAGCAGAGGAGGAAGACATAATTTGTGAATTCAGCTGATGCGTAACTAATGCTGACAGATGATATAGAAATAAGTGATGCCTTGGCTTTGAACAACATGTACATTTTATAGCACTCTGCTATCTCTGCTTAAACGGACATTTATGGCAGTGGGTAAATGCACACAAAATTGTTTCTGTCAAATGTGTATATGCTGCATGTGGGATATCACAGGACAATACAGACATATGGACACTGTGGAGAGTGTGGGAGAACTAGGATTTTGCAACCATGTGGCACAGATACACCTATACACCAAAATTTTATTTAGGCTCATATTACATGGCTGCAATTCATGTAACTTGTGGATCCACCACAACTGGAAATTTAGTTAGAAGGTAGAATGAACCAGCCATAATAATCTGATGGGAAAGGAAAACTTGAGAGCCCGAGATAAGATTAGATTCGATAGATGTAAGGAGTAAGCGTGTGTGAGGGTTGTGTATAGGTGATACAATGGCCTGAGAGAGAGAGAAAAGAGATAGATAGTGGGAAGGAGGGAAATTGTCAGATACAGTGCTCACAATATAGTGAGCCTAGACAATATAGCATCTTCTTGGGGCTTTTGGCAGATGTTTAAAGAGCTTCCTAATTGAAGGCTGTTGCCTCTAGAACAATGACACTCGCAGGCACTTGTCATCTATAGCTGATTAAACCCAAGATGTCATGCTGGATGTGCTGTACACAAAGCTATGTTTTATCTCATCACAAAGAAAATAATTTTGTGGTTTGCAACTCCCTTCCTTCTCTCGTGCTTCTTTATTCTCACTCCTGGCTAATTACTGTCTAATGGTAAAAGAAACGCCGCAAAAAAAAAAAAAAGAGTAGCAAAGGGTGAGCTTCTGAAAGATACTTTGATGAGAACTTTTTTTCTTTCCTTTTCTTTTTTGAAATGTTAAACAAGGTATTTCAGATTTGAGAGTTCTTTTTTTCAATAACTTCTCTGTAATGAGCAACTGCGTTTTAGAAGCCACAGCCAGAGTGATCACCATTTAAATAATGCACCATTTTTCCAAAACGTGAACAAAAGTAGGCCTGTTTCATTGTCCAAATCCTTTTATGTGGCTCTGTGCTGCTTAATCACAAAGAATGCTTACAGACAGTAAATTAATTGTGTTCTTTCTTGACCAAGGGGAACATCCATTAAAAACTTCTTATTTAGGAAGTTAAAAAAAGATGACAATTTAACTCAAAGGACCAAAAGAACAGACATTCCAAGTGCATTTAGAGCAAAAAGCCAAATGTATCCTCAGTTCTTTTGCTAACATAACATTTACCACTATTCAAATCAAAATGTTTTATTGTTTTGCAGTCCAGAAGTTAGTTAGAGAGAGAGAGTTTGTCTTTTGAGTCACCTGGAAACAGTTCCCCGAATCCTAACAAAAATGTTCTTCTGTTACTGCACCTCCAAATCTTCAAATATGTCATTTTTCTGCTGGTTTACACCCAAAACAAGAGATTTTCCATGTGGTGTCTGCCATTTAGGCCTGTGTCCCAGAGTAGCTACAAATACGTCTTTTTTTTTTTTTTTGCCCCGTTTGGTTCTTTTGCTATCAGAATTATTGTTTAAAGGCGAAGAAAGATGCCCAACGCATTCACTTTGCCAAATTCACCATCCCAGCCTTGCCCTAATGGTCTATTTGATTCACCTTTTATTGTTTATTTTATTTATTTATTTTATTTTCACTTGCTAGATACGGGACTACGGAGCCCCGCAGGGGACATGGGAGAAAAAAAAATTAAGACGGACTTTTGCGAGATCTCGCAAAACAAACTTGGGATCTTGCAAAACTTTTGCGAGATCTCGCAAAACAAACTCGGGATCTCACAAAACTTTTGCGAGATCTCGCAAAAGTTTTAGCCGCATTCTTCGGCTTCAACCTCCCGTTAGCTTCGAGCTAACGGGAGGTTGAAGCCGAAGAATGCGGCTGGGGTCTTGAATGTGGGGCCTCCCTGCTGCTGCCGAGTCGGTGCGGTCTGCTTCTCCCCACCGCAGGGAAAAGGGTAACACCACCTGGGTCTGGGTGCAGTTTCCCCCTCCAGGAGCAAGGGTACCTAGACCCGGTTCTTAGAGTACGCTTGGGGAGTGTGATTGTGTGTACAGTGTCTCTCTATGTCTGTCTCCATGTTGGTTGAGTGTTGAGTAATTTCATGTGAGAGCATGAGGGTGGGAATGGATGTTTGTATCTGTGTGTGCCTGTATGTCTGTGTCTATATGTCAGGTTGGGTGTCAGGCGCCACCTCTCTGGGGACATCTCAGGCCCTCCAAGGTTTGGAGGCCTATCTCCCCCTACCACCACTTCCCCTGCCAGTGGCGGACTCCCTCAGACATCGGTGCATTGGTGGTTCTTTGTGTCCGGGGATGGGCGTCCAGGTACACACCGGCTCACTCCTTGGCGGCCGCTTATCGGGGCCTGGAGCCTGGGGCTCGCTCGGGCCACTTCGGAGGTGGGGTGCCCCCGGCCTCTCGGCCTGGGGCTCGGTCACTCAGGCACGGCTGGCTGCTGGCGGAGCTCACGAGCGTGTCACTGCAACTCCCCCTGGCTTCTGCTCCGCGGCTGCTGAGTGAGCCCTCATCTGGGACTCTCCTCAGCTCTTTCTGGGACAGTGGCGCGGCTGCCCCTCTGTTGGTCTTCCTTGGTCTCTTGTGTTCTGGGGGCCTCTGGATGTCTGGAGTTTTGATCTCCTCCATACCTGCTTCATGCCCTGGAGGACGGGGCTGTGGCCCCCCCACACCCTCTAGCAGATCATTACATGAAGGAACCTTTAAAAAAAAAAAAACAAGCGCGTCCATGCTCACAGGTGTACACACGGGTGATCACACCCACAAACTACACCCTTTTTGGCTCCTACCTCAAAGCACACTGTGTTCTGTTGATCTTATGTGCTGCACAATAATGTTTAATATTTAGTATTTACTGTCATATTCCCATATATCATTGTGATGTTGTTTATTCTATTACTCTTGTTCTCTTCTGCTTGTTTTCTTTTTTCTTTCTCAGCAGATGATCCAGGTGATCGATATATGCATTTTTTTTTCCTGCTCATTCTGTTGGTTTTTGTCTTTTGCCCTTCTCCCCCGTCCCTCTTCTCAGCTGTTTCTCTTTCCCTCTTTCTTTCTCCCCTTCTTTCCCCCAGTCAAGTCTGTCCCGTATTCAGTAAGTGAAAATAAAATAAACAATAAAAGGTGAAAAAAAAAAAAAAAAATCCATCTGGGCAACATCAAACACTGCTTCACTAGAGCAATTCAAAGAAATCTGACCTTTCGTTCAAAGGAGTTAAGGTGGCCAGTGGCACTAATCTGCTTGACTTGATGATTTATGGCAGGTGATGAGTGACCTAGAAATAGTTCAGAATATGAAATACTTGCTTTTCATCCTATTAAAAAAAATATTCTTCAGTTACTCTTCCCAAATCTTAAAATATGTTTTTTTTGCTGGTTTACATAAAAAAAGGAGGAGATTTTCCATGTGGTGTCTGCCATTTAGGCTTGTGTCCAAGAGTAGCTACAAATACTTCTTAGTCAATGTGTTAATCAGCTTGAAGTACCAGATGGGTTTGCTGCACAAAAGCTGACAAACAAGCTTGTTGCACTTGCTGAAAGTTGTTTCCAAAAATGTATAAAAATTATCGTCCACCTTTCTGTCCTTTATGCTGAATAGGAATACAACTTTCTGTAACATAAATGAGGATTTACACATAAATGAAGCAGGTGTGGGTTTGCTTGCACTTCCAAATTTTAAGGTAAAACTGTCAAACACAGTGACAGTAAACAAAGTTTATTTTGGTTTGTGGAGTTCTTATGAATATTAAGTCACACAAAGAATTTACATACTGAGTTTTAAGAAGACAGTGGTACTGAGAGCCCATCAACTGCCAAACGAGTTTTTTTGTTTTTGTTTTTTTAATCATTTTCTATATTTTGCAGTGGGTAACCAATAAAGTAATATATTTTAGAGGTTATGTTACAGTATTGGTAAGATGTTAAGTTTAGAAAAACACTAAGTGAACCAGGGGTCCCCAGATCATGAGTTAGCTATAACGGTTGTAACGCAAAGTTATAAGGGCTAGTTTTATTGCAATGGATGAGTTTACTGACTGACGTGCAGAAGAAATAGTGTCCCAGGTACTTAAATTTAATAATCTCATATGGACTATTGTTTGACGTCCTGGTCACTTGCTTGTCCAACAACACTTAAAACTATCGAAAACATTTATAAAAGAAGTTTAAAACTACTTGACAAAAAACCGACTTCCCACCACCACTGTCATGTGTTAAAAAAAACATAAATTACTGAACTTCAATAACTTAGTGAAACTTAAAAGAGTGAGTTTAATATATAAAGTCTTACACTCCCTTGCTCCACCACCACTAAAGCAGTTCATTAGGCATAAAGAAAGCTCAGACAGGACCACTCGAGCTACAATCCGAGGAGACTTGTTTATACCCCACAGACGGACAGCATTTGGGCAGAACGTCCTCTCTGTTAAGGGTGGCCATCTGTGGAACAGTCTTCCTCAACCCATTAGAGAATGCTCTACATTCAATTTGTTTAAGGCACAGCTTAAAAACTAGTTATGGACAAATCAAGTGTGTGATCATGTATGAGTTGTATAGTTTTAATGTTTTATTTGGGAACAGAATGGTGTGTATGTGTGAGTTTGGTGATGGAGTTTTTATTATGAATGAATTATGAATTTTTTATGAATTATTATGTCTATTTTTTTATGTTTATGGACAAAAGATGGAAATTAGCCCTTGGCTATAATCTGGTATGTTTACATTCATGTAATTTATGTTCATTAACATGCACTGTCCTAAATAAATAAATAAAATAAATAAATAGTTCTTCATGGAGCCTAGATGTTGTGAATGACGAGACCAGAGACTGCAAATTCTTGTTCAGGAAAAAACAAAAATATATTGAATAAATGGGGGGGAAGGGGAAATGGAACAAAATAATAAATACAAAACACAACATAAATAAATGTACCACAATTAATTAATAAATTTATGTTGTGATTCTCTGTGCAAGAGTCCTTTTGATCCTTTTTTTTTAAAGTTTCTTTTAAAGTTCAATTTTAAGGAATTCCTCCTTAGGGTCCAGCTTCATGTAATGGGGAAAATATGTCCGTAATCCAAAGACGGCAAAATGGGTGAAAAAAGGGGAAAATAATGGTCCTACCGGCTCGCCACTTCAATATGAAGAAGATCAATTCAGTGTGGAAAAACAAAACAAAACTGAGCTGTAGGCCAGAAAAATGTCCATTAGCACATCAAGTTCAATTCAGTTTACCAGTAAACAAATACATTTTTCTGCAGTTCTATGCAACAATGTGAATCATCATCATCTTTCACAAAGATACAATAGTTAAATTATTAATCATTTTGGCTACGTAGCATAATCTATACATTCCAGTAGTGTTCACTACAAACAAATACAAAAACGACAATAAAGAAAAACAACTGTCTAACAGACAGCATAGCTGAATTCAAGGCTTAAAAAGTAGAGTTAAAATTTGTATTCCTATCAACTGATGTTATTTTTTCATTATGCAGGGTTCAGTTAGCTCTGGACAAAAAGATGAGTACATTTCAGAACCTGTACTTTTTTTTTTTTTTACCTTTACTTGAGTAAAGAAATTGAGTCAGTACTTCAACTTCAACAAGTATTTTTAATAGTAGTATTTGTGTTTCTACTCAAGTACAGAATACCATACTTTCGCCAACTCTACTTATATTTATTCCTTAAATTGTGTAATATATTACTTTGTGGAATGGCTTAGATGAAGAAAAACTGATATGCACATGCTTTTATGAGTGCTGTGAACACATGGCTACTTTAAGTCGCATTTTTCTATTTCTTGCTTTGAACATCACCTACATAGTTTTCAATTGCACCAAATCCATGAATTTCATAACTTGTGATTTAAAAAAAAAGTTTTGTGTTCACAATACCAAAGACTATGTATGATCCTTATTGATCTTTTTTGCATTGTGCATATATTTTTCTAGAGGATTCTTTTAAGTGTCACCCCAGACTTCTACACAATAATCTAAATATGGCTATAATATAATATACACTCTTTACTGCACATAAAGAGTGTGCAATGTTTTATTGTTCAGGATGTGCCTGTTTCCCCCCAAATCCCTATGATTTTTGCCATCTTATTACGCAAGTGTATTATATGGAGTTTCCAACAGAGCTTGTTGTTCAGAAAACAAATAATATCCCCACTGCATATATTTTTTTTTACCTATATATTCAGGTATATTTTCAACTAAGTCCATCATTTCCATAAATGTTGATCTGGTTGATCTAAAGCCAAACAGCCTCTCTATTAAAAATATGATTTTTTTTTTTCAATAAAGTTGTCAAGCCTAGATTCAACTATCTTGAAAAAGTTTGAAAGTCAGGAAACTGGTCTGTAATTAATAAAATTAATATGTTTGTCTATGACATTATGTAATGGGATAATATTTTGTCTTGGAATGCACGTGTTCTGAATGATAAATTAGCCAGGGTGTGAAAACAGGTGTAGGTCACAATCAGCCACAGTTTCGGGTGAACCCATTGTGAGATCTTTCCCCACCCTATCATGTGATTTTCTGAGGTTAAAAGGCCCAGGATGTGAGTGGGCATTAAGGCGTCTGGGAAGGGATCTCAAAACTGGATTACAGATGGCAGACAGTTGGTCACGTATGATAAACCATCTGTCTTCTCTGTCCAAAATGTGAAGATTGGTGTCCTCGAAGGAGTGACCTTTGTCCTTTAGATGCAGATGGACTGCTGAGTCCTGTCCCGTCGAGGTGGCTCTTCTATGTTGTGCAATGCATTTTTGAAGTGGCTATTTGGTCTCTCCAGAGGTCTGGTTTGAAAGAGAAGTGAAAGAAGCCATCTATGTCCACTGTGAACAACTATCTTTCAACAGAGGCGGTGGCTTACAACATCATGCACAATATATCCCCTCTGCAGTATCACCAGTAATAATAGCTAACTGTAACATTTACTTGTTTACTGGTCTTACAGACACAGGACTCACTAACACTCCTCCAGTTCCTTCTCCTGAATGACTAGAACTTTGGCCTGCTAGGGGTTCCATTCAGTTTTATGAAAAGATCCACAATGTGATGTTTGTGGACATCACTTTGTGGACATCAGATGCGGACTTAATTTTTTTCTGCCTTCTCAATAGTCGTGCCTGTCTTGCAATGTCTGCATTTTTCTTAATTAGGTGTTCATTAACACGGACATTAGTTCCTTTCAGTTTTTGTCCATGTTTAAGCAGTTGTTACAAAGTTGTTTCAAAAAAGGTTGTTGTTGTAGGGAAAGTTGTTCTTGCTCTGGATATTTCCTGCTTTCTGCTGCAATAGCATTTGCATATGATCTGTGTGTGGTTTCCAACCCGCTGTCTTGATTGTCATTGATTCTGGAGTATTGTTCCAGCTTACAAACTGGAGGAACTATTTTGACTGTTTCAGTTACCTCAACCACAGTGATAAATTCAACTCCTCATACCCAGACCTTTTTTCCATGACAGAAGATGTGAGAGTTGGGTGAATGTGACTTCCACCGTTTGACTTCATCACCACTATATTTATAGTGTGAGCAAAAAGCTGCCTCCCTTTTCGCCTGGTGATTTTCCTGCTCGAAGAATCCTTTACACCCTAACAGGCCCCAAGCACCAGATCCATACAGGTACCTACCATAGCCGACAGAACCAAAGTTGCAGTTTGTGCAAAGCACAAGCACATAGTAGCATGATGTAAGATGTAAGGAAGGAATAGCATACATTGAGAGGCACAACCAAGTGGGTGTGATAGTGTGCAGGAACATATGGACTAAAATTCCCAACTCCCAATTAGAGACACAACCAAAGGTGTTTGAGAACAAGAGCCTTTCAGGAACTGAAAGATCCTGTGGGACTTTCAGTTCCTGTCACACAAGCAGCTACTGGCCATCACTATGTCTGGCCAACCAACCAGACATAGTGAACTCTGACAAGGAACAGAAAACCATAGTTATGATAGATGTGGCAATCCTAGTGGACACCAACATAAGGAAGAAGCAGAAAACAGAAGTAGCCAGGGCTGAAGGAGCAACTGGTGCAAGTGTGGAAAGTAGAGTCCAAAGTGGTTCCAGTGATGATAGCCTCCAGCAGATTCCAGGCACAAGTTCAGAGGTCTCTGTTCAGAAGACTTCATCTCTAAGAACAGCTAGGATCCTGTGCAGAACCCTCAAACTCCCATCATGATGAAACGGAATACCAGCTTTGATGGCATTTAGGACAGGACCCCCTGGAGTCTAGACACTGAAAATGAATGGACTAGTGTAATGATATCAGTACTGAGTTTGACAGCATAGGAAAGTGGAAGTGATGTAAAGAATAGAACACTGATTTCTTATTGAACTTGTGCATAAGATACATGACTTAAACATATAGTGGAACTCTTATAATATGCCCACATTACTGTAACAATGTGGATGTGAATGTAGAAGGTTGGTTTAAATGGGAAGTGGAAAACCCTTTTAACTGGGTGGAGAACAGTGTGTAACCAAGGAGTAGGAGTAGTAGAGGCACTTTTAAAGAAGGCTACAAAAAAATATCTACAACCCCCCCCCCCAAACAACCAGCCATGGCCAGTGGGCAGAAAAAAGTTTAAAAAAAAGAACAAAATATAATATATTCTATATATTATAAATATAATATCTAAAAATCCAGCAGTGAGTAAAACAGTTCAAACCTGCACAGTTTGTTAAATGCACTAAAAGTCCAATAAATGTCTGTTTAAAATGACATGACCTCTTCAACCAAGTCCTTGAGGGGAATGAACAGGTGAAAATAATTAGTAATAAGGGTGGGGCTGTCCTGGGGAATATAAACTAAAAACGCAAGTTTTATGCTTAAAGCAGCAAGTAAAACTCATGATTATGAAAACTGAAAACACTGCTGTAAAAGATTTAAAAGAACTCATGCGCAACCAAAATCCAACAAACCACCCTTCCCCAGGATAACGTGAACATTCAGGGTCATAAAGAAGAGGGGCTCTTTGATAGCTCTTTTGACTGGGTCCCTCCCATCTTCTGGGCCTTGGGGCATTGCCTTTGCTTCTCTGTTGTATGTTAAACCTTTGGTACAAAATAACAGACAAATGAAATATTAGATGTTCAACTTCCAAAAACTGATATGCAAATGTCTTATGAGTTGTACCAGATAACAAAACATACTGTTTTTCTTGTAATTCCACTAAAATGCTCCAAAAGACACCAACATGTTTTTAAATGTTGATTTCCTAAACTTTTGGCTACATGTAACTACACAAATTGTGTATCTTTCACAAGTGATGAGGTGGCAGTGCATATAATTGCTGACACATGACAAAAATGACATCACATGAAACCTCTTAACCATAATGATTATAGTGAAACAAACAAACAACTAAAGTAAATATTAAGTCTAATATAACCTTTTGTCTCTTGTACAAATCCACCTTAAACACTGTGCTGACACACTTCAAATATCATTTTACATTCCACTCAACCATTATATTTATCCATTGCATTTCAGCAAGAACTACCCCTTCAAAATGAAACAGCTGAAGGCTAGAAGATAATATAGAAGGTAGTTGCAGTGGAATGGAGGGATATTTCCCCATTCATCACCCTAGGGTGCAGCTCTGAGTTTACCATTGTGGAGCTATTTGGACAGTACTTAAGCAAGACTTCTGCCATTTAAAATAAAATAAAATAAAATAAAGTAACTTCCCTATATTCCATGTCTTCACATGTCACATATCTTGAAACGTTTATTTATATCATTTAAAAGCACCCTTAATCTGTTGTAGGGTCTTGCTATTTCTCCCTCTGTCACATATAATTCATCTCCACAGAATAGGTCTCAGTTTTGGTCTCTTCAAAAACAGAATTTGCAGCAGAGCCAAGGCAAATATTTAAAATAGACTGTGCCTTGGTACTCTTTGCACAGTCACACAGTGTTTTATTTCAGCAAATTATTCACTTGTTGTAGCTTTGAATAAAGATCAGCAGGCTGGCTTGGCTGCTGAGGGTGCAGTTGTGACCTCTGGGCTATTTAGGTGCCATAGCAAAGCAATGAGCCCTTTCAGGGAGGGGTGGCCTTATATACTGTGCAGAGTCTCATTCCCTTCTGCTTGCAAAAGAGGTTAATCGATTTGTTAGAGAGAAAAGTGCCTTGTGGAGAAGTGCGTCATGGGTTGCTGTACTTGCATCACCAATGACCCTGATTGATTGTAAATTAATTGTTGTCTAAATCAAAAGATTTGTGAACAGAGTGCAGGTTGGGAAATTGTTCACATCTAACATGCAAAAATTACTCTCTCTTCATTCTAATGTAGGCTCATTTAAATAACTTTTGCTTATGTTGATGTGTGTGTGTCACAGAGTCAGCTGTTCAATTACTCTGACCATATAAAGCCACATAAATGCAAGATGGAGAATGTTGTCCATTACATTGAAAACCATGGGAAGTCAAAGGCAGACCAACATGATTCTATTTTTTGCAATATAATCAGTGAAAACTGTGACTGATCTTCCACAAGGATGGGATATGCCAGCAAACTCAGTGTTACAGGCAGTAATGAGCTGCTGATGTGTAATTTCAATAGCCTGATGTTTTCTCTCTTGTTTGTAACTCCTCGTCAGTGGCCAATCTGTGATCCAAATAGAAATAAATTAGTATTTTCTCAAGCTAAAGCATAGGAATAAGCTTTTGACAGAAGAGCTGGCAGTATTTGATAGCTGACATGACACAAATACATGTAGTTATTACTTTTGTTGTAGTTTCAGGATTCAAAATAGGTTATATTTGAATTAGCTCTGCACACTGGAGTGAAATTGACCTTGACTCCTAAATGCAAAAAGACAAGGATGTTATGCAAAGCTTTTCTGCTTGATGGCACTGTGACTCAGATGTATGCATATGTCCTCACATGGTTTGGTAGTTCTGAATGCCCAGATCTGAGCTTTAAAAAACTGGCTAAACCCCTTGATTTTCCACCAGCAAGTAGAGGAATCCAGTCTCACAAAAGGCAAAAGCTCTCTTCACAAAAAACACACCTGAACACAAAACTGTGATAATATACAGAGAATTTATTTATTTATTTATTAACCTTTATTTAACCAGGAAGATCCCATTGAGATTAAAAACCTCTTTTTCAAGGGAGACCTGGCCAAGATAGGCAGCAGCAGATGTCTCACAGTTACAGAAATTACTCAAACACAGGCAGCAACAACACACATGCAACAATAAGTGAAAGAATACAAATAAAATAAAAAAGTCAGTTAAAATGACAATCAATCTGATTGAAACAGTTGCATGTTATGGACTTGGCCTCAAGGATTCGTAGTTTAGATTTAAAATCACTTAATGAAATGAATTCAGTCATTTTCCATTCCTTCTGCAGTTTGTTCCAAGCCGAGGGTGCTAAATGGACAAAAGCTCTTTTACCAAGTTCAGTTCGGGCAAATGGAACAGAAAGCAACAAGTAACCATGCGGACGAAGAGAATACCGACCAGCATGTTTCATTACAAGCAGGGAACATATATAAGAAGGCAGCAACCCAAGTATCGCCTTATATATAAAACTGTATAAATGACAGTTCCTCCGACTTACCAAAGCAGGCCATCCTACCTGAGAGTATAACTCACAGTGGTGAGTCTGAAATTTACGGTTAGTGATGAACCTCAAAGAAGCATGATACACAGAATCAACCATTCGAAGACATTGAGCAGAAGCATTCATATATAGAATATCACCATAATCCAGCACAGGCAAGAATGTTGCAGCAACAAGCCGCTTCTTTGTATTAAAAGAGAAACACAACTTGTTTTGAAAATAAAATCTCAGTTTTAACTTCAGGTTTTTCACAAGATTCTCTACATGTGGTTTGAAGGTAAGCGAGTCATCAATTAAGATTCCCAGATATTTATAGGTGTGAACCAACTCTATTTTATTACCTTCAAGAGTGGTTACTGATGGGATTGTTTGGGCTCGTCTCTTTGATTTAGAAAACAACATGAGCTTTGTTTTGTCTGCGTTGAGAACAAGTTTAAGCTGATGTAATGAGTGCTGGACAGCAGAAAAGGCTTTCTGCAAGGAGTCGATGGCTTGGACAAGAGTTGAACCACAGCTGTAAATAACTGTATCATCAGCATAGAAGTGCAAGTTTGCATCTGGCACATGTAGACTAAGATTGTTTACGTAAATGATAAATAGAAGGGGACCTAATATAGAACCCTGTGGCACTCCGTTGTGCACTGTAACAAAGTCAGAACATAGATCGTCAGATTTAATGCACTGAGTCCTGTTACTGAGGTAGTTTGAGAACCATGCCACTGCTCTCTCAGAGAGTCCTGACTGGAAGAGTCTAAGTTTTAAAATACAATGATCAACAGTGTCAAATGCTTTTGACAAATCAATAAAAAGGGATGCACAGTGTTGTTTTTTATCAAGTGCAATAGTAATATCATTTACCACTCTAATTGCAGCTGTGATAGTACTGTGATTCTTCCTAAAGCCTGATTGATATTCAGATAAAATGGCATTGGTGTGCAAAAACTCCTTTAACTGCTCACACACAAGAGCTTCAAGAACTTTGGCCAGCACAGATAGATTAGATATTGGTCTGTAATTAGTTAACACTGCTGGGTTGCCCCCTTTTAATAGAGGAACAACAAAAGCTGATTTCCATACTGAGGGAATTTTATTCGTATCCAGTGTGAGGTTGAAAAGTGTTGTGAGAGGCTCTGCTACAAAATCAGCTGCCAGTTTCAAGAAGTAAGGATCTAGTAAGTCTGGCCCTGGAGATTTTCTAGGATCTAACAGTTTAAGAGCTTTACAGACAGAGAACTCGGAGTAATGCTAAAAAGGTACAAGGTATATTTAATATAAAACAGCAAATTATGATAGCTTTGTTCTTGAACCAGTAATAGTACTTTATAATATTACTATATAATACTTTTCTATTCATACACTATCACTCAAAAATCTGGACACACCATGTATTATCAATTAATTAAGTAATTAAGTAATTAATTCTAATAACTAAAGCAGAAAAGTACTGACAAACAAACAATGAAAAATAACTCAGTAGCAGCTTTGCATATTTGCATTTTCTCCACTGATTTTGTCAGATCATCAGCTGAAGCTTTTCCAAGTGTTTCAAAGAAGATGCCCATACCAAGCACTTGTTGGCCACTTCGTTCACTCTGGCTCTTCTCAAAACACCTTAGCCAACTGTGTCACAAAAAATGGTCTCTTTTTACTGGATAAACCACCTTACTAAAGCTACTGAATGAAGCACAAATGCTGCATTGCATTCTCAAAGTAACATAAATGTATTATTTTGGTTATTCAGAAAAAAGCATATTTTTGTTTTTGACTCTAATTTGCTGCTTAGTCTGTTTTACACTGCAGACTTGCATGTACTAGAACACAGAATACCTATTCAGTCAATAAAATAAATTTTCCTTCGATTTCCTTCGCTAAAAATAAAACAATTTCCATATCTCTTTTATAAGGCTATGGGCCAGTAACATTTGAATGTTTAAGTGTTTCAGAACTGTAACCTGACAATATCGCCTTAGAAAAGACACAGAGAGCGCACCATGATGTTGTTATCTCCAAATGGTGTTTTAGGGTTTGTTGTTGTCAGCTAAGCCAAAGAAAGCCTATTTTGAAATTCTTTTTGGTAGTATACTACTCGGGAGGTATTTGAGGCTGTCTGATGCAGAATTTTGTCAGTCTTTCATGCTTCATTTCTTCTTTGCAGAAGAGGAATTGTGGAGAGAGAACTTGCCATCCCAGTGCCCGGAATATTTATTGCTGCATTTTGCAAAGTGTAGAAGCAAACTTTTCTGGCACTGGGATGCCATTTTTACTCTTCTTTATCCCTACTTCACAAACTGCAGTAGAAAACATTTTAGGTGCTGGGATTCCAGTTCCCTGCAATTGTTCCCTGCTTTGCAAAATGCAGCATTGAACCTTACTGGTACGAAGATGCCAAGTTCTCTCTCCACTATTCCTCTTCTGAAAAAAAGTTTTCTGGGACCAGGATGCCCCTTTCTCTGGCATCTGTCTCTCCTTTGCAAACAAAGCAGCTGACTTTCTTGGCACTGGGATGACTGTTTCCTTCATGTCTATCCCTCCTATACAAAATGCAGCTGCTAACCTTCCTGGCACTAGAGTGCCAGTTTCTCTCGCTTCTATCCTCCTTTACTAAATGTTTCAGCTAGTGTTGTTGGCACTAGGTTGCCAGTCATATTTCTCTCTAACTCAAACCCTATCCTCCTCTCAAAAGTGCAAATTCCAGTAACATGTTGAGAAGTTTATAGCTCAGGCATGCTCTTATTAACCAAATGCTTCTCATTCATCCTTGGCTACAGCAAATTATCCTCCCAATTCATCAGAATTTTTATCTGTGTGAAAACAAAACAAACCATGGAGAAAAGCTTACAAAGTCATCAACTAATTCAGACCAGGGTAAACAAACTACAGGTGTGAAAAAGCCCATGGACTCAGGAGGGCTCATTTTTCCACCACTCTGGCCATCCAATCATGGTCTACGCTACTTGTCATTACAAACCCACCAGTTATATATTCGCAACAATCATCAACCTTTGTAAAAACTCAATCATCACTTGTTCTTTGGGGAAGGTGTGAGACAGGACTGGCAGTGGCTCCTGGGGCAGGCAGATCCTCAAAGAAAGCATCCCAAACCTCAATTTATGCTTATCCCATTCAATTCAATTCAATTCAATTTTATTTATATAGCGCCAAATCACAACAAAAGTCACCTCAAGTCCCATCTGCTGTTATCTTCTAGAAATGTCTAATCTAAATGAGGATGTGGTTTTCAGCTTCAAAATTCCGCAGCTCAGGTCATAACTTGTACTCTGCCAAGAGCTCACATTACCCCAGTTCTTCAGCAGTTTCACTCGTTGCCTATAGAAGCCAGGATAAACTTTAAAATCTTACTTCTCACGTACAAGTGTATCCATAAATCTGCTCCTTCCTATTTGTGTGACCTGCTCCATATCACCACTGTTTCCCGCCCTCTCCAATCCTCGTCTGCTATTCATCTTAATGTTCCATCCGCACGTCTTACCACTATGGGGAACAGAGCCTTCAGTCGCTCTGCTCCTCGGCTCTGGAACTCTCTTCCTCCAGCCATAAGAAATATAGACTCTCTTCCCGCATTTAAGTCACAGCTCAAAACACATCTGTTCAAACTGGCTTATTCGCTTTAGTGCTGATTTTACCTGTTGTCAAGTTCTGCTTTTCAATTTTAACTTATTTTATGTATTTTATGACAATTGCTTATTTTATTAATGTTGTTCTTTTGTAAGGTGACCTTGGGTTTATGAAAGGCGCCCTCAAATAAAATGTATTATTATTATTATTATTATTATTAGTGAAACTGTTGTTGTGAATTGGTGCTATACAAATGAAGCAGAATGAAATTGAATGAAATTATATATCCGTTGTTATTTTTGTTTGTGTTCTGGTGAGAAAAGAGCAGCTAGCAGGTCTAGCTAGGTGTGCACCCTGGATGTTTACCTTAATTCAGTGGCGACGCAGGCAGCTAGAACACTAGGACTTTATTTGAGATAACAGCAACAAGACAAGCTACATCTCCACAGATCTACGCTCTTCAATCCCACATGTCCCAGTGTCGGAGTAGATACTCAGACCAGCCTGTTACAAGGTTGAGGTCTCCCTCAGGAGGAGGGGAGAAAGGTGTGGCTGGCTGTCTGCAATGAAATCTTCTATCGCATTTATGGAATGGTGCTATACCATAAATGCAGCTGTTACAGGATCTGATATGTTTTCTAAATGTTACTTTTAATTTTTTAAAGCACCGATATATTGACTTACTGCTTTATCAATGCTTTTGATGATGCTTGTCAAATAAATAATGGGAACAAGAAAAAACAGTACGGGGAAAACACTGACACTGCAGTGAAGTAAAAATAGACGACTTCTTTCTATTACTCCCTTAGGGTCGCCATAACGGGTCATCTGCCTCCAACTCACCCTACATCTATAGCATCCTCTTCTGTCACACCAAGCGTTTTCATGTCCTTCACTGCATCCATCAACCTCTTTTCCTCTTGCCTGTTGCTTACTTTCTTAAAAGTGAGGTCAGTACAGAAGTGACTTGTCTGTCTTTGGGCACGGGACAGCTAATTCAGATTCTCCCCCCCCAAAATAAAAATGTTTATTTAAAACCATAAGGTGATGACTTCATGACACTGGTTTACAATAAGCTAGTATGCAGAGATGCTAAAAAGTAAAATCTGTGGCTAAAATGAATTATGTGGTAACAAAATAAGGTGCAAATGTGATGGGGAAAGAGTAGTGAGAAATCTAAAATCCAAAACCTTTTTTCATTACAATATTTCATGTATTTCAGGTTTGATATCTTCAGGTTTATTGTAAGAAAGAATATCCTTGAAAGTATACGACTGACAATTTTTTGACTCAAAAGTGAAGTTTAGTTAATAAAAGTTAAGTCAATAACAGTATCTTGTTCACAGCATAGTTTGTTTTATGAACTTCTTTTCCCATTACAGCTTTAATTTTACACTGATTTCACACCAACATTGCTCCACCATGTCTTCTGCCCCAGTCCACTTTTTACCATATACTACAAATAAAAGCTTATTTTGGCTGTTCATTTGACACAAAGAATCACTACAATGGATATATTTGATTTAGCAGTTTTACATTGGATGCTTATCCAGCTGGACCTTTCACTTGCCAAAAGAATGTGCTAACCACTACGCTATAAAGGCAAAAACAAAAATCTCTTGTTCAGATAATGTGGGTTTTTTTTATCAACTCTAATTGGAAAGAGTGCTTGTATACAGAGAACACATCTTTTATTTGTTACAAAATTTGCATGTATGCAGTTGATATCCTCCAACTCACCCCCATTTAACAAATTTCATGAAAAGCCATTATTACAATCCACTTCCACTGGGAAACTATTGTTAGTATGTTTTCCATGCATTACAACGACTCTGCCACTTGTAATAAAAGAAAACATGTTCATTTAGTAAAAATTAACCTTGATGTCTTGGTGCCCAGACACAGCTGAAATCCCTTAAAAAACTGTGCTTATCTCAATTCTGGAGCCCAAATCATGTCAGTAAAAGATACATTTCTATTACAAAAAAATAAATTTCACCCCTTAGGGTCTCAAACGTCTGCATCTGTGGCCCACTGCTGGCACTGTCATCTCATTGGAGGGCCACTTTAGTGTTCAAGTAGTACAAAAAAATTAACAAACAACAGAAAACCTGGGAATATTTCAGAAAATGTAGTGTTTTGTTTTGTTTTTTGTCTTTTTAATTTCAAATATTAGAGATCAAGATAAAACTGCGAACTTGAACACACATTTTTTTCCCACTCTTAACCACCACCTTTCATTGAACTAAAAAAATAAACAAATTGGTCCTGTCTTTCTGGACAGACACGTGGCAGGCAGCACAACTGATATATTTTTGTTTGTATTTAACAAGATAAAAATGCAGACATGAGTGTGCACATTAGTTTCGAGTCTTTCACTGAACTAACACAGCCAGTTCCTCAACATTTTTGTACTCTCTGCTCATATTGCCTTCATTAAATAATTTTTTGCTTTTTAAATAACTTATTTAAACATTGCACTCAACAACAAACGAATCCTCCTTAATAAAAAAGTAACTTCAAAGGCTAAATTGAATTATATTTCTTCGCATCAATATACGGCAAAGAAGGTGTGACTCGGGCTGCAAGTGGCCTCCGCGCCACAAGTTTGAGACCCCTGCCCTGGGGGATGGTATGTGTGTTCCTCAAGTCCTTTACAAGAGGTCTGATAGTTTTAGGTTTCTGTGCAGTATCTTGCAGCTGTTCCTAGGACTGCACTTATCTAGACAGAGATCTTTGATGTTGTGTCTGGAGTCTACTTGAACCACTGTTCCAGCTTTGGGGTTACAGTTCCTAATGCTTCCAAAAGAGCTCTGACAGCTTTGGGCTTTTCCTTGCACATCTGCTCCATCTGTTCCTTTAGCCAGTGGCACGTCTATGTTTGGTTCATGAACTGAATTTTCATGCACTGGTTTTCACTTTCAAACTCTCCCATGGACGCATTTTCTCTCTTAGGTCTTGTTGACCTTAACTGAGACAAGTGAGGCCTGCAGTTTGTTTAATGTTGTTCTGGGTTATTATGTGACTTCCAAGCAATTAATGTATCCTTAGAATAATTTCGGTAGGCACACCCTTGGAAGGTTCACCAGTGGTCCAAGTCCAAATGTTCCAAATACTCATAATATTTCCTTTGAAGTGAATTATTTCCTTTAGAAGACTTAATGTGACATTGTTATACAATCACAAATTTTACATTGGTATATTTTCAGTAAGAAGAATGTGATATTAGACTTTGACCTTACTTGACTCTGTTTATTTTTTGGTTTCTGTGCTTAAGCTTAACCACATCTACAGAATATAGAAATATGACCTAATTTAGGATGGTGACATCAAATTGAAAAGGACTTTAGAAAACCACTGTATATGTTGCTTTTTTATACTGTTGACATATTTATGTTTATAAAAAAACACAGGTAAAGTTATAAAATTATCAGTGTTTAAAAACATAATAAGTTAATCTAGTGGTTTGTGGGGCCTTTATTTAGCTCAGTCAACTTTGCAGTGTTATATCACTGTGACCTTTCTCTCTTCTCCTATTACTTTGTCCACTGAAGAGGTATCTCTTGAAAGTAAATGTATCCATCTATTGGGACATTTCAAACTGTCATTTCTCTGAAACAGATAATCCACTTTCTATGATATCATACAGTATGTGTATTCATCTGGTTAGGATTGTGAATACACTTCTGTTGTTCATAACTGCTTTGTGAGGAAAATATAATAATATTTTGGATTCTCATTTCCCTGACATGATTTTAAAGTTCCTTTTTTTGTATGTTGGTATGAGCAGACTTGTGATTCCATCTTTCTTTTGGTTTCAGCTGTGAGTCAGGCTGTAGGTTTTATAGCCTGTAAAACAAGCTCTAGCTCTCACTCCAACTCCTAAGAAACAGCCCAGTTCTACTAACTTGTGAGAAAAATATCAAACGTATTAGGTCCAAATCTTTGATTTATGACTGTGATTGGAATAGCTTGAAACTACAAAGATCTGGAAACCTAAAACCAAACTGTACCCAAAGAAAGAAGAAAAGAAATGAAGGGGAGGCGGGAAAACACATACTACCTGACCTGATTTTTAGACCAACAAATAACAAGGCAATATTTCCACACTCTACTTGCTGAATCCTTCATGGTGACAGGTAGATCTGGCGTGAGTGTGTGACTATGATTTATTGGGTTCCATACTGGCCCATCTTTAATGGTGGATGCTATTGCCTGCAGGATTCTGAGTGATTACTGTCTACTAATTTTTCATGGCAAGCTGGGCAGAAAAATGACAGTGAAAACTGCGCAGAATGACTAATCAATACCATATTTATGCTCGGTAAGGCGAAAGCATTGCTCACTTGCCAGAACAACAGGGCTTCCATTGATACATCCCAGAGAATTTCAGGGGGAAGATAATGAATATTTCTTTACTCAGAGCAACCAAAACAGATAGTTACGGTAGGAAACTCAATGTCTTCAAAAGCGATTTTAAATAATTACCACCTGTCAGAAATTCTGTTTTAGTGTTTTGAAGTGCTTTTCGATCAAAATAAACCTCACTCATTGACCCTCTAGGACATTATCTAGGCCTTTATATTTTAAACATGAAATCTACTCTCCTTAGCAGAAAATCCTGAAGCATAATGTCCAGCCATGTCAGTTTGTGCCCTGAAGTTGAAGTGCTCTGGGTTATGCAGCAGGACAATGATCACAATGATCTGAAACACATCAGTAAGTGCACGTATGAATAGCTCAGAAAAAAATAGACTGAAAGCCCCAAGTGGCCTAGTCAAAAGTCCAGACTCTGGTATGGCTTTAAACAGGGCATTCATGCTTGAAAACGCTTCAATGTCGCTGACATATGCAATTCTATAAAGAAAAGTCAAAATTCCTGGAACTTGATTATAGTTCTTTCTGCCAGGGTGGTACAACCAGTTAGGGGCAGTTAGATTTTCACATAATGCCAAGCAGGTTTGGTTAGTTTTTTCCCCTCAAGAATTTTAGCTTTTTTTTTTTAAAGCCCTCACCATGGTGTTGAAGTGTTACTTTTCATCTGTCTACTAATCTAGGCTTTTCACAGGTATCCTTGTTGAACATTTATATCAACATCATGGTATCTCATGGTATGCTGGAAGACAGTAAGAACCACATGCAGCAGAACATACATTTTGTCAGACTGAACAATTAACAGTTGTTGCTATGGAGAGAACCTTGAGTTCATGTAATAAAACTTGCACTTGGGTCAGTGTGTCATGCTGGAGACAGCAGGAAATTGCTGTGTGCTAAACATCGAAAACAAATTGCCCGAGTCTAGCTCCTTTGTTATACAGGCACTGCTGATGTTTCTGGGCATGGAGCAAATTTTTTGGTGATAACCTACCCAAATTGAGTAGCTTTGCTCTCAGGTCCAGAATGTACTGAACTGAACTTTTTGCTGGGCTTGGACTTTCCTCCCAGTTTTCTCCAGCATGCTTGGCATGTACCCCCTTGACACTTCACCGGTATGTGGTATGTTTTACCTGGACTGAGGGAGGGTGTTGGAGGGCAAGTGACATGGATTCCCACTGCCAACTCCTCTCCTGTCAGTCAAGTCAAGTCAAGTCAAGTCAAGTTTATTTATAGAGCACATTTAAAAACAACCAAGGCTGACCAAAGTGCTGTACAGTAAATACAGATAAAAATACAATAAAACACAATTTCGTAGTAACACCTCGCTGATAAAAATAAAATAAAAATAAATAAAACAAATAAATTAAACCTTTCTAAAAGCCAATGAAAAGAGGTGAGTTTTAAGAGCGGTTTTAAAAGTTTCTAGGCTTTTGGAGAGTCTGACGTGAGGAGGTAAGCTGTTCCACAGTCTGGGTGCAGCCACAGCAAACGCCCTCTCTCCCTTTGTCTTTAATTTATACCTGGGAACATCTAAAAGCATCAGGTCGGCTGACCTCAAAGATCTCCTGGGGCGATAAGTACTAAGGAGTTCTGACAGATAAGAAGGTGCAGTGCCATTTAAAACCTTAAAAGCCAGCAGTAAGATTTTAAAATCAATCCTAAAGGCAACTGGGAGCCAGTGGAGAGAGCAGAGAACCGGAGTGATGTGGTCTCTTTTTTTTGAACCGGTCAACAGGCGAGCGGCAGCGTTCTGCACCAGTTGAAGGCGATGTAGACAGGAACGATCTAGGCCAGCATAGAGGGAATTGCAGTAGTCTAGCCGTGAAGTAATAAAAGCATGGACCACTCTTTCTAGATCGTTCCTGCAAAGGTAAGACTTGACTTTGGCTAAAATCCGCAAATGATAAAAAGATCCCTTAACTACAGAGCTAATTTGTTTATCAAGTTTAAAAGCATTGTCAAAAATAACACCAAGACTCTTAATGGAAGAAGTGCAATCGGAGGTTAGGGGTCCCAAAAAGTCAAGAGAGAAGTTGGGATCTTTGGGAAGCCCAAACAAAATGACTTCAGTTTTGCTTTCATTAAGGTGTAAGAAGTTAAGAGTCATCCAAGTCTTAATGTCAGACAAGCAGGAGAGTAGCGGCTGCAAAGAAACATTGCAGTTCAACCTCAGAGGGAGGTAGATCTGAATATCATCGGCAAAGATGTGGAAGGACACATTATGTTTACGGAGCACATCGCCCAGAGGGAGCAAGTACAGAATAAACAACAGGGGGCCTAGTATGGACCCCTGAGGTACGCCACAGGTTAAAGGAGCTCTGGGAGATGACAGTTCACCAAGGTGAACAGAAAAACTCCTATTATTCAAATAGGACTGGAAAAACTTTAAGACAGTGCCCTTTAAACCGACACAATGTTGAAGGCGGGATAGCAGTGTGATGTGATCAACAGTGTCGAAGGCTGCTGTCAGGTCCAGGGTTACTAGGACAGCAGCACAACCAGAGTCAACAGTTAAAAGCAAATCATTAAAAACTCTCAGTAGGGCGGTTTCTGTGCTATGCCGAGCTCTAAAACCAGACTGGAACTTCTCATAGAGATTGTTATTGTCGAGAAATAGCTGGAGCTGCATGAGGGCGGCTCGTTCCAGTACTTTGGACAGAAAAGGGAGGTTGGAAATGGGCCTATAGTTAGAGAGTAGGGATGGATCTAGATTAGGCTTTTTAAGGAGAGGTTGAACAACAGCGTGCTTGAAGGGTGTTGGAAAACAACCGGAACTGAGGCAGGCATTGATCAGGACCAGAAGGAAAGGTCCGACTGAGTCCAGAACCTGTTTCAGAAGCCGAGAGGGGATAGCATCGGTGGAACAGTTGGTAGTCTTAACCTTGCAGACTATTTCATGCAGCTGAGAGAGAGAGATTGGTTCGAACTGATTAAAGGCAGAATGGCACAAAGATAAAACACAGGGATTGGAAGGTGAAGATGGAATGACAGACTGCAGGGAGGAAATCTTGTTTACAAAGAACTTTAGAAAATCATTACAGAGGGTGGCAGAAGGTGTGAGGCTGGTGGATGTGTAAGCTACTCTGATCAACTGTCTTCCTCCGGCCCTGGCAGCTACTAAAATTGAGAAGGCACCGTTAGATGACGCTTGCTGGCTGTGACAGCTGGCCTCCCCTCACACCACACCCTGAACCCGCTGCTCCACCCCTCCCCTGTAGCTGAACCACACCCTACCACAAACAGAATTATAAGACAACAAAACAAACAACAACAAAAAAAGGTGACAAAAGAAGCATAAATAAATTAAAGGTCATAAAACACAACAGAAGAGCTTTAGGGGACACAATAACCTGATGCAACAGTTACAACAATTTCTGTAGTGTTTTTTTCTATTTCTTTTTGTTTTATTAAGTTGTAGTGTTTTGGCCTCCCAGGGCCACTGTAAAAAATGCCCACTGACACATTTTTTGAGACTCTGAAGAAAAGAGATTTCCAAGGTGTATGGAAGGTTACAGAGAATATTAGGATAGACTTTTAAGTGCAGCAGCTCCTCTTGGGAAGATGAAGTGATGGATGCCTCTCGTCATGATAGGGTGGTAGTGTCTTTTAAAAGAGGTTTTGTTGAACAGATGATTGCCTGGTGTGCAGTTGGCAGCAACACTTGCTTTTTACTTTCACCCTGGTGTCATGTCATGCAGGGAAGCTTAGAGTCAACTGCAAATACTAGAATAGCAGTACCAGAATGTGGTGTGTGAGAACACTGAACACACATTTCTGCATTGAGAAACATTCAATTAAACTCAAATATTATTGGTTTGAACAAGTCCAGTTGAATAATTCATGCTCTAATCTGCCTACCTTTCTTTCCATGTTATTCATCTTAAAATATAAACATACCCAAAACCTTTCTTAAGTATTTTTGACAATACAGTAACTGTCTGCATGAATATAATTTTCGTTTCCTTTCTTTTTGCATTTCATGCCCAAGAGATTTATTTTCCCAAGTGGTTTATTACAGCTTTTGCTATACTTGGTCCACTTGATTGTCATAGTTTGTTCCATCTTTATTTCGATTGTCCGATCTTTATTATTTATATAGAAAGAAAGAAAAACAGAGGGGAAGAGAGACACTAAAAATCCACTTGCAAGCACCCTTTCCACTTGATCACCAGCTGGAAAAAAAAACACAACCAAAGAGAGAACAACACAGGGAAACCACAGCAACAACCAACATAAGCATAAGTAACACTAAATATTAAATATTGAATGTTACTGAGCAGCACACAAGAGCGACAATGCATGATATGTTTAAAGGCACCAACCAAAGAAAATAGTGTGTGTCTGTGAACACCTGTGTGCACACTTGTGTGCACACTTATGTGCAAGCACACACTTGTATTCACAAGGTTTCTCCATGTGACTGTCTAATAGTAGGTGTGGGGATCCATAGCCCTGTCCCCCAGGACATGAAGGAGGCATGGAGGAGATCCAGGCCCCAGACATCTAGAGGTGTCCCAGAGCATGAGGGCCCAAGGAGGATCACCGGAGGGACAGTCATGATGGGGGGGCACAATGTGCCTGCAGGCTCCGCTGGCAGCCAGCTTTCCCACAGCGGACTGAGCCCCAGGCCCAAAGACCTTAGATCCAAGGGCCCTCCACACCCCGGAAGGGGCCTGACTGAGCCACGAGGGCCAGGCCCCGCCAAGCAGCCACCAGTGGGTGGTGGGTTGAGCCAGTACACACTCAAGCACCCAACCCCAGACACTGAGAACCATCAAAGCAAGAATTGGTGGGGCATCAGCCACCAGCAGGGAGTGTGGGTGGGGGGGTGGGGGGGGGGGGCTGAGATGTTCCAAGAGAGGTCTAAGACACGACTTGACACATAAACATCGACAAACAGGCACACAAAGACACAAACATACATTCCCACCGTCATGCGCACATATACAAATCCTCAGCACTTGCCCAACATGGAGACACACAGAAGTGAACATTGTACAAACGCTCACACTCCCCAGACATACTCTATACCCCCAGGTCAAGGCACCAGCACTCCCAGGAGATGTTTTCCTTTACTCTGGGGTGGAGACAAGCAGACCACACCTAGTCCTGCAGAAGGAGGGAGGCCTAGCATCCCAGACACTAGTCTGTGAAATGAAATAACGTTTGTTCCTTTGAATATATTTTTCAAGTATTTAATTTCTTTACAACTCCAATCTGGGAAGTTAATCATATTATTGTTCTGTAGGGTTGTTCTAAATAGCTGTACGTTGGCATGAACACTCTGTCATTTTTAGAAACTCCCACCATGCTGTCAGAGAGGAGCTAATATTGATGCTTTTGAAGCATACATGTTGTTTGATGTTTGAGCTGATAAATGGTAGGTCTGAAATCTCTATATTACTGCCTAGTGCCTTTTCCACATCTAGCCAGTGCTCAGAGGGTATATATTTTAACAATCCTGAGATGACTTGTAGCCTGTTGGCTAAGAAGTAGTGTTGAAAGTTAGGCAGATCTAATCCTCATTTAATCTTGGTCCTTTGTAGCATTTTTAATGTGTGTTGGTTTATCTTTCCAAAGAAATTTCTAAAGGATTCCATAGACCTAAACCAGTCTGGTGATGGTTTTCTTGGGATCATTGAAAATAAATAATTGATTCTTGGCAAGACCATCATTTTATTGAAGTGACCCTTCCCATGAGTGATATCGGTAGAGATTTCCATCTAGCCAGATAATCTTCTACTTTTTTAAAAAGTGGGGTGTGGTTTAATTGAGTTACATCTGTAAGCTTAGGAGAAACGTTAATACCTAAATATTTAATATTTCCAGATTCCAGTTGTGTAGAAAATGAATGATGGAAGGAGCAATTAATCAGAAGAAGTGTAGATTTTAACCATTTTGTTGAATAATCGGAAACTCTTGAAAAAGGAAACATCATCTGCACAAACACTGATTTTATGTTCTGCATTCTTGCATTTTATGCCCTTAATTACTTTAACCTGTCTAATTGCTGCTGCTAGTGGTTCGATAAAAATTACAAACAGTGAAGGGGAGAGTGGGCATCCCTGCCTGGTGCCCCTCAGGAGAAAGAAGCTGGAGCATGTTTGGTCATTTGTGCTGACACAAGCTGTTGTGGAATTATTATAATAATATAATAATATTTTTATTAATAATATTTTTAACCTGTTTATGAAGGAGTTTCCAGAACCAAATTTGTGTAAACTTGCAAATAAAAAATTCCAGTTAACTGTCAAACGCTTTTTCTACATGTAGAGACAATATTGTGGCTTCAGTTTATTTACTACATAATAGTCTATTAAATTAAGTAATCTACATGTATTTGTTGATGAGTCCCTGGCTTTTATGAAACCAGTTTGGTCAGGATGTATTAAGAGGGGGGTTATCTTCTCTAATCTCTTTGAGAGAGCTTTGCAGATTATTTTAAGGTCAAAATAATGAGGGATATTGGACGATAGCTCGTGGGAAATACAGGGTCTTTTCCTGGTTTTAGCAGAAGACTAATGTTGGCAGAATACACATTTGGTGGTGATCTGCTATTTTCCTTCCTTCCTTCCTTTCTTGCATGAATGTAATTTGATATAAACTGTTATACAAAATTCACAAACAAATGAAATGCATAAATTAAGATTTTTATTGATTATGACAAAATAGAATAACTAATCTAATTATCTATAAATATAATTTACTATTATAATGAATAATGAATTATAATAGTATAGTCTTCATAACCATAATTTGTGAAATATATGTGAAATATATCAATTTAAAAGATGTATTCAAATTCATGCTAATTAAATCATCCATCCATTTGCTTCCGCTTCTCAGGGTCGCGGGGGGCGCTGGAGCCTATCCCAGCTGTCATAGGGCGAGAGGCGGGGTACACCCTGGACAGGTCGCCAGTCTGTCGCAGGGCCAACACACAGGGACAGACAACCATTCACACTCACCTTCACACCTAGTGGCAATTTGGATTATCCAATTAACCTATCCCCACAAGCTGCATGTCTTTGGACAGTGGGAGGAAGCCAGAGTACCCGGAGAGAACCCACGCAAACACGGGGAGAACATGCAAACTCCACACAGAAAGACCCCGGCCTGATGGTGGAATTGAACTCAGGACCTTCTTGCTGTGCGGCAGCAGTGCTAACCACCGTGCCACCGTGCTGCCTGCTAATTAATTTAAATTGATGTAATTACTTGAATACTAAAATTACAAGTAAAACTGATTTTTCTTTACTTTTTTTGGAATGCAAAAAAGGCCAACCCTTCACGCTTTACCTAGTGACTGATAAATATACATAGATTTGGGTTGTGGATGGTTCCTGTGAATTGTAGCTTGCTGGCCATCATTTAGGGTTGATGATTTTTTGTTTATTTATAATTTTTTAAAATCAAAATAGTGATGCAAGAAGGCACATGATCGACTGCACTGAAATGCGAAAATCTGCACTTGAGAGTCTTGCACTTGAAGCTAATGCTCTGCAAATGAAAACATGAGAGGAACAGAAAGGTGGATTTCTCATATCACCCTAGCCTTAGGATGTTTTAATACAGCTGCAGGCTAGACAAACAAGGACCATGGATGAGAGGCAAAAAGCAGAAAATAGAATATAACAAACTGAGAATATAATAACTATGGAGTATCAAGAGCAAACACAGTTTTAAAACTGGCATTAACATCTGCCTTTGACTATTATTGAAGATCTTTCAGTAAAACTGATCACTCTGAGTCTGGTATGTGTTCTACAACACTGTGGCTTGAAATCAACAATGACCCTGTTGATATGGTAGCATTTGCCTTTGTGACTTCATGTGTGTTTGCATGTTCTTTGAGCTTTACCTTACTGCACTGATGAGTCAAATCTGTTGCAGAAAGAATTATCAGACTACGTAGGTATAGTGTAAAAGGTCTCATTGGTTTTCCCAATCGGTCAGTGTGTTAAACCTCTGTTTAACTTTGGTTCAACCCACAAACTGTGATTCAAATGGGTTTGAAGGCCCACAGTTACTGTGTATATTTTGAAACAATCTGGAATGCTGGTTGGAAGAGGTAGAAGAAAGAGAATGGTGAAGATTTTATACTTTGTTTACGACCACAATGACATATGTAGGTCTTGCAGTCATGAATATAGCTTGGCTGAAACATCTGACTTTAAGCATAAAAGTCTGTGAGTTTAGACTTGTCAGTGTTGGAAACTCTGGCAAAATTACACCGAGCACACAGTAATAACGTAATAATTTCTAATTAGACCATTATTATTACCAAGCTGTATTTCCAAATTATTACCCCTGTTTTTGGTGCCCTTATTATCCAGTTACACAAATTTCAGTGTAATATTACCCGATTGTAACCTCTGGTGCTACCATGATATAACTTAAAAATTACAACATTTTTACACTCTTGTTTCCCCCTTTGTTAACCTGATATTGCCGCTTTATTACTGAGTTGTAATGGACAGTGCTACAGAAATGTCTCACCACTGTGTTTGCCAACAAGGGTTTATACACCAAGTACTGACTTGCTTTCTTGTTGGGGATCAAATGCTTATTTCACTGAATTGCATGAAAATCAGTTTATAACTTTCATATAACATGTTTTTTCTTGATTTTGGTTGAAATTCTGACTCTTCATTAAAATGAAACCGCCATTAAAAATATATTATCAAGACTGTCCATGTGTTATTGATCAAATTTACGAATGCAGCAGGGATCAAATAATTTCCTTTAATAATAACATAAGTATTATAACACAAGTATTGAACACATCATCAATTTTCTAAATTCAAATATTTCTAAAAGGACCATTGACTTGAAATTCTCATCATATGTCCGTAACAACCCATGCAATCCACACATGCAAAAGAAATAAAACCATAGATGTCCAGAAACTAGAATTAGAAGTTATCAGTAATAATAAGAAATGACACAGGGAAAAGGTATTGAACAAATGAAGAAAGAGAGGCCAAAAAATGCAGGAAAGTCAGGACACTAACTAAAATCAAGTAATTTGAAAGCAATCCTACCAATTACTGCAAAGTAATATCAGCTGGCTCAGTCCCAAATGGTAGCCTATAAACAAGCTGGAGGTGGGAACATCATAGTGTGGGAGCTATTTTTCCAGCATGCAGCCCTGTTACACTTCCTTCACTTATTATATAAGTGAAGGAAGGACAAATTGAAAAATGTACCAAGGCATTTTTAATAAAAATCTGCTGCCATCTACCAGGATGATGAAGATGAAATGAGGGTGGATGTTTCAGCAAAACAATGATCCCAAACAAACAGTCAAGGAAACTCCCAATTGGTTTCAGAAAAAACCTCCCCGCCAGAATGGCCCAGCCAATCACATGACCTGATTTGAAAATCTATGGAAAAAACTAAAGCTCAGAGTTAACCGAAGGGGCCCAGAGAACCTTCAGCATTTCAAGAAGAGTAGGCCAAAATCACACCTGAGCAATGCATGGTACTAGTTTCTCCATACAGGTTGTGTCTTGAAGCTGTCATCACCAACAAAGGTTTTTGTGCAAGTATGAAATAAAGTTTAACAAGCATGTTCAAACTTCTAATTATTACACATAACATCTGAACAGTATGGTTTGATTTGCATATATTGCATATATATTTGCGTATATTGAACGTAATGTATATATCTCTTTACTTTTCTGAAGCCAATATTTGAAAAATAGAACACTTTCCCCCTAAAAGAAATAAGTTCACTTTTCTCCTAAACATTAGTGTTATACCACCTAAAATGATGATTACAGTTGAAGTGCAAATCAATAACCTAATTAGGATGAAAAGAAAAGACCCTAGAAAGTTTTGCCAAGCTGTTTGCCTGTTCATTTTCCTTCATAACAGGCTGCTTGATTGCTCCTTTGTGATTGTATGCCTGTAGACAAATATTCATGGACTTCCTGCTGGGCCTTTGTTTAGGAAACTGTATTTGTACATGATCACAAGTTAAACTGAAAACTCACACAAAAGTTTGTTGAAATGTAAAAGTGTTGTTTGAAATCATGTCACTTGCTCAATTTGTCTGAAATCAAGACCTGTGCAAAGGACTGTTACATATTGCCAGTGCAAAGCGCCTTAGGGGAACTGTTGTGATTTTTAACTATATAAATAAAACTGAACTGAAATGTTGTTTTCTACCATAATCACAAGCAGTTTGCCTTCTAGCTTATTGTATTGTATTTATCTGTTTTAATTTAAACAAAATTGAGCACAGTCCTATATCCACCCCCACAATCTCCTAAATCTTTACAGTGTAAAGATCAAGCTAAAATGGTCACCTTGACATTACCATGGTGGATTCTTGGTCGATACTTGATGGCAAATGTAAATTACCATGGCAGACCTGGGTGCACCTTCATGCTTTGCAGCATTGTTTATTTGTTGGTTGCTGTATACACGCAGTTGGCTGCAGCTCTCTCTCGCTGCCAGCTACACACACTGACAACAACACCATGACAGGACCCTACACCAGCGGTCCCCAACCCCCAGGCCACGGGCAGGTACCAGTCTGTGAGTCGTTTGTTAGGGTACTGGGCCTCCTCCACCTCTGGCTGGTAAACATTTGTATTAACTAGTCAATACGCAAACCGCAGTGCTTTGTGTCCCTCTTGTACAGCAGGTCTTTACTGGTTTCTCCCTGTCCTGTCTCTGTGGTTGTCCGATTTCCCCATATTGACTAGTTAATACATCTTTAGCTCTGGTCCTCTACTATAGTTAAATCACTGTCTACTGTGTAACCCAAAAATATTTACTATTAACTGACAATGACAATTTCTTTTGGAAAATAACCCCTGTTATAACACCCTGTACAAATCAACATGGATTAATGAAAACCTTATCAAGTATCAAAAGTAAAAATAATTATTCTGCAGAAAAATCTGTTAAATACTTGGCACCTGTTCAGCTTGCTCGTTTCATTAGAGTTGCCATTCATTTTTCATCATGGTAAGCTGTCCTTGCTAATGTACTAAAGACATTATTAACAACTTTTTCACTGTCCATCTTTTCTTGATCACACACGTGGGCCAAGGTGATTAGCAAGAAGATGATAAATCACAGAAGCTAATCAATTTGCTAATGCCTAACTTACCTAACTCAAATGAAAGTAAAGGGGAGACAGACAGACCCATAAAACAAATACTGCCACACTAATGAGAGCATAACAAGGGCTTTCAACGACAACAACCAACTGTTAGTATAAAATAGCAATAGGAATGTGAAGGATGATTGCACATATTAATTGATAGGTGAGGAGCTGTCCGAGATAAAAGGAGATATAGATTGCTTTATTTGGGTTATTATTGTTATTTTTAATGAAGGTTTCTGTTTTTAAATTTGACAAGACAAGCACTGATTGCCCTGCTTGTTCTGATGGAAGGCTACTTGCACACTCACTGTTGGACTGACATTTCATGGCTTATGGAATGTTTCATGAAAGTTCCTGGATTTTGTAGGAAGATAGTAGAATTATTGTATTTGGACTTTGGCGAAGAATTAGTTAATTCAATAAGAACAGACAACCTTCTTTCCATTTAATATATACAAATACAGCCAGCTGTCATATAATTTCCAGCAGTTGTTAGTCCCCTGTCCTTCTCCTGGGGCTAGCTCACCATGAGATGGCACTTTCTTCACAAAACCTCTGACCTGTACAGTTATCTATACAAGTATCTAAGTGCTTGCCCAAAGCGGGTTGTTTGACTGTTGGGATTTTCTCAGTATTATTGTAGAATTACAATATAAAGTACCTTAAGACAAGGGTTGTTGTGATTTAGCACTATTAAAATTGAATTGAATTTCACATTCTTTTGATAGCTTTGATTCTTAATTATTCCACTTGTTAAAAGATAAAAATGTAGAGTTAAGTTTTCAATAAGTAAAACAGATGGATCAAATTTTACAGTCAGCTGGCCCATTCAGCCATTTTGCACTGCAAAAAACAGTTCTTGACTTAGCCATTTCAATATAATTTAGTAAATAGATAAAATTAAAAAGAAAATATAGTTACAAAAAAATTCTTGCACACAAATTTCCTCAAAGACCCTAAAATCTGATGTGCAGGTTCTTGTACTTGAAAGGGAATCTTTTTTTTCAAGCTCTGTTTTAACCTTGCAACTATGCAAATTAAAGTGTATTAGACCAGTGTGGATGTGGGTGGGTATAACTCTTATCAGCTGTTTGGGGTGTGGTTGGTGGGGGCTGGGATGTCTTTGGAAATGTGTAACAGGACTGAACCTGGCACTCAAAAAGTAACCCTTTTCATAAAACAAGATGTGTGAAAGACTACCAATAAAATCGTGTCTAAACTACTATGTGAATTCGACAAATTTAAGGTTTTCCTATTTCATATTGATAAAATTCTCTATTTCAGTTGAAACTGGCAATTTGTTCTGAGAAAAGCACATCCTCTTACAATTACCCCAGAATAACAAGAGTGATGTTCTGATGTCTGGGTTTTCAGGAATGCAGCTTTGCACTGGAAACATATCTCTGATTGAGATTGATTGAGAGAAATATTTTATAATTCTTCTGCTAGGAAGGAGCACATGTAGAGTGCAAACTGACAACTCAAATGGTATGTTTAATCTGACCAAGTTTATCTTTTTAAATTACTAAATAGTGAAGTAAGATGTTTTTGTTTGTGTGTCTATTTGGGAGGGAGGGTTAGGGAGCAGAATGTCTTAGATTCCCTTTCCGCAAAAGTTACCATTCATTTTTTTTTTGGGTGGAAGTAATAGCAGAGCTTAGTACCATCCATCTAACAAATTTTCAGCAACCGTGATACAAGACACAGTGATGGCTAGACTCTAAACAGGTACAGCTCAGATTATATGCAAAAATATGTGCATATATTTTTCTTGAGACTCACCAGAAGAACATTATTTACTGGTTTAGAAGAGTTGATGAATATTGTCCAGACATGTTAAGGCAGTGACCAGATCAAAGCATACAGTGGTTTGTTCTTCCTCATCAATAATGTGTTTACATGTCATTTCATGTTGTTTACCTATACTGTCTGTGGTACAATTAGCAAATACATAGACAATTTGAGTTATGTAACAGGTTGCTGATAAAATGTCATTTTTTCTTGTAAATACACAACTACAAAAGAGATAATTTTTACCAAAATTACTACTCTCTTTTGTTTCCTATGTAAAGTGAAAGCATCTGTAAAGCATCCTAATGATGATCTTGATTTTAACTTCAGGGTCACAAATCTGGGGTGACCTACAGGTGTTTTGAATTCATATCATCATGTAAAGCTGTTAAGAATTAGCATTTCATAGCTTCAACATTGTCTGTTTTTTAAATTGTTGTTGAAAAGATTCTCATTCTGATTTAAATGAAATATACAGGGCTGACCTGAGCTGGCCCATGTTCACTATTTTCACTATTTACACTGAAATGATAAACCTATGAATAGTGGACCCAATCACCACCAGCGGAAGCTTTGTCTATAGTGCAATGACCTTTCATTCTTCACTCTCCCTTGCTTGAAACCTGGCTGCTGCTTCTATGTCAACTATGCCAGGTTGCATAATCCACTGATTTTTCTTCTATGCAGGTCTGCAGCAAATGACATTGAAGAACTGGCACGACTAATGTGGGTCCCTGGGACATAGTATTATCTAGGCTATTACCTAAATAAGACTATAGGTGTTATTTTATACATAAATGTACCTCTCTGTAGCCTGAGAAAACATTTCAGTAATAAAATTGCAACTCTAAAGAGGGATTACCTTCTAAGTTTTTGAATTTAGATCATTAAAATCAATGACATGCATCAGAAAATGTTCTAGTGTTGTTATGTAACATATTGTTATGTTTTATCAAGAGCCACCAAAATTATGTGCCAGTCTGGGTTTTCTTGCATTTCAATGAATGTGTATATATGGAAGATCAAACAAGCTGCTATATTCATTGCTAGGAACAAAGCAATCTGTATTTAATATTTTCATTTCTGTAAATATGGCTTTCATGAAGAATTCACCCCAGGTGACTATAAATTGTCTTACAATATACTACAGCACGCAAAAGTAATGATAATATCCTGCACAAGGGACAACAGGAAAAAAGTAATTTCTTGAATATGAACAAAAATACTGATTGGATAAGACAGAGTCTTTGGCAACCAGTTTAGCCTTGGCTGTATTAGCCAAGGTCATTCCACTACAGACATCCTTGACTGATTTTATTTATTTGTTTGTTTGGTTGTTTATTTCTGCAAATGCCATGGGGCGATCGTGGCTCAAGAGTTGGGAGTTGGCCTTGTAATCGGAAGGTTGCCGGTTCGAGCCCCGGCTTGGACAGTCTCGGTTGTTGTGTCCTTGGGCAAGACACTTCACCCATTGCCTACTGGTGGTGGTCAGAGGGCCCGGTGGCGCCAGTGTCTGGCAGCCTCGCCTCTGTCAGTGCGCCCCAGGGTGGCTGTGGCTGCAATGTAGCTTGCCATCACCAGTGTGTGTGAATGGGTGGATGACTGGATATGTAAAGTTCTTTGGGGTCCTTAGGGACTAAGTAAAGCGCTATACAAATACAGGCCAATGCCATGTTTCTTGTATATAATCTACAGTCTATTAGATCTGAGACGTCATTGAAATTATAGAGCATTGCATTCCTACATTTTTAGAGCTTCAGTTCACCAGCATTGGCTAAACTTAGTGCAACTCGTTCTGACAAATGGGGCAGAGAAGTAGGTGTAGGGTTTAATTTCCTTCTTCAGTGAAATGCAGTCTGACTAATGTGAGTATGATGAATGTGATCATATTATTCTATTTATCTGCTTAACTCCAGTGTTCATTATGATTCATTTTAGTGGTAAAGAGGAAGTGGTAAGAGGAAAACGATCCTTAAAGTTATATTTCTGGACATGTGTAAAGGTGCATGGGTATAACTACTCATTTACTCAATTACACAGTGATTTTAAATAAGGATTTCAGGCCATTCCTCAGGTGTACTTTGTACTTTGGTGGAGGTGCATGACACACTGGGTTATGCAATGAATGAGACAGAGCTTTTGCTCCCAACTCAAGATGTTTATCTTGCGATTCAAGCGATTATCTTGGGCTCCAGTAACACTTTGAGAAATCTTGGAGTCATTTTTAATGAGGATATGTCCTTCAATGTGCATATTAAACACATATGTAGGACTGCTTTCTTCCCTTTGCACAAAATCTCCAAAATTTAAAGCATTCTTTCTCAGAGTGACACTAACAACTACTTTGTTCACTTATTACTTCTAGGCTGGACTACTGTATTTCATTATTATCAGGATGTCCTAAAACTCCCCAAAAAGCCTTTAGTTGATCAAAAATGCTGCTGTGTGAAAACCGCGGAAGAACCCACCCGAGGGATTAAATCTAATCTAATTTAATCTAATAACTTTAAACTTAGACAAACAGATTTACTCAGGAAAAAACAAAACACTGGAAAAAGCCAAACAATAACATTTTTAAGTTATCTAAGTGAGTTATATATCATGTTTAACCTGAGTAGCAAAAGCCCACGAGAGGGCTGAAAACGATGTGCTGGGAATCCGCTGTTCTCGCCGGCTCTAGTGACCCTTGAACCCCCAGCTAGCTATTAATCTGTTGGGTAACAGACATCAATTCAATTCAATTCAATTCAATTCAATATCATTTATACAGTGCCAAATCACAACAACAGTCGCCTCAAGGCGCTTTATATTGTACAGTAGATCGTACAATAATAGCTACAGAGAAAAACCCAACAATCATATGACCCCAATGAGCAAGCACTTTGGTGACAGTGGGAAGGAAAAACTCCCTTTTAACAGGAAGAAACCTCTGGCAGAATCAGGCTCAGGGAGGGGCGGGGCCACCTGCTGCGACTGGTTGGGGTGAGAAGGAAAACAGGATAAAGACATGTTGTGGAAGAGAGACAGAGATTAGTAACAGATATGAATCAATGCAGAGAGGTCTATTAACACATAGTGAGTGAGAAAGGTGACTGGAAAGGAAAAACTCAATGCATCATGGGAATCCCCGGCAGCCTACGTCTATTGCAGCATAACTAAGGGAGGATTCAGGGTCACCTGGTCCAGCCCTAACTATATGCTTTAGCAAAAAGGAAAGTTTTAAGCCTAATCTTAAAAGTAGAGATAGTGTCTGTCTCCCGAATCCAAACTGGAAGCTGGTTCCACAGAAGAGGGGCCTGAAAACTGAAGGCTCTCCCTCCCATTCTACTTTTAAATACTCTAGGAACAACAAGTAGGCCTGCAGAGCGAGAGTGAAGTGCTCTAATAGGGTGATATGGTACTACAAGGTCATTAAGATAAGATGGGGCCTGATTATTTAAGACCTTGTATGTGAGGAGCAGGATTTTGAATTCAATTCTGGATTTAACAGGAAGCCAATGAAGGGAAGCCAATACAGAAGAAATATGCTCTCTCTTTCTAGTCCCTGTCAGGACTCTTGCTGCAGAATTTTGGATTAGCTGAAGGCTTTTCATGGAGTTTTTAGGATATCCTGATAATAATGAATTACAGTCATCCAGCCTGGAAGTAATAAATGTGTGAACTAGTTTTTCAGCATCACTCTGAGACAGGATATTTCTAATTTTAGAGATGTTGCACAAATGGAAGAAAGCAGTCTTACATATTTGTTTAATATGTGCATTGAAGGACATGTCCTGGTCAAAAATGACTCCAAGGTTCCTCACAGTGTTACTGGAGGCCAAGGTAATGCCATCCAGAGTAAGAATCTGGTTAGATACCATATTTCTAAGATTTTCAGGGCCGAGTACAATAACCTCAGTTTTATCTGAATTAAGAAGCAGAAAGTTAGTAGCCATCCAGGTCTTTATGTCTTTAGGACATTCCTGCACTTTAACTAAATAGTGTGTGTTATCTGGCTTCATGGACAGATAGAGCTGGGTGTCATCTGCATAGCAGTGAAAATGTATGCTATGTCTTCCAATGATACTGCCTAAGGGAAGCATGTTTAATGTAAACAGAATTGGTCCTAGCACTGAACCCTGTGGAACCTTAGTGTGTGAAGAGGACTCTCCATTTACATGTACAAATTGGAGTCTATTAGATAGATATGATACAAACCACTGCAGTACAGTACCTGTAATACCTGCAGCATGTTCTAATCGCTCTAATAGGATATTATGGTCAACAGTATTGAATGCTGCACTAAGGTCTAGCAGGACAAGCACAGAGATGAGTCCACTGTCAGAGGCCATAAGAAGATCATTTGTAACCTTTACTAAAGCTGTTTCTGTGCTGTGATGAGCTCTGAAACCTGACTGAAACTCTTCAAATAAGCCATTCCTCTGCAGATGATCTGTTAGCTGTTTGACAACTACTCTTTCAAGGATTTTTGATATGAAAGGAAGGTTGGAGATTGGCCTATAATTAGCTAAGACTGCTGGGTCTAGAGATGGTTTTTTATGTAAAGGTTTAACTACAGCCAGCTTGAAGGCCTGTAGCACAGCCGATTATTAGAGATAGGTTGATCATATTTAAGATTGAAGCATTAATTAATGGCAGGACTTCTTTGAGCAGTTTTGTAGGAATGGGGTCTAAAAGACATGTTGATGGTTTGAAGGAAGTAATTATTGAAGTTAACTCAGAAAGATCAATTGGAGAAAAATAGTCTAATGAATATCAATAGTACTAAAAGTAGCTGTAGATAATTTTACATCTGTGAGATGATTACTGGAAATTCTTTCTCTAATTATAAAAAAATTTATTTGTGAAGAAGTTCATGAAGTCATTACATCTCAGGAAAAGTCGAAGCACTTTTGCAAATATGTGATGTCTTGATAAACCGAGCAGATATTTGAAGTTTACACTAGGGCTGCACGATTAATCGTTAGAAAATCGCGATCTCAATTCATACTTATGTGCGATCTCATTTCCAAATGACAACGATTAAAAATAAAAAAAAAGACGACGGCGATTGTACGCATTTTGATCCGGGAGGTAATCTGCATGAAAACAAGTGCTCACTCTTCCTGCTCAACAAATGACAAGGGCGGAGCCTTATACAACGTGATACAGAAGCTGGCTGCAAAAATTGGCAGGGAAAAAACAACGGAGTGCACGTCAGGGATGACGAGAAAGTGACTGGAGAAAATCCGTCCCGGTCAACCACCCAAACATCAATAGTGGGAACCTTATACAGCGCTTCCCTATACCCGTCGAACTCCCGCAGGCACAAAGAAATTACGGACGCTATTACTTATCACCTGACCAAAGATATGGCTCCCATCAACACTGTGCAAAACGAGGGATTTAGGAAAATGATCAACACCCTAGACAAACGCTACGCAGTGCTGTCCCACAACTATTTTTCTATTGTTGCACTACCTGCTCTATACACGCAGTGTCGAGCAACGGTGGAGACGGAATTTCAAACAGTACAACATTTTGCGGCAACGACAAAATGTGAGACATTTGTTGTTTTTATGTTTATTTATTGTATTTATGTTCAGCCTCAACTGTTACGAAGTTGATGTGCAGTTAATAAGCGCAATAAATATTTATACTGGAAAAGAAAATCGTGAGAGAATCGTGATCTTAATTCTAAGCAAAAAAATTGCGATTCTCATTTTATGCAAAATCGTGCAGCCCTAGTTTACACAGCTACATTCTCGCCTGAAAATATCTTAAAAGTTTATTTTGTGACCCAGAAAGCATAATAAGAGTAATATTAAAACTAAATAGCTGCCGCTATTGTTGGAAACTGGAATTGGCTGGGGCGCGCTATGAATTCGAGGATAGGTTGAGCCACAAATGATGCACCTGACCCATCCTTCAAATTCGGGGAAATGAAGGACGCATTTGTCTGCTGCGTTTGGAGCAACCTTAGAATTGGGACAGCCTTCATCGCCTGGCTGTAACGTAATCGGTCTACAAATGCGGCATCCGAAGGATGGTTTTTGGACACAGCTCATATTTCTCCTTTATTGGCTTGTCTTCATTGACTCCCTGTTGAATCCAGAATCAAATTTAAAATCCTTCTCATCACAAATCAAGGTGGCTTGAATAATCAAGCCGCATCTTATCTAAAAAACCTCAATACCAATACAGCTCTTTGCTCTCAGAGTGTGGGCTTGCTTGTGGTTCCTAGGATATGTAAACGTACACAGCAAATCCAGCATGTCCAAATTAACACTGTCAGATTTGATTTCAACACTATAAAAGTGTCTATATAGGTCCACACCAGAGAGTGTTAATTTAACTCTTTTTGGAGAGTTGGTACGTTAACTCTGATTTAGTGTTAAACACTAAATCTATCTGGAGTTGATAATTTAACACTTACTAATGCTAATTAGGTGTTAAGAGTTTATATATTAACTCTCAAAGAGTATTTTAGTTTAACTACATAAGAGTTATCTTCTAATTCATTCTAAAAAGCGGAAATGTTACTGTTCTGAACTTCTAGAATTTCCTTTGGAAGTAAACATTTATTAAAAAGATGCAATGGTTTTTGAAAAACATTTATTCTGAACTGTGCACCACAATTTCAAAACATTTTCTGAAAGATGTAACAGTGTACATGTTCTCACTTTCATTAGAATTTTGTTTATCAAAAGGTCTGACATAGGTGAGCTGGTAAATGCAAATAACAGCATTCTCATCACTTATTTCTTCAATACAATATGCATGTCCTTCATTCATCACTTTGTGGAACTTCAACGCGCTTCTGCTGTCCCCCATATTCCACCTTCATATATTCACAGCATATTCTGTGTGGAGATTGATTAAAAATTTATTAAAAATTAGTTGAAAAAAAAATCCTTTTTGAGCCATTACTTGTGTAAAGTATATTCCTAAAAGAGAAGGACATAGACAACAATACTGAACTAAATTTAAAACCTCAGCCTTTTTTATTTTTACCTAAACTGTGTGCACAAAACTCTGGAGGGATCTAAATGCTAACGTAGAACCCAGTCAGGACATCTGCTACTGCTGTTTGCTGGGTTTTTTTATGGGAGATCGTTTTCAGGCTTCAAGTAGCACCATTATACCAACATTTCACATTCTAGACATTGTTTTAGGTGTATTTAAGTTGACCAAAAATTTGACTGAAAATTCACATGCAAGCTTTTTTCCAAGGCTGTGGTATTTGCCCGCAAACAATACCTTTCAGCTAGCTAGAACAGAATATTATGCTATCACCGAGCAACATGGCTAATGCCTTTCACACAGCTTTGTCTAAACTCCAAAGAGCCACAGAAGTAAAAGCTAATAATAATATTTGAAACAATCTTTGAAAAAATGACTTACCAAGCATGGCAAACAACTCAAATATGTAGAGCAAAATGTTCTGAAACGGCTTCACTTCAGCTTTGATTGGAGCCTATGGTGCTGGGGGCGGAGTCTGTGAATTTACTCTATTGGTGTCATAGCCCATCTAGGAGTTCGGAGTTAAGAGGTCAAGAGTTAATATTTCCATTGTAACACCTCCAGATTTGACATAGAAACACTCATTTTTAACACTCGGTTTTAACTACTATCATTTTACACCTGAGAGTTACATTAAAAGAATGCGACTCTACTTAGAGTAAAATTAACTCTACTTTTGCAAGAAGACTATTAACACCAATATATTTAACACTTTTGAATTTGCTGTGTAGAATGGGAGGCAAAGCCTTCAGCTCTCAGGTTCTTCTCCTGTGGAACCAACCCTGAGTTTTGATTTGGGAGACAGACACTTAATCTACTTTTAAGAACAGGCTTAAAACTTTCCTGTTTGATAAAGCATTTAGTTAGGGCTGGATCAGGTGACCTTGAATCCACCTGTAGCTATGCAGCAATACATTACGCTGGATTGGGGCTTTCTGTGATATACTGAGTCTTACTCCCCTCACCCCCTACCAGTAGTGGCAGCTGGCTACCCTGCCATAAGCCTAGATCTGCCATAGGTTTCTTCATGTTAAAATGGAGTTTTTCCTTCCCAGTGTCACCAAAGCGCTTGCTCATAAAGTGGTCATCTGACTGTTGGGGTTTCTCTGTATTATTGTAGGGGGATATGGCAGCCTCGCTTCTGTCAGTCTGCCCCAGGGCAGCTGTGGCTACAACTGTAGGTTGCCTCCACCAGTGTGTGAATGTGAGAGTGAATGAATAGTGGAATTGTACAGCGCTTTGAGGTTCTCGAAAAGCGCTATCTATATAAATGCAATCCATTATTATTATTATTATTTATCTGACAATATAAAATTTTCAATTTTAAGAACATGAAAACATATAATAGCCATTTTTCCCCATTTTTAATATTATTTCCAGAAGTGTGCCCCTAGTTAGAAAGCGTAGTGATGCAGTGAATTTAGAGTTATTTTATCATAGCTTTATTTATTTGGACAGTGCTAGTTGAAAATGCCAGACCGAACAAAACAAGAGCTCAGCTTTAGAGACATGATGTTCAGGATTTGAAAGATTAAAATTCTTAAACCCATCTTCCTGCAGTGGAATGGCTGTTTATCTAGGTATGCTAAATCAAATGGCAACATGCTTGAGTGGTCTGTTGCAAAAGACTGAGCTTGATTGACTCTGACCCCTAGCTTTTTTACATGGGCAACTTGTCAATTTGTCCAGTCATTGATAAGAGGCAGAAAATCTGCCCTCACTAAGAACGGCAGCATCACTCCCTATTTTCGCTGAGCCTTATAAACTGTCAGTAGATAGTGGGATTTCAAATGACTGCTGCTTATCTGAGCAAGCTCCAGTCCATTTGCCAAGGGAGGGATTGGTTATACAGCAACTGCATTACTGCTAGTAATTCCGCACCCTATACTCAGACCTCAGGTTCATTTCACCTCAGAGGTGTTTACCTTTTATTATGTCCCAAAGAAGGTTGTGTAAAAATTACGATGTGTGCTGTTGGTATGAATCAGTGTATCTATAACTAAAAGGAAAACTTGTAGATATACTTTTATGATCAATTGCTTATTAAGAGTGGAATGAGAACTTTCCAAAGCATGTAAACATGTAAGCCAAAACAACTTTTTCTGTTGTGTATATATCTGTATTGTATTGTATATACATATATATACAATACAATAAAGTGTTCCACTAGACCACTGATATTAGTGTACATGTACCATACAAGTGAAATAGACTACTAGTTGTAATGCATCCAATTAATGCCAGTGAAGACTAATTTGACAACTGTTGCTGACAGCCTGCTTTCAGTATGTACTCAAATGAAGAAAAACTAGAGAATTCATTACTGGTGTTTTTTTTTTTTGTTTTTTTTTTGTCATTTAATAACCTTTATATTAGTTTCAAAAAACCGGAAAGAAGTCCAATTGCTTTTCTTTCTGAGTTCCTTAGATTACTATAATCTGGATGACTGACAACCTACATGCACAAAAGTATTTATTCTTCACAGATATTCATCAGTTGTCCATTTATGTACTTTAATGAATAAAATTGCAAAGATAGAAATCATTGCACTTAAATCAAACTTCATTAAATTAAAGTAGGCTTTTCCCCTCTATTCCCTTGCGAGTTGTGCAGATCAAAAAGAACGTAAAAGTATGACATATTGTGGATATGTCAGGGTGTAAATCAAACCTTTTCATCCATCCATCCATCTTCTTCCGCTTTATCGCGGGCCGGGTCGCGGAGGCAGCAGCCTAAGCAGAGATGCCCAGACCTCCCTCTCCCCAGCCACCTCCTCCAGCTTATCCGGGGTAACACCAAGGTGTTCCCAGGCCAGCCGAGAGATGTAATCTCTCCAGCGTGTCCTGGGTCTGCCCCAGGGCCTCCTCCCGGTGGGACATGCCCGGAACACCTTGCCCAGGAGGCATCCTTGTCAGATGCACGAACCACCTCAGCTGGCTCCTTTCGATGTGGAGGAGCGGCGGCTCTACTCTGAGCCCCTCCCGGATGGCCAAACTTCTCACCCTATCTCTAAGGGAGAGGCCAGCCACTCTTCGGAGGAAGCTCATTTCCGACCCTTGTATCCGCGATCTCGTTCTTTCGGTCACTACCCACAGCTCGTGGCCATAGGTGAGGGTAGGGACGTAGATCGACCGGTAAATTGAGAGCTTTGCTTTTACACTCAGGTCCCTCTTCACCACGACGGACTGGTGCAGCGTCCGCATTACTGCAGCTGCAGCCCCAATCCGTCTGTCGATCTCCGGCTCCCTTCTCCCATCACTTGTGAACAAGCACTCCACCCTTTTCTGGCTGAGAACCATGGCCTCAGATTTGGAGGTGCTGATCCTCATTCCCGCTGCTTCACACTCGGCTGCGAACCGTTCCAGTGCGAGCTGGAGGCCTTCACTCGATGAAGCCAACAGAACCACATCATCCGCGAAAAGCAGAGATGAGATTCTGAGGCCACCGAAGTGAAAGCCCTCCGCCACTTGGCTGCGCCTAGAAATCCTGTCCATAAAAATTAGGAACAGAATCGGTGACAAAGGGCAGCCCTGGCGGAGCCCATCACCCACCGGGAACGAGTCAGACTTATTACCGGCAATGCGAACCAAGCTCTTGCAACGGTTGTAAAGGGATCGAATGGCCCGTAGCAATGGGCCAGACCAATGTTCCCTCTAAGCTGCGCATGTGCGGAATTGCGCACTGCAGGCGCAGTCTCTGCGCACAGAAATTCTGCCTTGCGCACAAAAAAAATCTAACCTGAATTGAAATTAAAATTAATACTTAAACAATTCTGTTTTGCAGTGTTAGTCAGTAAGTGACTGGCTGCTTCCATATATGAACGATGCCACCTTATCCCATAGTCCAGCCAATAATCCGTATATGCGCAGCCAATCAACGTCGTTGACAGGCTATAACAGCGTCCTTATGTGCCGACACCGGTGTTTTAGCTGGCAAACCGGCGTGGCTGACGTGTACAACCATTGGAGAGGCGTATCAGCCAGGACAGCCCTACAATGTCCAGAGCCTTCAGGAACTCGGGGCGGACACCAGGGGCTCTGCCACCAAGGAGTTGTTTAACTGCCTCAGTGACCTCGCTCCCGGAACCGGGGGTGTCATCCCCAGGCTCTGCTTCCTCCTCGGAAGACATGTCAGTGGGATTAAGGGGGTCCTCGAAGTATTCCTTCCACCGCCTGACAATTTTCTCAGTCGAAGTCAGCAGCGCTCCGCCAGCACTATACACAGTGCAGGTAGACCACCGCTTTCCCCTCCTGAGACGCCTGACGGTTTGCCAAAATCTCTTTGAGGCAGTCCGAAAGTCTTTTTCCATGGCCTCTCCGAACTCCTCCCACACCCAAATTTTTGCTTCAGCCACTGCCCAAGCCGCATTCCGCTTGGCCTGTCGATACCTGTCGGCTGCCTTCGGAGTCCCACAGGCTAACCAAGCCCGATAGGACTCCTTCTTCAGCCTGGTGGCTTCCTTCACCTCTGGTGTCCACCATTTGGTTCGGGGATTACCACCACGGCAGGCACCAACCACCTTGCGGCCGCAGCTCGATGCAGCAGCTTCGGCAATGGAGATGCTGAACATGGTCCATTCGGACTCAATGTCCCCAGTCTCCCTCGGAATGCTGTTGAAGCTCTGCCGGAGGTGTGCGTTGAAGATCTCGCGGACTGAGGCCTCTGCTAGATGTTCCCAACACACCCTCACTACTCGTTTAGGTGCACCGGGTCTGTCCAGCGTCCTCCCCCGCCACCTGATCCAACTCACCACAAGGTGGTGATCAGTTGACAGCTCAGCCCCTCTCTTTACCCAAGTGTCAGGGGCTGATCTAGAAGGGTGGCATGGGGTGGCAAGTGCCACCCTAAAATGATCCCTTGCCACCCCAAGTGTCACTCTAGTTTTGCATATAATGGATTGGATTTATATCCATTGTAAAGCGCTTTTCAAGGCACCCAAAGCGCTTTACAATGCCACTATTCATTCACTCTCGCACTCACACACTGGTGGAGGCAAGCTACGGTTGTAGCCACAGCTGCCCTGGGGCAGACTGACAGAGGCGAGGCTGCCATATCGTGCCATCGGCCCCTCTGGCCAACACCAGTAGGCGGTAGGGTAAAGTGTCTTGCCCAAGGACACAACGACCAGGACAGAAAGCCCGGGGATCGAACCAGCGACCTTCCGGTTACAGATGCGCTTCCCAACCCCCTGAGCCATGGTTCGCAGCCGAGCCACGATCGCCCATATGACAGTGTTGTTTATTAAAATAAGATGGCATTAACACTTTGAGCGTAGTTACAGTCAACAGTGAATATAAATGCTAAAACTGAAAATATTGCATAGTGTTCACCCTTCACCATTAACAAATGGTTCAGCCCATGGTGCAGACCAGCTTTTTTCTTGTTTTCAGTAGCAAGCGATGCTTATGATTGTGCCAGAGCACATTTTGAACAACACCATGGGAATTTCAGATTTTACACAGGTGTTTGGATGTTACACTCTGGAAATGGAAGGAAGGTGAGTGTTATTAACCCTCTGTGGTCCACGGACATGCTGCACCTCCAAATCACATGACTGATGTAAGCTGACATAGCAACAAGCTGCAGCCACGCTCAGTCTCTATTTCAGCCCACACTGAAAGTTCGGACTTCAAAGTTTTTAAATTTTAATTACAGGCCAGTAGATCCAGAGTTATGATAATATATATAAGCCACGCTTTTTTTCTAAATACTGTCGTCATGTTTTGTGTGTGTGTGTGTTTGTGTGTGTTTTAAGTGTTTTCTAAGGACAGCGCGAAAACAGTGAAAGAAAAAAAGTCACTGCTTTCCTATCGATGGAAAAATGTACCATGTCGACCAATTAAAAAAAAATGTCAACACGTAGGATTTGGTTGTTTAGGAAGAGGGGAGAGTTTTGGGAGTGACGGTAACGGCAGCAAGACAGAGCGAGCGAGTGAGAGAGAGAGAGAGAGAGAGAGAGTTTTTAGATGTGGGAGATTTGTGACGTTTAGTGTGGAGTGTATACTTAGTGTGTGGTGTAGTCGTTGTTTTGTTTTGTGTATCAGTGAGGGCACTAATGAATGTCACTAAGGCACATTTGCAAAGTAAACACTGAGTATAAAACCAGTGCTGTTCTCCTCTGTCTTTTGGTGGAAAAGCTTTTTTTACTGGCACACATCATTTGTGGGGCATGTTAATGCAACACCTGATTGTTCTCTCATTTTAGTTTTAGTAATATTTTTAAATTCTTATACAAAATGGAAAAAAACGGCAGGTGTCTTGGCTGCATTTTTAGATAAATAGTTGTATATGTTTACAAAATGTACAATTTATATTTGCAGTTCAAGTTATAAAAATTTACTCAACATGTCTGTGTTTTTTTTACAGTAAAAAAATACTACTAGGATTTTAAGTTTCAGATCAGTAATACTAATGCAGTATGTCAGTGAAAAAAAACAAACTAAATTCAGTTGAGCTGAAAAGATACCAAACAAAGCAAGGGGGGAAAAAATAAAATGAAACAATCTGAGGGTGAAATACAAACGTGAACTCAAAAGGAGTCAAAAATGGCCGGTTGTATTTCAGACCTCAGTGGGTTAATCCAACAAATCATGAAAAATTAGGTTTAAATTTTTGTTCATGACAGTGCAGATTCCTGACATTTTGTGTAATTTAAGCTGTAACAATGTGACTGTTTTCTAACAAAAAACAGTGTGAAACTTAAGTTAGACCTGTGTTTGTAAATGAACCGCCTGTTGTTGTGTAATATTCTGGATTTTATACTTATTGGGCTACAGTACAGCTATACAGTAAATAAAATCAAAACTCACATGTTTTATGTAACTAAAGTGTTTAATTATGTGGGCTACAGACAATAATTAAGTTATAGACTATATTTATATTAAAAATGTATATACTTACTTCATTTGAATCATTATAATCACATGTAACCACCTGCATATGTGTTTGAAAAAAAAAAGGCTTTGATTTTGCCACCCCATTTGATTTCTTTGCCACCCTCATGCCACCCTAAGAAAATTTCTCTAGATCCGCCCCTGCCAAGTGTCCAGAACATATGGTTGCAGGTCTGGTGATACGATTACAAAATCGATTATCGACCTGCGGCCTAGAGCGTCCTGGTGCCACGTGCACTTATGGACACTCTTATGTTCGAACAAGGTGTTCGTTATGGCCAAACTGTGATTTGCACAGAAGTCCAATAACAAAACACCGCTCGGGTTCAGATCAGGGAGGCCGTTCCTCCCAATCACGCCCCTCCAGGTCTCGCTGTCGTTACCCACGTGAGCATTGAAGTCTCCCAGCAGGACAACAGAGTCTCCAGGTGGAGCACCTTCCAGCACCCCACCCAGGGACTCTAAGAAGGCTGGGTACTCTGAACTGCCACTCGGCGCATAAGCACAGATGACAGTCAGGACCCGTTCCCCGACCCTAAGGCGCAGGGAACAAACCCTCTCATCCACCGGGAAAAACCCCAACGTACAGGCAGCAAGCCGAGGGGATATTAGAATACCCACCCCAGCCCGCCGCCTCTCACCAGGGGCAACTCCAGACTGAGACAGAGTCCAGCCCCTCTCCAGGAGACTGGTTCCAGAGCCCAAGCCTTGCGGAGAGGTGAGCCCAACTATATCTAGCTGGTACCTCTCAACATCACTGTCATGGTCTGCGGTGGGTGGCTGGAATTTCCATAAGGCTCCTGAACTGACCTGGGATCCGCCCCTGGGCAGGGCCAACTCCAGCTCCTGCACACCTGGAGCCTATTGCAGGCAATCAAGCCAGAGGGATTTAAACCACACGTTGATGTTCATTCACTGCCAGTTTGTCATCAACACATGTTGGTAACAGGCCTTATACTTCAAGTTCTTGCTGTGATCTATCTTGTTAACAAGACTCTTGTGCTGCAGTTGCTGTATTCACCTTGGCTCACGCTCCACCTCCGGACTCAGGATACCAAGCAATCATTTTGAAAATCTCTCTGTGCCTCACCTGCCTGCCCTCCTGCCATCACACTCCATCTGAAGCCCCGGATCTCAGGCCAGCCTTTCCACGCCACTCAGCCTCCCCTGGATTCTCATCACCCCCCTCTCAACACTCCATGTCCCCTGCTGCAAGTAAGAATTTCTACTCTTACAACTGGCCACTTCAGAGCTGAATTGAATATTGAATATTCTTTATTGTCATTGTCACAAGTACAATGAAATTGAAAGATGTCTCCGGTCAGTGCAACATCACGAAAGATAAATACTTAAAAACTATAATAGATAGGATATAAAAGATAGAAATACATATAAAATACAGTATTCTCATACAGTAAATACACCCAAGCAATCCAGGCCTAAGGCCCCATACAGACACTCAACATACGACCTAGTTGATATATCACTCAAACAATCAATCACTCAGTCAATTTGTTAGCGCATCCAACAAAACATGTCTGAAAGCATTCCAACATCAAGGGCACAAATGACAACAGGGGCAATGAAAGTCATCTACTTTTAGTAGCATTGATACATGATATTGCAATTGGGTAGAAACTGTGTTTGAGTCTGTTAGTCCTTGTGTATGTTGTTCTATACCGTTTACCTGAAGGCAGCAGTTCGAACATGGAGTGTCCAGGGTGTGAGGTGTCCTTTATGATGTTATGGGCTCTTTTGAGGCAGCGGGAACTGTGTAGGTCTTTCAGTTTGAGGAGAGGGCAGCCGATTGTCCTTTGGGCAGCATTGATTACTCCCTGGAATGCTTTCCTCTGAGCCACTGTGCAGCTAGCGTACCATATGCCTATGTAGTATGTTAGTATGCTTTCGATGGAGGCTCTGTAGAAAGACACCAGCAGTCTCTGTGTGATGTTGTTCTTCCTAAGCACTCTCAGAAAGTACAGTCTCTGTTGTGTCTTTTTCAGTAGCTCAGAGGTATTCACACTCCAGGATAGGTTTCCCTCTATGCTGACTCCCAAGAAGCGGAAGTCTGCCACCCTCTCCACATAGTCGTCGCTGATGATTAGTGGTTGGATTTCTGTCTTGTGTCTTCTGTAGTCAATTATGAGTTCTTTGGTCTTTTTCGTGTTTAGGAGAAGGTTGTTATCCTTGCACCATGAAGACAGCCGCTCCACCTCATCTCTGTAGGCAGACTCATCTCCCCCAGATATGAGCCCCACCACATCTGTCATCTGCGAACTTTACAATGGTGTTGCTCTGGTGGGCGGGGGTGCAGTCGTGTGTATAAAGCGAGTAGAGCAGTGGACTAAGCACGCAGCCCTGTGGCGACCCAGTGCTTAGATTTAGGGCTGGAGATGTGTAACATCCCACTCTCACTCTCTGTCTGCGGTCGGTGAGGAAGCTATTGATCCACTTACAGGTGCTGTGAGGAAGCCCTAGGTCTTTTTAGCTTGGCGTCCAGTTTGTATGGAAGAATGGTGTTAAATGCCGAGCTATAATCCACAAAGAGCACACGCACATAGCTTCCTTGCCTCTCCAGATGTGTTAATGCTACATTGAGTGCTGTTGCTATGGCGTCCTCTGTCGATCGGTTTGCTCTGTAGGCAAACTGGTGTGGGTCAAGGCTGCTGGGTAGGGCTGCTGTGATGTGGTAACGCACAAGTTTCTCAAAGCACTTCATCACCACCGGGGTTAGTGCCACTGGTCTATAGTCATTTAGGCTAGAGATATGAGGTTTTTTGGGCAAGGGTATTATGGTGGAGGTCTTGAGGCAGGGTGGGACGTTTGACTGTTCAAGGGATTGGTTAAAAATCCTGGTGAAAATATAGGCAAGCTGGTCTGCGCAGTCTCTCAGCACACGTCCTGGTACACCATCTGGGCCGGCTGCCTTCCTCGGGTTAACAGCCCGCAGGGTGCGCCTCACTTCATGCTCCTCCAGAGTGATGATGGTACTGCTGCTGTGGGCTGTATGGTGTAGCTGTTCCTCTGAGGCATAGGGTGCAGTGACCTCAAAGCATGTGAAGAAGATGTTCAGCTCCTCCGCCAATGCTGGGTCACCTTCAGCCATACCTGATTTGGACTTGTAGTTTGTCAGCTGCTGGACACCCTGCCACACCAGCCGGCTGTTCTTACTCTCCAGGTGGTTCTCGATCTTCTTCCTATAGTCCGCCTTGGCCTTCTTAATGCCTTTTTTCAGGTTGGCTCTAGCCCTGCTGTAGCTCTCCCTGCTTCCAGACCTGAAGGTGCTGTTCCTCTCTTTTAACAGCTGCTGGACTTCCCGGGTCATCCATGGCTTTTGGTTGGTGTAAACCTGGATCTGCTTGTCTACTGTGACAGTGTCTATACAGTGTTTGATGTAACAGAGGACACTGTTTGTGAACATTTCCAGGTCTTGATGTTGGAAGATATTCCAGTTGGTTCTGTCAAAGCAGTCCTGTAGCTGTTGAGAAGCGCCCTCTGGCCATGTTGTTACAGTTTTAGTGATGGTCGACGCAGTTTTCCTGATTGGGGCATATGCAGGAATTAGGAGCAGGGATAAATGGTCAGATTGGCCCAGATGTGGTAAGGGTCTTGCCCTGTAGCCCTTCTTGATGTTGGAATAGACTTTATCTAAGGTGTTAGCCCCTCTCGTGGCACACTTCACATGCTGGTGGAAATTAGGGATAGCTGTTTTTAAATCCACCTGATTAAAATCACCCGCTATAATGTGCACTGCGTCAGGGTATTTATTGAGTTTATTGTTGATGTTTGTGTGCAAAAGCGCTAGTGCCACGTTAGTATTTGCATCTGGCGGTATGTAAACAGTTGTTATTACCACAACAGTGAACTCCCGTGGAAGATAGATGGGCCTGCATTTGACAGTCAGATATTCTATGTCCGGAGAACAGTGACGGTCTATGATCACTGTGTTAGTACACCAGCTGTTATTCACGTATATGCAGATTCCCCCTCCTTTTCTCTTACCGGAATTGTTTGTTCTATCCTGGCGCTGTGCGGTGTAGCCTGCTAGCTCAATAGCAGAGTCCGGGATGGACTGATGCAGCCAGGACTCAGTGATCAGAAGAATACATGAGTTTTTGATGTGATTTTCCGTTGTTATTTGTAACCTTAGTTCGTCCATCTTGTTCGCCAAGGATCTGACATTCGAGAGATATAAACTCGGGAGCGGTGGTCTAAAAGGCTTCCTCCTTAGCCTGGTTAGCACGCCAGCCCGGCAGCCTCGCTTCCTCCTTCTCTCTCGCCATCTGCGTCTCCCTCCCGCCGGAATAGTAATCCAAGGAGCGCCCGGTCTCCTCACTACTTCCTCTGGTATTTTGTGTGAGTGGATAAATTCCATGGTCACGCTCACACGGTAACTCACTCCAATCTTAAGAAGATCATGTCTGCTGAAGATGTTATTCGCTTGACTGATCGCGCACAAAACAAAACACAAAACGTACAAAGATAACCAAACACCACACCGACCAGTGGTACATCGAGCTGCTGCAACTGTGTGCGCCGCCATCTTAACAAGCTGCCTCCACTACCTCCCTAACTCCTCTATCTTCTCTCTTCAGTGTGACTGTTCCCTGCTCAGCTCCACTCCGCATCTCAGGCCCCATTCCCTCGCCCTAGCCACGTTCCCCAGGCCACGCTTCGTCAAACTCCACGTCTTATTGTTTTTTTTTTGTCTTTGCTACGTTTTCTTTTTTTGCACTTAAGCCTAATAAATTGTTACATCATCTGCTGTCTCTGCTCTGGGTTTCTGCACCTGAGTCCTGTTCAGTACAGGCCACTCGGCCCCGTGACAGTCACGCACTAACTCAGGCTCCTTCCCCACCAGAGAGGTGACACATTCCATGTCCCGATTGCCAGCCTTGGCAGCCGGGGATCAGTCCACCAGGGCCTCCGCTCCTGGCCGCCGCCCAGCACACAATGCACCCGACCCCTATGGCGCTGCCCGTGGGAGGATGGGCCCATGTCCCCTTCTCAGGCTGTGCCCGGCCACCAGACGCTTGCCCTCGGGCACCCTCCCCAAGCCTGGCTCCAGGGCGGGGCCCCGGTAACCCGGGCAGGGTAAACTATTTCCTCGATGTTTTCTTCATAAGGGTCTTGTGAATCGCTCTTTGTGTGGTCCCTCAAATCAAATCAAACCTTTTTTTTAAAAGTAAATTTTTAATAGTACAAATAATGGATCTTATGTTGTTTGAGTTTATTCAGGTCCTGATAACAATGTGGCTGCACTACACTAACAACCATGCAAAAGTAAATTTCAGATTCCCATACTTACACAGACATTGTGTGAGTATCAGAAAAAATTGTGAAAATATCCAGACAATTAAAGCAAAAGATTAAGATTAAAAAAAAAAAAAAAAAAAAAAACTATCGAGAAAATATGACAAAAGAATTGTCATATAGCTATTGACAGAATAGCTACAAGTCAAAGCTCAACAAAAGAAACACTCAGAGGAGGGTTGGTAGTGTGAGGAAAACTTTATGACAGCAAGGGATTGTAGCTGACCTGAGTGAGTATTTTGTTGAATGAAGGAGGACTGTGGTTATTGACCAATAAAGGCAAATGAAATCACATTTCCTAGTTTTGTTATCAACATCTTTACGGGCATTTTTAGATGTTGTCATTCAAGAAAAGGGAAAAAGGTACCATTGATGCTGTAGACAACCTACTGTACAGTACAAGACTTAATGAACTGTAAATGTGTAAGTTTATATAATTAAATTACATTTTTTAATGGTTATTTCAGTTGTGTTAAGACTTTGACAGTTGAGTGTGAACTGTGGAAGATAATTGTATAAAGCTTACAGATGGACCAACTCACCATCTGTGATGAATACTGGATGAATCCAGACATTTTTTTTGCTGTGGCTGTTCAGCCCTCTTGTTTTTCTTTTGAGAAAATCACAGCAAAAGCTGGGACGTTGACCTAGAGAAGATAAGCTGAATTTAAGGTAAATGGACAAGGAAGTGATGTCAGAGATCATGTTCTGCATTTGGCATGGTAATTTTTATGAATTAGATCCATCCATCCATTTTCTTCCACTTATCCCTGTCAGGGTCACGGGGGGCAGGAATCTATCCAAGTTACCACAGGGCAAGAGGCAGTCTACACCCTGTACAGGTTGCCAGTGTGTCGCAGGGTTAACACTTAAAGACAAACGACTAGCAGCATGGTGGTGCAGTGATTGTTGCTGTTACCTCACAGCAAGAAGGTCCAGAGTTCAATTGCATCTCTTCACCAGGGCCTTTCTGTGTGGAGCTTGCATGTTCTTGCATTGGTTCTCTCCTGGTACTCCCTAAAACATACAGTTAGTGGGGTTAGGTTAATTGGTCATGCCTGCAGGTATGAGTGCATATGTTTGTCTATCTATTTATTTATTTTTTGTTAAAAATAATCAAATGACTGAAATTTGTTAATTACTGAATGAATTAATGTTACAGTGGCTTTCATTATGGGTTAATCTTGAAAGCTCAATTAATTTTGAGGATTTTAAAATCAGTCATTTTAAATCATTAGCCTTTACCAGTATTATTTTGGAAATATAGCCTTTTACAGTACCTTGTACAGTTTGAAGCAATAAATTGTTTATAAAAAAAGAATAAGTGGAATAACAGTATAATACCATACTGGTAGCATAGTAAATCTTTTGTCTCAAGTAATATTCTGAAGTAAATACTTTTGCCATTTTCAAGCAAAAACACACCTGCATCGGCAGAGCACATAGACAGTTACAGCACCTACTAATCAAATTTTCAGGTCCTGAAGCCCACAATTTCTCAGCAATTAGTTTAGCACCTTCCACCAAGGCATTCTGCTGTGTGTGAAGGAATGAGCACATTGGCTGAAAGTTTATGCTTGCCAAATTAAGGAGAAGAAAAGTGCCACTTGTTCTAATCAACATACTGTAGCCTAAAACTCTGAAACAACTGACAGAAGTATTGTTGCATTTTGCATATGGCCCTGTTTCATGTCCAGAAATAAACAAAAACAGAGTTCAAAACAAAAAAATCCCAGCAGCAGGGGTCCAAAACAAAACAGAGGAGCTGGGTCAATCATGACTCCAAAAAGACAAAGTCCAAAAGCAGTTCTGGGGGCCGACCCGGAGATCAACAGCACCGTAGTGGAAAACGGAGCTGGTCCAGAGACCGACTGCTTGGAATGCGGTGGCAGTACAGCAGGCGTGGATGTGACCCGAGGCTCATGGACGGCTTGGCATGTGGCTGGTGCACAGAAACAGACAAGGTAGGACCAGATGAGTAAGGACCAGATAGGGCAGGACCAGATGGCGCAAGACCAGACAGCAGGGTGGTTGTTGCAGATGGTTGAGCAGGTGGTTGCGCTGCACGCAATGGCATGGAAGCCGCAGGTGACGGCGCTGCAGGTGACGGCGCTGCAGGTGACGGCGCTGCAGGTGACGGCGCTGCAGGTGACGGCGTAGAAGTCGCCGGTGGTAAAGCAGATGGTGGCTTAACCGGCTCATCAGAGCCGTCAGTGGACACAAGGAGGTGCTAGAGGGGCTCACCAAAGCCCCTAGTGGAGACAGACGTTAGCGGCTACCACACCAACATCTGGAGGTGTGGGAGTTGTAGGTGACTGAGCAGGTGACTGAGGCGGTTCCTGCTGTGACTGACTTTTAACTGCTCTCCTCCAGAAAACAGGAATGGGTTCTGGTCCTGGCCGAACATCAGCCATCCCCACCGGAGGAGCAGATACATGTGCAAGGAAGAACTAGCTTCTGGCTGCCCTTACTCTTGGAACCTGTGTAGAAGCAGAAGCTAGCTGGACCTCTGCCACTCCCACCTGAGGAACTGAAATGGGTGCAGGGGAGACCTGGGCCCGAGCTGCTCTGGGAGCAGGAGCGGGAAGAGGAAAGAGAAGCTCAGGAGCAATGACAGGAACAGTCTCAAAAGATACAAAATCAAAAACTGTCTCGGGAGGTGCAGCAAAGAGGAGAAACCATCATGAGAGGATAGGCCCCTTGGGAACAGCACCAAGCAGGGCAGACAAGATGTGCAAAGCGTAGTGTGCTTGGCCAAACGCATCATTCGGTCAGAGCTTCCTCATCTGCTGTCCATGTACACCAAGCGGTGCAAGACTAAAGCCAGGAAGATTATGATGGACCTCTCCGTTCCCAACAATGGACTCCCACTCCCCACTGCTGAGGTCTGGGAAGCCCTTCTGCTCCCTAAAGCCAAAACAGAGAGAATGATGAGGAGTTTCTTCCCCTAGGCTATTTGAATCCTAAACCAGGTGTGACATCACCACACGCATTCTGGTTTTTTGCATACTTCTCATAATTTATAATTTCTTCTTATTCATAAATTCTTTTGTAAACTGTTATTTGCACATTTTTATTGTAAATTTCTAAGTTAAAATCTGTAAATTTTGTAGTAATCTGTAAATCTGTAAATCTTACTGTCAATTCTTACTGTCATATAATAAGCATTTCACCACATGTCATACTGTGTGTGTGACAAATAAAATTTTAATTTGATTTGCACAGTATGTACCACCGGCAGGCAGAGGAAGTGGCTGACATCCAGAAGTCCTATCAGTGGCTGGACAAAACCGGCCTGAAAGACAGCAGAGAAGCACTAATCATGGCAGCACAAGAACAAGATCCATAGAGGCTGGGGTCTATCACACCAGGTGAGACGCCGGTTGCAGGCTGCGTAAAGATGCCCCTGAGACAATCCATCACATAAAAGCAGTGCATGCCGCCAGCAGGCAGAGCATCCATGGAATGGATGGCATTGTATACAGAAACATCTGGGCCGAATTTGGCCTGGAAGTCCTGAGGTCAAAATGGGAGACGCCCCCTAGGGTCATCCTGTGGGACTTCCGGATACCTATGGACAAAATGGTGATGGCTAACCAACCGAATATAATAGTGATGGACAAGCAGAGGAAGACTGATGTAGTGATAGACACAGCAATCCTGAATGACAGCAACATCAGGAAGAAGGAACACGAGAAGGTAGAGAAGTACCAAGGGCTCAGAGAACAGCTTGAGAAGAGGGTGAGGGTAACACTGCTCCCTGTGGTAACTGGAGCACTAGGTGCAGTGACCCCAAGCTAGGTGAGTGGCTCCAGCAGATTCCATGAACAACATCGGAGATCTCTGTCCAAGACAGCAGTCCTAGGAACAGCAAAGATACTGAGCAGGACCCTCAAGCTCTCAGGCCTCTGGTATACATGTGTTAAAGCATGATGATGGTTTAATTTTAAAAGTACACGGCCAGGAAGAAAACATTATGATCTTTGTCAAATACAAACTTAACAACGACTTGAGAGACACATTGTGTAACATTAATCAAAAATGTTAGTAAAAAGTAATAAGTAACCTTTACTTATAAACATTACAATCGGCGCTAAAATAAGAAGCATATTCCCAGAGTATTATATAAAACAGTCACTTCTCATAAAAAAGGGTGAAGAGGCAAGGCAGGAAAAGAGTTTTACTAGCCATGGAAGTTTGTATTTATGTGTTTTTAACTATGTGGACCTCGATCTTAAATAGCTCTGGCAATTAGCACTTAGAAGCTTAATAAGCAGTGGGTATACTATACTTGAAAAAAAAAAAAAAGGGGGGGGGGGATAGAAAATGTAGAAAAAAGGTAGCAATGCAATAAAAACATCAAAAGAGGGACAAAGCGAAAGAAACCAAACCTAGACATTTGAAAAGTCTTACTTCATTTGGCTTATTATGAAAAAGTAAAAGCAAGAAGGGTATTTTCAAAGGACAGTGATCTTTGGAGGTAGTTGTCTCAAAGAATACAGACTTTTTTCAGTTAATTAAACAGACAGATTAAGGAAGAATTGTCAGCACAATCATATGAAGCCTCTCCAGGGAACATCACAGCAATATTTAAAGTTAGCATTATAACCTTAAACAACAATGTGGCTGTATAAGTTAAAGTAATACTGACAGCCAACTGCATGGCCATCCATCAAGTTGTATTTGGAGAGCCATCCAACTCTTTCAAAGTGTCCTGAAAGCGCTTCACAGCCCTACAATCAGTTTATCCAAACTGCCTCAATATTTTACTGACAATCTGTAAGGAAAATCTATCATTACTCAAAAGGAGCAATTCATAAAATTCAACAGATTCTCTAGGCTAAATCACATCTCATCCTGAATTATGTGTAACCATAACCTATAAGATATAAACCTTACTCATCTTAAACCTCCTTTAGGTACAGTTCACAGGCATTGGAGAATAATACACATTGTCTCAACATAAGCACATCCAATATCAATTGTCAAAAAATCTGATATTTTTATGCCTGTACATTAAATTTGCAGTCTGAGAATTTTTTCTCAGAATTGATTGTACACAGTAGCAGAAATTAAAATTACTTTAGTCATTAACTTTTGATACTCCTGAGAACTGTTTTCATTTTTTATTTAATTTAATTTTTCCACTTAATATTTCAATTTGCTTTTTAATTTGAGTTATTTTGATCATTTGGTTTCATTTAGGAACCAAACACATCTGATTAGCATTAGAAAAAGTTTATCAGATGTGTAAAATATAAATTTTTCATGGTTTCATTTTCAAGTTATCAGGGTGACATTTTCACAAGCACTTACTTGCTTGGGTTGCTATCAGTTTACTACTGATTACAAAAGAGAGCATACTTCTGGGCTGCTAGAAAGTACAGGACATCTTCTAATACATATATCTATTGGAGTGATTATGACAGATAATGGCTATTTATTGGGCCAGGGACATTAAAAATACAGTCCTATTGACATGATTCAGTGCCATATCTTGTATAACTCTTGTTTAACTATCTTGTGTAAATAGCTTATATACATTTTTTTCATTTCACTTACATATGGCAACATTTCAGCAAAACCCAGACTGTTTACAACCTTGGATGTGTTTATGTTTTAGTTAATGGTAAATGTTAATTAGCAAATGTTTTTGTGGCAATATGCAAAATTAAGATGGTGACCCTGATAATATTAGCATTTAGCCCAAAGCACTGTGACCATAATAGCTGTAGGTGATTGTTGATAAATGGCAGAGTTTGCTATTCTATTCTAAAAAGGTCTGAAAAGGTCTCTGAAAGGTCACCTAAAAAAACAAGCAAAAAGAAAAACAAAACAAAAAACAAAAAACAGAACAATTATAAGAATTACATACCAACCAAACAAACAAAAGACAAACAAACAAATTCATTCACTCCCATTCATCCCATAAATTTGGAATATATTGGACATGTATTGCCCAGGAGGAATGTAAACAAATCTGTTGTCTATGAAGAGATTGATATAAATGTTTGTCAGTAAAATAAAATGTACCAATGACATTTGCCATTAATTTGGTACCTATTGATAACATAAGTCATTGACTTACTTCCACCATTTCCATAGCTGCTTTATAAACTCTAACCATTTTTTTTTTTTTTTTTTTTTTTTGGTCCGCTATACTCCAACTGCCTGAACACCAAGGCACGTGCTGCTAGCTCTGCCTAATTTGAGTGTGATAACTGTGTAGCAATCCTTGGACCATTAACTTTGTATATGTATTTATTTTATACTGGAACTTGGCAAAGTCTCTCAATTCATTCACTATGTGAAACAAGCTGTTTTAGCTTCCTTCTTCCTCTCTTTAAGTCAGATTCAATTCAATTCAATTCAATTCAATTTTATTTATATAGCACCAAATCACAACAAAAGTCGCCTCAAGGCGCTTCATAGATACAGAGAAAAACCCAACAATCATATGACCCCCTATGAGCAAGCACTTTGGCGACAGTGGGAAGGAAAAACTCCCTTTTAACAGGAAGAAACCTCCAGCAGAACCAGACTCAGGGAGGGGCGGGGCCATCTGCTGCGACCGGTTGGGGTGAGAGAAGGAAGACAGGATAAAAGACATGCTGTGGAAGAGAGACAGAGATTAATAACAGATATGATTCAATGCAGAGAGGTCTGTTAATACATAGTGAGTGAGAAAGGCGACTGGAAAGGAAAAAACTCAATGCATCATGGGAATCCCCCGGCAGCCTACGTCTATTGCAGCATAACTAAGGGAGGATTCAGGGTCACCTGGTCCAGCCCTAACTATATGCTTTAGCAAAAAGGAAAGTTTGAAGCCTAATCTTAAAAGTAGAGATAGTGTCTGTCTCCCGAATCCAAACTGGAAGCTGGTTCCACAGAAGAGGGTACAGATACATTGGGCATCTTGGATGTGTTGTTTCCAGCACCTGGAGAAAATGATGATATCATCCAAATACACACAACAGCTTTCAGACCCCCCACGGTTCTTTCCATTAGTCTCTGGAATGTCGCAGGTGGTTAAACTGGTAGAGACCCAAGGGGCAAATTAATGCAGTAATCTCCCGTACCTCATTTCCACCTGCCAATAGCCACTATTCAGGTCAAGTGAAGAAAATACAGTAGACCAGTGGTTCCAAAAAGTGGTGGGCGTGTCCTCTGGGTGGGATGCAGAGCCAATGATGGGAATGATGGGAAACAGAATGCTTGGACACCACTAGGATAATGGACAGGTTTTTGACGGGCTCCCACTCAAACGCAAAGCAGGAGATGAAGCATGAAACTGATGCTGTCCATATTAAATATTTGCAGATTTGATTACTGCTGTTAGTCTATTATTTGTCGAGTCTGTATATTTACTTAATTTTATGATGAATAGTTTTTTGGTGTTTTTTTTTTTTTTTTTTTTTTTTTTCAAGTGGGTTAATTTTTTTCCATGCTTAGTTTCTTGGTGTTTTTTTGTTGTTGTTGGTTCGAGGTTCTCAGTTTGAGCTCTTTAAAATTTGTGCACCATTTATTCATGTAGTGGTTTGACCTATTTTTAGACTGAGGTAAACCCCCACAAAGGATTCATGTCTAACTTAGTCACATGACCCCCTGGGTTTTTCATCAGGTCATTAAATAAAATGCGATAAGGAAAAGAATAACCATGTCAACACAACAGTGGTTCATAACGGAAACAATAAATTAACAACTACTACAATTATCGGCAATTTGCAGAATTCTGTGAAATGGCCAATACCCTGCTTCATAAAAAAATATAACACATCCAAAAAACATTTATTAAAAATTTTTCATTTCACATAAGCAGCCAAAAAAATGCATATTAATGCATTTCGGTCTGTTAACAAAAGGAAACTGCAACACAGTGGTCCTTATCTGCAATTTTGAAGAATCTGTAACTCATAACAGCATAAATGTGAGCTTGTAGGTTCTTTTGTTTTGTTCACTATTCAAGCCCACAAACAAAAACAATAATGAAAGCAAGACACCACTGAGACCCTGCTCAGTGCACACAGAGTAGATGAAAGGAGGTTACTGTGTTCAGTGCCATGGTGTTCCACCACAGTTTGTCAGTGCAAATATAATGGAAACAATAACATGTTTGGAGAAGAGCCTACTCAATTGCACATGTTATTATGGGTTTGTGCGACAGTATGGCGCATCCTTTCAACACACTTACAGTGTCACGTTTTCTCTGTAATTGTCTCTCTGTTAATGCCACTCCCCAAGGGTTTGTGATGAGAGACTGAGGCCAGATGAATGGTTTATATTTGTCTCCTCATTGGCTTTTGATAAAGACAACAAATCCATCCTCTGAGGTTTTTCCTCATCTTAGTTACAGTCAACTAACACTGGAAGACACATTGCATTACATTACATCCTTAGTAATAACATTTAGTGCAAACAAATTGGCCCTGAAGTAAAATGTGCAACTCAGGAAGAATTAGAGCTCTAAAAGCAGTTTTCACTTTAAACAAATTTGCTTATTTATATTTTATACTTATTTTACACGGGAAAGGCTAAAAACTATTTTAATGTTGTTAAATCAGTGGGGGAAAAAACTTTCAAGGTTGATTAATTTTTAAAATAGTTCAGCCTTTTGATAGAATTATTTAAAATAAAGGTTTTTTATGCATTTGAAGACATAAGGAAGATATCTTAATTTCAGGAAGGACCTGCTCAGCCCTGTAAGAAAATGGGACAAGAAGATAATGAATATTGAATGACCATATCTACTTCAAGCAGCCATCTCCGTTCACCAAATCCCATCAGCACACAAATCATCTGTGTGGTTATGCTGAGTTAATTAAGATCTAGTGTGTGGAATTAATCGACTCATGCCATTGCAAACGTCTTCAATCGCTGAACCTGTCCTGTGTTTTGGCTTTTTTCTGTGAGAAGGAATGAAGCTGATAATATATTATTAAAATACACTCATTTATTTTCCTTTTAGAAAAGCTAAATTCATAAGTCAGCAGCAGACAGGGAAAGGCTTTAGTTTAGTTCAAAACAAACCAATAGGAATACCAAGTGAAGATAGCAAGATCCACTGTGTACTTCTGAGTCACTGTTTCCGTGTGTGGAATATCATTTGGGCTTTTATCTGGGGAAATACTGTACCCTCTCAGGCTTTCTGGACTTCCACAGATAAGAAAAATAAGTAAGATTACACCTCGTTTTTCTTCTCAATGCCAACATTTTCTTTTCCATTGCCAGTTGTAATTGTGCCCTCCAGACATTTATACAGTTAGTTCAAGAAATGGGCTAGACAGAGCAAGCACTCTTGGTGGAACCAAATGCCCCATTGAGGCATTTTCTGATGCTGCTGTGACACATGCTGGAAAGCAATCACCTTTTACTCAGTTAAGTAAATTAACCAGGAAATGTGTAAAAAAGGGGGGAAAAGCAGGAGTATCATCTCGGTTATCAGAGGAAGCCTCAATTTCTGCATAATGGCTTAATCTCTTTCATTGTTGCTGAGTGATAATTTATCATTTTTCCAGTCTGAAAACACAATTATCCATGTAGGAAACAAATTCTGCAACTCTGCACAGTCCTTGAGGAAAAACTATATGACAGAGAGATGCAGAAAGTGAAATCACAAAAGATGAATCATGTCAGCATATTTGTGGTCTTAGTTATGTCACAGCTTTCCCTGTGTATGTGTGTGTGTCAGTGACTAAACTCGTGTCTAAAAAGAAGCCACTGCGTGAGCAGCACTTTAGCAGAGCAGCAGCAGCAGCTGTGGAGCTCCATCTGTGTCTACACAGGAGGCATTCAGGCACAGTATTGAGCTGTAGGTTACCTGTGCTGTGGAAGTGCTCAAACATCAACATGCAGTTACTGTTGTATGATTATGTGCTCAAAGAAAATCGACTTAAAGCTTAAAAATAAAGCTTAGTCCTTTTTTAGAGCCTGAATAAAACGCAAGCTGTTATTATGCCTGTCAAGTCAACTGGACTGACTGAGGTAGGTGTATGTTGGTTGAGTCAGATGTGTGTGATACAGTTAGGTATACAGATACCAGCATGACCTCTCAACTTATATTCCATAAAGGCATAAACATGCAGTGAAATACAAATAGTTGTAGATATTTACATACATCCTGTCTGACAAATAATTAAAGTTGTATGGCAACAGAGTTGCCATATATAGAGTTTGGTGCTTCTTAAGGATCCTTCCCATGGATATAGTTTCTAGACAGTGCAACAACCATTGCAAGAGTATTCTCTACATTCTGTCCATGACATTTGCTTTGACCAGCTCTATTGTACTTCATGTCCATTGCAACAGGGTGTCTAATCAAGGAGCTCCACAAAAAGGGGGGAGGTTGTTCAGACAATGCAGCACAAAATGATTTATGGAAAAGTGACCCAAATTTACTTCCTATTTGTTTCTATATAGAAAATGATAAGGTATCAAAATTTTGGTGAATGCTGGTGAAACACTACTTTTTCATTCGCAGGTTGTCAGTTTTTGACATTTAGTTAATTCCATTGGTATCTCGTGAGTATGCTAAGATGTCCTTATTGTCCATGTCACATTTAGCTCTTTGACTGCCTAAAAAGGTGCATTATGATACCTGAAACTGGTATGTTTTAGTGCATTAACTAAGCCACTAACTGAGTGAAATCAGAAGTAAAAGCTTAGTGAAAACTAAACGGTCAGTGAAAATAAATCCAAACAGGATGCAAAACCCAGAACTTCGAAACAAGGCAAACCAGTCTTCTATCTGATAAACTTTTGATTATTCCACTGACAAGACGCCCTTCTTGACTTTTAATACTGACTTTCAAAGAGGCATCTACTGGCATCTCATATTGCCATAGGCAGCAATATCATGATACAGATCTCAAAGAATGTCTCTGGAAGTCTAGCAGCATCTGAGGGAATGTTTGGATTTGACACCTTGGCATGGTCAAGCAGGAGTAACAGAGAAAAATAAGAATACATTTTTTTATTTAACCTATAAATTTATAACTGTGTTGGCTGCTGTTTTTTTTTTTGCCTATAGCTATGCTAGCTCCATTAGGTTATGTTTCTAATTCCATCCATACAATTTCAGAAGATTTTTCCAGAAACTGCATTTCCACACAGTTTAACATGCAACATTTAAGATGCACCAATTACAAAAAGGTTCAACGTAAATGTTGGCTGATTTATGTTAGGTTAGCATTTTATTATGCTAATAACTATTTGTCCAAACTAAACAAATGAAAACTAAACAGTTTTAATCAGGTCAGAAAAGCAATCTTAAGTACATAAGTACAGTGACTTCCCATCCAGAGACCATAATATTCTGGACAAAGTTTACTGAAACATCCCTGGGACATATCAAGCTGCAGCATTTCCACACCATAGCATGTAAGATCACATCTCATTGGAGCTGATCCCTACCACTTCAGTATTATAGGACTGCATTGAACATACTGACTGGGAAGTGTTCAAGGATGGCATTTAGAGGAATATAAATTATTTGTCCTTGTCTCTCTGCATTTCTGTTTTAATTCTATCCTAGGCACCAAAACCATCAGAGTGTTTGAAATCAGAAACTGGTGGGGATCACTAATGCAGCAAAATGTTTGTAAGTTACCCAGGTCAAACCGCTGTAGTAGCCGTCTTGTTTTTCCAGTAAAGAGGAAGCCCGCCTCAAATGCAGTACTTTTGTAGGCCAGTTTGAAATGAGAAGCCGTGGTCTCCGAGTATATAAAGCTGGCAAGACATTTGATATGTCCAAATTCAGGAGAAGGATGCTTCAAAGAATCCTACCTACCTGCTCCACATAGGTAGGATCCTTTGACAGCTGGGTAGGACGGAAGTGAGCAGCTGTGAAATGGACAGCCTTCTAGCCTCTGTTCAAGTCCGCCCTTACTTCCGCGTTTTTCTGGTAGTGCCACAGCGCGAAAACGTTAAAACATTTATTAACTTGTGTTCTTAAGAATTATCTTCTTGATAACACACATACATACTTTGTACTTTTTTTTTAAGTTATCCCATTTTTTTCTGGCCTGCAAGGGGGTGACTTTCCCCTGCTGGCCCATCTTCTCCAGAATTGTCCTGATCACAAAAAACAGAGAAGAGAGAAAAACCATGGCAACTATGATAATCCCTAAATCCAAAGGTTTTCACGGCAGAACACAAGAGGAATACGGTCTTGACATCACAGGTTCTGTACAGCATGAGGGTTAATAAAACCGTACTCACATAAATATGATGTGTAAATTGATATATTCTTGTACCTCCATGCCACAGTGGCCGAATTCTTCACCCCAGTGAAGAGGTGATCACTTTCTACTATCATTTTAAGCCATTTGAGCCATTTGGTCTTTCTTGCCTAACACATATCACAAAAAAGGTTAATTCGCAAAAATCACAATTGCAGCAATACATAAAAAACCACGGGACCCACCATGCAAGCTAGTTTACAATTATTTTAATTTTAATAAAAAACATGTCTCTGCAGATTCCCAAAGCTTAACAATGCAACCGCTATAAAAATTTTACTTTTGTACCACCAGATTTTCATATACTTACAACTGAAAGTGTTTTCCTCTCCGGCTTCAACTGCCATCGTTATCAGAAAAAAATCTCCTGTATGGCCTGCAGTGATTCCTGGGATATGGTAGGACACAAAGGATACACCTGACCCATCGTTCAAATTCGGGGAAATGAAGGACGCATTTGTCGCCACATTTGGAGGACTCTTCGAATTTGGACAGCCTTTGTCACGTTGCTGTGACGTCATTGCCTACAAATACGCCATTTGAAGCATCCTTCCCCTGAATTTGGACACAGCCTATAGTCAATAGTCGATATATTCGTCAAATTGCCCAACCCTACTAACAACTTCAGTTAAGACAGAGTGATGGCTGATGTTTTCCACACCACACCACACCTCTGCATCACAGAAACTGTGGCTAGTCAGTACAGCATAGCCTCTGTTTAAGACACAGGATGCTTATTATTGATCGGGTGACAGGCTGGTATTTAGCAGGGCCCGGAAAGACCACATATGTGAGGATGCTATTGGTTAATTTCAGTTCTGCCTTTAGTCAAAAAAAGCTTTATTGTCAAAGACCATATGTACAGTAATACACAGGAATTTGAAACTGCAATGCTCCCATGGCCCTCAGTGTACACTAAAACAATATAAAGATAAAAAGATTACAATAAAATAGGAGTCTTATGTACAATACAGTACTATAAAATCTTATATAAACAGCAGTGTCCAACACAATCATAGTGATTGTGGGCAAGTTCATGTGCAAGTGGGGGTGGGGCAGTCAGTGAAAGCAACTGCATAGTGTAATGGTAAAACTACACACCTTTGTAGCGGGAGTCAGAAGTTAGATTCCCACCTGGTATCCAGTAAGGGTCCTGGCTAGATCCCCCATGCTAAAACCAAGCCCTGGAATGGCGTGGCTATGTCTGCAGCCTGTCCGCAGCTCAGATACAAGCATTTCACTACATGTTGTACCCTGTATGATTGTGTATGTGACAAATAAAGGTTGTTTGTTTGAAAGGGCAATGGTGGAGGTTCAGAGTTTTGTAGGGATGGGGGGTTCAGAGGGAAGGGGTGAGTGCAGGTCTGGAGTTGTGTGTGTGACAGCAGGAAGTGAATTCAGCATCTTGACAGCCTGATGGACAAACCTGTCTCTTAGTCTCCTGGTTCTAGCCCGGAGGCTCTTCGGTCTCCTTCCTGATGTCAGCAAACTGAAGAAGCTGTTGGACAGATCAGTGGATGTGCATTGCAGGTGGAATCACCTGTAATGCACAGGGCTTTCCAGATGAGGCTGGTGTGTCCAGGGAGTGAGTTCTCCTGAAGTTTATGATAATCTCCTTAGTCTTCTCCACATTGAGGGACAGGTTGTTTTTTCTGCACCACTTGGCCACTTCACTTCCGTAGTAGGTCTCATAGTTGTTGCTGATGTGACCTACCACAGTTGTGTTGTCTGCAAACTTGAAAAGGTTGGAGCTGTGTGATGTCCAGTCATGGGTCAGCAGAGTGAAGAGAAGGGGGCTCAACACACATTCTTGGGAGGTGCTCTTATGCCGGAGGTGTTGCTGCCGACCCGTAGTGTCTCCTGTCTTCCTGTCAGGAAATCCAGCAGCCAGTTACACAGCAATATGCTGATCCACAGCAGATCCAGCTTGTGAATGAGTTGCTGGGGAATGATCATGTTGAATGCTGAACTGAAGGTCGAACAAAACCTCTTGAATGGGCTTGACTCTTCCTTGGACTGCTGGCAAACCTAGAACCACAATAGAAATCATACTTCGTCTTAATGGTGTGGCAGTTGCACAGAACAGAATGAACTTGGCCTGGGTGGTTATGGTATGTGGTGGTATGGCTGCGACCGTAGGAAAAAACCCTAATATGAAGGTATTTTACTGTGCATTTTAGAGTAATGTTCTGTTCTTCTCGAATATCATTAAAGTTACGTAAATAGACTTTGACTTCACATTTTGAATGTAAATTAACGTTAAATCACTGTAATGTAATACAACATAATTTTCATGATTATTAAATGTATCTGTCTGTACATATGCATATTTAGATTGTTAAAACACATTCACAAATGTATCATGAATTCACAAATATCTGTCCATTATTTGAAAGATTGAACTGTTGAATTCAAATGTAATGCTATGGAAAAGCATATAACATGATCCCTATAAGCTTGTGTTACATCACATAAGTATTATTATCATTGCTAGTTAGGGCCATCGTGGCTCAAGAATTGGCAGTTCACCTTGTCATCAGAAGGTTGTCGGTTCGCGCCCCAGCTCAGACACTCTCCGTCGTTGTGTCCGTGGTGAAGACTCTTCACCTACCACCTACTAGTGATGGCCAAAGGGGCTGATGGTGTGATATGGCAGCCTCGCCTCTGTCAGTCTGTCCCAGGGCATGCAATCCATTATTATTTAAACCAACTGTTAACTGTATATTTCTGTACATTTACGTATTATGATTCATATTTCCACATTCAGTGACCTTGTTTATAGGTAATTTCATTGCTTGATCACGTTAAAATGTTCCTTATTTAATGTCTAAAAGCACTTGGAAAAGGCAGAATCCCATGTAAAATTAGCGCAACAAACTCTATTTTCATTACTGAAAATGACCGTATTTTTATGGGACAGTTATTTTCTGTTATTTTACGGTCGTATTTTGGCGCCCCAGCTGCCGGAATATTACCGTTTTTTTAAGATGTTTTTTTTTCCTATTTATAGATGATTTCATTGTTTAATGACATTAACATATTCCTAATTTAATGTTTAGCGGCACTTGAAAAAGGCGAGATCCCATGTCAAATTAGCGCAACTAATTGTATTTTCATTACTGGAAATAACTGTATTTTTAAGCGGGAGTTATTTTCTGTAATTATACGGTCGTATTTTGGCGCCCCAGCTGCCGGAATATCACCGTTTTTTCAAGATGCTTTTTCTAACAGTGTAGAGTTAAATACTCCTACATTTACATACATACAGATGAACTATTTAATACCAATGAAGCTGATAAATTGGCAGAATTGGTGGCCCCACTCACTGGATAACCACAGTGTTTGCTGAAGAGAATCCCACTTTTAAAAAATACACTTACCAAAGTAATTTCCTGTTAATGAAACTTTGTCTAAATGACCCAGAACACTGGTATTTTTGTTTGTTTGTAAATGAAAGAGGTAATTGTTTACTGATGAAGCTGTTTCTGAAAGCTTCTGTGCTGTAAGCATAACTAAATACTGCCAGATCATTTTGCTCTCCATTAGTCTTATCTCTTTGTCCTAGCACGCTCCAAAACCTTATTAGGCTTTTCCCCCAAGGTAACTGTTGAAACACCATCTCAAAGCCATCATTTACATGGCATAGATCCTAGATGTGGTTTACTCCAAATAAGGTGTGTTGCATAAGCATTTGCCTCCTATTTAGTGCCACTGAAATAACTGAAAAGAAAATATTGAAGGGATCAAATGCATTCACTTGTATTTTCAAAGAATAAACATGCAAGGACTAGAGTGAAAAAAACACACAGTAATGCACACTGAGTCCTTGTTGATACCATTCATATTTTCAAGGTTCTCACAAAAGCTGTATACAGGGGGATTTGGCTTTGACCTTAAAGCAGCTTTTGTGTCCATTACTTGTAGTCAGAAGATGCTAAAATTGTTGGAATATTGATAGACTGGAATGAAAAAGAAAATGTTTTTGTTCTTTTTGTTTTTTGTTTTGTTTTTTTTAACTGAACCCTCTGTTAAGTAAAAATGTTTCATGTCAGGGCAGCGTATTTGAACTCTTATTTTTAATTCAGCCATCCTCACAATAATGCCATGCAGAGGTCAGAGGAAGCCTAGATAATGTATCAGCATATTTACTGAACATGCATGTTCGGAGCACACACAATATTGCATCTATTGATAACACAGAATGTCTGGGCATTTAGATCAGTTAAAGGTACCAGCATCTTTAATAATTCAGTCCTTATCTCTTGTCTACACCAACTGACTTTGCAAGACATCACGTAGCATTATCAGGTAAAAAACTTGGAGGACCTGGATCAGATCAGAGTAAAAAAAAAAAAACACTTTGTGAGAGCAAAGAAAGCAGCAGCCTTAAATTTTAAAGTCTGGCTACAGACAAACTGCCTTTTGTTTTGCATGCTGCGACTGCAGCAAACATATCTGATTCTAGCTGTCTGATTAGTCAAGACTGTGGCAGATGTAGTTATCTGAGATCAAAGTTGAAATCATGTGTAGCGCTGCATGCCAGGAGAACTTAAGCTTCTACACAGTTTAAAGCAAACCTGAAACAAGAAGCAATTTAATTAAAAAAATAAAGAGAAGAGAAAAAAGCAGAAGGAATGTCTACCTTCAAAGAGACAACCCAGTAAGCCCTCCATTTCAGCCAATTACCTTACAAAGCAAACCAGATTTTACCAGTAACAATGATGCCCTACAGTGAAAAATGAAGCAAATTCATAAAATGGCAGACTTAATAGTGATTTAAAAGCCACCTTTGTCTTCTGAAATGAACATATACATAGTATGTATAGTTATTGAAAAATACAGAAAAGCCCAAATGAAAGACAAATGTAAGGAAAGGCAAGTTCAAATTATTACCTCTAAAATAGAGCACTAAAAGTCAAGACATTGTTTTTGTACAGAATTCCACTGCATTTTTTTTATTCTCTTAGAACTGATCAGAAAGCTGCGTTCTGGTTCATAAGGCTCAGATGTGAAACAAAAGTAATCATAAATAATGTTAAAATGTATTCTAAAATTCTTGTTTACTGGGACTTGATGTTTAGAAAGGCTGTAAAAGATTATGGATACTACCACACACAACTATATTTCAAACTGTTTCCCAAAATTTTGCTGGACCAACCACAGAATGTCACTCTTTCAAGGATATGTTGTGCAATGTTACAACTGTGTGCCAGAAGGATCTAAACTACTGCAGATGACTGAATCCATTGAATAGATGCTCTTTATTCAGTCTCTCCATGTTTTTGCATGGGTATTAACTAGCTTTGGTATGAGGCCCGTCCATTGTCTGCTCGCTCTGCCCATCCTTGCATGATATGAATGAAGATTAGTATGGATAGTCTGAATGAACCACCCAGGGTCTGGTGTTAATACGTTGCAGCAGGAAATTATATGATGTCACTGCATGTATAAGTAAACTAAATGAAACACAATGCAAGAGTTGAATTCAATATGGCTAAAGCCGGTTGTAAAAGATGTTGAATGAAGGACAAAGGCAGCCTGTTAAAATCAATATGTCCACTTCCTGTTTTAGTGCATGCACAGTTTTTCAAGGCCACACAACTGAGCATTCTTTTTATCTTCTGCTCTCCCTCTATGTTTGTGTGACACACCAAGAATGATTCATGTGGGATATCCAACAAACAATGCCATTATAATTTGTCATTTCTGCATGCTTGGCTCTCTCACTTGTGGTGGAGATTTGGCAAGGTCATCGGATTCACCTGACCTGCTGTAAGGCAGCACAATGAGGAGCAAAAGGATAATACACATGACACGGATTGAAATGGATTGCAGTCTTATATTCCCAGAACAGCACTCCAACAAGCTGATAGCTGACTGCACATAGCAGCTACTCCTCATCGCTTCTGTTTTCTTATTAAACCCGCTGTATCCTCGCTGTGCAAAGCAGTGTGGAAACAGAAGCCACAATAGTGTTAGAGCAATGCCATGTGACCAAATGAAGCTCTAATCAAACAAAGAAGTATCTGTGAACAAGTGCTTGAGCTTACAACCACCCTGTACTATTGACTCTAATTAAGACCACATTTTGCTGAGGTCAGGGAGGGGTTTTAATTTAAAAACCATTAAGTTGTGCGCATAGTCAGGACTTGTGTGGCATCAAAAGCAACTATCATTTTAATTAAGTCTTATCTTTACCCAATTTCTCTGGCACAAGACATCGTCATAAATTCTAAATAACAACTTTAAATAAAATGAACGTTACAAAAGGTACTGACTTGTGAACTCAGCAGTAATTTGTGTTGGGGTGGAAAATTCTGGAAACTGAAACAGCATTTACCTATCGCCTAGAAATGGTAACAAATGGGATATACAGGACATTGTGGACTATATATTTCATGGTTAATGACATTGTGCTGAAGTTTTTGTTCTCAATCATAAAATTGGTTAATAAAGTCTTCAAAAAGCATTGCTTTATGCTGCATGATTGTCTTTTTGGCAATAGACAATATTGTAGGAATATTTGTATTGTCAAGTAGGCTGTGTGTGTGAAAAGTCTGATGAACAGAAGAACCCATTGCTGCTTTCACACTTGCACGAGCATTTGATACTAGACAGGAACAACATCACGTGTTACTTGTATCTTGAGTGATGACACTCAGTGCTTTCAGTGCATTGTCATTTGTTGCCTTATATCCAATATCTTAACAGCATCCCAAATTGATGTTGAGGTAAAGAAATTATCTTGTTCAATCTTCTTATGAGACTCAAAAGCTGTCATAGTAATCGTGAGAGCTTCTGTTAGGTACACAGCAAAGTGCCACTTTCATCCCTAGTGGCCTGCAACCCCTCCATGCATACAGATGGGGAGCGGAGAAAAGAGCAAGAGCACATTAGTAAACAAAGCCAATGTGGCTCAGTGAAGTTCAGCTTCTCATTAATGTTAACACTTTCCTCTAAAAGTGCACTATACAGAATATTCTTAAAATACTGACCATCACATAACACACAGTGGCTTGTCTTGATTCTATTTATTGCTATCATAGTCTTAGCCCAATTTGACTCAGCCTTTAACATCAATCTCCAATTGGTATGGAATACAGTGGCCACTTGCCATATGCCTCATTCATTGTTTTCTTTGTTTCATTCTTTAACTGCTTGTTCTTCAACATGTTTGACAGGATGTGTGTATATTAAAAATATGTTTCTTTACAGTAATACATTTTTATTCTGTGAAGTTGTATTGTGGGTAGACTGGACATTAATTAATTAATCAATTTGCTATTCCGTCTTAAGTACAAAGAGGTATTATATGTTGATATGGGAGAGCACTAACTGTTTGGCATGCTACCTTGGGGGATATTTATCCAGAACTCATGCATAGAAGTCTTTAGCATATTATAGCTGTTAATTCTTCATATTCTGTTGATAGATTTTTTATTTCAATATTTTAAACTGTTGAACTAAGACCTTTATATGTTTTACATTAAAGAAACGCCCTGCAGCCTTTAAAAGTGGTGAACATTAATTTAAAATGATTCACTACTGGATTTTTGTAAAAATCTACAAGTTATTGATGCTTCTTTTAATTAAAGACATCAGTGTAAATCATTACAGGTAGAGGTCAGTATGACATTTTAAAATGTCAATTTTGATGGTTCTAGACTTTGAAGTAAGACTTTGAATGAATGAATTGTCATCATTTCATAAATTCTCGTATGAAATATAAAGGTGAAAGACATTCTGATCTACTGACTCTGTCCTATTTCACAGGGTTTAACTGGTGACTGGCTATTTATCAGAGCGCATAGTCACGTGATTACTTTTTTAATGGAAAATCAGAAGTATCCAACCTCAATTTATGGTTTTCACATTCTACTCCATAATAATAATAATAATAATAATAATAATAATAATAATAATAATAATAATAAAAACAGATTTGCACACACGGCGCAAATCTGTATGTGTAAATATAAGGAATTTATATTTACAGCAGATTAACACAATGTTGTTGTTTTTTGTTGGTTCCTTTTTTTTGGGGGGGGGTGGAATTGTGAAATACAGGACCCATTTGATGGAATTCATCTTAAGAATAACATTTTTGAGGATGATAATTTTTTTCTTACAGCACCATTCTATTCATTTGAAGTTGTCCTTGACCTGAAAAAACAGAGAAACAGTAATCTCATTTGAGAACACTTGGTCACTTGAATCATCAAACCCTACGTCAACAAAAATCATGCCTCAAGCACTTCTTACCGTGGGAGGAGGGGCAAATGTGAAGCTCCGAAGTAATCATAAATCGTACTCTGATGGGAACAGTTTGAATGAAATGACTGTGAAATTGACCAATTTCGTTTTTGTTTTTTTGTTGCCTGTGCTCCCTAGGTGGTCCCATCTTATACCAATGAAAGCTAAGATTGTAATATCATTTTAAATGCCTGTTTCCTTGCTGTGGTAATCAGTCCCCTAAGAAATAATTATTTTCATCTGACCAAATAAAAGTGTCCTCTATATACGCCCCTGAAAGATGCACGGTGGTTCCTGAATCCGTTTGTCCATTAACTGTATGAATATGCGAGCCCTGCAGGCTGCAGACCATATGCTCCACATAATACATGCAAGTGATGCTACCTGGCGATTAGAGAGAACGAGAGAGAGAGAGAGAGAGAGAGTACTCCAGGAGCTAAACAAGAGAGAAGATATTAGAGCGAATTCAGCCTTTTGTTTGAGTATTTGCAGCTTTAAATATTGTCCCCCGTGCAGCACCAAGGAAAGAAAACACCGAGGGAGAGGAGGAAAAAATATATAGGGAGTCTTGGCTGATGCATCTGTGCAAGAGCATCCATTTCACGGCGATTACAGTTCGAACCTGAGGAGACGGTGCGCATTTCTTTGAGAAACACGGTGCTTTTCTCTCTCCTCCGAAGTCATTTTCCTAGAGCGGCTGGCGGACGCAAAGACACGGTTACGGGATTTCATAACGAGGCTTTTCGTTTGAAGCAAAAGCAGGTCGAGCGCAGTTCCAGCAGGCTATACTGCGTCTTGTTTGTGGAGTGGAATTTTGCGGTCCCTAGCTCAAAACGCAAAGGGGAATATCAGACATTCAAGTTCCCTTGGAAGTTGCGCAGTGATATAAAAACATGGGAATTTGTGGTTATCTGGCGGTGTCTGGGAAATGCCTTGTCGTCATCGGACTTAAATTGTTGTTCCTTGTACCTGCAGGAGTTCCAGCTAGAAGCGGGGATTCTGTATTAAAGGACAACATCACCGTCAGACAGGGAGACAGCGCCGTCTTAAAGTAAGTCTCGGATTATATTTCATTGTCACATCACTAATATGATTTCCTCTTGTGCAGCACGGGAACTGATTCCGTCTTTATAGCTTCTATGTCTTGGTCCGAACAGCTAATCAAGCCCGGTACTACATGAGTTACTAAAGGTCACCATAACCTATATAAGAACGCACTAGTGCTTGTTTGTTTTAAAGGTGCACATGCAGAAGATAAGTTATAGCATGCCTAACTCGGTGTTTAGCCCATTCTGCTCATTGCCCTTGAATGTTATTGATCTTACTGGTTAATGTCTTGTTGAGGATGCACAGAGCTGAGGTGCTCAAATTGAAAATTAGGAGGGGTTGCGTACCCTACTATTGATTTGCTCATGTGATACAAATACAAATGCAATTATGACTTATTTTCATTTTATTCATACTCTTTGTGAAAAGCTATGTGTTGTTTTCATCTTTTAAGAACTTTGAGTGGTTAACAGTGTTCTTATCAGATTTAACACTTGTATATTTGAACCTGTGTTCTATTATAGCACTCCAGCATATGATTTAACTATGTGTCAGTGTTGCATTTTATGATATTTTATTTTTTCTCATCTCCCCACTCTGCACTGTGAGATTATTTTATTTGAGTGTTGCTGGCTTGCTGTTCATTTTGTTTCAGAATAAAGCAGGTGCGGTGTTAGAAATTCAGAATCCCTGTGAAAGAATGACAGATAGGGTACGGTACATTTGCCTACCCACATGAATACATACATAAATACACACCAATATGTAAACATAAATGATATGTATTTATTAGATTTTATAGATTGGTGACATATGTAGAGAAACGCATTAATCCAGTAGCTTTGTTTTCTGACATTGTTTGGGTCAATAGTTTTTAAACTTTCACACATTGTTAACAATTAAAAATAATTAATATGGATCCTTTTCTTATGTGAGAGTCACTTGTGAATCATACTTAAGTAGACAATTTAGAATTTCATTATCTCTGCCAAAAATCGGTCTGTTCTGAAAAGATAAATAAAAGCAAGCAAGTCATTCATGTTTCAACTCCAATGGCTCTTTTACTTACCTGTGAAGCACGCCACTTTGCTGGAGAAACCACTGCCTACAAGCTTTAAGAGTTCATCTTTATCAGACTGCGATGAAACATTTCTATGTTAAAAGGGGTGGTCAATTCCATAATTATAAGGGAGCCTTCATGCTTTTTGGATGTGATTATGAGTGATTTGATGAGGATGAAAATATTGCAAATTATATACTATGGTTGTCATATTGACTTGACATTGACTTGATTTACATCATTTCCTCTGGGATTTACAAAGTTTACGCAGTAAATGGTCTGTATTTGTATAGCGCTTTACTTGGTCCTAAGGACCCCAAAGCGCTTTACACTATACACAATCATCCACCCATTCACACACTGGCGATGGCAAGCTACATTGTAGCCACAGCCACCCTGGGGCGCACTGACAGAGGCGAGGCTGCCGGACACTGGCGCCACCGGGCCCTCTGACCACCACCAGTAGGCAACGGGTGAAGTGTCTTGCCCAAGGACACAACGACCGAGACTGTCAATCGGACTGCCGATTACAAGACGAACGCCCAACTCTTGAGCCACGATCGCCCCGTGGCTTTTAACTTTTGTACTTTTGTACTTTTAACTTTTTACCTACCTGTATCTAGAAATTAGATATTTTTAAATTTAGTTTGAATGAGGATAAAATTGTAATAAATACAGAAAATGAAATGCTGAAAGTCTGTGACAGTAAGCACATGAAAATAATGTAATCTGTAAATGTGAAGAAGGAAGCATATGAAGAAAAATGTTTCTGCTGCAGATGTAAGTATAATTCACAAGCAACTCAATAGACACAAACTTCTGTGGCTATGTAATTATGTAGTAAAATTCTTATGTTTATATGTTATGGCTCAGTACCTTTGGTTGTCAGAGTAGGGCAATAGAGTTCAAATGACTCTAGGCTGCCTGACATGAGGTACTTGGACTAGAATTATTGTAATGTCTTTTGGACGCTATAGTATGTGGAAGGTCATCATGTGTCATACACTGGTTGCACCCCTATGTAGTCCAAGATGGAACTCTGCCTAGTCTTCATCTTTTCTCCCCTGTTCTACTCTGGTAATCTTTTAGTCATTTCTAGCCTGTATAAATGTGCGCTGCCCTTCCCTGATTAATAGAACTTGTTAAGTAGCCTGTTGGATTAACTAAAACCAGCCATTTCATACTCCTCACGCTGAATGGTGACTGGCTGAAATCCACTAGCTCCTTTGTCATGCTGATGTCAAGCTGCAAAAGGTTGTGACTGTAGCAGATGTTAGGTTTTTGGCTCCTTAATATTCTCCTTTTCCTATCCTAACATGTACACCCCACAGCAGAGAAGTCATCAAAGAACCTGTTGCACTGCCATGACCCCAAGTTCAATCTTTAAAAGAGAGGTTTAGAAATTGAACCAAAAGCTGACAATAGAGTAACCCTGTGCTGCGCCACAGTGTATCCAATACACTGCCCTTGAGCAAGATGAGCTGTCAGTGAGCTAGTCAGTCCATAATGTAGGAAACCATGCCATCCACATGCATTGCTTTGAGCTTTCCCCCAAGCAGGGGCCACTGGATGATGATGAAAGCAACACAGAAATAATTCTCCTCCGCCTTGCTGGCTTCTGTGGGTGGGAATAAGGCCTGTGGAGCTGCTATGCGATGGCATTGTCCATGTCCACATTTGACAGCTACATGCCTAGAGCACCCTGCAAGGCTGATGCTGTGAGCCCCCTCTGCCTTGCCTGTGATGAGCCTCATCAACCAAATGGCAAAGATGCAGAAGCTTGGAAGGACAGCAGGTGTTGAGATTTGGACCTAGAGAGGTGGACCAGGAGCAGCAAGTTTTGGACTGGAGGCAGAGGATGAGGGCAGCTGTGGAGCTGACCTCTGATTTGATTGTTTCATTTGACATGAATGGCAACACTGTCTGTGTATTTATTAAACAGTCATTTAATAAGATTAAAACACTGCTACAATTATATTCTAATAACACATATTTGCAAATAAATTATAGCACTGAGAAACTGCATATTTGGGGAAATGCATTATTGCTTGGAAGGCAGCCATGATCTCATTTGTTGCATTTTCCTGACAGTGAATTTCTTCAGGTTATCAAAGTTGTCCTAAAACAAGAAATTCAAACAATGATACATTCCAAACTGAACCAGAAAGTGTTTCTATCTCACATCAGGAATCAAATATAGTGATGCGAGCCAAGTGACAGCAGCAGGTTGTCAAGAGTTAAAAGCTTTTATTCCAGGGAAAGTACAGCATTAATGTGATTCTGGCAATACATTTTAAAGGAACGATTGCTGCTTCCGAGCTGTAGGTAGAAGAATTCCTCAAAGGTTATTTTGCTTCGACTAAGCTTTAATATTAAGACAGTCAAGGGCAACACAAAGCAGTATCATTCTGACATAAAGAAAGCCACTGCCAGCGGGAACTTCAGAAGATGTGAGCAGCAGAATAATTAGCATCATTCAGCTCAGCTTTAGAAGCAATATGACTTTTTTCCACAAATACACAGATCACCACGAAAAAAAAATCCCTGGGTTGCACATGTTAGAGAAACAAATCAGTTTAAAGCCAGTATGTGTATATTATACAGGTATGACTGTCTTTAAGGTAGAATGTGCAGCTGCTGGTAATCCCAGCATTTTTGTACAAGCATTTCTCTTTTCTTTCTGAATAATAATATAATACTGTGTTGTCAAAAGGTATTTACCCCCTATTCTGATTTCTTTTCTTTGTTTTGTTTTTTTGTAAATTTGTCACCCTTACATGTTTCAGATTACCAAACATATTTTCATATTGGACATAGATAAGTTGAATACATAGAAATTCAGTTTTAAAATGACAATTTCAGGCAAACTTACCTGAGCCTATTCAAAGAAGTAATTGTCCCCCAAACCTAATAACTAGTTGTGCTACATCAATGAGTCTTTCATATCAATTTGGCCAACTCGTCTTTGGACAATTGTTTTCAGTTGAGGCACATTGGAGGGTTTTGAGCATGCATGGCCTGTGTAAGGTCATACCAGATCATCTAAAGTGGATTTAAGTCTAGACCATTTAAAGCCATCTCTTTTTAGCCAGTCAGAAGTGGTCTTGCTGGTGTGTTTCAGATCATTGTCCAATTGCATAATCCAAGTGGACTTGAGCTTCAGGGCAAAAACTAGGGCCCAGACATTTTTTTTCTGGAATTTCTGGTAGAGAGCAGAATTTATGACTCCATCAACTATAACAAGGTGCCTAGGTCCTAAAGCAACAAAACAGCCCTAGAGCATCACACTACCACCACCACATTTGATTGTTAGAATTATGTTCTTTTTAGAAATTGGACAGAACTTTTCCAAAAACCAAAAACTTTTGTCTTGTCACTGCACAGAATATTTACCCCTTTGGAGATCTTGAAGATGTGTATGTTTTTTGGCAAATTTGAAATGAGTCTTTGGGTAAAAATGGCGTACATGGGAGAGTTCCACGCACAAAACACTCCTGGCGAAAAATAACACAGTCTCCTTTTTGTTAAATCTGAATACTGAGCTAAACTCAGGCAAGTGAGGCTTGCAGTCCTCGGTTCTTTTGTGACTTCCTGAATGAGTTGTCAATATGCTGTTAGAGTAATTTTGTTAGGCTGGCCACTCCTGGGAAGGTTCTCCACTCTTGAAGGTTTTCTTTATTTGTGGATAATGACTCAGTAAAGATTACTGGATTCCCCAAGCTTTAAAATGCATTTGTAACCCTTTTCACACTGACTTTGCTTTTCAACTGAGCTTGAGTTTAATTTTTTTTCTTAATAAATGAAACGTTCATTTAAAAACACCTTGTTTAACAAACAAAACAAAACAAAACAAAAAAACATGATTTGGGGAAAATTCACATTTTGTGTGTTATTTGCAAAGAAAAAAAAAATTCTCAAAATATAAATGGAAATAAATCTCCAAGGGAGAAAATAATTTTTACAGCACTCTATCTGCTTCTACTTGTTTAGTGAATGACTTGTGGCAGTCATTAAGTACCAAGATAAGTGCTTGTGTTGCATATTGCGATGGACATAGTAGGCAGTAGTACTGTGAAAAATTTGGAACAATATTACCAGTTCTGGAGCCAGAGAGCACTATATTGCACTGCCAGTGGCTCAGTGGACACTGAATGGAGAGTAAAATAGTGTACTAACAATATTTATTTACAATTAACAACCCATTCCTGCATGTGTTTATGCTTATTACGTTCATGGTGCTGGTTTGGAGGTTGTACTGCATGAATGTACCATATACTTTAAAGCATAATTGTAAAATATGTTGAGTTAGCAGTAAGATTAGAAAGGTTCTATATAAATGAATATAATTTACAATTTACCTGCTCTATAAAAACATGTACAGAAGGCTTAGTCATACTACCTTCAGGCTAAAGCACCTAACTAGACTTCCTAATGCCCATTGAAATGCCATGGCTAGTGAACTGAGCAGTTTGTAATACATAGCAGGTTTACATATCACCATGCCAGCTGTTGTTTCATGTAAATAATTACTGAAAGTAAAAAACAATAAAGAATTCGAATTACTTTAAATTGAGAGTTTTTGTAATAAATGTGAGGAACACGTGATTTTTATCCACAGCACTCATGCTAAGCTACAATTCTTATCAAGTGTTTCTCAAGTTATAGTTAGTAGTTGAAAGACACCTCTGTGGCACAAGGTGTCACCATTCAATTATTTTCACCTGCAAGTGAGGAGCTCCACTGGTAGGGCAAGCCTTGCATGTGATTTACACTATCCTGAACTAGTGAAAACCCAAGGACAACAGAATATGGCTGACATCTGAGTTACTGCTGGTTGTTTATTTAACTGTAGAGTGTTTCACGGCCATTTGGTAGTGTCATTTTGTTTGTATCTTTAACTCTACGTGAGATGTTGCTCTTTGGTGTATTCCCAAAAGTTAATTCTGTTCATCTGGATGTAGCATTTTCAGTGGGATTGTTTTTTTCCCCACTGAAAACGCTACATCCAGATGAACAGAATTAACTTTTGGGATCTATTTACCTGGATGATTGAGCATGCATCAAGACACTTTGGTGTATTCTTTGGTGTATATTCAGCTACCCAAATCGAATCACTTTAATGATATGGGATTTGTCCATATTTAAAGGTTATTCTTTCTCATCTCTGTTTGCACTGGCAGTGATGAGAATACAGTGGAAATGAATGGGTCACGCAGGATGGACCTACCCTGTTTGATAACCACAAACACTCTGCATCATTCATGCCTTTATTTCCTCTGTGTTCTGCGAGTCACTGTTGATATTCATGGCAGTGTTTTTGGGATGCAGTCATCCAGCTGATATTTTATGAGACACTGATTGGAGGTCTGGCTGGAATCTGTTTGAGTAGGTAGGTGGTAAATCCTGTTTTAGATATAACCATTATCCTTGAGGAGAGCTCTGTCTCTGGCTTAAGTCTCATTATCAATGAGGGGTAAACATGAAGTCATTGTTATTCTGCTTCAGAAACCTCTGAAAATATCAACGGAGAGCTTCTGCTTTCCTTCACTGCCACTGAATATTTCACTGACAGACCATTTGGAATATGGCTCGCTGTGGCACTTCTCCCAGCTCGATAGATGAGCAGCAGATATGGCTAAAACACTGTGCGGCTGACCCTTGGCACATTCTCTGTTTTAGCATTGTATAGTAAAGTGTGGAGAAATGAATGGTATGATGTCAGGACTGTCTGAACAAAGGTGCAACTTGGGAACTGGCACAACCTTTTTTAAGATGTCATTTGAATTGTCTTTTGTACCAAGTAAGGTTGGGTGACTCACTATATATGTTTACAGTGAGACATTGTTATGTCTGACATCAGGCTGTCTTATGGGGTATTACTACAAAAGCAGTAGTTGGGTTAAACAACTTGTTCTTCCATTGGTACATAAGGTACAAATAACTGTTGTAATAGAAATATAATATTCCAATTGCTCAGTTTTAGAAACTATTGCAGACACTTCTTAAAATACATGTTAATTAGGTCTATATAAATACAAATATATTTACTTTTTCTCATGGTTTTTATTTCAGTCCCTTGTCCAGAGAGCTTAAGGTTATTTGTGTTGACCTCAGTGTTGTGAAACTATTGACTGAATTTTGGTATGCTTTTTCAGATGGAAATTTCTAACACGTAGTCTACGAACTTTATGTGCTGAAAAATGAACAGGAAATCTGGGATTAAATTAAATGGAAAATCACTATCATTTTTAAGGTCAAGTGTTTAGTAAATTAATCGATTAATGAGTTTGCATTTTCTGGTATCCAAAGAGGTTTTGCTGGTGCTGTTTTGTGTTTTAGAAATAAAAATGTAATATCTTGAAGTCTTTTAGGTTGGATAATACAGGACATCCATAATATTATTCCATAGACTAAAGAATATTGACTCAACGATGACTAAGGGGTAACTAATGTACCAATAGCTGAGAGATTCTTCAATAATTATAGTTAGTCATAGCTCTAATACTTATTTGATTATTTATTTGATTTCTGCCATAGATATGACTATACAATAATGCTGCATCATAGTATATTTTGTTTACTGCAGTTATATGCTTGCAAAACACATACTGGATATGGATATTATACATTTGTTTTGCAGTGATCACTGCAGTTGTATGAGACTGAGAAAGCTACTCATAATTATTTGTTATCCTCGTCATCCAAGGTGGAAGTGGATCTTAAAGCATTTTTACTGCTAAACAAAGACATCAAGACATGTAGAACTGACCAAAAGAACTCCAGTATATTGAGCAGTCTTCATGTTATTATATGTTTGCACAGTACTTAAAATGAATACTTACTGGGCTGGGAATGTAGTGCACGCAGAATGAAGGGTTGATTTCTAGTAAAAGGTGTATTTGTAATTGTGGCCATAGGCTTATCTGTTATTCAGTAGAAACTATCATTTATTTTGGCAGGCTTTTACTTATTCCCAAGACAAAACCATTGAGTCACCAATGGAAATCATCGGCCTGGAGAAACATTTGAGGCAAGAAACACTGGAATGCTAAACTTCCTATTCTTTTCCTGCATAAATGAGCCCCATACATTATTCAAAGCAAAGGAACTCCTTGACTGAATAAGTATCCATGGCCCTGTGAAACTACACTATATATGTGTAGGCTTCAATCAGTCATGACTGTTGCGCCATCTAGGAAAAAAGACAGCCAAAGCAACAGTAGCTTAATTGTGTAGAATTACTTAAAGCTTGTGCCATTTTTCATAAGAAAGAAATAGAAAAAAAATATTTATGATTCATGCTACTTAGACCTCTTTGCAGTCCTACAGTGGGTTTTTTTTTTTTTTAAGTCAGCAAGTCATATCTCATGATTGTAAATATCATTTAACTACCTCCTGCCTCTCTGTCAACTTCTTGTTTAATGTTCACAAGTTCACAGACGTTGACTTAAAACGCTGTACTGCACTATGAGTACACTATTAGGAAGGTAGTCACAGCTAAAAATGGTATCAGGAATATGAGCGGACAAGGACGTATTAAAATGGAAAGCCTAAGGGTAGGCTAACAAGCATGGAGATGCTAAGCTCTCTCTTCAGCCATTTTGTTTTCTTTCATTCAGTGGAACAAGTGTTAAGTTTGACCTATATGGATTCAGACATATATGGACAGAAAATGCATTGTGTGGCAGTAAAATATCTTCTAAATCCAGATATATTAATTAGTGATCTTTAATTCTAGTCTTTATACCATTCTCAACACTCAATGGGGTAAATGTCATGTAGATCATGTCATCAAGGTGAAAACCTCTGGATATTGCAGATACTGAGGGTCAAGTTCCGATGTCGCACTCACCAGTAGTCCACCAGGCTTGCATTGGTTTTCCTTTATCACAACCTAGGCATCCATCTTGAGGAAGGTTGAGTTGAGTTTCAGCATCCTGTGTTGTCGTAAATCACTGAGATAGTCATTAATTTTTAATACCCAGAAACCTATGCGCCGTGTTGCAGTCCAACTAGATTCTCCACTAGTGAGAGCCAGCCACATCCATTACAGCCTGTCTTTGCTGTCCCCACCTTGTGCATGTTTGGGTGCATTTTTCTTTCTGATATCATTAATACTCATCAGGAGCACCTTCCATTCATGCCACATTCTGCCAGGCAGTTTACGCTCTACTACTTTCACTCTCCTACCTACCTTTTCCATATTGTTTGTAGCACATCTCTCTTACTCATCAATTGAAGCAAGCATTGAGGAAAAGTAATATAATATGATGTATACATTTATGTATGAAAGTGTGGTGTATAAGAGTATTTTTTCTGTGTGATAAAATTCCTACATCATCAGGTTTAAGTCCAGTGGCACAATTTACCTGAATGTCTTATTACTCTAAGAAAGTTCAGTTACCTCCACTTCTTGTCGCTTTTCCAAAATTCCAAATGTTGGAATTTTTGATTATGATCTATTTGCTGTTTTTCCAATCACAAAAGCAGCTTTTTATGAAAAAAAAGTGGCCTTGAAATTTAAACAGCAATACTGGTAAGATTTGCAATGCATATAGACAAGGTAACTATAGTACTCATTACATAGATTGCATTTACCACTATTATCTGTTTGTGCATGAGTTTTCTTTCATTTAAAATCTATTTGAAATCAAAATATCATCATTGAGAGTTTTGTTTTTTAGTTTGTCAGTTTTCAAGGAGAACTAAAATGTACTTATGAAATCTCCATGTCTGCCTGTCTGTTTACATGTGTGCTGTGTGAACACAAATAATATATTACATAGGAATACAGTATAGAATGTCAACCTCTAAAGAAGAGGAGAGGTGGTTAGACTTAAGAACATCAAGTTGCATATATTTGCAAAAATAATGAGTAAAATCTGATTCTCTCCAGTTTTAACCTCTTTAGGGTTTTAAGACAAGAATTTGATTTAGAAATTTTCTCGATATGCATATAAGCACAAGTTGATTATATATTTATTAATGAGGAATGGTACTTGTCCTTTTCTTGTATATTTTCTCTTTTAGGAATGGAATGCTGAAAAAATAGGGCATTCTCTCTAGGGGCAATACAAGTCATATTAGAAAGCTTGCGTATGTGGTGTCAGCACACTCTTTGCCTGTTAATATAAGAGGGTACAGGGTTTGCATTTTGAATCTGCTTTTTGCACCTCTGGAAACTTTTTGGTCATAGCAGTCAGAGGCACCTCAGAGTTACCACTCAAGTAGAAACCAAAATGTAAAACCAAAACCAAAATAACTTTTCACTTTGCAGTTATTCCCCAATAGAGGTGATTGTTACTTGTTGCAGCCGCGAGCACAGCGGAAAAGGATTTTCATCATTGGACATTTATCTGAAGTAATGCCATATAAGCTGATGAACTGTTAATTAATGTAGCTCTTGGAAACTCCAGCATTATATCCTTAGTTCATTCCGCTCAAGATCTCTACTCCCTCATTGAGACATCTCTGACCATCTGTCACAACAAAGTATTGGCCTCCGGTGACCTGGCAAATCATTTCTAACTCTCCCGTCTCTCCTTGAGTCCTGGATCTCAGCCGTCGGCCCTCTACCAAAACAGATCCCCCTAATGGAGGAATATGCCAGGGAAATGCGCTTCCCATTGATTCTGTTCCCTGGCTAATGCTGCTTCAAGGATAGTGCGGCTCAGCTATACTTAGAATCAAGTATGGGGTTGACATAATATTTTTCTGTTGCCTTCAAAATGCTCAGGGTAGTATAGTGATAAGACTTAACTAATACTACTGGAACAACTTCAGCACAAACCAAGCAGCTACATTCATCAATTACCAACAGAATGCAGTAAATATGGCTGTAAATGAGCCTTAACTGTCAGCCTTAGCTTATAAGAAGATGTGATGCGAAATGTCACAGATCTTGTCACAGATCTTACACACATCTCAGTAACATGCATGTCAATGCCTGAAAATAACTCCCTTTTGTAAAAAATATATTGACCAATGCAATCAAAACTAGTCTTTTTTTTAATATGTTTTAAGGTAGAACATTAATTTGAGTAGAGGTGAGGCACCGATCTTAGAAAATGCAGGGTCCCTGCAGTGTCCCACTTTAATGCACATAGTGTTTACTGTATGTTTCTGACTTAGGCACTGGAAATCGATAAGTGGCCCTAATTTATTATTACAACCAGATTTCACTGTCTGAAGACAAGGAAGGAAGGAGGGAATTTGTCTCAGTCGGCCAGCTGATGGTGCTCATTAATATGGATAAAAATGACTAGGAGTCATCTGGGAAGAATGTCATACCACATTAGACAAATAAGTGGTTGAAACCACTGGCTGTAATTAATTGATTCGCTTCAGATTGATCCCCTTCCCCCACCTCTTTGGGAATCATGTTCAGAATTTGTGCAATTATGAAATGTTAAATATTCCAAGCAAATGGAATACAGGAATACATACACACACACACACACACACACACACACACACACACACACACACACACGCAGTAACCTCCAAAGCCAATGGTTCTAGCAGATACCAGGAACAACAGCCACGCTCTTTGTCGAGAAAAGCGCAGTCCTAGGAACAGCAAAGATACTCTGCAGGACACCCAAGCTCGAAGGCATCTGGTAGTGAACCTGAGCTTGGAGGATAAAAACCGCCCCGCAAAGGGTGAGAGAGGAATTTATTTTACATATATAGTGAGCACAAGGCCCTGCAGATAATGTTGGGTCCTCGAACCATCTGCACGTTTTGAAAGAAGGAAGTTATAATTTAAGGGGTTTTTGTAACTTTAAAAAAGGGAAGGCACGTACTACAAGAAAAAAGCTTTTGTGTTTCTGTTCATGGAGTGAAACTGTGGAACAGTCTGAATATGGAATTAAAGCAATGTCCAAACATAAAACAGTTCAAAAAGAGTTATAAAAATATGATCTTCTCGAACTATAAAGAAAGGGAAAATATTGAAATTGAGTGAATGTCTCTATTAAAAGAAATTCATGATGTGATATTATAGTATATCAGAAATCTGTTCACTATTTTTATTACAGATTATATCAGTAAAGAAGCTGACTAAATATTAACTGATTTTAATGTACCTGTATATTGTTTACATGTTTGAAATAAATTAACAATCAATCAATCAATCAATCAATCAATCATGTTATCTGATTGTTTGATCAGGGTGAACATTGAGACTAGTTGCTTCTCAGAGATCATTTTGTAGAGCGCTCACAGTTCTCATCCTGTTCCTCTTTGCTAAAAGGAGCGCATATTGCTCCTGCTGATGGGCTAAGGGCCTTCTATGGCTTTGTCCAGGTTTCCTAGAAAAACTACGTGTGTCCTAGAATGTAGTCCATGCTCTTGAGACTGTAAATCTTCTGCCAATGGTACATACCAGTAGGGCTGGGCTATCTCATACCGTTCATGGTGATACCGGTGTAATTTTGGGCAACGATAGGAAAATGAAATATCGCGATAGAATAGGGGTAAAACGCGCATGCGCAGTGCCTTTGTTTACATACGCACATGGCGGTGACGCAGAATGAGAAGGATCGTTGAATGATGAACCAGAATTGGTTTGTAAAAATGATGCAACTTCAGTGGTGTGGAACTGGTTTAGCTTTCGTCCGTCAGATACACAACAAAGCACTATTTTTGGTAGAGCATGCTAGCGGGCCGTCGTTATTACCGTGTTGTTTGGAAAATACGTCACACTTAAAATCAGTCCTTTGATTTTTTTAGAAAATTGTCAGTGCCCCTTATAATCCCGTGTGCCTTATGTATGACTTCTGGTTGTGTTTACTGACCTCGAAACGATTTTATGTACACGGCGCTCAAAAATCTGTCAATGTTTTAGTACGACTTTGCTAAGCTATGAAGCTGCACCGCTTGATGGATTGTCGGAGCATTACGGCTGTCGTAGGCAGGAGCCTCGCCGAGTGATACGTACTGCGCTTCAACATAATGTTACTGTATTGTGTGTGTATAACCTCTTTTTAAGTTTTGTGGATATTATACATGGTTATGCTGAGGATATGTCCATTGGAAATGCCTTTTGGTTAAACTGTCAGCAAGGAATTTGCACTGTTACATTTTTATATAACTTTAATGCACATAAAAAACAGCTGCTTGTTTAAGTGAAAATACATTGATGGGGTTTTTTGCACTAATAAAGTTGTGGAGTTGTAAAGTATTTTGTCTAGTGTCAATTATATCGTCAGTTATATCGTTATCGCAAATTTTCAAATGTATATCGTGATAAATATTTTTGGTCATATCGCCCTGCTCTACATACCAGCAATGACAGCAATGACACTGATCAAAGATAAATGCACAACAGTGACAAAACAGTCAGAAAGATGCAGAAGGAAAAAGAGTTAGTGGACAATTATTTCCAACTGAGGAATTGATGAGTAATTGGACATTGAAGATGAGGCTGGACAGCACAAACATCTCGTCCAAAAATAAATTGTCTCCACTCTTTTCTTGTAGTTTATTCCTTATAAATTTAGCTAAAAACGAGATACATCCTATTTACAGGAAGGTATTCCTGTGGAGATAGTGGATGAATTGTCTAGTGTTGTGAAAGTGTGCATGTGGCATCTCAGGCTGTTCATTTTTTTCATTTTTTTTTTTTTAATTTTGTAAATACCTAGCTCATACACAGGAGAAAATTTTATTTTTTTTTTAAATAGCTTTTTATTTAGTTGTGTTTTCTGCCCGTGCCCCAGAATAAAAAAGCCACTAGTTTCCCTTGCTGTAGGGACCAAGGGTTCAAGGTTTTTATTTTCTTATATTTCATATGTATTTATTTCATGATAATACTTTGCAAAAGCAAGCTTCACTATGAAGCTTCAGTACCAGTTTGCTAAAAATATATAATGGTAATTTATTCTCTGGCACAAAATCAATATTTATGAAAATGATGACTTCTTCAAAGAGGTATATGCCAAAAGACCATGTTCTAGTATATCTGTATCCAAAAGAAAGCCATCTGAGAGTAGTTTCATATTTCCCACAGCACAACAACTTTCACTGCACTTAGTTCGCGTTCATGCAGAATTCACACATGGGATATGCCACAGCATCAGTGGCTCATTGAAGAGTTCACCTACTTGGTCAAGGGCAAATTGACAGTGATAGCTGGAGGAGAGGAGAGTATTCAACACCCTTTACATGAGATGATGTGATACACAGAATCATGTATTGTTATTTTAGAGCAAGCTGTGAGAAAAGATAGCATGAATTTTAGTGCAAATCAAGAAACCACAAATCAGAAAAACTGAGAAGTTTTGGCATTTTGCCATACCTCAGACTGAATAACTGATTAATACTTGTTATTTATCTCTGGCTCTCTTCCACAGCATGTCTTTTGTCCTGTCTTCCTTCTCTCACCCCAACCAGTCGTGGCAGATAGCCGGCCCTCCCTGAGCCTGGTCCTGCCGGAGGTTTCTTCCTGTTAAAAGGACGTTTTTCCTTCCCACTGTGGTCAAAGTGCTTGCTCATAATGGGTCATATGATTGTTGGGTTTAATAATAATAATAATACATTTTATTTATAGGCGCCTTTCAGACCCTCAAGGTCACCTTACAGTAACATGTAAACAATACCATAAAAAACATAAGAAAAATGTATATATAGCAAACATGGTAGATAAAATTTAGACATAAACAGTCATAAAAGTATAAAAGCAAATATAAAAACTGAGCAAGGTTTTTCCCTGTATGTATTATTGTAGGGTTTACCTTAAAATATAAAGCGCCTTGATGCAACTGTTGTTGTGCATTGGCACTGTATAAATAAAACTGAATTGAATTAACCATATAAATGAATTCAACAAGAGTCCACACAAGAGTTTTCTGTTAAACCACTGCTACCCCATACAGCTACTTAGCTGGGTTAAAAAGTAACAGCATGTTTTAGTGGCAGCTGCTTGCTTGTTCTATTTTTCCAGTCAGTATGTAACCATCTAGTCATAAGGAAACTTTCCTACCCTGTGGAATACACTATCTTCTTACCAGAAAAATATTAGATAATAAATGTAGGTCCATCAGTTGGAAAACCAGCTACTGTAAAACCTTTCTGACATTCAGTGTTTAACTTTGAAAAATCAATAAAGCCAATTTAGCAGAAGGACTTTTTTGTTCATAATAAAAAAATCAGTCCACCTCAACTCAACTTGATTTTTGGTCTATTAACTCATAAAAGTGCTAACCTCTGCCCTGAGTACTTGCCATTGTTTATGTCCAAATAAACAACTTCTCTTACCAGTGCAGAGCAAACAAGTGATGTTGCACAACAATCAAGAACCAATTTAATTGTATTTAACATTAATAAGCAGCTTATAGTGTATCACTGCTGTATTGAAATGATGATTTTCATTTCAATGTTAAGAGTCTGGTTAACAGCTTTTGACAAAGCTTTTCATATTTGATGTTTTGCTTTTGAGTAAAAAAGTAAGATTGAATGTCAAGAGATTTAAATGCATTTATAGCAAACAAAGCTACATTGTCATGGTTGCAGGGGAAAAAGAGGACCCAAAATGCGGAGCTCAGGTTAGCAGGGTGAACAGTGCGTTTATTTACAGTGTCCAAGAGGTGTCACAAACAGTTAAAGGTGCTATCCAAATAGGTTTTTCAGTTAAATCCCCAAGTGCTCCTTCGTCTGTGCAACCCCGAGCGTGAGTTGTGTTTCCTGGTCCTCCTCTCCGAGCCAAACTCCTAGGTGAAGACAAAGCAAAACACAGAATTAGCAGAGCTCTTTAACCGACTATCAACTTCCCTTAAGTAACGAGTGCTACCAGCTTGGAATAATAATCCAACGTCAACATCATCCTTATATACCGCAGCTCTGGGATGGAGGCTGATTAGAAGCAGCTGGCAGAGCAATCAAATGCAGGTGAGGCCACAGCCGAGCGGCGGAGTGGAAGGTCGTCCGAGCCACGCCCTCCCCGGAAACGCGAACTTCCGTACACAAACCCCACGGCTGGGAGAGAGGAGAGACCGAGAGAAAATACACACAAAAATCCAGATTGCTCGGGGAGGACCGTACGACCGTGACATACATAAATCAATCATCTGACCCAGTTAATGGCCTCTCTTTACAGTGTTTTCCAATTACTAAATTGGCTTCCCATGAATATGAAAACATAACACTTAAGATTCATTTTAAGTAGATGTATAATCTTCTTAAATAAAAATGTATTATGATCAATAACATCATTTTGATTTTTGTCATAATTGAACAGCTACAGATGTACAAGAGCTACATCACAAATCCACTGAGATAGTAGTGTTTTTTAAACATTTATTTATTTCTAATGCCGTTCACCATGGTCACTCCCAGTGAAAATCTTAACAGTTTAAGCTCTGCCTCATGTCTTTTTGTCAGTTTCAGCTTCTTAAAAACATACTTCATAGCAAATCATAAGAAGCCTCACAACCATTGAGTAAATCTCACATTTCTCTCTTGATACTTCTGTCACAAATCACCCTTATACTCCACACACTACGCTTTCATATGCATTGATCTCTCTTTGCCTTGTCCATTACTTTGGATGTTTGACCCTATGTTTTTAAACTTGTCCACCTTCACTAGAGAGGAGATCCTTGTCCTTATGCAATTGTTGAGTCTTATAGCCTGCATGTTGTTTCAGCTGTACCTGTTACAGTATATGCATGCATGGTGTCACTTGAAAGAGGTGTGAGCTAAAGATTTCTGTAAACAGACAATAGTAACAAAGCAGTTTCTTTGATACTGTTCATCTACTGCTGCTCTATTTCACAGTTCTACCTACAACTTATTTGAATGGATATCTTGAGTATGACTACCAATGGAGGAACACTTCTCTGAGCAACTAATTGCCTTTACTTGGCAGATACACAACACCCATTTTCTTCTTCACTCTTCTTCCTCTAACTAGAGATCTACCAATTGTGGATATACTTTTGGATATACTTTAATAATACCTGAGGAAATTGTGTGGGTTATAGTTCCTCCAAGACAGTAACAGTAACAGACTGAATTAATTAAATAACACAATATATTATAGGATAAGCGGAAGCGAATGGAGGGATGAATATATTACAGCATTTACAAAATGTAAGAAATGGCTCTAGTATATACAAATAGCTCATTTATAAATATCCATAATATTACAGAGGTTAAATATATATGGTTGACATTTTACTCTAAACTGTATAATGTATAGGATGTGCAAAAGGGTGTTACTATTGCAGTGTGTACTGTTCATTAGATGGAGGAGTTGTACAGGGAGGAATGATTTCCTGTGTCGTTCAGTGGTGCATTTGGGTAATCTCAGTCTCTCACTGAAGATGCTCCTGTGACTAGCCAGCACGTCATGGAGTGGGTGGGAGGTATTATCCAGAAATTCTAGAAATAGTGGCTAGCTCAAGGATCCTGTCAAAGTATCAAAAGGCTTTAGGGAATTTACCTGAGGAGGTTGACCTTAATCTCTATAAAATGAAGAAAACACAGAGGATTAAACTTAAAAATAAAATCATTTTCAGAGTAGGCAGGCATGGACAGCAATCAAGATTACTGACAAGAAAGCCCAGTGGAGAAAAACAACACACTTATGCTGTAAAGTTATTTCATGCATTTGTCGCTCCTAAGCTAGACTATTTAAATTCATTATTATCTGGTTGTTTAATAGTCTACAGTTGATCCAGATCTGTGCAGTGAGAGTCCAACAGGAACTAGAAATAGAGACCAAATGATTTGCATATTACCTTGTCCAAAGTGACTCCCTGTTAAATTTAGAAAGTCTTTCTCCTTACATATAAAATCTTGAACAATCAGGCCTTATCCTAGTACCATATTATCCATATAGAGCTCTTAGACTGCAGGCCAACTTGTATTTATTTTGAAAAGTAGATCAGGAAATTGAGCTTTTAGCCATCAGGGTCGTCTTTTATGGAATTAAGGAATTGAGTTGAATTGAATTAAGTTTGGAATTAAGACACATACAATTTCTCTGATTTTAAAATTAGGCTTAAAATGTTTCTTTTTTGATGTCTTGCCTTTCACTGCGCGCAGTAGCTCTGTTGGTATAAGGATAACATTGTTCTAATACGACGAAAAAATCAGGAGTTATTACTGTAATACAAGTAGTGAAAGATGTCGGGCTGAAACAGATTAAAGATGAACCAGGGGTGGGGGAGCGAGGACTGAAACACATGACAACTGTACCCAACGGGTGGGGGAACAGGGGCACAACTACCGGCCCGGCAGGAGTGATTGGGGAGGATCAAAAAGTGACTGTTCACCATTTTAATATACTAAAAACACTCAACGTAATGATAGTCGTATGTATAAGAAAACAAGGTAGAAGAGGGGGCCCAAAATTAATGGTGAGGCGTTTAGTAAAATGAGGGATGAATAATCATGGGGGATGGTCCGTTCAACGGGTCTCATGCCGCACGCAGAGAGAGCTGGTGGTTTATATTGAGAGGGGGTGGAGGGTGTGTGTCGTGTGAGGGGGAGGGGGGGGGGGGGGGAAGGGGGGGAAGAGGAGAGGAAAAAGGGAGGGGGGGGGAAGGAAAGGGGGGGGAGGAGGGGGAGGGTGCATGGGGAGGTTTAGGATGGTTAGATGTTGGGGGAGTTGGCACACACAAAGCATGGGGGGGGAGTGGGCTGGGTACTGTGCTGAGGGTGGGAAGAGAGGATGTAGTAGGATATGACAGGGTATGGGGGATCTTTCCAGCACAGAGACAAGGCGAGGTAAACCACAGGGGGTGAGACTGTTTCATGGCTTTGCATAGTGAGCATATAGCAGACACAGATATTGAAGGGAGCAGGGACAGGACAGAAACTGAATAGGGAGGCTTCCACAGATAACAAGCTGACTTCAGCATCCAGGGTCCTACAAAAGGGGGACTGCTAGCTACCCCCGGGCTCAGAGCGGCGGGCGGGACCGTAAGTATCGGCACCAACACATTCAGGTTAGATGACAGATTCAGGCAGGCAGCTTAGAGAATCAGCTCCCCTCTGTGAACAAGCACACAGCGTCAGTGTATTATCACACTCGGATGGTGAAAGAGGAAAGACAGCAGAAGAAAGCACGCAAAATGTGATAGCTACGGTGTTACCCCTGGAAAGAGACAAACGTACAAGAACGGAGTGCAGCGTATAGCAGAGGGGCGAGCTGGCGGGTGTAGGAATGACGGCGCATGCTGTGGGCATTTACAGAGCTGCAGACAAGGGGGGCAGGTGTATTGGATCCTGTATGTAGGCAGGGGTGTAAGGAGGAACCGGAATGGGTGCGCGGTCAGGGAACGTGGAAACAGACTCGTTTGGTGTGGGGTCCAACAGACAGGGAAACACAGAGCAGGGAGACGGGGTCCTCACAGGGGGGGGGGGGGGGGTGGGGAGAGAGTGCGAGGGCGTACAGGGAGTGGACAACATTCCTGTCAGTCGAATGAGGCTGCACCAAACCAAAGAAAGTTTTTTTGTGGCAAAAGATGAGCCCAGAGGGAAGGGAAAACACGAAGGTGTTGGCAGGGGCAGGTGGGAGGGGGGGAGACATAAGAAGCTCAGGGAAGGGGAGGGTGAAAAAAGCATTGAGAGTTTGAAATTTGCGTCGGTCAAGGGGGGGGCGGTTCATCGCGACAGAAGAGCTCTGTGAAGAAAACGGCCAATGGAAGTAGCGAGGTCAGTACAGGACTCGAGTATAGGCACAAACACCGTCATGGGATATTCAACCAAACAGGAGAAGAGACAGGACATGGAATCGTCCTGATCAGCCTGAGATGAGAACAAGCTGGCATGAAGAGCGGCGGTGGATCTGGGAGAGTGTCTACCCCGCAGGTGCACAGGTGAAGAAATAACACAGGGGCTGCTGGCTGCACGGGGGGGAGTCATTAGACTGTCCTGAGGTCGAGCTGTGGCTCTTACATAGTGAACCGTGGTGGGGCGCGTTCACGAAGTCAGTTGCAGGGTTGAGGACTGGGTAGTCCAGAGGAAGAAGTAGAAGCTTGGGTAGCATAAGGTGGTGTGAGAGGGAAGGGGGGGGTATCGCTAAGTTAAACTCAATTGGTAGCTGGAGGGAAAACACTCGGGCGGCAGCGAGAGAAAAGAGGGCGGGGCGTGTTAAGTGCAATTATGGGATGTAACACAGGTTTACGTGGGGTGGGAAGGTTGGGGTGGCATTTATAGACTTCATGAAAACCGGCACTTAATTTCCATCGGACATGGCTAGATTCGGTAAATGATTGGTTTCTAGTGATTCTACTTCCTGGTGACTAGTTTGAATTTGGACAGTTTAAAACAATCAGGCTGATGTGTGTGGATGATGATAAACTGTCACTGGTTACATGCAGGTGTGTGACAGGTGCGGATGGTGTAGGTGCAAATCTGAGAATAACAGCCGGGTGTCATGTTTGGAGACCATGAACGGTGTCCATGAGATCAGTGGGTTTTGAAAGACATGAAGAGCGGTTAGCAGCCCTGCTGATGTTGGTTGTAAATTAAAGGACATGCTGAAAACGGATGATACTCTGGAATAACTCTTGGATTTATAAATTTAACTCTGTCATCAAAAGAAAGGCAACAAAGGATCCCAGACAGGTTTCTGTGAACAAAGAACCATTCTGATGTTTCTGTGTTTATAACATTTGACATGTACTATAAACATAAACTGCAGTGAGCAGCCATTTATAAATACTAATATGAAATAAAAATAAAGGGGAATGATGGACAGCTGTATAAAGTGACATTTATATCACTCGGTGTTTGTGGACCTGATCATCCACAGCTGTGTTTAATTGAAAAACATGTTCATTAAGAAACCTGGTATGCTGTTAATAATTCATGTTGCTGTGTCTGGCTGTTAGAAAACACAGTTTTAAGGTCCCGGGCAGATTTTTGCTCAGCCAAAAATGAATAAATAAAATAAAAAATGACACAAACGGACATGGCAGCTAACTTTTGTCCTTTCGTCAGAAAACAATTCAGGGTGACTGCATGTAGAAGGGACAAACGTTTCAGCGGTTATGGTGACATATAAGATGGCCAACAGAAGGGCCAGTTATAAAAATGTTCCATCAGGTGGAGCACAAACACAAGAGTTGACAAACAAGACGCGGGGCTGCGCTGAGAGTCAGAAAGCGGAGAAAGTAGATCAAAACTCATGTTTGACACAGCCTCAGTGGTTGAATTCCTTGCACTTCAACAGCTAAATCCATGGTGGTTGACAGTTGGGTGGAGTCAGGAAGCACAGCAGAGGCAAGGGAAAGCTGCAGACGTGAGACAGAAAAAAGGAAAGGTAGGGTGGAGCAGGACGTGAGGGTGACGTGCTGCTCTGTGAATAAGGGAGGATCAGTAGGCAATCACGACGTAAATTTTCTCTGGGGGTGAGGGAGCAAACACACCAGCAGACCCAGCAGGGCTGAATAAATTCCCAACAAACAAAGCCCTGGACGTAATCAGAGACATAAGAACGAAGCGTGGAACTGCTAGAAGTGAAAGAAAGGAGATTCAGGGTCTGTAACAAGGACCAGCTGAGAGATGTTAAGGAAAGCGGATGTAACATAATGTTTCAGGGGAGGCTACCGTTACTGAAAGAAAGAATCAGCATATGGTGTGAAAGGGAACAACGTAAATTAAAGATGAAAGAAGAAAATATTGGCTCTGGTTTTATCTGCGTGGGCCCGGAAAAGATTACGCCAGGTGTTGGTTTAACTGGGGGGGCATGATAGAAAGGACGGTATGGTATGGGCCAATAGAATATTGTGAACAGTGTGTCAAAGTGTCCATCAATGGAATAGTAGCAGGTTCAGCTTGAGCCAACAAAAAAGACGGTGTCCTAGCATAGAGGTAGAAGCTGGAGTGGCGAGGTGGATGTTGCCAGACGGATTAAAAAAATAAAATAAAAAAGAACGAACAGAAAGTATATTAACAGTGAAAAGCATGAAATTCAAAAACCGATCTTTTCCAAGTCGTCTGTCCAAGAGGAAAGCAGAAAAGCTGCAACAATATAACAAGACAGGTTTATTTGAAAAGAGCTGTTTTAAACGGACGCGGGGACAAGAAGAATAAAGCAAGGATGTGTTATAAATGCAGAAACTGCTGCGTCAGAGGAACGACAAAACACTGTTGGATATTTCATGTTGGTAAAACAGCGCAAAGAAATGTGGAATCATGATGTGTTAGACTCAAGTCGATGAGCAGGTAAGTCAAGGCACGCTTGGAAGTGGTTTTGTGAGCACTAAAAGACGGCGGACTAGAGGGGGTGGAGTTATCAAGTCTGATTAGACAACGGAGGGAACATGACTTCAATATGTGCTATGAGTGGTATGTGCTATGGGAGTTTTTTGTGTTTGCTCCTCATGATGACTAACGTTTTAGTCACCATGGGCAGAACCCTTATTTTCCCTGAACTTGCCAACCAAGACATTGTCTTATAATTTCGACTGTGCTAAGACCCCCAACCGACACCCCTTTGTAGGATTTTAGATTTGTTGGCTGTCCTAGTCGGGACCGGTCCCCCCCATGTTATATTGGTATGATGGTAAGAGAGTTGGTAGTGGTATTAGTGGAGAATCCATCGAAGTCCTAGTATTTTTTAGGACTGGCAACTTGCAACTGACAAATAAAGCTTAGCCTTAGCGATTAGTTTTAAATCCGTGTCTTTCACTTAAAAAAACATATCAAAAAAGTGCAAGAGGAAAAAAAGAAAGGGTGGGCTTATAAAGCAAAAGTTAGAAACTGGGATGGAGAAATGGGGGTGGGGTGGTCAGGTTGCTGTTCAATAATTAATTTAAAAAAGTGATATACATGCGGTCGGGTAGTTTTCAGGGTGACTCTGCGCAAATCATCAATAGGGAGATAAGCATTTTTCAAAAAAATAGAGGGAGCCAGATTCCGTAAGGTGTGCAGTAATGGTTCTCGTAGAATTGACCCGAGGGGTAGAAGAAGTCACCGGGGTGATTGTGGTGCTCGGGGGGGGGGGGAATGGAAGACGGACAGTGGGAGGTGGAATTACGAGGGGTGGGTAGAATAGAGTCTGTTTTGGGTTCCAAGGCACTGGTGTTGTGAATTCGCTGGGGCACGTGGGTGTTGGTGGTACACCAGGGCAGACGCGTAAGGGATGGAGATCATCGGGGGGGGGAGGGGATGGCAGAGGATCTTTTAGTCGCTCCTAAAGGCATAAGCAAGTAATGTCGTGAGGGTAGGGGGGGATGCTGTTTATTTAGGGGGGGTGGTTGTCGAACTGGGTTCTTGTGGAACAAGCGGCGGGCGGGGTTCGGGGAAGACGGCGTGGAAGGGAGGGGAGTGCAGTTATATCATGTGCTGGACATGGTGGACAAAAACAGAATGGAAGGGAAACATTCATGAAGTTCAAACAGGATATCCGTGCGTGTGAGAAAAAAAAAAAAGTAAAGCGCCGGGGTACAGTCCAGATTCGGGCTGACTAAATTTGTTGTGGGGGAGAGGGGGGGATCAATCTGAGAATATCGCAGGAGCAGAGAACACTCCGTGCGCGTCACGCACGAAAGGGGGGCCTTCCGACCTCAAGGACATAAAATTCCCCTTCGTCCAAATTGACAGCGGACTGTATCATGGTCCATGACGGGCCAACCCGTGCCCGAAAAAGCCCTTTCTTGCGCCCTCTTCTTCCTCTCTCTCCTCCGGTCCCTTCCTTGATTCACTCTCATTAGTACGATGGGGAGTACTGCCCAGCCCGGGGGATAGTGCATAACGCGCGGTTCCCCTTCGAGGGGCCGTTCCGGCGGCAAAAAACCGGCAGACACAGTTCAATACTTCCTGCATGGTCCCGTTGTCGCACTCAGTTCTGTAATTGGCAGGGAGATGTGGTCGCACTGCTAGTAGAAGTAAGTGGTAAGAAAGGTTTTGTGATAACGATGGCGGGGAGGTCATTTTTTAGGACTGACTCACCGTTGAAACCAAAATGAAAAAACAGTTAGACATGAAGTTATATTAGTGGTATAAGGGAGGGTACAGGGGGGTCGAGGGTAAAAATAGCGTTGCACTGTGGCGCGCAAGAAGGGGAAAAAAGGAGGGGGGGGAACCCAGTACAAAGGAAGGGTCGCTAACAAGAACCAAATGGTGTTATCCGGGGGGCGAGGCAATGGCCTGGTTGGGGTGTCCATGTTTTTTGAGAAAACTAAGAATCCAAGAAAAGGTTGGGAGCATGGAGATAGGTGAGCGGCCCAATGTGGTGAGTGACGCAGGGCGGGAAAAGGGTAAAACCAGGGAAAGTGGAAGGGACGTCAAAACACAAAAATGCCACTGAATAGGAATTTAACAAAAAATAGGTAAGTAATGAGATGGCAGTGCAGTGAAGCCAAAACAATGACCATGAAAAAAAAAAAAAAAAGAAGACAGGGCCGAATGAAACAATAGCACAAGCACAGAGGAGGATACAGACGAAAGAGGGGAGGCACACGGGCAAACAAAGAGTTAGGGCAAAGTGAGCGATAGCGGGGGGTACCAGATGAGAGTCAATAATCGAACGAAATGAACGACAGGGGGGAGAGCGAACAACGTGGAGCGTAATTCATGAGCGGGGGGGAGAGCAAGAAGCTGAGAAAAGCAAATAGGAAGACCGGGGAGAGTTAAGTCAGTGTAGTGTTCAGGTCCACAGTAAAGAACACGCGGAAGTAAAGGCAAACCAGTGCGGGGAAATGAGGTGGATGGGCAAATGGCTGGACCAAGGGGGTAGGTCCGTATCAAAGAGATAGGGAAAGAACAACCGGGAAAATGAAGGTGTTTGGTGTTGATGAAGGGTGTGAGCTAAGTGCAAATATTGATGTCAGGTAGGGGGACTGAGGAATCGTTACACAACGGGCAGACAAACCAGATGGTGCGGGCCAAGGCTGGGTGCAACGGGAAGCTAAGGAAGTGGGGCATTGCAGGGGAGATGGGTAACACGAAAGCCAAAACCGTACCTGTGAGTAAATCGTTTTGGTCGGGGCATAGTAGATTAAAGGCATGCCTAGCACCTGATAGTATTCATGGGAAAAAGGTACAAAGGTGATATACCGGGATAGTAATAACGGGGAGGAGGGGGAAAAGAAGGGGAGGGAAGGGGGGGGGGAAGGGGGGGGAGAAAGAAGGGGGGGGGAAGGAATGGGGAAAAAAAAACACTGAGAGCAGAGGGGGAAGTAAGGCAAATTGCATGAAAAAAATGATGGGATTGCAACCCGAGAATAGAAGGAGTGAACATTTGCAGTGTGTACACACAAAGAAAAGGGTTTACAAAATTGTTGGCCTTAAAACTTGTTTGCTGCCCTTTTGAATTATTGATTTCAAAAAGCACAGCTTTTATTTTAAGGGAAACAGTCATGATTTTAGGTTTTGGTGGGGTGCTTTTTTCAACAGTTTCTCAAAGGTAAACCATTTGGTGATAGTGTGTGAGGCCGGGGGGCAATTTCAGCAAACCATCGGGAAGTGAAAGGCTAAAGATTGGTTGTCAGTATATTCCTACGGTTGGGTTAACCAGAAGGATCACTGAACGAAGAGTCATCAAAATAGCCTGGATGTGACTGTGGTGTTGTAGAAATCAAAAAAGTTGGTCCTGGGAAATTTTGAGTTAAGCCAGAACTGTGTAAGCAGCAGGTAATTTGTAATGAAGAAAATTGTGGTTTAAAAATAGTCAGGACAAGGGGATATGGTGGGATTAATTCCTGTCAGTGGGAGGATAGCAATCAACAAACTGAACACTATATTTGTAGATTGGACAAACAGATATAAGGATAGGTGAAGAAAAGACAGAAAAGATTCTAGATATAGCAGTGAGTTACATGTATAATGTACCAAAGCATGATATATCCACTTGTATAAAATATATACACTGCATATTTTTGCTAATCATGTTTAGCATCAATGGTTAAACATTTTAAATGTTGAAATGGCAAAAATTTCTGCATTTTTCTGCATTTTTTGGCAGCAATAGGCAACTTTATCTGAAGTTCTAAGTGGCAATCCCTGCTCATGCTTGTCAGCTTTAACAATTGCTGGAGCCAGGCCCTCAGTGTGCTGCCTTACATTACATAGTGTAGCTTCAGAGTTTTATTTGCTCCTATCTAGTAGAAATACATCCCAAACACAAAAGGGAGGAGCACACAAACAAAGCAAGTTTTCAGCAATATTTTCCCAGTAGCCTTACAGGAAAAACAGATTCAGCAAAAATAAAATACAAAATCTCAATTTCAAAGTGTGGTTTAGATAATTTGGTAATTTGTGGTTCAGTTTGCATTGAAAGAAAATATATCACCATGAGGGAGTACAGGGTCAGCAAGGTTTCTACAACATAGAAAGTGTGTGCAATTTCAGTTCAAGTCATTAGTGTTACATTGGAGGGTTGTAGCATTATCAGGCCTGAGCTTGAAGTGCAAAGAGTTATTGGATTTTATTATTTTTTATATATGAGGGCAATGTCTGGTTTTTCAGTTACAGCAACCACTCAAAAAAAAAAAAAAAAAAAGTAAAACTGAGCTTTTGTTATAAGTTAGTAGGAGGTAGGGCAGATCACCCACTAACTAGAAGGTTGGTGGTTTAATCCCTGGCTGCTCCAGTTTGCATGCAAAATATAGAAAATACTGTGAATATTAGATAGAAAGCACTTAGGCGTGGAAAAAAAGTGCTTGTAACAATGGGTGTGTAAGGAAGAGGACTCCCTTACTGCATTTATTTATATTATATGTATAGCACTTTGGAGCACACCTTTCACTTTATTAAAAGCACCTCATCAAGCACTTTATGAGCATTGCACTTTAAGCATGGATTTGCACACAAGCAGTTTAAATATTGTCTATTTATTGGGAATTTTAAAATCAGTTGGTAGCCTTATTTCAGATCCTGCACAGCTGCTCCTCATCAAGGAATGTGGGATGTTGGACCTGGGAATCATTGAGGTGTCAAGTAGTGAGTGGTGCAGCCCGATTGTTTTGGTACCAAAGAAAGATGACACCCTGAGATTCTGTATTGATTTCAGATATTTGAATGCAGTATCCAAGTTTGATCCCTACCCAATGCCCAGGGTGGATGACCTGCTGGAGAGAGTTGGATCAGCAAGGTACATTACAACACTCGATCTGTGTAAAGGATACTGGCAAGTGGCTTTGGCACCAGAAGCGAGAGAGCTGACAGCCTTCAAAACTCCTTTTGGTATGTACCAATTTAAAGTCATGCCATTTGGGCTTCAAGGTGCACCAGCGACATTCCAACGATTAATGGACCATGTACTGAGAGATGTGTCAGCATTCTCTGCAGCATATCTGGATGACGTGGTGGTGTACAGCCAGTCCTGGGAAGAGCATGTCATTCACCTACAGAAGGTGCTACACTCCATCAGAATAGCTGGACTGACTATCAATCCCAAGAAGTGCTCCATAGCCAAGAGAGAAGTGGAGTACTTGGGCTTTGTAGTTGGCTCTGGGAAGATAAAGCCGCAGGTTGGAAAGATTGAAGCAATTCAGTCCTTCCCAGTTCCGACAACAAAAAGGAAGGTGAGAGGTTTTCTGGGTCTAGTAGGCTGGTACCGGAAATTCATACCTTCTTTTGCAGAGCGATCCACTGTACTTAATAACCTCACAAAAGGCTCAGCCCCTAACAAAGTGCATTGGACAGAAGACTGTGAGCGAGCATTCAGAGACCTCAAGGAAGCAGTTTCCACACATCCAGTTCTACACAGTCCAGACTTCAACAAGCCATTCATCTTGCAAACTGATGCTTCAGGAGTTGGCCTTGGTGCTGTCCTTCAGCAAGAGGTGGATGGTGAAAGAAGGCCTGTGGTGTTTCTGAGTCGGAAACTACTCCGACAGGGAGACGAGGTATTCGACGGTGGAGAAAGAGTGCTTGGCCATGAAATGGGCTATTGAGGCCTTGAGGTATTATCTTCTGGGACGTCACTTCACTCTGGAGACTGATCACCGTGCCCTCCAGTGGTTGAACCGCATGAGGGATGCGAATGCCCGCATTGCAGGATGGTACCTGTCTCTGCAGCCTTATGACTTTACGGTCCAGTATAGGCCAGGGAAGTCAAATGTGGTTGCTGATTGTTTATCTAGGATGACAGAGGACTGAAGCACTTCACGCTTAAGAGAGGGAGGAGGAAATGTAAGGAAGAGGACTCCCTTACTGCATTTATATTATATGTATAGCACTTTGGAGCACACCTTTCACTTTATTAAAAGCACCTCATCAAGCACTTTATGAGCATTGCACTTTAAGCATGGATTTGCACACAAGCAGTTTAAATATTGTCTATTTATTGGGAATTTTAAAATCAGTTGGTAGCCTTATTTCAGATCCTGCACAGCTGCTCCTCATCAAGGAATGTGGTGGTTGTCTGTCAGGAGAGAAGAATGGTGATTGAGATTGTGATTAAGGTTTACCAATAAGGAAAACTAATGCAAATGTGTGTGTGAAATCTAGGGAAAAGTGTTGCAAATAAGTGTTTGTAAGTTAATGATTACTCACCTTTCTTGCCTGTGTCCTCTTCAAGGTGTTTGGGCAAATGTTTCCCCGGGGGTCCAGACACCATTTAAAGGTTCCGGGAGAGACCATTGGTAAAGAGAGTGTTGTGAATCTTTTTGTGCTTGGGTTTCTGGGTTTTTATAATATTGGGTTTGGTGTAACATTAAAGTGTGAAGTATTTATTAATATGTAAATGTGAAAATGTATTTATGTATTTATTTATTCTTATTGATATATTGTATACTGTGGTGGAAGGTTGGGATTTAAGAATTTACCTGAGAGTGGAATAATGGTTTAGTCTGTGACAGCTGAACATATTTAAGGCTGCCAGTTGTCATTAGAGGTGGATTGTTTTGTGCTGTGAAGAAGCTCGACAAGTTAATTGTTGTAAGGAGAGCCATATAGCAAATAAATACTTTGTTCCACTACACTTGCCTTGGTCTGTCTCACTGTGTTTCCAGCCGCTAAGGGCTGCCCTGTTACAAGTGGTGTCAGGAGTGGGATGTCATTACCAAGTATCACTGAATATGGCAAACTGGGAACCACAGCTACCACTAACAAGTAGGTTTGACCTCCTACTGTCAGGTAAACCTCAGCAGTGGGGTACCTGTGTTCGTCTCCATGCACACAACTTATTGTAGCCCCAACCCCACTTAGCTTTTCTCCTGAAATTATGCTAGAATGTACAAGAGTCTGAAAGCACCCAGAGTCAAGCAAAGCTTCCTCTTTACGCCCATTAATTAAAACAGGGACAGTACAAGCTTTCTTTCCTACTGGTTCTGTGGCTGGTCTTGGAACTGCACATAAAAGAGATGGTTTTGACTTAAGTGCAGGGCAAAATTGTTGTGTATGGCCAAAGTTATGACAGTGATAACATTTAATATCCTGAACTGAAGACTTAAAGGATTTCTTCACATTGTGAGGTCTATGGGAAGGGAGCTGCCTAGAACTAGAAAGATTTCTAGCCTGAACTTGACCAGAACCCTGTTCACCCCCAATGGACTTACTTGGTTGGGCGTAGTGGGTCTCCCGGCTGAAGTAGGTGCTCTTGCTTCCTTTTCTGGCTGAAGTGAAAACCTCTGCGAGGCTAGCTGCTTCCTTTGCAGTCTTTGGGTCATGCTCACGTATCCAAATCTCCAGCTCTGGATTAACCATTCTCAAAAACTGCTCCAGAATTATCTGCTCAGATATTTCTTCTACAGTTGATTTTTCAAGTTTAATCCATCTTGAAAACAGGTCTTTCAATCTTACATAAAGTTCACGTGGCGTCTCACCTGGCTCAACTTTCAGAGATCTGAAGCAGCGTCTGTAGGTGTCAGCAGTGATCTCATATTTTGCCAGAATTGCCTCTTTCACCTTATCATAATTCTCAGAGTCTGTTAAATCCATAAGAATGTAGGCTGTGCGGGCTTTACCTGTCAACAGGGGAACCAGGCGAATAGCCCACTCATCTCTGGGCCATCGACACACATTTGCCATTCTTTCAAACGTAGTCAGAAAATGTTCAATGTCATCTTCTGGTGACAGAGGAAAAAGTTTCGGTTCAATTAAAGACCTGGACCCACTGGCCACTGGAACGTCTTCACCATTGAATCCAAGTTCTTGTTCTTCAGATGTTGTAGGGGGCGCTGGCGCCTCTGGTGGGTCAGGCTTATCAGTTACAGCGTTAACTTGTAGCTGGATTTGCTGAAATTGATGCTGCATGCCTTTCCACCTTTGCTCCTGACGTGACAAATCCTTCTCCCACTTTTGGTCTCTGGCTGCTTGAGACCGCATAAGAGATTTCACCAACCCTGTTAACTCCTCCAATTTGTCCTCAGGGCTTGTTGCTGCCATGGCCTCTAGCTCAGATGAAGCTCCAACTCCTTCATCAGGCTGCTCCTCTTGGCCTGGCTTTCTTCCACCTCTTGTCATCATCTTCTCACTGTGGCATGAGTGACACACTCCTGACACCACTTGTAACAGGGCAGCCCTTAGCGGCTGGAAACACAGTGAGACAGACCAAGGCAAGTGTAGTGGAACAAAGTATTTATTTGCTATATGGCTCTCCTTACAACAATTAACTTGTCGAGCTTCTTCACAGCACAAAAAATCCACCTCTAATGACAACTGGCAGCCTTAAATATGTTCAGCTGTCACAGACTAAACCATTATTCCACTCTCAGGTAAATTCTAATCCCAACCTTCCACCACAGTATACAATATATCAATAAGAATAAATAAATACATAAATACATTTTCACATTTACACATTAATAAATACTTCACACTTTAATGTTACACCAAACCCAATATTATAAAAACCCAGAAACCCAAGCACAAAAAGATTCACCACACTCTCTTTACCAATGGTCTCTCCCGGAACCTTTAAATGGTGTCTGGACCCCCAGGGAAACATTTGCCCAAACACCTTGAAGAGGACACAGGCAAGAAAGGTGAGTAATCATTAACTTACAAACACTTATTTGCAACACTTTTCCCTAGATTTCACACACACATTTGCATTAGTTTTCCTTATTGGTAAACCTTAATCACAATCTCAATCACCATTCTTCTCTCCTGACAGACAACCACCACATTCCTTGATGAGGAGCAGCTGTGCAGGATCTGAAATAAGGCTACCAACTGATTTTAAAATTCCCAATAAATAGACAATATTTAAACTGCTTGTGTGCAAATCCATGCTTAAAGTGCAATGCTCATAAAGTGCTTGATGAGGTGCTTTTAATAAAGTGAAAGGTGTGCTCCAAAGTGCTATACATATAATATAAATAAATGCAGTAAGGGAGTCCTCTTCCTTACATTTCCTCCTCCCTCTCTTAAGCGTGAAGTGCTTCAGTCCTCTGTCATCCTAGATAAACAATCAGCAACCACATTTGACTTCCCTGGCCTATACTGGACCGTAAAGTCATAAGGCTGCAGAGACAGGTACCATCCTGCAATGCGGGCATTCGCATCCCTCATGCGGTTCAACCACTGGAGGGCACGGTGATCAGTCTCCAGAGTGAAGTGACGTCCCAGAAGATAATACCTCAAGGCCTCAATAGCCCATTTCATGGCCAAGCACTCTTTCTCCACCGTCGAATACCTCGTCTCCCTGTCGAGTAGTTTCCGACTCAGAAACACCACAGGCCTTCTTTCACCATCCACCTCTTGCTGAAGGACAGCACCAAGGCCAACTCCTGAAGCATCAGTTTGCAAGATGAATGGCTTGTTGAAGTCTGGACTGTGTAGAACTGGATGTGTGGAAACTGCTTCCTTGAGGTCTCTGAATGCTCGCTCACAGTCTTCTGTCCAATGCACTTTGTTAGGGGCTGAGCCTTTTGTGAGGTTATTAAGTACAGTGGATCGCTCTGCAAAAGAAGGTATGAATTTCCGGTACCAGCCTACTAGACCCAGAAAACCTCTCACCTTCCTTTTTGTTGTCGGAACTGGGAAGGACTGAATTGCTTCAATCTTTCCAACCTGCGGCTTTATCTTCCCAGAGCCAACTACAAAGCCCAAGTACTCCACTTCTCTCTTGGCTATGGAGCACTTCTTGGGATTGATAGTCAGTCCAGCTATTCTGATGGAGTGTAGCACCTTCTGTAGGTGAATGACATGCTCTTCCCAGGACTGGCTGTACACCACCACGTCATCCAGATATGCTGCAGAGAATGCTGACACATCTCTCAGTACATGGTCCATTAATCGTTGGAATGTCGCTGGTGCACCTTGAAGCCCAAATGGCATGACTTTAAATTGGTACATACCAAAAGGAGTTTTGAAGGCTGTCAGCTCTCTCGCTTCTGGTGCCAAAGCCACTTGCCAGTATCCTTTACACAGATCGAGTGTTGTAATGTACCTTGCTGATCCAACTCTCTCCAGCAGGTCATCCACCCTGGGCATTGGGTAGGGATCAAACTTGGATACTGCATTCAAATATCTGAAATCAATACAGAATCTCAGGGTGTCATCTTTCTTTGGTACCAAAACAATCGGGCTGCACCACTCACTACTTGACACCTCAATGATTCCCAGGTCCAACATCCCACATTCCTTGATGAGGAGCAGCTGTGCAGGATCTGAAATAAGGCTACCAACTGATTTTAAAATTCCCAATAAATAGACAATATTTAAACTGCTTGTGTGCAAATCCATGCTTAAAGTGCAATGCTCATAAAGTGCTTGATGAGGTGCTTTTAATAAAGTGAAAGGTGTGCTCCAAAGTGCTATACATATAATATAAATAAATGCAGTAAGGGAGTCCTCTTCCTTACAGGGTGAATTAGGCATCTTGTATAAAGGAATCGGATTGCTCCAGTAGACTACAAAAGTGCTATAAAAGAACCAGTCCATTTACCATTCACCTCCATGTGACATTGTGGAATGTATTCTCTCTGTCTCTCTGTGCGTCTCTCTTTTTTTTTAAGCTTTAATATCCATGCAGTTAAGTTCAGAATATATTTTTAGATTCCACAAAGGTCAGCATTTTAAAAGCACAAGGCCTCTGCACTCCCTCAGAGAGGGACACAAATACAAATCATTGTTGAGTGATTGGTAAACACTTGTTTATTTGGTGTTCGTTGGACCTTGTACAGAGTTAACAAGAGAGAGAACTTGAGAGGCAAGAAATCTGGTGCTGTGCACACAACCTCGTCATCAAAAGAATCAATTTCATCTGTGAGAGGAGGGGTCAGTTTCCTAGATATAAAACCATAGTATGGTTTGTAAATCAGATAACAGAGCAGATGCAGGAGGGAGCTAATTTACAGATGTACATGCCATAACTCCTTTGAAGCCATTTGAAATGCTCCTATTGAACTATATATAAACTATATATAAAATGAAACTAAAACTATAAAACATGTGTCAACCAAAGAAAAATTATTCACTCCTCTTAATTAAGACCTATGTTTATAGGATTTATCTAAATCAAATTATAATGTTGGTTTGGTTAGTGCTTGCCAAAGTCAACTCTTGCTTTCTTGCTAAACTTAGAAGCATTAATCAGGTGTGGTTGTTTTTTGTTGGGTTTTTTTCACGTGAAGATCAATGAATGAAAAACAAGTCAGAATCAACCATTTAGTCTTTTAATTAAAAACAATTTGCTGTGTGTGCAAAACAATTTCCAATCGAGCATCTGAAGATAATGGCGGCAAAGATGTTCAGCCTAGTAGTAAAGAGTCGCTATGTCCTCTCTAATTGCACAATTTGTAATGTGTGTAGAGTTTTTGAGGAAATGTAATTAATTAGCAGTGATGGGAATAACGGCATTACAAGTAACAGCGTTACCAACGGCGTTACTTTTTTCAGTAACGAGTAATCTAACTAATTACTATTTCTATCGTTACAATGCTGTTACCGTTACTAACAGGAAAATGCGGTGCGGTCCTTTACTATTTTTCAGCAAACAGACGGTTGAAGCTGCGTTCAGCTTACCTCACCTCATATCAGTTGCACGGAAGTAGCTGTCTACGCAAGTAATCTGGGCGCTACAGCTTTAAGCAGCTGTGCGCGCTCCCGTGACCAGCAATCACTAGCATACGATCACTTTTTGGCACAACACCTGGAGCTTAGGGGGCAAAACAATCGCATGAGTGCTGCTGTTTGACTGAGGAAGAGTAAAGTAGTTGTGGTAAGCTAGTCACATGACCCCATCAAGATGACAAAGCAACAAGGTGATATATACCAGTTTTTAAATTGTGTTGATAGGCCATGTAAAACCAGAGTCATGATAAACAATATATACGCAGCGTCTTTTCCTCAATAGTTTCGTCACATTTACTGTCTAAGGACAGCGCTAGCAAGCACGTTCTGCTTGTGACCAAAAAACCCAATAAAACAGCCCGTTCGTGTTGGTGGAAAAATGCACCATGTCGACCAATCAAAAAATTATATAGCAACATGACATTTGGTTGTTTAGGAAGAGGCGGAAGTTTTAGGAGTGATGGCAAGAGAGAGAGAGAGAGGAGAGAGAAAGACAGCAGAAAAAGAGAGAGCGCGAGTTTTGAGATGTGAGAGATTTGTGACGTTTGGCGTGTTTGGAGTGTGTAGATAATGTGTTGTCTTGTCTAGTTAGTGTGTAGTGTTGTGGATAGTTTTGTGTTGTGTGTCAGAACAATGAGGCGAGCACTGAATGAATACAGGAGTGATACACCTGCTACTGTCAGACCTGCAGGTATCAGGCTGTGATGTTCTCCTTTATAGTGGACAGAAATTGCTTTTTTGGAGTGGTACAAATAATTTGTGTGGCATCTTATTGAATGCAGAACACCTGATTCTTATGTAAATAGTTTGAAGTTATTATTTAAAAGAGGGTAAAAGGTAAATGGCTGCAAGTAACTTTGTTGTTTGCAAAACTTGTGCATATGATTTTAAAATTGACAATTTATATTTGCATTTAACGTTATGAAATATGATTCATTAAACATGTTTGTGGTTGTTACAGTAAAAAATATAACTTTTTCTACTCGGATTTTATGTTTTTTTGTCTGATTTTAGATCAATTGTGTTAATACAGTATGTCAAAATGAAAACATAACTGTAAATTCAGAAACGTGAGGTTGTGCTGAAAGGAATGATACCAAACAAGGCAAAGTAAATCATTTTTAAAGGTAAAATATAGAGGGAACATCAACAGTAGCAAAAAATGGCCAATTATAACCTGGACCCCATGGTTAATTTTTTTTTTTAATAATGTAATGCAATAGTTACTTTTCAAGTAAGTAATTACTTTTAGAATCTTGTAACTCAGTTACTAGCGCAGTTACTTTTTTGAAGAACTAACTAGTAACTATAATTAATTACTTTTTCAAAGTAACTTGCAATACACTGTTAATTAGTACATTAGTGATAGTTTATAAAAGGCAAGGATGAGCGAGATAAAGATATATAAAAAGTCGACTAATGAGACAGATAAGCGCAAGATTTATTGCATGCATATTCTGGGATGTGACCGTGGTCCTTATCTAAACCTTGCAGCATTTTTAGGTAATCAACAATTCACTGCAAGTAAAATTAAAGAGCTTTATCTGCATGAAATGGTGCAGATTTAATGGGGATAGATGGTGTCCTGATGAGGTGAGAACATTTCATAAATGATTAGAATTCATCTAAATACATTGAGGATGAAAGTACTCCACACTTTCTCAGAGCGAATGCAGAGCAGTGTTGTACCAGTATTGAAACATATCCATTTTGTTTGAATATTTGTGAAAACCTCTGTGTTGTATGTGGACACTGCATTTGAATTTGTTCTTATTTAGTTATTTTGTATGGCTCTGCAGTTAGGGTTGTTCATTTTCAGTTGAGTTATTGGTTTGCTTGAAACCCGTTTCCACACTTGGAATGGGTGTACTTGATAGCAGATGCTTCAATTTCAGACCTCAGCAAAGCACATGCCTAGTGCACATGGACGGCCACACATACACACACGCACATACACACGGCTTTGCCTAGTCTGTCATACAGATATCGATTTATAGACCAGTTATGAGCTGGCTCTGAAGCCGCCTCTGCAGTTTTATAGAAACATGATAAACATCATCAATCTCTTTGTGCAGCCTTCAGAAGGTGGCAGATGGTTCATAGCCCTTTAATCAATTGGGATTCAATGAGCCAATATAGCACATGTAATGGAGTTTATGCTATTTTGGCTTATACCGTATTCATGTTGTTAAAGTCAATTTAATGCGTCTGTTATTACAAACATATTTTGTCAACACATGTGTTCATGTAATACGTAAGATAGTCGCTTGCTTGTTTATGACCTGTGGTAAAATAGAGATTGTTAGACATGTGATTTTAGAGGATACTTCCAATAAAGCAGTTTTAAAAGTGCAGCTTTTCACCATTGAAACAATTATTAATGCCAACAAAATAACAGAGCTTTTATAAATCAAATGTAAAAACAACTTACAAGTGTGGGTTGCTTTGTTGTAATATCAGAGGGCTTTTAAGGCATAGTGGACATATCATACTGTTCACGGTAATACAGGTATAATGTTGGGCAACGATAAGAAAATGAAATATCATGATAGAATATGGGTAAAACGCGCATCCGCAGTGCCTTTGTTTTCATATGCACATGGCGGAAAAAGCATGGCAGCGACGGAGAATGAGAAGGGCGAAAGCGGATCGTTGAATGAAACGGATGAACCAGAATTGGTTTGTAAAACTTCAGTGATGTGGAACTGGTTTAGCTTTCATCCCTCAGATACACAACAAAGCACTATTTTTGGTAGAGCATGCTAGTGGGCCGTCGTTATTACCGTGTTTTTTGGAAAATACGGCGCACTTAAACTCAATCCTTTGATTTCTCTGGAATCAGTGCCCCTTATAATCCCGTGTGCCTTATGTATGAATTCTGGTTGTGTTTACTGACCTCGAAACGATTTTATGTGTTACACGGCGCTCTGTCAAATCTTTCAGTACGACTTGGCTAAGCTACAAACCCGCACCGCTTGATGGATTGTCGGAGCATTACGGCTATCGTAGGCAGGAGCCTCGTGGAGTGATACCTACTGTGCTTCAACATAGTATTACGGTTTTCAAATGTATGTATCGTGTATCATAATAAATATTTTTGGTCATATCGCCCTGCTCTAGTGGACATTGGACATAGCTCAAGATGGACTTCCCTGGATTCTGGGGGGATGACTCACATGATCAGTCTGTGTGAAGTTACTTTATTTGACAGAAACCTGTTTGGTATAAGGTTCTAGTTATACTGAAGTCAGTGACATTGCTGGTGTGCTGATATATATTCATAATGTTAACCATATAACCGCAACACAATAGAAAACAACTGAAATCAATATCCTTCAAAGTGAGCTTATCCAACACCTCTCTACACCATGGTTTTTAAACTTTTCAAATTCTACTTGGAAATTTTAAAACCTCCATTTTCCCCTGGCAAACCACACTGATTAGACCTAAACCTGATAATGATGAATGTTCACTTTTCCACCACATGTATTATTTCTTGTTTCTACTCACTTTGAATCCTTTATGATCTTTCTTTCTGGACATAATTGTACGCCAGGTGCTGTTCCCGATGCAACCATATACATTTATCTGGGCTTGGGATGAGCATTAGGAGGTTATAGATGAGTA